>NC_089663.1:7877857-8536428 GCF_037042795.1 Molothrus aeneus | reverse complement strand
GATGGAGCACAGCACTTTGCTTTGTACAAAGCGAAATAAAATTCCATTGATCTATCTTGGATTTTTGAGAGAACAGTTCATGTGAATATCTGTCAGAGATCTGTTGTATAATAAAGTACAAATTTGCAATACTCAATGGACATTTAGACTAAAAATTTGTCTGCAGCAATGATGTGTTACAGCTATGAAATATCTACTTATTGAAAATAATAAAGAGACCAATTTTCAGATGAATAAATATATAAACACAAGGTTTATCCTCAGTTTGTATTCCAGGTAGAGCTGCAGTTACTAATTTGCCATCTGGTGACATGGGAGCAGTGTTAAAACCAGCACCTTTGCATGGACAGTCACAGGTACTCAATTTTTATTTTCTTGTGGAAACACCACTTTTCAGAATCAATAATAAGTCTATGTAATAGTTGAAACTATAATTTGCAAAGCTGGAATTAATTAGGGACTTTGATGATTATAGAGTAGGTAAATATCCCAATTTCTGTCCATGTTTCAGGTTGACAGATCTGACACATTTGTAATCCATAGATAAAATAATCTGGTGTATAAAGGCAGCTGACAGCTTTCTTGTGCTGTGATAGACAAGTTTGAATTATATAGTAATGCATACATAAAGAAAACATGTGGGTTTTTTGTGTTTTGAACATAATAACAATCGGGCAAATTTTTATAGATTTCCAATCTTAAGTTTTAGGATAAGATACTCAAGCAACTTACAAAGTGCAGGGAAACATCAAGAATATATCAAAAGCTATGAAAATATACCTTTAAAAAGCAAGAAGATACTAAACTAAGGTAGAATTGACTCTTTGATAGGAACTGAATTCAGCTGTAGTCTTCAGATTTTATCTGAAATTTATACCTTTAATAATTGCTCTAAGTAGTAATTCTACTCTAGGATCTGTACTCTGATCCTGACAGTTTCTAAAGAAACTCAAATAGATAGATTCTAAAGAACCTCAAATGCCTCATTTATTATTACTGTGATGAGCAGCAGATGTGGTTTTCATTCCCCTTCTCTTGGCAAAGGAGACGTTTGAGGAGAAGAACCGGCTCTTGAAGGAGCGCCTGGACAGGATCTTCTCGGGCAATGAGCGCCGCTGCTCGCGGGCGCCGGTGTACGGCCGGGACGTGCTGAGGGTTTGCTCCCTGGCTGGGGACACAAAGGCCTCCCAGCTGCCTTCCAGTCAGGCCAACAGCTGGAGGTGGGCTGGCTTTGTCAACTGCTGCCTTTCCACAAGTGCCTGCGGAGGCCCAAGTAATCCCTTGAGGGAAATGATCCTGGGGTTGGTTCAGCAACAGGAATCTCTGAAGGATCTTGTTAACAGGTAATGTGTGCCTAACAAGCCTCTACACATACAGTGATTTCTAAAACTTTTCGACAAGGCTTAAAACCTTCTTTCTGTTGATGAGCTTATTTGGTTTAGACTGGTTTATTTAGCAGTAAATGATATACAGCATGGAAGTAGCAATAAGTCACTTCCTGTTTCCTTTAGATCTTTATAAACAAATGTTTTCAGTGTCTCTTTCCTAATTTCAAGCCCAAGTTCAGCTGACCATACTTAGACTTACACTCTTATGCTTTTGGATTTACTTGAATAGGTACCACTTGGACACAACTTACAAGAGTTAAGACCCAGAGATGCAGGCAGAAGCTGGTTTAGCCAAGACTGACTTTCCTTGCTGTGCCTGTGATTATTGATGATTATTATGTGTGTAGCTTTTTAAATCAATATTGCCTTGTTTTGATGCTTTTCACAGGGCTCTCTTCGTGTTGCCAGCTGCAGTTGCTGCTCCCCCGTGTTTCTATGTAGCAAATCCTCCCCCTTCATACAGTCACAGACTGAAACTCCTTAAGCACAGCCTGAGGCAGAAGGCAGCTCCACACTTGCATCAGTTGCAGCAGCTGACAACTCCTCACTTGCTGCAGTTCCCTGACCTCCGGCTGGTGCAGTATGACTCAGGTAAAGGACATTTGCTGACAAGATTTCAGTAATTTCCTCTATCACATGAATTGAATTTCTGTATAAAACCATTGTTGGTTTTTCTGTTTGAATTATAGGAAAATTAGAAGCTCTTGCTGTTTTGCTTCAGAAGTTGAAATCTGAAGGGCGCCGTGTGCTGATTTTGTCACAGATGATTCTGATGCTGGACATACTGGAGTTGTTCCTGAATTTCCATTTCCTCACCTTTGTGAGGATTGATGAATATGCCAACCAGGAACAACGGCAGGTAAGTGTGTCCTACCTGCTGCCCACTGGTACAGCAATTTGTGCTGTCCAAGCTTTTATACACTACAGCAAACAAAGGAAATTTGCCTTGTTTCGGATTCAGTTTGAAACACTTGACGTGTTTTCATCCCATTATTTGTTAGGCTATAGTGAATTTGGTTTGGTATTTTATTTTGGTGTGCATTGTATTTAGTCCTTGCTTTTATTCTGTTTTTGTAGGAGCTGATGAAGATTTTCAACAGAGACAAGCGCATTTTCTGTGCCATCCTCTCCTCTCACAGCCGTTCCACAGGAGTCAATCTTGTCGAGGCAGACACTGTTGTGTTCTATGACAATGATCTGAACCCAGTGATGGATGCAAAAGCTCAGGAGTGGTGTGACAGAATTGGGAGATGTAAAGATATCCATATATACAGGTGATGGTGACAGTCAATGTCTACTCTTTACCATGTTTTAATGTGAGGTTAGTTCAGAGAGTGCTGCCCTGGATGATCTGGAATAAAGTGGAAACAGTGCTTAAAACCACTTCCTTTCAATAAAAAAAAAAGCCAGGGTATCTATCCTATGAAAAAGTGTGGGGGATTTAACACCAAATGTAATAAATGAATCATACCTGCATGGGTATTGTCTGTTAGTCTACATGGAATTTTTTAAGGGATCCTTTTCATTGTTGATTTTTGTTTTGTTTTTTCTGTTTTTTTTAATTACATAAATTATTAAAAGAAAACTCTAAAGGTCGTTGTTTTTTTTTGGGCTTGCACCATAACTGAAAAAGCTCCCACATAATACCACATTTTAAACATTTAGTGGTATTGTCTAGGACAGTTTGTCTTTTTGTTTCTGAAAGCTGGTTTGGAAATGACTTACCAGATTTCTACTATGTTTTCCTTTTTTTTAGGCTTGTCAGTGGTAATTCTGTGGAAGAGAAACTTTTGAAAAATGGCACAAAGGACTTGATCAGAGAAGTGGCTGCTCAGGGAAATGACTATTCAATGGCCTTTTTAACACAGGTAAGTTAATATTCAGAATGCATTGAAAAACCCATGTTGCAGTGTTTAATAAATTCAAGCATCTGTGTTGGAGTGTTTAATAGCAGTTTAGTAGAAATCTGTCTGGGCTAGAATTAATAAGGAGGCATATTGGATTTCGTGATTGCTTGAACTCTCAGTGTTGGGGCCACATTCTTTCAAATATTGTCCATCTGTTTTGTTCTGTTATTTGCATAGTGATGCACAGACATCACCCATGACTTAATATATTGTGGTTTCTTCACACTGCTGCAGAATTTTGCAGGACTTCTAAGGGTGAAAGTCTCAACAGCTTTAAAAATGTGAAATAAGTTTAATAAATGTAGATATTTAGAGAACTAGGCTCTGAATTGTTGCTCTGAAAATAGATGAAACAGTGACTGCACTGGTGAAGCTAGGCTGTCCTGCTGGCACTCCTGATATAGAAAAAAAATAGTATGTTCCCAAAAACTGAACGTATTTCTCTTTTTTGTTTCCATTTACCAAGCAAACAATTCAGGAATTGTTTGAGGTTCATTCTCCTATGGAGGATTCTGGATTTAGAGTGAAAGCAGAAGAATTTGTAGTACTTTCTCAAGAGCCGTCTCCAGCAGAAAATATTTCACCTAAAGTTGCAAGACCATTCATAGAGGTAATGATTAATACACACATTAAAAATATAGCTGTGCAACACTAGTATTAAACAGCTGAGTAATCCCATTTTATTTGGGTAAATTCTGTCAGTCTCTTTTTCTTGTAGTTTTATGCTCTTTTGTCATTTGCCTTGTGACAAAACTTCCAAAAACCCAAAGCTGAATTTTATAATTTCTGGGACTGTTTCTCTTGCTGCTGCAGAGACTTACTCCAGAAATTTGTGTTGCATTTCATTGACTCCTTATGGAGTTCCTTTCCATATTTTTGAAGTCTTAATTATTTTTAAAATCTATCTCTCTGAAAGGCCCTCAACAGCATTGAACGAGAAGATGAGGAGTCAAATGATCACATACAAGAAACAGGATCTGAGTCAAGCATTGAACCTTTAATCTCAGAGCTCTGTGAGACAAAATACAATGAAGAGCCCTCACAGCTGCAGGAGTTAGTTGCTGTTGTGGATCAGGTACCATGACTTCCCTTGAATAGCTGGCTAAAAAGTAATGTTTAGTTCAAATGTTTCAATTTCTTTGCAGTCTGACCTTAAAGCAACTTTGTTGTTTCTCCCATTAAATGGAAGGGAGATCTCCCACTGCTTTAGCATGTTAGGATGAGTTTGAAGGAGAGCTTTGATACTTCATGTAATGTTTCTTTTATTATCCTCAAAGTAACATTTTTTCCCTTTGATACTTCCCTCAGCTGACTCCAATTGAGAAGTATGCTTTGAATTATCTGGAGCTCTTCCATGGTTCAGTTGAAGACAATGAGCCACGGTTGAGTGAGGTAAAACAAATCTTTCTTTGCCATGTTATTCTGTCACAGAACAACATTTATTATATTTTCAATATGAAATGGGAGTTTCTTCAATGATGTGGAATATATTGTAGGCACTTCTGTGATCTTTTCTTGCTATACCTTATGAACAGCATAATGTATTACAGAGAGCTCATTATTTTGGGATTCTGTGGTTTAAGCAGGTGTCAGTTGTTAATTTCTTTTTTTATAAAATGGGAATTGCTTTCAGCCAGGCTCAGCAAATATTTGTTGTACTCCATTGATAGCAGGGGAAAAAATTTCATTAGTTTTAGTGAGCCTGTGTTCTGGTTATCTTCATTGTTTAACTGAAATTCTTTGATTGCTTTATATTGATGGTTTTAAAACCCTCCACAAAGACCAATAAATATCTTCTAAATGGCTGGGAAAGTATCTGTTAAGAAATTGCTAAAAGATTCCTGTATCTGAAAGTGTCAAAGTTCAGGGTATTTATCCATAAAATTACAAATTGATGATTTCTAATCCAGTGTTTTACTGTATAAAGTTTCTAAGCAGTCTGACTTTAATCTAGATGGAACTGAAAACTGCAAAGAAAGCCTGGGAAGTCCAGCATATGAAGGAGTTAAAGGAAAGAGAGCAAAAAATGCTTTGGGAGGATGAAGAGGAACTTCTCACCTACACTCGGGAGGATGCGTACAACAAAGTAATTGCTGATTAGTCTTGTTTTTTCTAAATAATTATTTCTTAACAGTTAGTCTGAGAATACCTTTACCCTTCAGGTTTCAGTTGGATCATTTGAATTATGTTCTCTTTTTGCTGTGTAGGAATATGTCTATGAAGGTCCAGATGGACAAACTGAAATTATGCCAGTAAGTAAAAGTAACGCCAGGCAGCCTAAACAGGCTTTTTATTTTATGAAACATAAAGATCAGTGGAGAGTTAACATTGCAGTAATTACAGACTTTATTCTGTACAGCTCTGGACTCCTCCTACTCCACCTCAGGATGACAATGATATCTACATAGATTCTGTTATGTGCCTGATGTATGATACCACCCCTATTCCAGAGTCAAAACTGCCTCCAGTGTATGTCAGGAAGGAGCGTAAACGACACAAAACAGATCCCTCTGGTGAGTGCGTGCTCAAAACTGTTCTGGGATTTATTGCTGAAAGTTTAAAAAATCAGTGGGGTTTTCCTGCCTCCAGTATATTCAGAATGCATTGAAACACCCATGTTGCAGTGTTTAATAAATTCAAGCATCTGTGTTGGAGTCTGGTCCTGTAAAGATCAAATTTGCATTTGTAGGGATGAAAATTCTTGTCCCACCATGGCTTGAAGCAGTGGAGTCACTGGAAGGCCCATTTCTTATGGTGTGTCTTCTCTTTAGACATAAAGATATTCTTAAAAGGACAGTTTTAGATAGCAGATATTCTACTTTGTCAGCTAGGACAGGGCTGATCTTACTTTATAACAGCCTCTGTTTAGTTCCTGGCTGTGCTTTTCAGAGGCAGTGGAGAATACTCTGTACACGTATGAGCATTTTGCAGCTGTAGGCAGAGGAATCAAAGACTGACAGTATCTGCCAATAATGCTTTATGTTTTGTCTTAGCAGCAGGTAGAAAGAAGAAGCAACGTCATGGGGAGACAGTTATCCCACCTCGTTCACTCTTTGATCGAGCAACTCCAGGAATGCTGAAAATGCGCCGAGAGGGCAAAGAGCAAAAGAAGAACATCTTGTTGAAACAACAGACACAGTTTGCAAAGCCTTTGCCAACTCTTGTCAAACCAGCTACTGAGGCTGGACAGGATAATCCAGAGTGGTTGATCAGCGAAGACTGGGCACTTCTGCAGGTCA
Source organism: Molothrus aeneus (assembly GCF_037042795.1). Classification (NCBI taxonomy): domain Eukaryota; kingdom Metazoa; phylum Chordata; class Aves; order Passeriformes; family Icteridae; genus Molothrus; species Molothrus aeneus. Next base: position 8,529,894 of record NC_089663.1, on the reverse strand, counting down.
GATGATACCTGCAATTTCTGCTGTCATAATGTTTTTATTCCTGCACTTCATCTCTTTTAGGTTATTTCTAATTCTTAATGGCAATTTGCTGTCATAACTTGGAACAGCTTGCCTGTCATTTGTGCTCCTCTAAGGAGAAATTAAAGGTTAAAGTACAACATGTATGATTAAGCCCTATTGTTGCTTTAGAAAGCACTTACTATTATTCAGATTATTTGTGCTGGCTGGACACTGGATAATGCTGCTAAGGTTCTTCCCACTTTTGAGGGCAGAGCAGCATTTGAATAGCAGCTCCCCATTGTGGTATTTTCAGAGACCCCTGTTGAAGGGAGGAATGATGAATCTGACTCCATGTTCTTAGAAGGCTAATTTATTATTTTATGTTACTCTATTATATAAAAGAATACTATACTAAACTATACTAAAGAATAGAGAAAAACTCGTGACTCCTTCCAGAGCCCTGACACAGCCTTGACTGTGATTGGTCATTAAGTCAAAACAATTCACATGTTGGATAAACAATCTCCAACCACATTCCAAAGCAGCAAAATGCAGGAGAAGCCAATGAGATGATATTGTTTTCCTTTTTCTCTGAGGCTTCTCAGCTTCCCAGGAGAAGAATCCTGGGCAAAGAGGATTTTTCAGAAAATATGACAGTGACACCCCATCCCTCTCATACCAATCTCCAACTGTTTCCCTGCACATCAGTCAGCATTAAGGCACCTTATGCCTGTTCATTCTCTGTGACTGTAGCTGAGCACAGAGCCTTAGCTCTGAGCTGTCCCATTGTGCTAATGGTGTGTGGGCACACGCTGGTAAGGGAAGGTTTGGAAGATGGCAATGATTTGTCACCTGATGCATTTGTGCCTTTCTCTGTTGCAGGCAGTGAAGCAGCTGCTGGAGCTTCCTTTAAATCTTGCTGTTGTGTCACCAGCACACACTCCCAACTGGGACCTGGTCAGTGATGTTGTTAACTCCTGCAGCAGAGTCTATCGCTCGCCCAAGCAGTGCCGCAACCGATACGAGAATGTCATAATTCCAAGGGAGGAGGGAAAGGTGAGCTCACCTGCAGTGATGCGTCCTTTTTTTACCTTAAGTTGTAGAGTTTTTTTTTCCTTAACTCCATAAACACTTGTTTTTTGTTAAACGTTTCAACAGTGTAAATAAATAACTTTTAAAAGATCTTTTTTAAATTATTCTCATCAGGATTTCCACTTATTTTATGTGATTTCTTTGAAAAGAAAAAGCACCTGAACAAAATCTTCCACAAAAGATCATCTAACTTTCCTTCTTATTTTACAGCTAATGTACGAAGCTAATCCTAAAAAGAAGACAAAAAGTATTTATAAGGTGTGCATTGGTATTCTTTCAAAATCAAATCTAGACACTGTGGTATTTAGCAGCAATGGAGGTGGGCAGATAATTCATATGAGATCCATGTTGAGTGTTACTTGAGTTCTGAAACATCAATTAAAATTCCAAATTTATTTTTCCTTTCTTTGTTGATACAGTGGATTGACACCAGACTTCAGCTTTTGGATTTGATAGATAAATTTTAGATCATGCAAGAAGTTTGTGATTTCACTTAAACTGTAGTTGGCATTTTTCCACCATGTATCTTATCCTGATGGTATTTAAGATCTGTAAGAATGAACTTCATGCTAGAGTCTAAGTGGATTACAAATACATAGTGAATTTGATGCCTGAAATACGTTTTAGTAAATGAGGATGATAGGATGCTACAGAAACAAAAGCAAATTCCATGACTGTGAACACCTTCTTCCAAACCACACAGCAATTTAGTGACAGAGTTGGGTGGAGAATCCAGAACTTCTGGCTGTAGTCTCATTCTCTGACTGCTAAGGAGGTTTGTCCCTGACTGGCAGTTTCTGCTTAGGAGAAGCCAAATGTTAGACTGGCATGGTGTGTGGATGTTAACCTAGCTTTGTTGGGAGAGCAGTGCAGTGATGGTTTTATTTTATTATCTTACGTGTGCGCTATGCATAACTATAAACTAATGGGCTCTTGGTTTGGGTAATGAATTAAAGTTGCAAAATCTAAACTAAAGCAAAGATTCTTTCTCAAATTAGAGTTTGCCATTTTGTATGTCCCCAAGTGCTGATGCCAGTGTGACCGTGAGAACTGCTCCTTATTTTGCTCTTTCTTTATATATTTCCCATAGAGTTTTGTGTGACAGTAAGTTATCAGTGACACGAGGCAGGAACCAGTCTGTGATAGATATGTTGGAGAGCGTTTTTAAATAATCTACGAGCGCGCCTTGTGTTTAAACGTAGACAAAATGCCCTGTTGGGTGAGTTTGCAATTGAAAGTTGGTTTGTTTTCTTTTTTTAGACTAAAAACAGTCGCCCACTTCGTACCAATCAGATCTATGCTCAAGATGAGGGTGCAACCCACACACAGCTTTATACTAATCATTTTGAGATGATGAAAATGATTGCAGGGAAAAGAAGTCCACCTATCAAACCTCTGTAAGTTTACCTCCATTTGATCTCCACAGATCTCCAGGAAACTTGTTTTGAATGGCTCTCAAAACCCAGAGTTATTCTGCACTTTGTTTCTCTGTTCTTGATCTCTCTCTATGTGTTCTGTGTTAATGGTAATAGCTCCATATTTCATGTGTTTGGGTCTCACTGCAGGAATTTGCTCTTTGTCGTCAAGAGCAGAACTGCATTCACTTGGGGTTTTTTAATCTACTTTATATCTATCCATTTGCCTGAATTGTAGACAATTTGCTGTCTATGCTGTTTAGTAGTACACTCTTTCCTATGTGTCTTCCTGCAGTTTTTCTGTATTTATTTAGTATTTATTCTGAGTCTTTCTTAAATGTCTGTCTGTATTCAGGCTCCAGTACTGGCTGGAATATCATGGAAACTTCACCAAAACTGCAGTGTTACATGCTCAAATATGTGAAATGAAATATTGTTTTTAAAGTTTTTCTGTCCAGTAATACAGTTTTTCTCAATTTCAGGCTTGGCATGAATCCTTTCCAGAAGAATCCAAAACATGCATCGGTGCTTGCTGAAAGGTGAGCACTCCCTAGCTTGAAGGAGTTATAAATTGCATAAAAGTGCTCTTTTTTCTTTTTTTTTTTAGTTTAAGTTATTTCTAAATATTGTGTGTTTTGTCTAATTGTTGTTTTTAGTGGAATCAACTATGATAAGCCCCTCCCTCCGATTCAAGTCGCGTCCCTCCGAGCAGAACGCATTGCCAAAGAGAAAAAGGTATGGTCCCATCTCTGTGCACAAATGGCTGCAGTAATTAAAAAATCAGGCAACAGATGAGGTATGAGCAAAGCTGCCTCCTGGGAGAAGTTTGGCAGTGGATGTTATGAGCAGCTGCACATTGTTCATGTACAGGGGTTTAGATAACCAAGGCCCAAAGTGGGGCCTTTCCTTGTGCTTCTTGTCACTCTCAGACCCCTTAAACAATGAGAAGCATATTTTTGCAAAAGATGCTAAAACATCTTAAAAAGTTACTTAATTCTTGACCATTCTGTAGCCTCATTTCTTATATTATTCAGAAAGAACTACTTGTCCTTGCTTCTGGATAAGTTGCTTGTTGTTCTGTGCTCTAAGCTATAAAACCATCAGTATATCTTGTAGTTTGAGATGAGTCACATTGTGTAACTTGGACTTGAAAAGTGAGGGCAGCTTTGTGGGCTGTCTCTGGTTGGAATTAAAGGAGTTTTGTGGATAGAAATAAAAAGGTTCTGTCTTATTGTTTTGTTTTGCTTTATAAAAACCACATCTTGCTTGTTCCATGCTTGAAGACTGAAGGTGCCCCTTCCCTTGCAGGCGCTGGCGGAGCAGCAGAGGGCCCAGCAGCAGACGGGCCCCCAGCCCCAGCAGCCCCAGGCGGGCCAGCAGCCCCCCCAGCAGCCCCCCGTGCAGCAGGCCCAGCCACAGGCACAGGCACAAGCACAGGTAGTTCAGCAGCCACAGGCAGTGGTGCAGACTGCAGTCACTACTGTGGCCAACACAGCAGTATTGGTAAGAAAGGGAGAGCTTGGTGCCTCTGATGTAGTAACTTCAGTTCTTCTGTGTGTGATGTATTTGTGTCGTGTTTTCTCTGGGAAGAGAATTTTAGGTCAGTATAGTGAGATCAAAGATATTTTTTCTTGTTTGCTTTCCTTGGTTATGCTGAGTGCCTTCTGGTTCCCTGATTTATTAAGACTATTTGTACCGTTGTAGCAACAGATCTTGGCATTCTGAGGTGGGAAAACACCATGCAAAGATGGTTTTTCCTTTTTCACTTTAGACTTCCATTTAATGAAGTCTCAGTGAATAGATGCACATGGTCAATGAGATGTATTTGTACAGAGAGCTTGCAGAATACAGAGAATAAAAGAGAATGTAGCTGTAAGAATGACTCAATTAAAGAGCTTAAAATCCAAAGATTCATTAACCTTTGCAAGGCAAGTGAAATGATGCATCCTACAGGAAACACCATGGTACTTTTACTGCGAATTTATGCAAAGTTTTCATGTCTTCCCTAAATCTAGAGTCTGAATGAGTCTGATGACTGGTCTGTGTTTTCTTGTATTTAGAGCCAATCCAGTTTGCATAGTAATGTGTGCAGGCAGTGATGGATTTATTTTGCTTGCTGCAGAGCAAGAGTGCCACAGCTTTTGCAGAAAGACGCAGAGGATGTGTTCTGACCCACAAGCATTGCTGTGCATGAAGTGCACAGTGATGTTTCTGTGTGAGTGGTTGTCCAAGGCCTTGCTCCCTTCCTCTGCTAACAGGGATGTCCAGTGACCAGGGTTTACCACACACTTGGCTGGTCTACAGCTGCTCATTCATGAGGCAGAATCCTGATTCATGTATGCATTAGTTGCTGTGATCTGTAGAGTAAATGAACAACTGCAGAAATCTATGTGTTCCGTTGCATTTTTGTTATTTGTCACTTCTGGAATACAGCACTGTGTTAAGCAATGCTCAGTTTTCTTTTATTGTTTTTCTGAACTGTTACCTTAATTGTCTTCTAATTAGGCAGGCACCATCAAAACAGCAGTGACGGGGACGAGCATCCAGACTGGTAAGGAGAGTTTATAACTGGGCATAGGAGGTGATGGGACATTAGGATTTTCACTCTCAGAATCTCACATTTAATCCTGGCTTGCTTTCAGCTACAGTGAGTGGAAATGTGATTGTGAACACTGTTGCTGGGGTCCCTGCTGCCACCTTCCAGCCCATCAATAAACGTCTGGCCTCACCTGTTATACCTGGGACTCTGACTGTGAGTAGATCCTGTCACTAGCTGTATCCCTGGACACACTGGGTTCCATGTTTTATCAGCATAGCTTTAGCTTTCCGTGTTGTCAGAAATTCTGCTTCTTGCAAATGTCATGTGCATCTTGGGGTTCTTTATCAAACCTCTCTCTCTTACCAAAACATCAGAACACACTGGAATGGTTTATAAGAAAAGATTGCTTAATACTGTTAAAAATAGTTTATAGGGAAGTGCTGCTAAAAGCAATGTATTATGTCATTAACATTTTCAGCCTGTAACTGTTTTGTGCTTTATAATTATGATCTTTATTATTATGTTAATGGTTTAAGACTATGGAAGATAAAGCAAGATATTGAAAGGTACTAAAATCAAATGTCTGTAATGGAGTGAAGGGTTTGGTGATCAGCCTGTTGGAAAAAGATTTAACCACCTGCTGATTTTAAGATGCATCCAAACAGATATGTTAGACAGATTTGGTGTTTTGTTCTTGTGCTTATTTTTAAAATTGCCTAGAAGGTTATTCCATTTGCAGCAGGGGAATGTGAGGCTGGGAAGGGAGCAGTAAAGGCTGTGTTCCCTTGCAGACCTCGGGAGGCACGGCCACTGCCCAGGTGGTTCACAGCCAGCCCCGCGCGGCCGCGGCGCCCGCAGCCTCCACCGAGCTGGTGACCATCGCCTCCACGCAGGGCGTGCGTGCAGTGACATCAGTGACAGCCTCAGCCGTGGTCACCACCAACCTCACCCCTGTGCAGACCCAGACAAGGTCTTTGGTGACCCAGGTGACACCAGGTAATGATCCTGTGTAGTGGATGTTTTTGCCCCCAGCGAGGGGCAGAGATGAATGCGTCTGACTCCATCTTTTCAGAAGGCTAATTAATTACTTTTTTTGTACCATATTATTCTATATTACATTACATTACATCTAAACTGAATCTGCCCAGCACTCAACTGCATGCCACTGCTCAGAATCTCGTGACTGTCAGGCAACAGTCCCAGCACACACACGCCTGGCCCTGATAGGCCAAGGAAACAAAAACACCATCATTTTGGATAAACAGTCTCCATATTGCATTCTACTGGCACAAACACAGGCGCAGCAAATGAGATAAGAATTGTTTTGATCATTCTCTGAGGTTCAGAGAATGTGAAACCCAGAAATATTCTTGGGAAGAATTGTGCCTTGCTTTTCTCTGTGAAGAGAAATGTGTCAACAATCCTGTGTTCAGGGACTTTTTTCAGTAGTGCACAAAGGCTTCCAGAATCCCTGTAGAACCACCACCACAGCCCCACAATATTGGAAGTCTGGGACACAATTAAACAGGGCTGTGATTTTTAACTTGCTTTGTTGTTGGTGCTCAGATGACATTTATCTCCAGTATTTCTGGATAAAGTATGGCAATAGAGAGCTTGGCCCCTAGGCATCGCAATTTTAAAATATTATTAACAATCTAGCAGTAAAATATTAGAATTGACTGTCTTGACTAAAAACCATTGTGAAGAAAGGCCCTTCTATTTTATGATCTACTCTGTTTTTACATCATGCTCATGATAATGTGTTCTTACATGTAGTAAATCCACAAAGTGTGCAGGAGCAGAAAAATAAGCATTTAACAGCTTGACTTCTCAGGTGAAATTCATGAGTGAATCTTGAAAAGTGTTTGTTGTAACAATTTGTTTTTCCTTTATTCACAGCTACACCAACAGTCCAGCTGTCAGGCAAAACCATCACCCCTGCTCACTTCCAGCTTCTGAGGCAGCAGCAGCAGCAGGCTGCTCAGGTGCAGGTCCCACAGATCCAGGCTCAGGCACAAGCCCAGTCTCCAGCTCAAATAAAAACTGTAGGGAAATTGTCACAGGTGAGGAACCACTCATGAAGTAATGTAGCACATTGCTCTCATTACTGTAAGCTTCCTTGGCAGTGTCTCTTGTGTCCTGTTTTCTTGGGCTACAGTGAGATGTATTTCCCTCTTAAATTTCATCCTACTAAAATTTCATGCAGGCAGTGAATCTGACAGCACTTTCAGTAGTAGAGCAGGGCAGGATGGAAAGCACTTACTGCTGCTCACTGGAAGCCATTGTGTAAAAGAGTTACATTTTGGATACTTGATCTTAGCTCTAGTCTGGTACAGAATGTTTCTCCTTTTAAGCTTTGGATTCATCTCCATTTTTCTCCTGTAATGTAAACCATTGGAAATGATGGAGGTGTTTGATTTTTGCAGGAGCAGCTGATCAAGTTGCAGAAGCAGAAGCTGCAGCTCCCCCAGCAGCAGGCAGCACAGCAGACCCAGCAAGGGGCACAGCAGCAAACAGCACAAGTGCAAGTGCAGCAGCAGCAGCAAACCCAGCAGCTCACTGCTGTGACTGCCCCTCGTCCTGGCGCTGTCCTCACGGGCACTACGGTCACCAACCTGCAAGTGGCACGCCTGGTGAGTTGCCTTTGACTTGGCAAAAACTGTCTCAAGCATCTCACTCTTGGCTGGTTTAAATGAGCTGGGCACTGCTCATTCACACTCACAGGTGCCCTTTGCATTGCTCTGGCAGTTCAGAAGGAACAGCTGTAACATAAATAGCTTTAAATTGTATTTACCCATTGATACCATCTCTGAATTGTGTCACTGTACAGGAGCCATTACATTTAGAAACATTTACAGCTATCACTTTATAATCACCTGTTATGTGCAACAAATCTTTCTGTGCTGGTACAATAATCTTCATTCCTTACTGCTTAGACTCGTGTTCCTGCTTCCCAGCTCCAAGCTCAAGGACAGATCCAGGCCCAGACTCCACAAGCAGCCCAGGTTGCTCTGGCAAAGCCTCCAGTGGTGTCTGTTCCAGCTGCTGTTGTGTCATCTGCAGGAGTCACCACACTCCCTGTGACTGTGGCAGGCATTAGTGTTGCCATTGGGCAGCCACAGAAAGCTGCAGGTATGTGAATGCAAGTTGGAAATAGGAAGAATTGTATTTCATAGCAGTCTCCTCTAGTATAGACAATTTTTTTCTTGTAGGAAAATTGTTGTTGGAACAAAAAATTAGCTTACTCATGCCCTTGGAGAAGAAATTTTCTCCACTGTCAAAATCATGTCTTATTTCCATTAAAATCAGTAGGTTGTTAGTGCTCAAAGCTGTGCAAATGTGTAAGTCTGTAAAAGTAGAATCTGTGTGTGCAAGCTGTGATTACTGGGACAAAGCAGTAAACTGAAGACTCTTACAGTTCTAATTATTTCTGTAATTTTCAGGAGGCCAGACAGTAGTTGCACAGCCACTGCATGTCCAGCAGCTGCTGAAACTCAAGCACCACCAAGCAGCACAGCAGCAGAAAGCCATCCAGCCCCAGGTTGCACAGGGACAAGCTACTGTGCAGCAAAAGGTACCATTGTCTTCTCTGCCATTAACTTGTGCAGTGGTTCTGGATGACCAGGACACCCCTAGAGAGTCAGTCAGGATTTCTAGGGGTAAATCTTGGGTATATCTAGAGAGAACAGGTTTTCAGGTGCTTAATTTTTTCTGTAAAGTGGTTGGTTGTTTGGTAGTTTTCAGTAAGTTTGTTGTTATGTGAGTGTTGTGTGTAAGAGAGAAACTTTTCATTAAATACTTTAATTCTGGATACTTGTGTAAATGCATGAAGGCTTTCATCTAGTGCTCATTTTTTTTATTGCCTTTTTTTTCAATAATTAAATGTAATTAATCTCTTTTTCCCCACATAGCTGTTCTTTAAAATACACTTGCCTTTTGTAGTGATTGATGCCTTTTTTTCTCTTGTGCAGATAAATGCTCAACAGGTCACGGTCCAGACCCAACAGCAGACTTCTCAGCAGCAAAAAGTAACTTATGCTACACAGCCTGCCATTAAAACACAGTTCTTAACAACTCCAATTTCCCAAACCCAGAAACCAGGTGGAACCCAGCAAGTGCAGGCCCAGATTCAGGTACAGGTAACACAGGTTTACACCTTTAAACTGTACTGGGACTGGAGAATTGTAAAGACAACAGGTGCAGTAGAATTCAGCACCCACTCATTTTAATTCTAGTCACACATTTATTTAATTTGACTTTTTAATAAAATTCATTGGGGCTGCATATGTGGCCTTATAGTGAGTCAGAGCATCTGTGAGCTCCAATTTGCCTTTCCTCTTTGAAATAAAATAGTTGAGTCACTCCTTTTTATTAGGCAAGGCATTCCATACTGTGTTTACTAAGGAAAATTCAGCCAGAGGTTTTCCTGTTTCTGGTGCTGCCTCAGAGCCTAATCTCTGGCAGCCAAGAGTATGTGACTCACATACTTTCTTTTCTGCATAACTGGATCAGCCTAACCAAGGAAAAAGAAGGGGGTTAGGAATTGGAAGCCTTACTCTTTCAAAAGTATCTCCCAGAAATTGGAACCCGTTAGAACTCGTGTGCTTCCTGTGGTTTTCTAGGTAGTCGGGATGAAATTACTCTGTTGTAGTTAAAAATGAAAGGATTTCTCCTCCTTTCCTAGCTAAGTTCTTTTCATGGATCTAAAATGTTTCATAAACATTCAACCTCACTGAAAATGCCAAGCTGCAACTCATCATGAACAGGCCTGGGTGTTTTGCTGCTATCAGCAGCTTTTTATTTTGAGCCAATCTTTCTTTATTTCATATCACTACAGGTTGCAAAACTCCCACAAGTGGTCCAGCAACAGGCTACTGTTGCCAACATTCAGCAGATGGTTTCAGTTTCCCAACAGGTAGGTTTTGCTCTTATCAAATATAGCACTAGAAACATGATCTTTAGAAAAGCTCATTTTTTTGGAATGTATGTATTTTTCACATTATATGTGGCATAGGGAGTATTTTTGAAGAATATAGCAAGTGCCCTTTTATGAAAATAAATCTTGAATACTGAATCAGCTGAGGTATATTTTCTGGTTTAAAACTTTCATAGATGTAGCCATGTTTGTTCATCACTGTAGATAAGCTGAAAAACAGATTTTTAAAAGTGTTTTCTAGAGCTGAAGCGATGTTTAAAATTTGGTTTCTGGTGATGTGTAGTCACTATAGCAAATAATTGAACTAATGAGCACCATCTGAGCTTTTTCCACAAAAACTAGGACAAATTGAAGGTTACAGGTTGTTTTGTTTCAGTTCATAGAGCTGTGCCAAGTGCTCTGTAGAAGGCAGAATGGTGTGGTGCCTGTTCCAAATGTGTGCTGGTAACAGACAGGGCTTGGGCAGGAGAAGCTCAGGTGGTTTGATTCCACTCCCCTAATGACCAGGCAGTTTAATTATCACTGTTTAGAACAATGTCATCCAGATCATTAGCAACAGGCCTAACTTAGGCAGTTGATTGGCAGGAATGATTTAACTTTGGAGGGTGGATGAAGTTCTTGCCTTTGGTGCACAAAAATCTGGGCCAGTGGGCTCTTAGTCTGCCACAGTTCACAGTGCAATGTTTTAGTGCAGAATAAAATCTGGGACTGTTTAACTCCAAATGGTGATAAAGTGGTGTAAGCTGTCTGATAACCACCTTAGATGTGAATGCTTCAAGGGCAAAGTAGACAGCAGGAGGTGGAAACCTCATCAGTCAACACAACTTGAGTTGCCCTCTGTAGTCAGGAAAGAGCTCCTAAATCATTTTCAAAAGTCATCAGTGGTGGCATAGCTCTGTGACTGTTGGAGTCTGTGGCAAAAAGAGAAATAGCTTCCCTCCCATATACACCAGTGACTTCAGTGGCAGTAGGTTTAGGCCATGCTAAGTATTTTTTAAACTATGGTCTTTATGTGTATCTGGCATTCTTTTTATCTGCATTTTTAGTGCTTCCCACTGGAATCCTTTTGGATCATTCAAGAGTTAATTTTTCCTCTGGAGATGTCCTTGTAGCTTTGTTTGGCTTTTGCATCTGACAAAGGCAGCTGAAGCTGCTCAGTTTCATTACCTTGTCCTCTGAACAAGGAGATGTTGATTTTTTTTTCTCCCTTGCTCTGGTTAGAGCTATGAAAATTTGATGTCTGGATGGAGTTCAAACTATTCTGCCATAAATTGGCAATAGAGTAGTAGCAGCTGTAGTCTGAAAGGGCAGAGACTGGTGGGCAGCCTCAGTGGCTGTATTTATTGTCACAATATGGATGCAGAGTCAGCATTTTAACCTCTTTGGTCCTCTGGCTGTCCCTCTGTTCTTTTCCCTGCTCCTTCACTTCTGCAGTACAGGAATTTTCCTACATATCTGGTAGGGTTTATATACCTTTAATTTGCCTTCTGAATGTATCTGAGGGCATGTCCTTGGATTTGCACTGCAGAGACCAGAGTTACAGGCACTTTGGCTCTTAGTTCTGATTTATAAGGCTCTAGAAAATGTGACAGAATGGTGTTTCTCAGTGAAACCACAGAGCCTCTGTTCCCAGAATCATTGTCTGAGTTGTTTGTCAGTTAAGAGAGCAAATACCTAAGGAAGCAGGATTGTAGAGCAGAAATGTAAGGACTGCTCAGTTTAATGCTAAACCATTTTGTAATTGCCTTTTCCTCCTGATGTGCAGGTACAAGCTCAGCCCCAAACTGTGACCCTTTCTCAGACGACAGCAGGACAACAGCAGGTTCAGGTGATCCCTGCAACCACTGCTACTGCTCAGGTGGTGCAGCAGAAACTGATCCAGCAGCAGGTTGTGACCACAGCCTCTCCCCAGGTTCAGGCTCCAGGTGTACAGAACCCAGCCCAGACACCAGCAACACCTGAAGCCCAGAGTCAGCAAGCAAAAGTACAGATGAGGACACCGACTGTCAGATTAAAGGCACCTACTAAACCAAGCTGAACTATTGCAATAACAGAGAAACACAGTATTTTGTGTTTGCTGAGACAAGTGAGAAGCTACTCCAAACATCCAAATGAAGACAAAACACCTCTATTTTATTTTTTTTTTTTGTAGCAGAAGGTTTCTTGCTGGTGAACATTTAAACATGAAAACTCACATGTAACTTCAGTGTATTAGCAAATGTTTAGCACTCAGACTCTGTACAAGATGCATTCTGCCTGTGTTCTCTGTGCTCATTTAAACCACATAAAGCAAGCATTACTTAGGTTGAAATTCTGCCCAGCTTCTCAAAAGTGAAATGGTGGTCTGCCATAAATGTCAGTAAAATCCATCTGTGTTAGAATGCCACACCTGCCTGTGGGCATGTGCAGCTCCTTGCTGTAGTTCAGTGTGTGCTCAGTACCCACAGTGAAGCCACACAAAGAACCAGGTGTAGTTGATGCAGCACAGTATTTTCCACCTATACAAAAGCTCTGTGTTGTTCTTCCCTGTGGTAAACACCCCTGGAAGATCCAACACAGACTTGAAGTGCTCCCTGCAAAGTTTAGCCAATAAATGTGAAAACCTGTAAGTATATGTAATTAAAAAGGAAAAAAAAAAGGTTTCATTCTCCATTTTTGTAAGTCTTTTAAAATGTTTGTTAGTAGTTTTTGTGTACAGTTTACTGAATCACCCAACCTGTGTGCTCATTCTCGTATTTCACTTTAAAATAATGGATATTTTAGGCATGAGCTGAGTAAATACTGTGTTGATAGTAAATGTGTATTAAAGTGTAGCCCATTTTTTTTTTTGTAAAAGAATTGTTCAGTAGATGCAGCTAAACAGATGATCCATAGCTGTTTCTCATGGGACTTCTGTCACAAAAAATCTCCAGCTGATAAAATCTAATCTCTCAGTTTCATTCTGCTCTTGCAACATGTTTAAATGTTCAGTACTTTTTACACGGCTTTCAGCTTAGGGGGTGGGGGGCTGGGGGAAGGGGAGAATAGTGAAATTAAATCTAAGACTTAATTCTTCAACTGTGTAAAGAGTAAGATCTAACTTTTGTACTATTCTTTTACTAAAAGCTAACAATGAATGTATCTTCAGGTGGGTATTTTGGATGTGAATAGAGCGTGGCCTCTTCCTCCAAATCAGTTTGCCTTATTGTTATGGAGAAAAAAAAAAAAGCAAAAAGCTGCATAGAACTGTGGGGGTTTCTTTACTTTTCTTGCATACAATGAATAACAGACTTTGCAAACAGCACTGAGTGAGGAATCAAAAAACCCATGGTGGCTTGAAGGGATTTATTTTACTTTGGCCATAAAACTGCACAATGTGTAAAATCCAGACAAAATTACAACATTCCTTTTCTGAGATGGTTTTAAAATTAGTTTTTCATTCTGTGATCTTTTTACTCTTTTAGGAAAGGAGCCTATTTAAGGGCAGGGAAAGCATATATTTTGTTTTTACCTCTGTATGTCCACACTTGTTGGTACCTGGCAATCCACATGGCTTAAACAAGAAAGAATTCTCAGCCAGCTCCTCTGTGTTAGTTGGGATAGGTACTGCCAATTCTGTTCAGATCACAAATTTAACATTGGTTCAGGCAGCGTTCCTGATTTTTTTATTTTATACCTCTTTTGTCCTGCATACTTTTTTTCTTGGACCCTCAGGTGTACAAATACAAGGGCATTTTGTTTTTTTTTTTTTTTTTTTTTTTAAGCTGTTTTTGCATGCAGTAGTATTCCCCTGACCCTGCTAACCCCTGGCTTGTGCCATCCCCCAAACTTCCCTGCCAGCCAGGGAGCTGGCACTGCTGACAGCAGAGTAGTTTGAAATGCAAAGCAGATGCAGTGGTAATGGATAGTGACACTGTGTACAGTATAGCCTTGCTCATCCGAAAATATTGCTTAGGTAGCCCCAGTTTTACTTTTAAGTGTTTAGATTTATGATGTGCATGAAGGTCGGGGTGGGGGGGAACAGTTCCAGCAGTGGGAGAGCTGTTGGCTGCGTCTTTGTGCTGGTCTGATTTGGTGTCTAAAGAGGCGATTGTTTCTTGTTTAGGTCAGTTGATGAAGATAAAAAGTCACCATATTTTTTTTTCCCTTCTAATTATTTTTTTTTCTTCCTTTCGATGTGTCTTTCTCCCAGGAGTGTGTTAGGAAGTCAACCTGTACATAAGTGATGAACGTTTGTACTCGCCCCAGTAGGATGATAAGGAATAGTGCTGTATCCTACCTGAAGGTGTAATAAAGTGTACATTTTTATACCGCCGCCTCGCCCTGCCTTCTGTACCGGGGCGGGTTACCGGGAGGGGCGGTGCGGGTGGCGGGACGGACCCATCCCCATCCCGATCCCGATCGCGATCCCCGCCCCGCTGCCGGCCCCGCCTGCGGGCGGAGCGGCCGCGGCTCCTCCTCCATCCTCCGCTGCGAGCATGGCGCGGGAGGCCGCGCTCGCCGCCTGCCTGGAGGCCGTGCTGGGCAACCGCTCCAGCGCCAACCGCGTCTTCGAGCTCCTGGAGCCGCTGGCGGTGCGGGCCGGGCCGGGCCGGGCCGGGCCGGGGGACCGGGCTGAGGGAGGGAGGGCAGCGCGGCCGGGCCGCCGCTCTGACACGCTGTTCCCCAGGGCCAGGAGGAGCCGGAGGACATCGCGAGCGCCGCCAGGATCTGCGGCCGGCTCTTCGGGGCGCTGCTGGAGCGGCGGGAGCTGTTCGTGGGGCCGCTGCCCGAGCAGGACGCCTCTCTGGGCGGTGAGCACGGAGCGGGGCCCGCGGTGCTGCCCGGGACAGGCGCGGCCCGGCCCGAGCCCTGCCTGTGTCTGTGTGTCTGTCCCTCACAGAGAGCTACAGCGCCCAGGACAAGTACAGGATATGGATGCGGCACCGCTACAGGGACTGCGTGGGCTGCCTGGGAGAGCTCATGGGGCACGACGCCTTCCCGGTCAAGGTGGGTCCTGAGCCCGCTGTTGACACACGAGGGGTTCCCTTGAGGCTCTCGCCCACTATTTCAGTGTGGGAGGGCAGGCAGTGCTGTAAAACAGCACTGATGCTCTGATTCGCCTCTGCTCACCAGCAGTGAGCATGCAGATTTCTCAGGAAATAATATCTCATTTCATTCTTCCTCCTCTTGAAGGTGCCTCCTTTGGGTTTGACCCCTGTTGTTCTTGTTTAGGTGTTTTTTGTTTTTCGGGTTTTTTTGTGATGTTGCTTTCTTTTTTTTTTTTTTTTTTTTAAAGGAGCAGGCACTCTGCACACTCATGAAATTTGTAGAATTGGAGGCACAGTATCCATTGATCAAAATAGAGTGGAAAGGAACTTTAACTTTTCCCTGTGACCTTCTTAAGGTAAGCTGCAGACCTGAAAAGTCCCTCCTGTCAGTGACCTGATGGCACACGAACTCTTGTGCCCTCAGCCTCTCACTCTGTGCTCCAGTGCTGTGAGAGACTGACTTGTTGCTTTCCTTTCCAAACCCTTTGTTAGGTGGTTGTTGATGGTTTGCTTCCCACCACCGAGGACTCCTCCCTGCTGATCTCCCGCTTCCAGGAGTACCTGGAGTACGAGGATGTTCGCTACTTTGTCATGAAGGCTGTCACTGCCAGCATCGGGCAGGTGATGCAAAAGATGAAGGAGGTAACAAATTGTTACTGTTCAGGTGCCTCTGGATGAGCTGCTCTGGGTTGTGTGTCTTGTGTGTGAAGCAGGGACGAGTTAGTAGTATATGGAAATAGTTGGAAGCTAGAGAAATGAGTGTGCCCACTGGAAGCATTGATTTTTTTCTTATGTGTGTCAATATGCCAAGACTGGCTTTACTCTGAAATTGAAAGTATTTCAAGACACATACTGTTCTTTCTGGTCTAAGCTCTAGCTTCTATTTTACCCAAATCTTCATAATTTGGGTGACACACAGAGAACTTTTAATTCTGTGTGCTCTGGTGCAGAGGAAGAACCTGTTTCCTTCATTGGATCCACCAGTAGAGATAGTTTTCTGATCTGCAACAGAGAATATACCAGTATGTAGTTTATTTATGTAGTTTTTAATCATCATTTTCCCTTTCTCTTTCCTAAATATATTCACTACTTGGAAACAGGGCAATATTGAAGCCCAGCGTCTTGCTCTCTGATGTGGAACTTGCTTCATGTTTGTTTTTTCCTTTTTTCCTCAGAGGCCGCTGCCTTTTTACCAGCAGAATGTATTTTCCCTCATCTCACCCATCAACATGCCAAACAAAGAGTCTGAGATGGTCAAATTTATGGTCAAACAAGGTTAGTAAACTCTGCATGATAAACTGTGAAAAGGAAAATCAGGTTAAGATTTCTAGTGTGTAAATACTGTTATTTGCTGATGAAGAATTTCTGCTTCTTTGATCACTGTGATTCTACACAGTCTTAAAACTCCACATTCTTCAGTCTACATGGGGTCTGTTGTGGCCTTGTTTCAAATTAGGTACTTCAGCCCAAGTTTTTAGAGCATCAAAAGGCTAAGTTAAAAAAGCTCTTCTTAATTTTTTGAATATCCATTTCAAGTTCAACATCTGGTTTCTCTTTCTTCTTAGATAACCGTGAGGAGTTGAAATTTTCAAAGCTGCAGGTAACTGTTCATTTGGTGCATTAGAATTGAAATTTTGTCTTCTTAAAATAGAGCATTATCTGTACCAGTGTGTTTAACTCACTGTTTGCAATTCTGTTTTAAGGCACACAAACAGGTGTTTGAAAAAATGTGGTTGACTTTTTTGAAGCACAAGGTGAGTGTTACTTCTGCCACTGATCTGCATTGCTCTTAAATTTAGGATTGCTGATCCTTAGCAGTTGTGTCCAGCCTTGCAGGAAGCTGCTGGTAGGATCCCAGTATGTTTTGAGTGTTGGGTGGGAACAGCCCAGTGACCATTTCTGTTGGATCACACTGCCAAAAAACGTGACCTCATATATGGCCTGCTTTTTCTCCTTACCCTCAGCCTTTTTTGCCTACCTTAAACATCTCTGCCCATAAGGGTGATCTGCAGCATACCAATCTCTGCTCACAAGCTGAAGCTTCCCCAGCCTTTTTCCTGGTGATTTTCCCCCTCTGAGTGATGACACTGTTAGCTGTGAGCACCTGCTTGAATGAACTCCCTTGGTGTCCCCTGTAAACTCTCCCATTTGGGAACTGCTGCTGCAAGCTGTTCTGTATTTTCCTGGCACATTCCCTTCTGCTTGTGCATTGCCTTTTTGAGCCACAGGTTGCTGCTGCTGACTGAGTTCTCCCGGCAGTGCTTGTTTCTCTGTTGTTTTGTCCTTCACAGCTGCCCCCTGGCCTTTACAAAAAGGTTCTTGTCATTCTGCACGACTCTGTCCTGCCTTACATGAACGAGCCCACTCTCATGATGGATTTCTTGACAGTGGCCTATGGCATAGGTGAGTGAGATCAGCCTTTTTTCCTTTGTGGCACCTCCAGCATGGCACAGATGGACTTGGAAGCTGTGCTGGATGCAGCACCAAACCCTGGGTGAGGGAATAGCTGTACTTTTGGCTGGGATGGAGCTAAGGAATTAGGGTCAATTCCATTGTCTCTGAAAGTGAGATGATTTTACATGTGTTTGTCAATATCATTGCTCCTCGTGTGTAAGGAAAATAATATTTAAGGCTTTGGGGAAGAGTAGAATACTGAAGTGATTTGTTTTAAATATAGAGTTCAGCCAGTGCTGCTGATCCAAACACAGGATCCACAGATTGCTGCAGAAATGTCCTTTCTGAGCAGACCTTTGCCTCCCCAGTGTGACTTTGTTGAGGAATTAGAGCAGCACATTTTGTGTCTCAGTCGTTGAACATTTGTTCTTCTAAACTACAGCTTAATCTTTGTAAGAAACTTGGGAGTCTCTGGAGGGGTGCAGATGAAATTGTTTCACCTTTCAGCTGTCACACTGGCTCTGATTTCAGCTATTCAGTTTTGCTTTCCTTCTGGGAAGATTGTATTACAGAAAAAACTTAAGTTTTTTTTCTAGTTATTTTTATTGTGTTGATATCTGCCTGTTTTCTTACAGGTGGAGCAATCAGTCTTCTAGCCCTAAATGGGTTGTTTATTTTGATTCATCAGCATAATCTGTAAGTAAAAAGAGTATATTGTTTAAAGGAACATGGGTTTTTGCATTTATGTCTTTATGTAAGAGGAACTGAAATGGATTCACCACACCTTCAGGCTTTGAAATTCTTCCATGAGAAAGCCAAACTGGACAAGAGGTTCAGGCTGTTGGGATGCTGAGCTTTTTTGGCTGTCTGATTTCTTTTACAACTGAACCTAAATAGTCTGTTCTCTAGGCTGTGGTTGCTCAGCACTTAAAAATCAATTTCCATTGATCTGATTACAGAGTGAAGCCATGGTCTTTGGTGTCCCTTTCACTGCATCCTGTACCATTTGCAGTCACTGGTCCTGGCTTCACAACCTGAAGGTGGCTGAGCACTGCCAGAGCCATAAATTCACTTTGCAGTTTGTTTTCAGGTGGTGACTGTAGAGGGAAGCCTAAGAGAGCCAAACAGAGCACAGCAGTGGGCTGGGGTGCTCTTAATGACAGCACAATAACATTTAGCCACAGCCCCACTGTACACGTCTAATGGATGTTCTACACCTCTAATGGATGTTGTATTTTTTCTTTTTTTTAACAGGGAGTATCCTGACTTTTACAAGAAGCTGTATAGCCTGTTAGACCCTTCCATCTATCACGTGAAGTACCGAGCTCGCTTTTTCCACCTGACCGATCTGTTTTTGTCTTCATCGTAAGTAGCATCTTTATTTTGTATGCTCACATATTTTCCTCCTGCTTTTCTGTTCTTGAGCAGTCTCCCACATGTCTGGATTTAATGTATTCAGTGTGCCTGCTGGATTAGATACATTTTTATGAAGAAAACTGAATCCAAGACTATTATTGTAGTCTTGTGTAATTTTTCATGTGCTATTTTTGAAGATTTGCCTCACAGCCATAGATTTTCAGAAAGGAAGAATTGCAGTTAGTTATCAGAGTTTGAGCTGCAAGTGCTTATGGATGTGTTTTTGAGCTCTGTTCCACTTTGGGTGAAAGTGATGAATTTTCTGTCTTGTCTTTGTAAAAATGGAAAAGTAAAATTTGCTGGGTTTTTATAGATTACAAAGCTGTTGATAAATGGATGGCTTTTTGCAGACATAAAGCACTGAAATGTGAAGTGTTTGACAGCCTGTCTTGATGTTGTCAGTTCATTGTACACAGGGAAGAAGCTGGATAGGCAGCTGGTCATATAGTTGCTGTCATATGTTATAAAATAAACCAACAGTAACACAACACCAGGCACTTCATATCCAACCCCCTTGTAGTCCTGGTGTACTTTGGAGAGAGTGACAAGACCTGTGGGTAACTTTGTTGAGCCTTGCAGGTGTAGTGAGGCCTGAGTGACTGAAAATTGTAATTTTCATCTTCTGACATGAAGAAGGGGCCTAAATGAGGTGGTTGCTGTTAGAAATTTGCATTTTTACCATTAAAAAAAAAGAATTATGCTGCACATTCACACTACATGGGAGCTTTATGTTCCCATTAACAGCTGCAGTGCTTGGAAATGTTATGTAAATTTAACACCATGGCCTGTGTATTAATTAAACCCACAAAATGACATAAGAAGAATATAATTAAGGTTGCCTGGCCAAGCACTCAGTTTATGAAAGGACTGAATAAAGTTTGCCATGAGAATGGCTGTGTACAGGGGCTGTGCTTGGCAATGGTGCCACGTGTCAGGATTGGCTCTTGCAGTGATCTGAGATTATTCATGCACTGAATGTAAATTCCCCCAAAAATTTGTTCCAGCAAGCACACAACACTTTGCTGCTTAAACTTGAGATTCCTTGTCACTGTGATATTTTCTGGAAAATCCTCTTTGCCCAGGATTCTTCTCCTGGGAAGATGAGAAGCCTCAGCTTCTCCATGTTTTGCTGCTCTGGAATGTGGCCTGGAGATTGTTTATCCAAACATGTGAATTATTTTTAATTAATGACCATTCACAGCCAGCTGTGTCAGACTCTCTGAGTCAGTCACGAGTTTTTATTGTTCATTCTTGTTAAGCCTTCTGAGGTATCCTTTCTCTTTCTTTAGTATAGTTTTAGTATAGCATAATATAACATAACATGATATAGTATACTATGATATAGTATGGTATAATATGGTATAGCATGGTATAGTGTAGAGTAATACAGCATAATGTAGAATAATATAGCATAGTATAGAATAATATAGCATAGTGTAGTACAATATAGCATAGTGTAGAATAATATAGAATAGTGTAGAATAATATAGCATAATGTAGTACAATATAGCATAGTGTAGTACAATATAGCATAGTGTAGTACAATATAGCATAGTGTAGAATAATATAGCATAATGTAGTACAATATAGCATAGTGTAGTACAATATAGCATAGTGTAGAATAATATAGCATAGTGTAGAATGATATAGCATAATGTAGTACAATATAGCATAGTGTAGTACAATATAGCATAGTGTAGAATAATATAGCATAGTGTAGAATAATATAGCATAGTGTAGTACAATATAGCATAGTGTAGTACAATATAGCATAGTGTAGTACAATACAGCATAGTGTAGTACAATATAGCATAGTGTAGTACAATATAGCATAGTGTAGTACAATATAGCATAGTGTAGAATAATATAGCATAGTGTAGAATAATATAGCATAGTGTAGAATAATATAGCATAGTGTAGAATAACATAGCATAGTATAGTATAATCATAAATCAGCCTTTTGAGAACTTGGAGTCTGATTCTCATCTCTCACCTCGTCCTGGGGACCTTGCAAACACCACAATTCCTAAAGCTTCTCTTTACTCCACAGCCTGAGGAGCCCCCTGCCGTGCTGTGAGGGTGGCTGAGGCTGCTGGCTGTCCTGCCAGGGCTGTAACAGGCTGCTCCCTGCTGTCCCCTGTCCCCAGGCACCTGCCAGCATACCTGGTGGCAGCGTTCATCAAGCGGCTGGCGCGGCTGGCGCTCACGGCCCCTCCTGAGGCTCTGCTCATGATCCTCCCCTTCATCTGCAACCTCTTCCGCAGGCACCCCGCCTGCAAGGTGCTGCTGCACAGGCCAGCAGGGCCAGCAGGTAAGGGGGGACTTGTTTTATGTCTTTAAGGCAGCATAAAGAGGAGCATTCCTGTGGAGGAAAAGGGGAGATTGCGGTTCTGAGGTTTGGAAGGATGCCTTTGTCCTGTCCCTTGGGTTTGTGAAAGGTCAGCAGGCTCCTGCTGTTAAACTCAAAGCTGTTCCAAGTGCCTTACTTGCTCTGCTCTTTAAAAGTAACATGCTTCTGTAGTGCTGCCAGCTGTGACTCCTGGGTCATGCTGGGATTTGTAAGTTTGTCCCTGGAACCATTGGGAAGGAGCAACTCTGGCTGCAGCACTGCTCTGGGGCTGTGTTCCCTTTGGATTTATGTGCACCACACAGGAGCTGTTAGCTGTGTATCTCCTGTTTCCTTAGATATGTCAGAAGATCCATACATTATGGAGGAGAAGGAGCCATCTGAAAGCAGGGCTTTGCAGAGCTCTTTGTGGGAAATTCAGGTATGTCATCCCAAAATGAGCATCTGGGTCTGGTATTCCACCCTTGCTCCTTCCTTGACATGTGTTGGCAGTGGACAGCCCCTCTCACAAGAACCTGCTTGACATATATCTCGCAAATGAGATGAGTTCTTTTACTCTGCATCATTTTTTGTCCTAGCAAAGGATTCCATACACTGGAGAGATGTATGTGCTAGTTAGTGGGTGGCTTGTGAGCACACATTTGAACTTGCAGTTCACAGCTGACACAGACTAAATAGCTGCAAATGGACCAGGCTCTGGAGGGGAGAGAGTTGGTGAGCACTGATGGAAGTGAATTGAGTAGAGCCGGGTTATCCTCTAGAAATGGATGAGGGGTTTGTGTAGGGGGCTGTAGCAGCAACAAGAATGATGTGCAGGAGCTGGAATCCTGGAGAGCTGCAGCTTGGGCGTGGTGTGAGGGCACTGTGAGGTGGCAGAATTGGGTTATGCAGTGTAGGCATGGCCTGTGGATGAATTTGTCTTCAGCTGGATATGACCATGTGAGAGGAGCCTTTGACATGTTTGAAAGATGCCTGAAATGAGGATTGCTTCAAGCTCTCTGTAGTAGCATGGTGCAGCAAACTTGGATCTGATGGAATTTGATGGTCACTGGAGATCTGACCCACAAATGGGCAGACTCCTGTGTGGGAGTGCAGATGGATGTGTGCTACCCTGTACTTTTAGATAATCTCCCATTTGTCTTGCTTTTCCAGTCTCTCCAGAACCATTATCACCCAGATGTGGCCAAGGCAGCTGCTGTCCTGAACCAGTCCCTGTCTGAAATGGAGGATGACATATCAGGGCTCCTGGAGCTCTCAGCTGCTGAGGTAATGCTGCTGTGCCTTTGTGAATGACTGGAGCCAGAGGAAAGGAGGTTCTGGATGCAGCAGTCATGTCCTGTTATCTGCCTTGCTGCTGGGGAGGGAGCTACACTGACTTGGTTACCAGGGCAAGCCAGGAAAATGGTCTGTTAAATAACAGCATGAGCAACAGTGTGACAGGACTGGCTTTTTCTTTGAAGTGTTTATTTGCTGGATGTTTTAAGACTTTAGAGTGTGCAGTGTTATTGGGGTGAAGAGCCTGTGCTGAATTTTGACAATATTTTCTGGTTTTTATTTTGTAGCTTTTTGATAGAGAAGTAAAGAAAAAGGCTGTTGATGTGCCCCTGGAGTTTGAGCCTGTACGAGGTTTGTTTGGGAAGAAGAATGATATTTTTGCAGAGCACTTCAGTTTAGACTGATGCCATCTCTTACCAAAACACATCTGTCAGCAGCTGGATCTTAGGGACACACAGAAAGCTCCCCTGTGCTCTGCAGCCCTTCCCTGTGAGGAGAGCTGCACTGCTTGAGCTGCAGTGCCCCTTGCCACTGCCCCTGGATGGACTCTGCTGTGTTTCTCACACTTGCATTCTGCCACCTGGTATTGGGGAGGGATTTCTCCCTGAAGCAAAGAATTCTGGACCAGTTCATGGCTGGGATCCCAGTCCTTCCCCCAGAGCTGCTGGTGCTGGCTGTGACCAGGGGCTGCATCAACAGACATCTCACTGCTGTTCCATGGGACTGAGGGGAATTGCATTCTCTGACTGCTCTTATTTTTCAGATGTTTTACTTTTATATGAGAGCTGACAGCCTGTTTGTAATAAATGTCTTCAATACATAAGTGTAAACACCTGATGTATTATAATTATCTTTTTGTATGCATTTTTAAGCTCATCTTGAGAGGGATGTTTATCTTGTACTCAGCACTCCCACGTTCAAGGCATTGAAACTGGTTTGTCTAACAACTCAGAAGGTGCTCAGTAAATCCATCTAGGAAATGTTGCTGGTGTTCCTTCCTCTACATCCATCTCATGCACTGAGATTGCTGGATTCCAAATGCTCATGAGCTTTGGAAGTGAACATAATCCTGGTGCCTGCTGTAGCAGGGAGGCCAGCTGATGTGCAGTGGGAGGCTAATCCTTGAGTTTTGCTTCAGAATGATAAGCAGCTTGGTGTGGTTTTGCTTGCAGCCTGCATGTGTTTTAGGAGCTCTGGCCAGAGTGTATCCAGGGGCTAAAAACTTTTTAACCCCACTGCTACTGGATGCCCTTGTTAATTTTTCATATACTTCAGAAGTCATGCACAAATTCCATTTGATGGGGTTTCCCCCAAGGTTTTAAGTTTGAGATAAACTCATTTTTAACAGCACAGATGAACTCAAGACTTTTTTAAAACTCATTTTCAACAACTTAATGTTACCTCCTTAGATTTAAACTCTGCTTGCATAATTTGAAATCATATTTTGTGGAAGGGTAAATTACAATCAAGAAAGCAGAGGCCAAAAAATCCAATTTCTGGCAGCCAAGTCTGGTTAAGTCAAGGAAAACTGCAGCTGTCTTGGAGACACTGAAGTGTTACATTTTCTTCATCCAGTTTTTTCATGCTTTCCAAACAGTGGACGTGTCCTCACAGTGTAGAGCTCTCCATATGTTTTTTTTTCCTTTCTGATGCTTTTGAATTCAGATGGGGTGTTTCTGAGGATTGATATTTCTCCTCTTTTTCTTTGGAAGTCTCTTTCTTTGTTCTCTGGTGGAAGGGCAATGCTGCCTCCTCCCTGGCCAGCCTGCTTTTCTTCTTTCTTTGACTTCTGCTATCTGAGGTGGGAAGGCAGAATGGTTGAGATGGAACTTTGAACTTGAGAGGCCTCAGTTCAGGTTCACCCAGGCCTTGTATTTCATCTCTAAGATGTATCTCCCTTTGTCATGGGGTTCTGTCTCTATGTGTTTGGTAAACATCTTGAGGTGCTCTGCTGCAGCAATGAGAACCACATGGCTCACTTTGAAAGAGGGCAGTGTATCATCTCAGCTGGAATGAATGACTATATTTGAAAGGATGAACGTCTGTGTTGAATGGCTTTCTCTGATAGTTTTATTCAGGTTATAGCTGAATTATATTTGTGTGTAATTGCTGGTGGGCAGTGTCATTCACTTCTGTGATTATATTGACACTCAGGAGTGTTGGGCTCTTTTTGAAAGCACAAATATTCAACCATTTGGGCATGGGGCAAATTCACATCTCAAAGTGCTGAAAATGAGGGAGTTTGGTTGTGTTCTCCTGCATGGACAAAGGGTAAATAGTGTCCTCAGGGCTGTGTGACCTGTGTGCTTGTCTGTCCTTCTCGGGTCTCCTGGCACCAACAGGGACACCCTGCACGAGGGGCAGATGGATTTGGTGGGGAATATTGGAAAGCAGCAGCTCCTGCCTTGTGGTGTGGCCCTCTGCTGCCTGTGGGGAAAGCCTTGTGTCTGAGACCAAATGGCCACAGCCTAAAGCATTATCCAAGCACCAGGAAATGGGATACCATGGAAAGGAAATGCAAATGAAAAAAAAGGAAATGGAAATCCCAGTGTTTTTCAGGAGGAGGACTGCAAAGGCACCAGCATCTCCAGTGTTCCACCAGCTGTGGATGCCACACTGCAGTGAGCAATGCCTGCACTGGAGCAGGATGCAATTCATGTTTTCCATGGCATTCCCAGTGTGCTGGGAATGTGTGGTGCCCATGGGCTGCCCGTGGCAGCTCCTGCTGACGCTGAGGCAGAGGCTCAGGCTGACACAGGGTGTTCCAGATTCCTCAGCACATTTCAGTGCTGAGCTGGAAATGCTGTTAGCGCTTTACTTGAAGTATCTGCAGCTGACCTGGAGTGACTTAATTATGTTGTGATCATGCCTGGCAGCCCCAGCACAGTTCCACTGTGCTTGGTGCAGACAATCACACCACAGACAGCTCAGAGGAGCTTACAGCTGAAAGCCTGGGTGCACTTCAGACAGGCCTTGAGGTCTTCCACAGACTCCCCCAGCTCTGATGCTGCTCTTACCTGAGCAGCATTTTTAAACCAGCTCTTAGGTTTAAAAATAGCTTTAAGCTCCTCCCTGTCCTTGGAAAAACATTCCACCTGGTCTTTCATCAAGGTTTTATCTTTCAACTTTCACCCCTTTCCCCTCAAATAGGAGGCATCTAGAAAAAAAATCAGCAGTTATAAATATTGAAAGTTTCATCTGCACAGAGTGAGCAACCCTTATCAGGCTGCACACCTGCTGCTGCTCCTGCTCTACAGGTCTCCACAGACTGTAGATTATAGATGCTTTAATCATGGGGTGTATTAACTGGAAGGCCAGATTGAAGTAGCAGGCAGTGAGTGCATAAGTCACTCCTGTTATTATTTGGTTTTTATCAGATGTGGGGAGGGAGGAGAGGTCTGTTCTGGGGGTTTTTGTTGTTGTTGGGCTATTTCAGTGAGCATAATACACAGTTTTATGAAAATATTGACATAACCCTGCAGCCTCCCCACCCATCACTGCCTTGGTCCCCCAGCAGAGGGTAACAGTAAGGTCTCTGACTCAATGGACTGCCCTTGGTTTATTTTCCTGAGCTTCC
This sequence comes from Molothrus aeneus, assembly GCF_037042795.1. Classification (NCBI taxonomy): domain Eukaryota; kingdom Metazoa; phylum Chordata; class Aves; order Passeriformes; family Icteridae; genus Molothrus; species Molothrus aeneus. The sequence continues at coordinate 8,503,894 of NC_089663.1, read as the reverse complement.
ATTCAAAGTCATCCCAGCCTGGCTGCAAAATAGAGCTGCTCAGCAAGAGCATGATGTGATTTATCTGGGGAGTCAAAGGTTGAGGTGACCACAGTGTTTGTGTTAATCAGCTTAGATTCTTACTTTTAAGATATTCATTGGGAGATAGAGGGAAGTGCAAATTTACATCTGCAAATGAGTGCTGCTATTAGCATTAAGGTGGTTTCATATCCCTGAGATTGTGAGAGCTACAGTGCAGCCATAACCCCTGTGTTTTCCTCTACCTAATTTTGAAAAACAAGCTCTCAATTAATTTACAGCCCTGCTCAGGCGAAAGGGCTACAGGATCTCAGTTTCACTGACACTAGCTTTTTCCAGCACTATCATAATCAATATTCATTAACTGAAGCCTATTGGACTTGGAGATTTACTGCTATTAATAAGCCAAGAGTCTATCTTTGTGTAGTTTATGAAGAAAGTTTGAGACCTGTTACTAAAAAAAATTGCTTTTCTGCAGTTCCTTTGCCCTGTCCCTGGGCCATACTTGCAGCTCTAAAAACAGAGTTCTGGAGCATGTGAATAGAGCCAAAAGAGATAAAATCAGAGTGAAACTGCCTTCCTCTTCCAGAGGAATAAACCCCAGCAGACAGGATGCTCTGCTTGATGGTGCATGCAGAGATGTGTACGTCATCTCTGTCCTAACAGAGTTAAAAGCTGCAGACTCCATGTCCTGCTGGTTATCCCCATTTTGTTGATAAATGCACAGAGTAAACCTTATCAAAAGGAGCAGGCTGCAGGCCTGCTAATGGAGCTGTGCTCGTGCTGAAGATAATTGATGCCTCAATAACACCACACGTTATCCAGAGAGCGGCTGGAGCGCTGTGTGAGGAGGAGCATCAATCACAGCTGCTCCTGTAACTTTTATCAAATACTGAGGTGGGTGGCAAGGTGCATTCTTGGGCTGCTCTTGGGGAAAGAGCGTTGGGCTCAGAGATACAAAACAAATGAATCATCACATCCCTTTTCCTACATCAGTTTCCTGCAGGCTGGGAGTGTGAGGATTTACATTTCAGTAATCTCGGCTGGAGATGGGAGATGCCACGTGCTGTGGTGCTGGAAACTGAGGTTTGGTGGCCGAGAGCTGCAGTTCCCAAGTGAGAGACAGACAGCCTTGCTGATGAGCAGTGTGACAGCTGCAGTGTCCCTGCAAGGGTGGCAGTGCCACCTCACCTGGATGGGAGGGGCGGGGAAAGGAAAGGAAAGGAAAGGAAAGGGAAAGGAAAGGAAAGGAAAGGAAAGGAAAGGAAAGGAAAGGAAAGGAAAGGAAAGGAAAGGAAAGGAAAGGAAAGGGGAAAGGAAAGGAAAGGGGAAAGGAAAGGAAAGGAAAGGAAAGGAAAGGAAAGGAAAGGAAAGGAAAGGAAAGGAAAGGAAAGGAAAGGAAAGGAAAGGAAAGGAAAGGAAAGGAAAGGAAAGGAAAGGAAAGGAAAGGGGAAAAGAAGGAGGGAAGGGGAAGGGGAGGAGAGGAGAAGGAGAAGGAGGGAAGGGAAGGCGCTGCCCCGCTCGCCCTGCCCCGTGGCCAGGGAAGCGGGCCCGGTGGCCGCTAGAGGACGGTGCAGACCGGGCGGCGGTGCCGCTGCGCTGCCGCGGGGCTCTGCCCGTGCCGAGGCTGCTCCACCTCACCTGAACCGATCCCTTCTGCAGCTCCCGGGCCGGGCAGGTGCCCCCCGGGCCGGGCATGGCCCTCGGGGGTGGGTGCGTAACCACACAGGAGAGCGAACCCCGCGGCAAAGCGGGGCACCGAGCGGGCTGGGGGCACCTGTGCTGGCCCTGCCCGAGGGACTGATCCCATGGGGATGGCGGCTGTGCAGGGCAAAGAGGGAAAAGCAGAGATCCCAGAGCAGCTGTGGTGTGTGCGCAGCGAGGGGACCCGAGCCAGCGTCCTCTGTCCCCTCACTGGGGCTGGCTCAGGGTGGCCCAGCAGGTGCTGGGGAGCGGGGGCAGGAGGTGAGCACACCCTTTTTGGGATGAGGACACCCTTTTTGGGATGAGGACACCCTTTTTGGGATGAGAACACCCTTTTTGGGATGAGCACACCCTTTTTTGGGATGAGGACACCCTTTTTGGGATGAGCACACCCTTTTGGAGATGAGCACACCCTTTTTGGGATGAGCACGCCCTTTTTGGGATGAGCACACCTTTTTTGGTATGAAGACACCTTTTTTGGGATGAGCACACCCTTTTGGGGATGAGGACACCCTTTTGGAGATGAGCACACCCTTTTTGGGATGAGCACACCCTTTTTTGGGATAAGTACACCCTTTTGGGGATGAGCACACCTTTTTTGGGATGAGGACACCCCTTTGGAGATGAGCACACCCTTTATGGGATGAGCCCACCTGGCAATGGACAGTGCTGGCTGGCACTGCTCTGCTGGGGGAGCAGCCTTCCCTGCCTCTTCCCAAACAGCCTCATGTTGCCTTTCATCCTTATGTTTCTAACCACGTCCTAAAAATGTTCAGTCCCAGTTTAGGAAAATATTCTGTTTCAGGGTAGCATTTAGATATTTATATGCTTTAAGTATCTTGGCAGATGAAATGTAAATTTGTGCTTTAGAGCGCTTGACTGTCTTTGACACTCCCCTGAATTCCTTCCTGAGGAGCGGGGCTGCAAAGCACCCCCCAGGGAATGTCTGAGCAGCACCCTGACAGGGCAAAGGCTGCAGCCCCCAGCACCTGGCTTGTTCTCAGAGCTCCCTTCAACAGCAATTCCACCTCCAAAACCTCATGGCAAGACAAAGGACTTGGTGCAGTCAGGCAGGAAACCTGCTGGAGAGGCTCTGTCCCCAGAGCTGCTGGTTGTATAGGAGCCCCTTTATCCCTCTATAATGCATCATGAAGGCTCTCTTGATAATTTTTTAACTGCATATAGCAAAACAGATTTGGATTCTCTTTCTGTTTCAGCTGGTTCTAACACCATTCATCATTGCTGTATCTTAACAGGATCTTACTTTGATAATAGGACTCCAAGCAGTGATGAAATAAAGTGAGATTAAAATAACTACATAATAAAGTTCCAGATTAATCTGAAACTATGGTAAATCTTCCAGGGCTATAGAAAGGCAATAGCTAAGCTGCATGGACTCAGTGTTCAGTGAATGACTGTGATAAAATGTGTTGATCCACATTATAGCTTTATGTCTGTTTAGGTATAATAACCATAACTACAGTTCAGCTGCAGTTTGGCACCTAAAAAAATCTTCTTTGAATTTATAACTTATTGCATGTCTTTTGTTTGGCTTTTAAAATATCCAAATATTTGAAAAAAAAAGTTATAGAGGATTGGTACTGATTCAGCACAGAGGCTGCTAAGCAAATGGGAAGGACAAAATCCTCTCGCCTGCTAGGAGCTCTTTGGTTGTCTTGATTCAGTGTGGGACCCCCTGCAATCCTGATTTCAGAGTGTAGCTGTAAAGCAGAGGGAGGTGGGAGGTCACAGGGCCCTGCTGGTGCTGAATCTGAGGCTGCTGAGTCCCCTTTGCCCCATCTCCCACACACAGAGCTGGCAAACGTCAGCGATGGACAGACTGATGGACAGAGCTGTCTGTCATCCAGGCTCCCAGTCAGGTATGTGGGGGTAAGGTCAAATCCTTCTCCCCAGTGGAACATCCCTCTCCAAGGACCCTCAGAGATGCATTTCAGTCCTTCTGAATCAGCTGATGCTACAGAAGGAGATTTGAATTTTGAACATGCAAGAGATTGCCCCTGTAGGCTTGAATTACTTGTAGAGTATAAATGATGCTGGAATGTTAATGCACATTCCAGAGGGGATGATAACTTCACTAAGTGCAGCCACGCTGCACCACTGATGGATTCAGCCTGGGGTGCTTGCTGGCAAACACAGCACCATCCATCCCTGCTTATTCCCTCCAGTTTGTGTCCACCTGTGAGCCCGGAGCGCTCCAGAAGAGAGGCAGGGAGTGGGGAATAAAAAAGATACGTCTGCATATTGGAAAGATAAATTGCTCCCTTGGAAAAAATGATCCTGAGGGTTGGCAAGTCACTGGTAAGCAGAGCAGCAGGCTGGAGCTGGAGAGAGTCCCTGGCTGAAGAAGGGATCAAGGCTGGGAGGCTGCTGGGAGGCTGCTGGAAGCTGCTATCAGACAGAGCAGCAGGACCAGGCTCTCCAGTGATCCAGGACTAATCCTGACCCTGCCTGTGACAGGCCAGAGCAGCAGTGGTACAGCCTGGCTGGGAAGGGAAGCTTGATTTGCCTGGCAGAATGTGCATTTTAATTGCTCATTTTCTTGCCTTTTATATGTGATTTGGTTGTGAATTATGTTTTCTGCATTTGTAATTAGAGGGTAGAGCAGATGGCTGGGTTTTGTCTGAAGTGATGTAGCTGTTGAAGTAACTCACACTCCTGGCTGACAATTTCCCAGCCAGGGAGTGCTGGGACATGAAGATACCCTGGGAGTGGCACGAAGGGAGCCCCACTTTCTAAATACTCTGGGACAGAGCTTTAAATTACAGAAACCTGCATTGCCCCACTGGAGTCAGCATCCAGGCTGGTTTGCACCACCTGTGAAACTGTTCACTGGGGAGGAGCTGCTTTTCTCTTACACCTAGAAATGCCTGCAGATTTTGAAATGCTCTCAGATTGTGCCTGCAGTGAGCTCTGCTGTATTTATTGATGTGTGACACAGCCAGGCCACAGAGTGTCAGTGCAGTTTGCCTGTGGGTCTGGAAGGGACTGGATGGTCAAAGCTGCTCAGGGCTTGATAGAGCCCATGGGCATGGATGTTCCAGGAGGCAGAGGAGGAGGAGGATGGTGAGCTGGATCTGGGGCCTTTCCAGCCTTTCCAGCTTCACCCTCTGAGGCTTTGGCTGCCCACAGCCTGACACAGCCACTCACTCAGCCACAGCCTGCTGGGACACGGGGTGCCAGCAGAGCATTCTGCACACCCATCAGCTCATCCACAAGGGACAGATGTCCACAGCCCTGGGAGATGCCCAGCTCTGCCTTGTCCTCCTCTCCTGCACTGGGAGGCAGTGTTTTGTCATCCAAAACTTCCAAAAGTTACAAAGTTGAAATTTGGGAAAGATAACTTGGAAAGCTGTGGGAGTTCCCCCGAGGCTGACAGCACTCGGTGCCTCTCTGTATCAACCACACACCTCATTCAGCAGCTTCCCACTTGGGTGGTGGTTTGCAGTGAAATTGTTGGAGTAGAGTCTCAAAGCAGAGCAGATCCTGACTATACTTTTGAAAAAGAGAGAAAAACCTTCCTAGAAAGTTGCCTAAATAGATTTTAACCTTTCATCCATGTCTTCTTTTATCAGGTACAAGCTTTCAGTGATAGGCCAGTAGGCAGAGCTGAGAGCTCAGCTAACAAACAGCTCTCACAAAAACCTGTTCTGCCACCTTCCAGCCTCTCACCTGGGGAAGATGAGGTGTTTCCCATCCCACTGCCTCTCTCCATGCAGTCAGAGCTTCTGCTTCCCTCCAGAAATCCTTAGCACAGTGTGAGTCTGCCTGACAAGGCCCAGGAAATGCTGACATTCAGTTCCTCCCTGAAGGACATTTGTTTGTGACATTTATTTGTGACAAATGGAGGACATGTGGAGTGTCACCCACACTGGCCCTGGGGAGCACACACTGAAACGCTGGAGGGTGAACATCTCACAGCCCTGCCTGTCCCACTGTGTAGGAACTCCTTGTGCAGTGCAATTTAAGGTGAACTTCAGGCTCTGACTCCATAAAATCCCTGAGGATCTGGGTTGCTCCACAGAAGCACCAGAACCATCTTGGTGCATCCTGACCTGCTTGCATCTCTAACCTGGAACCTGCCCCTCACTCCAGAGGCAGAGCTGATGCACAAAGGAGCACTGAGAAGGTCCCATCATAAATCAAACCTACTTATGGGGGTGTGTGCCTGCTCTGGCAGGGCTCTGGGAGGAGGGGTGGGAGGTTTCAGAGGGAGTTTGCTGGCTCTGGTGGCTGCAGATGGTCTGATGGCATCCTTCATCTCCTGGACAGATGCAGTTACCTGTTCTCTCTGGCTGGCACTTGTAAACACTCACAGATTTTTATTTTTACTCCTTAATACAGCAGCAGTGTGAGCTCTTCCATTTGTAAAATCTACCTGAAGAGAAAAAAAGGGAATATATTTAAAAATGCACTCTCAGGCACACACATATCATTTAAGACAACAAATAACTAGGAAAGAAGAGGCAGTAGTAATTCACTCTCGTTTTTCCTCTGATGTTTTTAAATGCCTCAAGTTTTCCTCTTATGGTTTATGATGCTATCGTGCTCCTGTCTAAACTACCACCTTAAAATACATTCTACATGGTTATTTTCTCCATAAAATCCTGACAATAATAATTTCCCCTGTACTCCTACTTGCACTGTAATTTTGGATCTGCCAAGCCATCCACACCTATTTGATGGCCAGCAAATTGCAGCTTGCAGGAATCTGCTCTCCCCAGCACCCCTCGTGGGTCACACTGCACCCCTCTGGGGACAAATGAGCTGGCAGAGGTGGTCTTGGGTCACCTCAGGTCACCAGCAAGGGCTGGAGGATGACAAGAGGCTCATTTAATGAATTTTGTCCTTTCAATATCAGTGGTGCTGCCCTGGGCCAGCTCATGCTGGTGACCTTGGGCAGGGCCTGGCTGACGCTGGTGTGGTGGCACATGCCAGCTGTGCCACCTGATCCCAAGTGTCCCTCGGGCTGTTTTCCAGCCCACAGGGCTGCCAGATGTGTCCTGCTGGAGCTGCAGCAGCAGCAGTGCCTGGCCAGGCTGGTTCCTGCCCTGCTCCAGCTGTTCCAGCTGTCAGTGCACTGATCCCTGGGCAGGGGCTTGGGCCAGGAGCTGACTGGGCAGGGCAGGGCAGGGCTGGGGCTGCAACAGGAACATTTAATGCAGCTGTGCCCTCCTGAGAGCCCTCTGTGCCTGGGCAGGGCTGTGCTGGGGCTGCAACAGGAACATTTAATGCAGCTGTGCCCTCCTGAGAGCCCTTTCTGCCTGAGCAGGGCTGTGCTGGGGCTGCAACAGGAACATTTAATGCAGCTGTGCCCTCCTGAGAGCCCTCTGTGCCTGAGCTCCCAGCAGGTGCCCAGGATGTGTGTGGGAATCTACAAAATCAGAGGGTTTTGAGAAAGCTGCAAAAGGGAAGTTTCAGAGACAGCAGAGCAGTGATTAGAGCTAAGCAGTGGCCATGGGATTGGTCAGCAGAAAAATTATGTAAAATGTAGAAAAGCAAGGACAAACAGAACAAATGGTCTGTGCATTAACGCTTGGCTAGAATAACTCTTTAAGCTACAGAAAAGTTTATCTAGCAAGATATTAAGAAGTTTTAAGCTTAATAATGGAGCTCTGTGCATTGTGTTTTAAGGCTTACAAGCAGGTATTGTATTTGAAATAAGCGAGCATTGTTTTAACCAAAGGTACATGTGCTTATAGTGGTTGGATGGAACTACTGTCAATGTGCTTTTGCTTTGTGTGATTGGTCAAAGAACTTTTAAAGTGAGTTGTAACATTTAGTTCTTGGTCTGCTGCCTGGGATGTGAGCTGATGGCATCTTCCCATTGTCATCACCACGTAATGAGACTGATGCTGGAAAATAAAACAGCTCAAGGCACAGGGTGAAAAAATGGGTTTTTGGGGTTTTCAGAATGGGGGTTCAGGAGGCAAGGTGGAGGAATCTGGGCGTGTCCAGCCTTTCTCCTTCTTCTTCTTGGCCTCCATCTTCTGGGTGATGGTGGCACTTTTGGATTGGTTTAAGGTAGAAGCTCACTGTCTAACACAGGTGATGGGTATTTGGAAGTTATGGTAAATAATGTACAGGTAGTTTTTAGTATAAAAAATAACACCCCCTCTGAGGTGGGCAGTGTGCCTCAACCCAACCTGCCAGACAGACCTCAGCAGGCCAGAGAAAGAATTTTATAGATAAGAAACAATAAACAAGCTTGAGAAAAAGAATAGAAGAATTCTGACTCCTTTGACTGCCAGGCTGGGAAAAGAGACTTTGTGACACATCTTGGGTGTCAGACCAGCAGAATCCCAAGACAGCAGGAACATTTAATTCAGCTGTGCCCTCCTGAGAGCCTCCTGTGCCTGAGCCCCCAGTGCGTGCCCAGAGCTGCAGCCCTCTCTGAGCACTCCATCCCAGCTGGACCAGGGTAGGAATGTGTCTTCTGTTGACAAAACTCTCTTTTGTCTCCTTAAAAAGGAAATAAGCTTAGAAGTTTCTCTTTTTGATTATGTTGAAAAGGGATTTTATAAGCTTAAGGGACTTCACCGCAAACTTAAGGATAGCTAATTGGGCAAGAGCTAAAAAGTCTCACCTAGGCAATTTACTAGAAAAAGAAGAGAACAAAGAAACTAATCACTTTTGTGAAGAGTTTTACTAAGAGTAAAAGGGATTCTTATACCTAAATCAGTTTTTCTCTGTAAAGAGTTTGTTATTTTGCCTTTTATTAAAACCTTTTTGTTTCTAACACTGCAACAGAAGCTATTTTGCCAATGCTTTCAAAGGTAGCTAAGCTATCCTAAGTGAAAAATGGCCTCCAAAAACTTATGAGACCTGACTTGAGGTAACTCCTATTTCTGACCAGAGGGTGGAATGCAGACCTTGAGGAGGAGCAGGTTGGTACCCAATGTCCTGGAATCTGTGCTTAGCAAAACCAGAGGTTTTTTGGAGCAAAATTCATCATTTGTTGTAGCCTGGTGGATGTTTTTTCCTATACCTTTGGAAAGAACTGCCACATTAACCCTGTCCTGGTTAGATTTGAAGCAAAGGCTTTGCTCTCAGTTACTCATTTCTAGTATTGCCAACTCGTTTGAAGCAAGGAAAGAAACCCTGGGAGTGTTGCCAAACCATGAGAACATCCTCTCAGAGCCTGACACAGTTCCTGCATGATATCATTTCTCCTCTAGCTTGTTTCAGCTCGTCTGAGATAAGGGTAAGATTATTTTTTTTTAGGTCGTTTGTTTGTTTAGATTTCATTTTGATTTTTGAACTTTCAGCTCACTGCATGGAACATTTTGGGATCATCTGATGTTCTATCTGGTCTTATCTCCAAAGCACACTGCTGAAAACCATCAGGGAGTGGGTCTGGCTTAAGCAGGAATTAAGTGGCTCTCTGGATTTTGAGATAGAAAAAGCATGGTGTCCTGCTGCTTGCATGTATCATTTGCAACTTTTTGTCCAAAAGTTGCTTCAGTCTAGTCCAGGGCAAGCAGAAATTCAAAAGTTCATTCAAAAGTTTTCCATGTAGGCCAGATATTTGCTGTGTGCAGTGGCACGCTGCATCCATGCACTTGCCCAACAATTGTTATGAATATTGTTATATAATAATAATAATAATAATAATAATAGCAAAACAGCTCACATGAGCAGGGGAAGGTTCAAGGGCACCTGTTGAGAAGGATAATGGGCTGTTTGGAGCATCATGTGGGGATCTGTGTGTTCAGGCTGCTGCTTTGTCTCAGATTAACTTCACTTGTGCTTGCAGAACTGAACTGAGCCAGGCTTTCTGCCTCATTTTGCCCTTGGAATGCTGATCCAGGGAGGAAATGTGCCTGCTACAGGCTTTGGGCCATGCTCTGCTCCTGCAGGTTCCTCGTTCCTGCTCTTTCTGGGACAAGCTATCCATCACCTCACAGGACCCTTTCACTTTTCCCCTTCCTTCTATTTGTTTTCAGAAAGGAGTGTTCCAGTAATAGCTAAATCACACACCAGTGAAGTTTATCAGTACTTTAGAAGAGATATTAGCAACATATTTGCTAAAAAGTCAGTGAGGGGAAGTATATTAGCTCATGAATAAAAGTGTGTATTTTTTCCTTTTGCTGCCTAGTTAGCTCTTAAATTTCTCTTAAAATTAAGTTGACACAGAAGAGCAGAGACACCCAGTTTCTTTTTTTTTCCTCTTTACCTCTATTATATATATATAAAGTTTATATACATATATAGATAAAGTAAATATAAAAATATGTAGTATTTATATATAATATAAAATATTTTTATATTATTATATATAAAATATATTATATATATTGTTATAGGTAATATTAATAAAATAATATATAAATATAAATATAAAATTAATAAAAATTACCCATTTAAAATATAAATATACAAAATAGGTAATATTTATATAGAGATATAATGTATTTAATAATACAATAAAATACTATAAATATAAAGATAATATATAAATATTAATATAATAGCATAATATATATTAAGAATAAGAGCAAAATTATCATCTTATTCTAATCAAAGATAATTTTCTGAGGAAGTGGTGCATTCTTATCCTAGGAGTGTAAGTCCAAATACCAGCACAGAAGTAGAACTAACAGAAAAAAAAATAGCATATTTAGGGTTTTTTGTTGATTTTCCTTTTTTTTTTTTAGCATGGCAGTAGCATCTGCACTTAATTTTTCTGCTCTGAACATTTGTACTTGCCACTATTTAACAAGATTATTAGCAATGAAAAACGTGAATTAAAAAGAAATACAATGCAATTATCCCATTCTCCCTGTAATGATATGGCTTGAGGAGTTCCCCATGCAGTTCTCATTTCACAAACTAATTATAGCAGCTGCATTATGAGCTGCACTGTTGGTATCTGCTGGCTGCACATGCAGCAGATGATGTGATTGCTCCACGCTGGAGCTGCTCTGGGAGACAGATCTGCACTGAAGGGGGAGAGCAGCAGCCACACAGGCAGTGAGGGCTGCTCCAGTGGCAGATATTTTCCAAGAGCATTGTCATGACAACTGAGCCAAGGAATTCCTTTTCCTGCCTCTGTTCTGGCCGTTGTTAGGTGAGAATGGAACCGTGGCACTCAATTTCTGTTTAATTCCTGTCCCTGCTGTGGATGTGCCCCATTTCACGCCCTGCACTTGCTCCAGGTGCTGCCAAAGTGGGCACTTGGCACCTTCCTGCATCTGAGCAGGTTCCTCCAAACAGTTTGGAGGGCACAATCAGCTCGTCTGTGCTTGTTTGATTTATGATGGTTTTTTTCCCTCCCCACAGAAGTGTCCAGGCACAGCTTTGGCTGGGTGTGGGATGGGCAGGGCTGTGCTGAGGGTGCTGCTGGAGCAGTGTGGATGCTGCAGGAGCAGGTCACACTGACACAGGAGCACTGTCACACTGTCTGTGCAGGAGCCAGGGACAAACCAGAGCCTGCCTGTCACTCCTGGGGCCACTGAAGCACCCTGGCACCTGTGCTGAGTAACCCTGGAGCTGGAAGGGAGATGTCCAGACTGATTTGAGAGCTGGGAAGGAAGGGCAAAGACACAGCTTTTATTTGTGCCAGCATGCCCCTGTGGCATCACTCTGCAGCATCATCCTTGCCCACAGGCACCCTGTGTACTCTAGCTCCTTTTTAAAGTGTTTGTACTCTGTCTCCTTTTTAAAGTGTTTGCTTATTTGTTTATTTCAATTTAATCTGAGGCTTCATCCTGCTCAGCTGGCAGGGCAGGGCAGCCTTTGCTCCCCTGGGGTTTTGCTGACGTGTGCTGGGGCTGTTTTTGGCTCACAGCATCCCAGTGACCACAGCAACCACCAGAGCTTCTGCTGTGCCAGCTGCACTGCCTGCTCTGCATGGCACTGAGCTGCCTGCCTGAACTTCACTGTGCAATAACAAAAGGGACCTTGCTTACAGAAGAAAAAGCAAGGTGGACATAGTAGTCAATCCCCCCAAACTCAGAATTCAGGAGCAGGAGGTGTTTGCAGCTCCTGTTGCTTTGGTGGCTGGGGGAGGCACCTCTTCAGATCTCTGTTCCTTGCTGCTACATCAGGACCTTTTGTTCTCCAGGTGTATTGAAGCTCTCAGAGTTTGTTTGCTCTGAGCATTTTGCTCCAACCCTCAGAGGGATCAGGAGCTTTGAATGTCTGCAGGGACCAACACGGTATACACCTTGGAAAGGCAAGGAAGAATGAGGCAGAAAATGTCTTTCTTAGCCTGGGAAAACGACTGGATGGCTGAAAGGGCAGAGCATGAGCCCCAGCCACAAAGCAGAGGCAGGAGAGAGAAGGAGCAGCCTGTGCCCCTGGCCCTGCTGCTGGGAGATGTGCCCTGGGAGCACCTTTGATCCAGCAGCCCCGAGCCAGACACCCCAAAGGCACCACAGCATCCTCAGCTTTGGGGAAGCTTTGTCAAAGCTCACGTGTGCAGGCAGGTGCAGGGTAAACCCAAAGAAACAGGTGACAGAGGCACAGAGCCCCTGCCCCTGGTGGGGTGTTCTTCAGGGTGTGCTGCTTTCATCCTGCTGTCACTGCTCTAAATAACCTCGAGCTCCTTCCAGGCTGTGGCTCACCTCTGGCTACACCCTCCTGGGAAAATCCACAATTACTGCAGCTCCTCTTTCCATGAAATGTGTCCACGTTCCCAGTCTGATACACAATGGTCTAATTTTACTCTTTTAAACTTATCTTTGTTTTTAAAATAAAAATTAACTTGCTGCTCATCTTTCATTTCCTTTTCATGCTCTGAGCAGTGAGTAATTAGAGCTGCATCACACTGGAGAAATTACAACAATATGATGTTTCTACAGTTAAATCTGCATAAGTATAATATCTTTGAAAAATAACAAGCTGCTCTAAGGGAAATTAATGATCCCATTGGGACTGTCATTATTCTGAAGCAAAAGCTCTCGGTTTTCTTTGCCCACTTTCATTTTGGGCATTTCTTTCATTTTAAGTACTGGCCACATATTGCATCCCTTTTCACTGTGACTGGAACATAAATAACAACATGTTTAAAGCAGCGTAGAGTCTGTCTCGGAACCTATTACAGCTATCACAAGAATATTAAACAACTTCAAAATTAAGTCAAAGTGCATTTTGCAAATCTGTGTTGGTGGCTATATATCATTACTGTTCATCAAGCCAGTTCAGCCTCATTTTCCTTGGCTAGCTTTTTTTTTTTTTTTTGTGATTTGCCGCTTCTTTGAGGAACATGACTCCATTTATCATAATAAGCATTTATTATCATCATATTCTCTACCCAGGCACAAGCACTGTATTTAAGAGAGAATTTTCTCCAAAGGGGATGGTGCTGCTGTACTTGGTGTATCCCTGGATTTGAGAATCCTCCTCTCCCCATCACCTATTATCAAGTCCTGCATGTGACTGCAATAGCTTTTGCAGTCAAGGTGAATTACAAGGATTCTTGCTGAATCCCTGACAGATACAAATACCTAGTTATCCTTGGCTTTCCTGCTGAACCTAATCAAAGATATTGTTTATTAAAATCCTATTGTCTCCGTGGTGAGGAACAAGGACAAGTTTCTCTGGAGTGATTTAATACTTCCAGCGGTTCTGTGTAAAGATTTATTATGGCCAGGAGAAAGAGCAAACACAAAATGCTTGAGTCATTACTTTTAATTTGCCACTTCTTTAAAAATATGTATACACAAGGCTGAAACCTTCTCTGCAGTTCAGTGTGATCTCTTATCAGCCAGGGGAACAGACCAAGGCACAAACCTTCACCCTTTCCATCAAACAGAGGGAGGACATGAAGATTTAGCCTTGGATTTGAAAGCAAACCACCATGCCTCTGCTTAGACTGGTGGTTTTTAGAGTTTTGAGAATCTTTAGAAGAAATTTATCAGTTTTAATGATTCAAACTACCAGTTCAAACTACCAGGTGTGCCTGTGATTCTTCCTGAGGTGATCCATTGGAGGGGACCATGCCCCTGCAGAGGGGCTCAGCCCTGCAGTCAGCTCCTTGCCTCACACCCAGGGGACAGCAAGACCCCTTTGTGCAGGGCCACAGAAACTGAACTCATTAAAAGTAAAAAACCCTTTTTTTTCCCCAAGTACTGAGCTTTTCTCTGTGATTCAGTTTTATTAAGGTTTCAAGGACTGTATCGTAAGTAAAGCCCAAAGATAAATGAGTGAGCACAATTAATAAATGCTCACAATTCATTCAGCTCTCTGAGCTTCTAAACTGCTTATCTAATCATATGTAATCTTCATTCCCAGTGCTAAAACTACCCCATTGCAACAGCTGTAGATCAATTAGGAAAATGGCTTTAATGGTTCAAAGAAGGCAAAAGGCAAGGTGGGCTTTTCCAGACTGCCTGTGCTCAGGTGAAGGGAACTCTGCCTTCCAGCTCTGCTAAGGACCAGCACCTCAATCTGACAGATTTCCATGAAGGAAAGCTGCTGCCCTCCCTCCCCTGTGATAAAGGAGCCCAAGTGCAGGAGAGAGGAGGGAGAAGGGAGAGCATCACACTATTCCACAATTATCCAGTGGGATTTCACTGTTTTCCATGGCTACCTTTTCTGCAGCCTGTTAAATCACAGCAGTCAGACTCACACCCCAAAATCTTCTTATCCTTCATTATTCCACAAGTCCTAGTTGGAACAGCTTCTTACTAAATGAAAGGAGTTGTCTATCTGACATTTTAATATTTCCAGCCACTGTTCCCAGCTCCTTTCTGTCTCATTGCTAAAGCCATGAATTTTACATTAAAGAAAAAAAAACAAACCATGTACTCAGACGTGTCCTGGCAGGTTTGGTGACACACTCTACCCTCTGCTGAGTGCCAGGGCAGGACAATATTGATCTGCAGGAAGCTCCAAGCCTCCTCTCACAGCCAGTGCTCCTGGCTCAGGCTGCACCCAGGAAATCCAACCATTCCTGGTGGTGCCTCTTGACTTTGAGCCTGAAGTTCCCTCTCTTCACTGTCTTTTAATTTGCACATAACTCTTGTGGTGAGATGCTTCTGGTTTAGTTTCATGTGTCTGCTTATTGGATTTAACAGTGTTTCCCCAACTAATTTTCACCAGCAAGCTGAACAGGGCTGGCTTCTGCTTGACTCATTCCCAGCTGCCAATCCCCTACCCCAGGCCTGCACTGAGAGTAAAAATAAAAGTAACACCCCCAAACCCACTTTGCCTTGCTGCCTTCTCTGCCTTCCTGCTGCTGCTTCTTCATTTAACAACTCACAGATTTCTCTGAGAACATGGATATTTATTTGCCCAGGCTTTCAGCTGCAAGAGAAGCTCTCTTTTTGTGTTGGAAAAACAAAAGGACAGGTCTAAATTATTAAAAAAACACAACAAATGTAATAAAGACCACACTGTCTGTCCCAAGGTGCATTTCCCATTCCCCATGGGTGAGGAGTCTGGAGCTGTCACAGGTGCCTGACCAGTGATGCTCTGCCTGCTCCAGGGGGCTGCCTCTCCCTCAATCCTTCTAAAGAATAAAATTTTACATGGCCTTTCAGGTAAAAGAAAAGGGAAGTTGTTGCTTTGATTATGTTTTATCTTTTTGTCCCAAAAAGTTGCTTTGAAAGCAGCTTGCACAGCTGATCTATGGACACCTTTCTCCTGTAATTCTGCTGTGACCTTTTCACCATCCTTCCACAAATAACTGAAAAAATAAAAAAAAAAAAAAGAAGAAAAAACCCCCAAAGCCAAACCAAAGGGTTATAAACAGATATTTTCTTTCTTCTGCCTTCAGAGAGTGTGTTTTTCTTTTTTTCCCTCACAAAACATATTCTTGCTTTACAGGCTTCAAATCTGAAGGAATCAGAACAAATGGTCAGAGCCATGGCAGCAGAAAGCTTTGGACTGAGCACCAGAGAGGTGCAGTCTCCAACCAGTTTGCACTAATGAGCAACACATTTTTTACCTGTGGAAAAGGTCACACTTGAATTTCTATTTGGTGTTAATATCCCCTGGAGAAGTGACAGATATCTGTTGGGACGGGAGTTGAAGGGAGAATATGAATATGAAGAGGAAAAATGAAAAAAATCCCAAACAATTCAACCCTGAAAATGAAGTGGAATTTTTGGCCAAATAGAAATGTATTAAAATCTTTACTGCTGATGAAATTTTGAACACAAGCTTACAAGGGGTTTAAGGACATTTCCAAATATGACTAAACTATATAATCTCTTTTTTGGTCAGATCTGGAAGCTTTGAAATATCTTGGAAAAGGAGAGATTGTGAATGGCATTTAATTCTCCTGAAAAATGAAAAAGTTGTACAATAAAAGCTTCCTAATATCACCTGCTTTTATAAGAGCACTTTTCCCCCTCACAAGGTGTATTTTCACATGCCATGTTAAAGCACTCCAGTTCCAAGATTTTTATATTTTTGCAGAAGCACAAATCTGACCTGTATCCCATGCTTTCTGAGAGTTCACTGTCCCAAATCCATTATGTGCCTCCAAGCCAAGCTCCAAGCTCTGGAAATGACACAGTCACTGGTATGGATAATTTGGCTCCTAAATGTTTGCTTTATGCCTTGAAAAAACATCTTTGAGCAGTTTCTTAAATGTCATTCCTTGCAGTACACAGAGCAGGCAATAAACAATAAAATTATTCACCTTGAAGAAACCATCTGCAGTCTTTAAGGACATCACCAGTTTTTTTGTTGCTTTCAATGGTCCTTTGGGATGCTGTAAGTGTCATTTCAATGCTGTGTTTCCCATCAGCTCCGTGCCAGCCTCATTTTGCTTCAGAAACAAAAGTGATGATGGGCAAATTAAGAAGAAATTCCACTCTCTATTAGTCCCTGTATTTCGTTTATTTTTTGTAACTGCCTAATATAACTCTTGGCATTGGGAATTGTTATTTGGAGGCAGTGTGAGGAGGGTTTCTCCCTGGGATGAGCACCCAGCTGCAGGCTCTGCTGTCCCTGGGATCCTTGCTCAGGAGCCCTGACCTGTGTGATGTGCTTAAAACAGAAAGCCCAGCAATGCCCCTTGAAACTTCACAGGAAGAACCTCAGGTTCCAGACAGAAGTTATGGAAAAAACTGCAGGGATGTCCAACGAAAAAAGGCTCTCACTGTCAGGACATCAGATTATGGGAGATATATATATAAAAAAAAAAAATTTAAAAATATATTTATTTATAAAATATATATATAAATTTATTTATAAAATAAATATAATATATTAATTTTAATATATATTATATATATATTTATATATATTATATATAATATATATAATATATATGCACACACATATATAACATATGTATAACATGTATACAACATATATAATATATAATAATATTATGTATAATATACATAATATATGTTATATATTTTATATATATATCTATATATCTATATATCTATATATCTATATATCTATATATATATATCTCTATATATCTATATATCTATATATATCTATATATATCTATATATATATATCTATATCTCCTGGCAGAGCCCTTGGCAGGGTCCAGACAGGGGGATGGAGCCCAGTTAAAGGTCAGACAAGAGGCTGCTTTTCTGAGAGAACAAAGGTTGAGAGTTGCATTTGGAATGGGAGAATGGGAGAAATAATGCTGGAATGGACTGGGATAAATAATGATTTTTTTTTAAATAAGGCTCCATTGTTTTTTAAATGCTGTATTTTTCAGGATGTCCCAGCTTCCTCCTAATGAAAGCCTGCAAGAGCCATCACTGATGCAATGGGCTCTGCCTTGTAGGGTTCAACCTTAGTTAAAAGGTTGTGAGGTTTATTTCTAAAGGGTAAATTTACTGTATAAAATCTTTCCAAAAGCTAGCTAGCTAATGTAATGAAAAAGCAATCAAACTCTAAGAAAGAGCCATTGCAACAGAGACAACCCACCATTATTAATCCAGCTAAAACCAAAAGCTAAGGTCTGTCAGCCTTAAAAATGAAATGAATTCCTTCTTAGCTCTACAACCTTTAATTATTTTCACTAATCGATGAGTTATAAAAATATAAAGAAAAGATTTCGAGCTAAACCAGAGCTCCTTTTAAAATGAAATGAAATAAAAGCACAGTAGAACCAGCCTGAGGTTGGAGTGGCACTGGGTTTGCTGTTGTGGTTCCTGATTTCAGAGCCCTCTGTGATGGGATTATTTCTCCATGCCTCAGAATCCATCCATTATAGTGCCCATATTGCAGACTTCATGTCACAGTCAACAATAAAAACCACCCTTGGCAACCTCCATTACATCCTGCAGTTAATTTGTGTTCTCACAAAGTGCTTATATTTACTATGAGTGATAATCATAAATATGCATGAGACCTTAAGTGAGGGAGAATGTGCTTAGGAGCTAATACAGCAGGAGGTTTGCCTAGAAGAGATGTCAAAATCAGTTCACTTTTGTTATATATGAGTAATTTAATTTCCTCTACAGTGTTATTAGGGCAAGAATGAAGTAACATTCTTTGGTGTAATTGAAGCAAATCCTGGCAAGACAAGAGGATAACAAAGCTTTTCCATCTCGTCATGTCAAACTCTTACCTTCTATTCAGTGCACACAGACGGGTTCTTTGTGCTGAATTAAATTATCCAGTTGAGTTTATTCACTTGTGATGTCCCATGACCTTCAGCATATTTACTGCTGGATCTTTCAAACTGTCTTTAATTTACTCCTTCACAACTGACCTCGTTTTTGTGTCAGATCAGAAATACTGGCGCCATTCAGTCCTTCCTCAGCTCTTGACTTTCAGCAGCAGCATCCTTTGTGGAGCCCTGAAACATGGAGCATTTCCAGTGCTCCCAAACAGGTTATAAACCCACCAGCCAAGGATTTCTGGACTGGGGAGGAGATGGTTCCACCCTTTCCCCATATTCCTGTAGCAGGGTGATGCTCAAAGGCACCGTGGTTGTAGCCCAGGTACACCAAAGCCACTGAGAGCTGTGGGACAAACCTGCTGCTGGTGCCTTTCAGGGGGGTGATTTCAGCCAAATTTAATTGATTTCAAGCTTTAATAGTCTCCAAATGATAAACTGGAGGTTTTCCAAAAGAACATGTGGATCACAGAAAATCAGGTATCTGTAGGTGAGCCTGGCCATGGTGGCTGAGCCCCTTGATATTTTTTCAGAATTTCCAGCCCTGCATTGCAACTCAGAGGAAATCCTTTGACTCCAGAGCTTGGTGGCCAAGTACCAGGGGCTGAGTTTCACAGCCCTGCACTGCTTGGCATGATCCAGCATGGCAAAGGCACATCTCACTCTTGCTGAGTGACACTTTGCTCTCCTGCTGCTGCCATCCCTCTTACCCCATCTGTAAAAGAGGAATAAATGCTGTTTATGCACCTGGGTAAAAGATGTGAGAGCATCAGGGGTGAGGCACTGTGCATGTGGCTGTGTTATTAGGGAAAAGTAAAATGACAACACATAAGCAATTTGCAACAACTCCTTTTAGCACTGCTCAGCCTGGGAGTGTTGCTGGAGAGAGAGGAAACTCCCCAGCTCTGAGCAGAGCTTGCCTGAAGGAGGAATATTCCACACACCAGGCTCAGGCAAGCCTCAGCTCACACATCAGCTTATCTGGGCCATGCACAAGTCACCCTTTCTTCACATGGTATTTAAAACTCTTCAACTTGTACCTTCCTGAATATGGGAGATAAAAACAAGTCATTGCAGGATGAACCTTGGCTGCCTAAACCTCCCCAAACTGGAATGGAATGGATAGAGGCAAAAAGAAGGAGATATTTCCCAGGTGTATTGGGTGGAGCCACATATTTGTTGCAGATGCTGTGTGTCTCATTTATCATATTCTTCTACTCTTGGCTTGTTTTTAATTGTTCTCTTGAAATGTTATTGCTACATAACTGAATTGTGGGACTGTTTAATTGAGAGAGGTGGTAAATGGCAGGCATTCCTGGAAGAAAGTAGTAGAGAAATAGCAGCAAAAATGAAACAAAATTGAATATCAGGAAGTAAAGCAAGGTTTTCTGAAATTTCTTACGGTGATAAATCAATGACAGACTCCTTCATATCCAAAGAAGGATAAGCCATGGAAATCAGGAGTAGCCTGTTACCTTTTCTTGGACTTAATGGATGATCTACCTCTAGGTATTAGACATTATCCAGGTGTTCAGGATAATTCAGTCCTTTAGCCTTTGGCCACTTTGCTGTCCCCTCACCCTCAGCACAGGCTGGGGATCACTGCCCTGCAGAGCATTGAACTGAGCCAGGAGCTCATCCCACATTTAGCAGAGGAGAGTCAGGAGGTGCCTGGAGCCACCTGGCTCCATCAATAATGCCTCAGTTTAAAACATCCTCCTTGGCAAGTTAAAAATAAAGAAAAGATTAGTTCTGCCCTGTCTGCTGTGCCCTACATCAGTGCCAAAACTGCTGTGTCCTCTCTGTGCTCCACATATCCAGCCTGAAACACAGCTTCAGGGAAATTAGAGCACAGCCAGAGCTTCTTGGTGGGCTTAATCAATGGGAAGAACACTTCACTGTACTTCTGTTATGGGCCTATAAATTGATGCAGTAATTCTGAGATTTTTAAGGCTAAAAGAAAATGTAATCATCTACTCTGAGCTCCTGGATCCCATGAGATCACCCACAGGTCGTGGGTGCTGGCTGATGTTGGAGCAGTGTAGCAAAGGCTCCATCTGTGATTTTACCCCCCTCCAGATCATTGTTGGTGGAACTGAAATGGGAATCCTTGAGCTCTGTCAGATGTGGAATAGCAAAGTGTCCTCTGGCTGCTGTAGGCAAAACTGCATTAAGCTAAGCTACAGATGAAATTATTGTTGTATTCATTGTGAGGGCTGCTATGACAACAGATGAATGCAGCAGGTAATTTAATTACATTTCTGTCAGCCCTGTGCCTTTCAGGAGACAACGCAGAAGTCAGCAGCATTTTCTTTTAATATTGCAGGTGGCACAGAAAATGCCAGATTCTCCTCCAGGGGGCCTAATGAGAGCATTTCACTTGAGTCACAAATTGTTATTTAGGTATCTTGAAGGACCACTCCTGTTTTTTTCCCAGCATTTCTGACTCCATGAGCGTTCCCTTCACTCTGCTCACACACCTAGAGCTGAATCCTGGCACGAGCTTTCTGCACACCCCATCAGAAAACCAGATTTGTTCACCCAGAGGGGACCCTCCACATCCCTTCCTGTTCTCTGCCTTTCCTGGGTGGTTTTGGGAGCCACCACTCACTTGGTGCATTAATGGGGAAAAGCATTGAGGGATGGAGGTGAGAAAATTCCCTTTTTCCTCTGTGCAGCAGGGAGAAGGAAACAACTGCTTTAAAGACAAGGTATTGACTTACAGAACAGAGGGAAGTTAATAGATATTGACTCCCACTTGTTTCAAGTCGGTCATAAAGTGCAGGATTGCATTGCATGGCCTCTGAGGGTTGAGGGTAAGGAATTCTTGCCCAAGGAGCAAAATTTTAAATATTATTGTGTGTATGTAATTCCCTCACACCGAGGGACAGTATTTTCCTATGCAAAAGTCCTAATTTCTGTGGAGCTGGATGAAAACCTGCTCTGAAAAATTCACTGTGCCTTACCAAGGCTGGACCCAAGACCATTCAAATAATCTTATAATTCACATTAATTAAAGTAGGAGCATGGCAATTATCTATTGTTTATCTGAGGAAACCATCTGAGGAACAATCCTGCCATACCAGGGTATAAACTCAGTTGCCATGTAATTAAGTCATGGCTACAGAAGCACTGAACAAATGTGCAACAAGATTCAGATAATACCTTAATGTGATAAGAAATACCCAGGCATTTAGCTGGCATTGAATAAATTAGCCACACCAAATTAGATATCAATGAACACATTTGCTACCATGTCAGTTACCATTCTGAGCATAAATTGAAACCTAATCAATTATTTCTGCAGAGCTCTGGCATAAACTCAGATTAGGAATTGAAAAAATGCTGTTATTTTATAACAGTATTTTATATTTTATGTAATATTTTATAATGTTATAGATGTTGTTCTGTAAGTGTGTGTTTTATGACGCTGACAAAGATGGTGTAACATCACTGCCTTCTCCCCTGTACTTCCCTGGAATGAAGAAAGAAAGGTGGAATAACAGCAATACACAGTTTAGAGTCAACACTAAGGGGGATTGACAAAACACTAAAGTTTTGGGACACCTAGCCCTTTTCTCATCTCCTGAATACCTCTGTGCCTTGATTTCTCCTTTGGCATGTGGAGGTTATGATATTTCCATTGTAAGGAGCTCTGAAATGCCTCTTGTTGGAAAACTCCACCAAACGACAGGGATGCACCCAAAGCTGCCCACAGCCTTTCCTCATCACCTCCCTCTCAACATACTCAAGGAAATAAATAAAAATAAATAATAAAAGCTGGTATTGCCCAGTGTCTCCATCCTAGGCAAAGAGGGGACTCTCCTAAAGACACACTCTAGGATCTTTAGCTCAATGCCATGTGTGTTCAGTCCTTTACAATCACACAGAAACATCTAACCACCAGATTTTTCCATATGCATCTTCCCTCAAATACAGCATGATCCATGTCCATATAATTATCTCCCAGCATCCCTACAAGATCAGGACCCATTTCCAGTCAAGTTTCTCAAAAATGCAAAAATTGCCCTTTAACATCCTACCAGCACCTCCCTCTCTCTGTGAGGCACAGCCTCTCACTCTGACTGTCAGTTTTTACATGATTATTCACAGTGCCTTTATTCATCCTTCAGAGACAACTGTCTGGCATCTTCCAACCACCAATTTCTCTCAGGGTCTGCCTTTTTCTCTGATGAAAAGGAAATATTTTGGTATGTGCATCCAGCCTTGCTGCTCAGACAGTTTAATGAATACATCAATAAAGCACAGACCAGAGGAGGAGAGGGAGGTGCACAGTCATTAGGATCCATCATTAGCATTTTGCACACCACCACAAGCTTTTGTGCAGGAGCAATTAATACAGCAATAAATACCACAATGAGCTGCAGAAACCTCATTGAGGCTGGGAAGTGTAAACAGTGCCCTCCACTTAAAATAATTGTGAGAAGCATTTAAGAACCTTCATGGAAAGGAGCAGCTGAAGCTTCTGCTGGAGGCACAAAAATCCACCCCCAGACACGATGGAGGAACCTTCCACCCTCTTAAAAGAAGACATCTGGGGGAGTTAGAACAAATGTTGGCCACATATCAGCTACTGAAGCAAATATCTGGAGCATCCTTCCAGGTCCATAAGCTACCAGGCCACCTAAGTGTAAATACTAGGTTTAGAGAAGTGTAAGCAGGGAGTTTACTCCAGTCAATTTATCCCCAGATATGATCTAGAGCATCAACTGGTTTATTCTGGCTTCATGAAGAAGGACAGGTGATGTGTTAGGACACCAAGAAATTTTGAACACTCTTGAACAATGGATTAAGTTTTTGCAATAAAAATGTTTCTCTCTGTATTTTTGACTCGGCATTACAAACCTTAGTGCTGGATTTAGTGTCCTGTAAGACCCTGGCTGGAGAGAAGTGTGACAGTAACATGGGAATGTCCTGTATGGCCAGAGACAGGGCCTGGCTCTGCAGGATCTGTCCCACATGGAGTCAGAATCCTTGCTCTCATTTCAAGCCTTTGCCTTGGGTACAATTCTTCACCCATCCATCTAAAACACCTCACAAGGTTGAGTTTGCCCAAGGAAAGCACAGGCAGAAAGAATCCTCTCCCACAGTTTGCTTGAACACACCAGTTACCAGCAACTTTGTTAATAACACATTGCCCATGCAAATTAATTCAGCTTAGAGAAACAAGTCTTGATGATTATAAAATGCTGCAATCACAGTATTGCTTCCGGCCAGCTGAGAGTAAATTCATCAAGCATTTGTTATTTAAAGCTGCTGTGGTGATAAATGCTTGCCTTCATTTATGATTGTACACCAAGACAGGGAGAAAATGGAATACATTAAAAATGACTGCATGATGGGAATCCCAACAGAAACCACCCCAAACAAAGGAGGGGAGATGGAATCTCTTCCGTGGGATGCTGATATGCAGCCACTCATCCTCCTGTAATGAGGTTCTGCCGCAACAAAAGCAACAACAACAAACATCAGTTTTGCTCAGCCAGAAGTACACAGTGTGCTCCTGTTGGCTGCATCTGATAAAAGCCCTTTTTATGCCAAGGTCAAGGACAGGGGTGCAGAGGTGTCTCCACTGCCCAGCACTACAGCAGCTGTTATGATTAGGGATGCTCCCTCCATGTGTGCTGAGCATTTAAAGAGGAGGATAAACTTCTCTGAGTTTTTGATAACAGCCCTGCTGCTGCTGTGGACCTTTGCTCTGTATATGGCATTACAGTAAAAACAAAAGGAAAATGAATCCAACAGTAAACACCCACGATTACACTGCACTAATTGTTTTAATGGGTTTATGTGGAGTCAACGTTTCAGGCAGTGCTGCCCATACAGAGCAAGTAATTAACTCCACTGGTATTCAGAGTAATGGCAATTAAATACAATGAGCTGTTCTACTAATGAATGTGGTGAGAGCAGTGCGAGGCAGGGGGAGTTAGCTGTAACTTTTAATTGGATGAGCTCTGCCCAGCTGCCTCCTGGCAAGTGGCTGATGGCAAGTCCATCAAGCTGATGATCATGGCCAGTCCCAGGGGCATCTGAGGGTGGGGGGATTCCAGGAGATGTTTTTCCACATTTGCTGTCAGGGCTGACTTTGTCCTCTGGCAGGCACAGGGTATCTCACCAGCAGCACTGACCTGGGGCTGATTGGCTTTGTGAGAGTCTTTCCAGTAGAGGAGACAGGAAAGGTCCTTGTGCAGTGTGGGGATGTTCAGCATCCTCCAACAGGTCAAAGCTTTATAAATTCCACCTGTGCTGGTCCTGGGCAGGGAGAAAATGCTCCTCTGGAGTGGGCTGGCATATCAGAGAGTCCTGGTCCCAGGTGGAGGGGAAAAAGAAGATCTCACGACAAGAGGAAGCAGAAAACCCTTGGACATAAACCTCTTGGCAAGCTGTGTTTGCCAAACCACTGTTGTCATTTATCCTAAGATAACATCTTAGAAAAAGGAGCTGAGTTCCCATCTACAGCTCTATAAGGAAATTATAAAGCAGCTATCTATTTTTTCATTAAAATTAAATAATTGAATCTGTCCAGATTCATGTACTTTCTCCCCATGAGATATCCAGGAGAATTAAGTTTCAATTGACTTTCCAGACCTTGGTTATCATAGGAAGCTTTTAAAAAATCGGGACATTTGGCAATTTGAAATTCAAATGGGTTTCAGTCAATATGTTTACTATTGCTAGACAGGCATCTTTGTCCCCTGGGTGTTTAATGCCTCAATAAGTAATTGGTCCTTTCATCTTTTATAGGCACAGAGTGAAGAGTTTATGGCTCATACAGTGAATTGTCAATACAAAGGATCTTTGCATCAGTTTTAAATAACCCAGCTCCCAGCTCCATTAAATCCTGTTTAAAATTCCCCCCTCCCTCCACACACCCACTACAAGCCTTGAAGCACTTCTTCCCTCCCCTGATTTTCAGTGGCATCCTTAAAGCAGTTCTGCTTCACTCCCCAAGCCCAGACACAGGCAAAAAAAAGGGGCTGAACATAGAGAGTAAGAATTTGCCCCCAACAGACTGAAATTGCAAGGATTTCCAGGAAAATTCTTGATATGCCTTTATCCATTAGGTCTGAAACTCGAAGTAGCCAATGCAGAGCTGTCTAAACTGAAATCAGAATTTCTGTTTTCCATGAAACTGTCACATGACTTTTTGTGTTCAGATTTTTTCTTTTGCTGTAAGTTAAAATACTTGAGATTAATTTTCAGGCCACTGAAACATTGTGTTTCAATCAAGAAAGAAATCTGTCATTGAAATTGGACAACACTTTTGTACATTGTGCACTACATACACATTCATACCAAGTGCAAGTATCAAACCCCAAGAAAATGTTTGGGTTTTTCCTGAAGAAAAAATTGTTGTGTTAAT
Organism: Molothrus aeneus; assembly: GCF_037042795.1. NCBI lineage: Eukaryota > Metazoa > Chordata > Aves > Passeriformes > Icteridae > Molothrus > Molothrus aeneus. The sequence continues at coordinate 8,478,218 of NC_089663.1, read as the reverse complement.
TTCCAAGAAGCTCAGAACTGAAAGTTACCTTATTTCTTCAAAACAGGCAGTTTCATAATGTGCTCTTCTTTCAACAAGGCAGGATTTTGCCAGAGGAGCAGCTTCTCTTGGCCAGTTTCCAATGAGGCAGGACACCAAAAGAAGCTGTTTTGCCCCGTGGAGCTCTGACTCTGAGTCACACACTGGCAGCACAGGTCTGAAGCAGCTCAGGCTGGCACTGGGTTTGTGCCAGCTGTGCCAGCTGCAGGACAGATGTCACCTGTGCTGCTGCAGAGCCACTGTCACCCCTGTGCAGCCACATCACGAGAGCCTTTGTGCAAGGACCAGGCTCTGAGAAGCACAGCCAACCTTCTATATTTTCTGTTTAAATATGGTGCTGCCTGCCATCTGAGGATGTGGAGGAAGCCTAATATCAAAACTTGCACTGAGTTTTGGGCTGTGAAGAGTTGTGGGGTGTGCAGAGTTTGATTTAACTTTCTGTAATGATGGGAATAATTTCTCTTCTTGTGTAGGGTTTTTTGTTTGTTTGTTGGGGGTTTTAAAGTCAACCAGCACAAAATACCTTTATCAGGCTAAGTTTCTAATTCAGTCAGATCTAAAAGGGTTTGGGAAGTCCCATTTCTTGAGGCCTTCAACCCAAAGGGCTGCCACGTGATTCTGGTCAGTCAATGCTGCTTCTGAACCACAGGGATTTTTCCCTGACTCAGAGCACAAGAAAAAATTCAGCCTCTCACAAAGGATCTCCTCCATTACCCTTGTCCTGGCCCTCAACTGGGGATTAGTGAAGAGGCTGTGCTGATTGATATCACATCTGGCAAACTGCTTGCAGAACCAGATTTGTGTTCTGAGAATGGAGAAATAACTCAGTGTTACTTTTCCTTATCAGAATGGCAGCGTGTCCTCCTGGCAATGAGAGATCAAATGCATCTACAAGCAGCAACTATCTTATCCCTTAGTCTGTAAAGCCAGACAAAATCAGAGTCCAAGCTGATCAGGATGAAAAATCCCTCTCTTCAGTCAGTCATTTTTTCAGTCCATGTTTGCTCAGCCCTCAGAGGAATGAATAGAATATAAAACAACTTCCAAAGGAACAGTCCTTGTATCAGCTAAAATATTACAAGAAGAAACTTTGCTGGGTGTTTTGCCAGCTGGTGACCCTGCTCTGGGACTGTGGCAGCCCTTGCTCTCTGCTGGCTGAGCAGGCACTTTGTGTTTATCCTCATGGGCTCCTGTAGCTCGTGGTGCTGCAATTCTGCATCAGCTTCCCATGGCCTGGCATGAGAAATGTCTTCTCCTAGGAGCAGACAAGGCAAAATTAATTAATAGATAAGGGTCCTCACAGTGGAGACTGATTTGTTTTCTTATCCAAAAAGCATTGCAGATTTAAAACTGGAACTGAACAACTCACAGAAAGCTGGAACTGCTGGAGAAGTGGGAGCTTTCATCCTTTGCAGATCAGGGGGACCCTCACCTGCAATCAGGATTGCAGAATTCCCCAGTCCAGCCTGGCCACCAATCATTCCCTTTGCTTCATTCAAAGGAGCACAAAGGGAAATTTCCCTCCCTGATCAGGAGAGTGGGGAAGGCAATCACTGCCATTTGCATTCAATCAGGTGTTTGCTCCCAGTGATAGAAGAGCATGAAGACTACTTGAAAAGCAGCAAGAAAGTGCTATGCCATTTCACTAATTAAACCCACCATTCTGTTCTAAAATTGATGAATAACGACACAACTTGACTCATAATCCCTTTGTCTTCTATTATTTACTCTTTTTTAACGGTGATTTAGGGGAAGGTAGTGCTTTCATTATTCTTGTTAATTACCTCTGTTCTCTACTTCAGCTTGTAGAATGTAATTGCCTGAAACATAAATCAAGTCTTGCCACCTAAGTTCACACATCATTAATATTATTCCGGCCATTCCTATAAAATCTTTATAAAACATGATTTTATGTGTGCCACTCAGTGCCATGTTGTGTTGAAGATGCACAAAGTATTTTCTGAGGACTAAACAGGTCTGTGTATTAAACCTCCCTGTTTGTGCTATGTGTTTATGTTTCCCTAAGGACAAAAAACCCAAACAGCATTAATTGGTCAGTGGCTGGAGATGCAATTAACAGCCCTCTATAAGCCCAAGCCCTGCTAAGTGGCTGCTGACACTTCTGCACAGGGAAGCAGAGGCAGCTCCATGAGCAATGAGCTCTCCTTCACTCCCCACCCCTGGAAACAATAATTTCATTGCATTCAACAATTACTAGGCAAGAGGGTAGCAAAAAAATGGAGCAGCTACTCACTCAAGTGATTTTCAAGTTGCTTTCTGTAGGTAATCCCCAAACAAATTATTTTCATCCTCTCTGCACTTGATACCTGGAGTCAGACAAACTGTGAATCACAGGGAGCAGGCACCTTCCAGAGGCCGTTTTTTCTCCCCATTGTAATTTTTTAGTATTGCTTATGATTATATGTAAGGAAAAAATCTATTAGAAGGAGAGGAAAGGCATTACCCCCAGTTTGTTGTTGACATGATATTAGCTCAGTGTTTGTCAGGTTTCTGGTAGTGAACAAGTTTATACACAGCACTTCATCTCTCCAACAAAACACTTGGCTGTATGAACAGCAGTAATATCCCAGCTGAGCCTACTGAGAAACATCTTTATTATCTCTCTCAATGACAAAACCAACCAAAAAACCCCAATTCATTTCTTGCAGATTCATCTACTGCATTATTACCTAAGTGTGAATTTGGAGGTACTGGATCAGCTAATGGGAGCCCTTCAGCCAACAATTATTATCAAGTGTAGTTCCATTAACTTCCATTCCCCACAATCATAGAAAGGACAGCCTATAATACACTGCAATTGCATTTACAATTGTTAATTACTGTAAATTCAGTGTTTGAGATAAAAGCATTTGCTCTCTCCAGGTTTTTTACCTGATGGATGGTGCTATTACAGCTTTTAGTTGGATTTGCAGTGGTGAGGTCCTGCCTGGGGGTTTCTCCTGCCTCACACCAGTGTCCAAGATCCAAATCAGACCTTCCCAGCCCGACAGCCCTGTCAGGAGCAGGACTGTGAAAACTCAAGCAGCAATGCAGATCTGAGAGGCATGGGCCAAAGAGAAGCAACAGGGTGAAGTCTGAAAAATGAAGTCAAGACTTTTTTCTCTGTGTTTTCCTATTCTTTTGTTGGCTGCAAGGAAAAATTTTTCCTGCCTGAGTCCACCTGGGGTGATGGCATTCCCAAGAATGCATTTTATCAGGGGAAAGCTTTGTAACTTGGTTACTTTGGGGGTGGGTAGGGGAGAGGGGGGAGTGTGGAACAGGATAAGAAATATCAGTCTTTAAATCAATTTTGTAAATTTATGCCAGACTGGGGCAGGGAGCATGAAAGAGGTAAGTCAAAGGCCATGCTCACCAACAATTACAGTTCCCAGAATAAGAAAGCAGCTTAATTTTTTTTTTTTTTTCCCCCAGGGAAACATTTATTTCTTAAAATCAAGTCTATCTGATATAAGCCATAGAGGTCTTGGGACTTCTCCATGCAGATGCACTCCAGAGGTGCAGGTGCACCTTCGGGAGATTTCAGGCTCGAAAGGAGGGGATAAACTTCACTCCAGTCCCAATTTAAACTGCTACAAGTGGCTCCCCAGCCTAAAGCAGTAACCCAATAGAGTCAGTTATGAGGCATCCAATCCCATGTTAGGTTGGTTTTGTAGGAAGTGTTGACTGACTTTCTTGGCAACCTGTTTTTCTGCATTTAGAACATCTGAGGTGTCTGCTGAAGGCTGAAATTCTGCCCTGCTGGTTGAAGCCCTTCATTTGGGAAGGGCATCCCTGTGTCTCCTGCCTCCTGACCTCCCCACCATGCTGCTTTGGAACACAAGTGTCCAACGTGGATGGTCAGCAAGGAAGGTTGCACCACCAGGGGCTCCTTTCAGTCAGACCTGAATTTATTTTCATGCCAAGCAGGTCTCTCTGCAAGTGATTTAATTAAAACTTCTGAATTAATAAGCTTATCCTTCATTAGTAGTCAGAGTAATAAAAGCAGCATGGAACTTCTCTCTAATGAAACAAAACATACCTAAAAAGCAAAAAAAGAATGTGAAGAAGCAGCTGTAACTCTGTGAGCTGCTGCTGGTGCATCAGTGTAATGACTATCAGGCAACTGCTGGGTGTGTTTTAGGGAGGGAAGAAAGACTGAACAAAGGAGTGTGTGTCAGAAATAATGGAATCAGCTTTGGAGGTTAAAACCACAGGAGAACACTGAGATCTGGTGTTGCTCTGCGCTCTTATAAACCAAAGCACCTCAGGTGGCAGAGGTGATGGGTGCAAGGCACATGAGCACTTCCCAGGAGGGCAGTGGAGCAGATTAACTAAAATCTCTTCTCTCTTTGTGAGGAAAAGTCATAAAAACACAGAGATCCCAGACATGGCAAATCCTGAGGCCAGATCACAAGGTTGTGCATCAGCCTCATCTTTAATGCTGGGTGCATCACACACCATTTAATGCCTTTTGTCTTTCCTTAAAGTTTTCTGTTGTTTCATAGTTCTGCCCAAGTTTTACAATCTTCTGTTACAAACCCGATGTGATTGTATCTCCTGCACAGCTGGGGGCTCCTGAAGCCAGTTTTCTAAAGAAAATGTGTTTTCTATCCATTGCTTCCATGAGCCTCCCTACTGTGAAGAGTTTATGCTTAGCTACACTAAGGACATAACAAATGCAAAAGTAAAGGAGGTAAAACGAGAATTTAAAGACCTGTATCAAATTTTATCACTGGAAGGTCTGGCAATGAACAAAATCCTTTTTTTTTTTCTGTTTAATGCATTTTGGAGTTAATTTTTTTTTTTTTACAGAAACATCCACCTAAGGGATATTTTTTGTTTTTATTTAAAGTACCTAAATGGGTAAACTGGTCAGACTCTAATTGTGTCTGAAAGGCTGCAGCTGACACACACTGGAGACTTAATTATGTAGTGTGTGGCTCCATCTGTCAGCTGCAATATCTTTTGTTACCAAGAATCAGGCTGCCATAGAAGATGACGTGACAGATTCAATTTTCTTTCACAGGGATAAGAGTTATGTGGGCATTTGAATGATGCTGGAAATGAGAACTACATTTACACTCCTTGTGTAGAAATTGAAATGCTATTTACAGCACAGTTTGTCCAAAATATGAAGACAAGATTGAATGGGTGGCAGTCAATGTGAAGCTGAATGCCAGGAAACAATTAATTAAAATATCATTAAATGGTGGATAGACTTCAACAAAACTGCACCCATGCACAACCAAAAGAATTCTGAAGAGAGCTTTTGTGTTAAATTATTGCAAAGAGCAATTGTACTAAAATTCAAGCACTGCTACAGGAAATTTGAGAGCAAAATGCAAAGATCATGAAATTCCATTTGGGAGGGAGAGGGGATAAAGTTTTCCCTTAGAATAGAGATTTTTGACCTTTTTCAACCTATTTATTATAAATATTTTTCTAGGCTGATGCAGATTACTGTAAAACTCTTTAGTTTTAGAAAGACAATCTGCCTGTAAGTTTGTCTTTCCTTTCCGCCCTTATAGACAGCTCACAGATCATATAGTGAGGTACACATAATTTTTTCATAATTTTTGTTAACACAAACCTCTCCCATTTCAGTTTGTGAAGCCCAAACAGACACCATGGGAAGCAAAATAACCAATGATGGGATATTTACAAAGAGAAAATACAGAAGAGTGAGATGCATACTATAAGGGATTTTGTTATTTGCTCTAAAATGAAGCCTTGTTAATTAGGAAATGCTTTTCACAACTGATTTAATTTGAAATTGGAGAGGACCCCTTTCATTTGCTTATAAGCTGCCATATATTTCAACTGATGAACAACAACATTATTTTTAGCAAGCTGTACATTCATCACAGAGAGATGCATCTGGCAGTCTAACCTGCCATTAAGTCAGTAGGCAATAAACAGTTTTGAAAAACTCCCTATATTTATCAGCTTTTGAATTCAACAGTTGCCCAATTACCCCTAAAATTGTTATAATCTTAGTTTGAGGTGAAAAGCTTTTATTGAAAATTTAGTAGTTATCTTCCATAAATGTTAGTCATAAACAACACCACTAAATCATAAAAATATAACAGCTTGTGATTAATCTGGAAAGAGACTTATATTCAGTTCTAAATGTTCTCTCATCCCAGCACCCAATCAGGACTGATAAATTGAATTAACTTAGTGTAAGGTTTGCTGGGAGCTTGCTTGCAAACCTCCCTGGGATTTCTATTTTAGCATCCTGGCAGAAGTGTGAAAATTCAAACCCCAAACCAGATTTTCTGCAAATGGGTGAGGATCTGACAGAATCCTCTATCTGCTCTCTCCTGAACATGCCTCTAACACTCATTCTGGACTCTGTCTACGCAGGTTTTGCTTCCCAAAGGCCAAAGTTACCTGAGGCCAAGCAAACCATGGTTTCTCCATAACTGCACCCTCTGCCAAGCTCACTCTTTCTGGCCAGACTGAACCCTTTCCCTACTCTGTGTTTTCAGAGTGAGCCACAGCCATGGAACAGACAGGAGCACCAGGGCTGGGCACCAGGACAATGCTCTGGGCTGGTGACAGCTGCAGCTCAGAGCCAGGAGGAGTAAATGAGTAAACCAGGACTTTATGGACTCCACTAAGCAGGTGTGGATGCATTTCCCACACTAATTTGTATTTGCAGCTACTGCAGCCCACCCCTTCCTCTGCAACCATTCATCCACATCCACTCCCTGTTTGACAAACTGTAACTGGAGCTGGAGCTGAGCCAGAACGGATCCTGGTTCATGAGAATTCACTGAGCACTGGTTGGAATCTTGCTGTTGTTTGCAGCCTAACTTGAGAGCTGCTGGGGGAAAGAAGCAAATCTACCCCACGGCAGCAGGGCAGCAGTGCTGCTGGCTCAGGAAGGGATGGCTGCAGGGAGGATGCTGCTGGGGCAGCTGCGGGATCTGCTCTCCAGGGCCCTGCAGGGAGGTGCCCAAGGGCTCAGGGGGCTCCCTCCTGGCATCCTCTGAGCTGTGCTGGGGATGAGCCCTTCCCAGAGCCAGCCTGTGAACTGACACCTGCCAGCTGCCTGCAGCCCTGGGAGGAAGGTGCTTTTTATTTCATCCCCGTATTTATCTTCTCCAACGCCTCCCCTTTGCCTCCTTGCCAGCAGAACCCCCTGAGGAGCCTCAGGGCAGGTGGGCACAGAGCAGTGGGGGAGGCTGGAATGGGAAAAGTGGTTCCTGCCCTGCAGACAGGTTTGTTTGGCTGCCACACAGGCACCTTGATGCCTTCCACATGCAGATAATGTTCATTGCTTCCCAAATGCACAAATCAAGCAGAAAAAACCTCTAGACCTTCCAATTAAATCCCATCTAACTGATACCACAGGAGGCTTTTGACCAATGCAGAGAACTGAGATATGTTTCACTTCAGTAAAATGGGTAAATAGTTTCTGCTGCACACCAGAAAAATGTAGAAGACATGCAAACTTTAAACAGCCATTTGATATTAAATACTTGTAAAAACCTTTTTTCCTTAGATTAATATCTCACATTTATCTGCACTATACATTTTGGAGACATGGTGAAAATTGCTTATTTCTAATAAAATGTAGCAACAGTACCCTGAGGAAAAATTACTGTGTTATGAGATATTTTTCCCCTCTACCACAGCCAATTTAGTTTTCATTTAAAATTCAATAACTGCATCATACTCAGAATCTTCCATGACTGTCATAATGACTTTGAACAAAAAGTGTGCTGTAAACAAGGAAGATTAGAAAGACATTATTGAGGTAATTTCTCCCCAAGTTTCTCTCACACAGTCAGGGATGCAGAAAAAGGATGCAACAGTTAGTGTGGATATGATTTAGAAATAAGCAGGAGAAAGCAAGGACTTTGTTCTGCAGATACTTTGGTAATAAAAGCATGACTGCCCCCATTTTATTTGAGATATATTTTACTTCTATGTGGAAGGAAACACTTCATTGTTTTCTCACTGAAATGTTGATGTAAGTGAAGAAGACAAACTGTATAATATTGTTAGGAAAACGCTGCCTACTTGCTGCAACATCTTCTTTTCTTATTTCTCCATGAGGGGCTCTGACAGCAGCACTGGGATGGGCAGGGGCTGCTGCTCCAGCCCCTCCATCCTGCACCCTGCTGCTCTCTCAGTAACACCATTTCAGGACAAAAGGCAGAAGGAAAAGAATATTCCCCTTTTCTCTTTGCCTGGTGAATCCCTTGTACAGTCCCCTCACATTTTAAGAACCTGCTCTTCCCTGCTCTCTCCAGGGATGCACAAAAAAAGACACCTGAGCAGCTGCCTTCTCCCCAGAGAAGGACTGAGTCCTCTTATTTAACAGAAACATGCAAAGTCAATTAAAAAAAATTCTGGTCAGATTCTTTGCCTCTTGACTAATCTAATCAATGGATTTTAAAATGCTGATAGCAAATTTCTGGGGCTTGCCAGGTGATTAAACCAGAGGAGGTCTCTGTAGGCCAAACCCTGATCACATTTATAGCAGACAGTCTTGCTGGTGCTCTGTAGGCACAGGATCATGTTAACAACATTGACTTTCTCCCCTTTGCATTTATCCACATTTATATCCCAGGAACTGATGGGCCACCTGCAAGCAGAGGTAGCTTTTTACATAGCTATGGCATGGATGTCTTCAAAAAGTACAGGAAGCTTCTATGAAGAGCAAACAAAAGTTTCAGAAAGAAAAACAAACTCCTGTAAGTGAGCAAGAAAGTCCTGGTGTGTTTTCTGACACACACAGGGTAAGAACCAGTCCCATTGCACAGGACCACCCTCAAAGATAATCTACTGCATGGATTTTCCATTTCTCTGTGGTGGGGTGGTCTCTACCAGTCACAAAGATTTGGGTGCTCTGGTTCACTCTCTGCTCAGGGCTGGATCTGTGATTTGCTATAAACACTTGTCCCTAGTCCTCAGTTTTGAGAAAGGTAAGAAACAAAAGGATGGATTCTGCTTCATCCTCCTGCCATGCTTTTGTGCAAGAGCAAAACAATTGTGTGGGTTCTTTCCTGCAGCCTGGCCACACCACACTGATTCAACAGTTGGGATTATGAGATAAAAGGATGCTGTTCAGACTGATTAATCAAACCCCCTTATGCTTGCCAAAGCCTAATTATTCTTTGATCTACATTAATGACTTCAGAAAGCATAGCACACCTGGTGGGAGTTCTCAATGGGGAGCATTTTAGACTAAAAGGAAAACTCCTCCCCGTGTCACAAAAACCTAATTTGCTTATATCAGTAGAATCAATTGTTTTATACAGAACTGTGTCTCCCACAGGTACTGTTGGTTGTGTGGAGAGATAACGTGGGCAGCTTTTACTTTTATTTGATCAAAATGGTATTGTTTGACAAATAGCAAACTCCATCTCAGGGTGACTTGAAAAACCACATTGTTATCACAAACTGTGGCTGTCTGCAGCTTTTTATTGAACAGCCTGGCTGTAACTCACATGAGCACAGAGGTCTTATCTCATGGTATCTGCATTCTCTGGGAGATGAGTGAGTGGCTCATACCCCAATTTAAAACTCAGCAAGAGATTAATTTACAATTCAGTTCCAGAAGCATTCACATGAATAAGGATGACACAGCATCACAAAAGGAAAAAAAAATATTTCTGAATAAAGCAATTCACCCCAGCTCTACTTGATTTTAAAAAATCCCAACATTGAGCCAACTAAAATGTTGAAAGCATAAGGTCTGTGCTTGTGCACTGGGAATTCACTGCATCAAATGGTTCTTCATTATCATCAAACAGAAACACCTAAATATGGCAGGGTTTCCTCTAGCAATTTCTAACAGAAATTTTAAGATTGGCATGAGTGACAGACAAACAAAGAGGTGTAGGTGAGCACCACAGACAATGATGGAACAAAGGCTTAGAGAACAGCATTTGCAACCAGAACAAGTTTTGGTAAACAGATAATTCCCACTGGGATCTTGTTTTGGTCTCCTCTGGGCCGTTGAGGATAACTTTGGGGATGTCATTTGCTTTTCAAGGAATATATGATCCCAAAGCCAGGAGTGCGATTTCCTGAGCATTTGTGGATGAGACCACCTTGACAACTCTCTGCATTTTGAGAAGCTGATACTCCTTACAGAAAAATTTAACAAAGGAAACAAAGAACAAGGTTTTCATATCAGAAAGAAGTGCATCAAAACAGGTGTTGTCTATGCAGAACTCAGGGGAAGAAAGAAACCCAACAATCTGGTGTTTCCCTGGGTACATGAATATTTGAGAATCCCGGAATAAATCAGTGCTGGAGTTTTGCAACAAAATGACAGGCATGAGTTGTGTTTGCCAGATAATCTTGGAATGTATCAGTTTCACAGCATCAGAGGGAGAAGAGGAGCAAACCTGCGTGGTACCAACAGTCTGCCAAGCCAGAACACATCCCCCAAGGCTCCTGCACTTTATTTTAGGCCCTTTGAATTTGAATGCCCTGGGCACAACCTGTTCAAGGTACCCGTGGGCCACTCTGTGGCTGTAGGGCAGCACAGGGCTGGGAGGAAACAGCATCTGGAAGAGATTTTTGTTATAAACCTATTGGAACCCAGGAAATTCTTCTGGCTGCCCTGGAGGACTCGAGACCTGGACACAGAGCCCAAGCCCCCTGTGCCTTTGATTGAGCCCTTGGAAAAAACAATTACCAACCTTTACATGAAGAATTACAAGTCAAAAGAGTTTAAGTAGAATGACAGTGAATTTATCACAGGGTGAAAAAACAGATTTTGGGGTTTTTAGAATGGGAGCTCAGAAGGCAAGATGGAGGAATCTGGGCATGTCCAGCCTTTCTCCTTCTTCTTCTTCCTAGCCTCCATCTTCTGGGTGATGCTGGCACTTTTGGATTGGTTTAGAGTAGAAGCTCACTGTCTAACATAGGTGATAGGTACTGGGAAGTTATGGTAAATAATGTACACATAGTTTTTAGTATAAAAAGATAACACCACCCTGAGGGTGGCCAGTGTGCCTCTGTCTGACCTGCTGAACGGACCTTGGCAGGCCAGGAGAAAGAATTTTCTAGATAAGAAACCATAAACAACCTTGAGAATGAGAACAGAAGAGTTCTGACTCCTTCTTTGACCACCAGCCTGGGAAAAGAGACTTTCTAACACATCTCAGGGTCACTCTGACCAGCTAAAGCCCCGAGACAAACCAACCTTCCATCCACAGCCACCAGGTTTCTAAGGACCTGCACAAAGCAGGAGCAGCCAGGAGCCTCCCCCTGCCAGCCCAATTCAGGCTTCAGCTGATCTGCATCCATCAGCAGGACTGCACTGGTAAGAGCAGACATTCCTGCCCTGCTATGTTCGCTTTGTACTATCATTTTCTTCTCATCAAGAAACAAACTCAATTATATTTTTCTCTGCTCCAGGCATAACTAATCAGCAGGCAACTCCCTCAGTAAGCCCAGCCATTTCCAACACCTCACACACACAGATATCTCAAATAAGAAGTGTTACTTCTATACCCCTCAAGGGGTGCAGGCACAGTCATTAATCTTTCTTTCATCTCACAGAATGCTAATAAAACAATCCCCTCCCTATCCCTGAATTGGGTAGGTCCTAATTAACATGCTAATTGGGCAGATCTTCCCTAATGACTCCCAAACCTCAGCAGTAATATGTTATTTAGATAGAAAAGAGTTATCTTAAAGATAGGTAGAATTAAAAAACTGGTGAGTCAGAGCAGAGTTTGGATAGGCAAAATACTGAAATGGACATTTCTGCTGTGAAAATTAAAATTCTCCACCTGTCTATGATACAGATCACAGATCCAGCACCTTTCAATGTTCAGAGCAAGAATTATTTTGGAGGTAATGTACAGCTGTAATAAAGAATATTATCCATGCAGAGAGAAGAACCATATGAGTAACAGTGATGTTTTAAAATATATTGTTAAATCTGTTCATTTGAATATCTAAATAAATATGGCTTTTATTATCTGACACATAAATGTACAAGTTGCTTTGCAAACCCAGCAATGCCAGCAGCTCTGGCACTTTGTATTCATGAGCAACTTCAAGGTGGATAGTTCAAATCTTAATGGAATTAGTCCACTGGGGCTGGTATTGTGTTTATTCAGTTAGAGGCTCAATATAATCAAATTTCTCAAAGAGAGCATTTGCTCTCTTCAGAAAATAGGACTCAATAATAATTTAAATCCCCCATTAAGCTAAAATGAAAATATTGGCAGATGCCATAAAAGTCATTGTTCTGAAGTTTTCTTTCATGCACACCCTTCAGGTAAAAGCTGAGTTCTTCCAGCAAGGAATTAGGTTTGAAACTTAGAAAAGAAAATCTTTGATGTGTGCTGCTTGAAACATCCAGGGCTGGAGTCCCTGCAAAGGTGGCCTTGCCCTGCTGCAGGTGCAGTGAACCCCAAAATGCCCTGAAAAGCAGAGTTTTTGTACATGCTACATGTGCAGCCAGAACAGCCTCACGCCCAGGCCAGGCAACTGAGACAAACATGAAACTTAGGCCCTAAACTGGAAAACCTCAGAGGAAAAGCAGAATTTTATTTTTTCCTTATGCTTTTGGAGCACCAAAAATAAGAAATAGTGGCATTGGGACACCATGGTATTATTTTGTACAACTTTCTGGACTTTAGCTCCATTTAAAAAGCCATGAAAAGTAGTCAAAACTTTTGACTGAGATATTTTGTTTTCTCATGCAGAACAGTTTTTCATTAAAAGGTTTTTTTACAAACTGCCAAAAGCTAAAATGAAATGTTTTTGTCTTGTGTTCTGCTATTCTTTCCAGTTTTGATTTTTATGATCCTTGCTCATAAAAACAAGATTTTTTCCTCTCCCCTCTTCTCATTTTACAATGTCTAAAAGTAAAAAATAATATATCCAACTATTCATATGTTTTCCCTGCATATGAGATGGGGACAGGCAATGTAATTATCACGACCCATGGCTGGTACAGACCAAGAAGAAATGGGTACAGCTGAGCTTTTAAGAGTTCAGGCCCTGTTTTTCATCATTGCAAATCTCCTCTCACTTCTGAAGGCCCATTTGATAAAGAATTTGCTGGTTTCATTTACTGGCAACTGCAGTACAAACAGTGGCTTTAGATGTATCATCAAAAGCCCTGTTAGGGGGTCAGCACCCTGCTCCACTAAAGTCAACAAAACATTGATTTAAGCAAAGCCCCTGAGCCCCTCTGGCACCACACTGCTGCTCTTGCCTCCACATGAGGCAGTTTATAACACACATTTAGATAAAATACAGAACAAGAGGCATCAGTCTGCACAGATAAGACAGCTTCAGTAATATAAAATACAGCCTAAAAGAAATCTATCCTTTTTTTATGCATGCAGTGCTGGAGTGCATGGGATCACAAAGACCCATCACTTTTCATACTCATTGTTTTGAAAAATATCAGGGTTTTTTAGGAGCTGCTGACAGAAAACAACATTACAATGGAATTACTGCAGCATTTCTGGGGCTCACCTGTGTTTCTTGTTGGTGTGATGAGGCATCAGGGGGCTGGACAGTCCTTGGGCCACCACTGCTGAGTGACAGACCAGGCTTTCATTCCACAGCAAGCTCCTATGGAGCATCCTCAGCCCTGATCAGTGCTCCAAGCACACAGAACTCTTCTACAGCACCATTAAAAGCATCTGCTTATGGTATCTTCATTTACCAGCAGATAAGTGATAACAATCCTAGATGGTATTTACAATAAAATAAGTCCTCTGCTGGTTGAATTTATAAAGCTGACTTGTGCTCAACACAGGCAATCAGTATTGGGTATTTTGCCATGTGACAAGGGACAGCTTTGTACCTGTATTTATTTATCTAAAAATACCTGTAAATGCATAGATACACTTTTTTTTTCCTGCTATAGAACCTCTTCAGAATACAGCATCAGTATTTCTGTGTACCACACCATGGCAATGTGCTGCAAAAACTGGGCTTGAAGAAAAGGCAGTAAGGGAAAAAGGCTCTCAGAGACTCAAAAATAATGTAGGCAAAGAGCTTTAGGGTGAGGTATCTTGCAGGGTGTGTTTTTCTGACAGAAACACATTTCCCTCAGCTGCATTCACATCTTCTGCATGCTCACATCATGGTTCACTGGTATAATTTATCCATCTCAGACCAAACCTCCTGCAGCTGTTAGACACAGAGCACTGACCCTCTATGAATTGGCTCTGCTGATTCAATTTTTTTAAAAGAGTTGACAGGTTCAGTTTTCACTGTCAGGATCATGTACCAGTTTTCACTGTCAGGATCATGTACCAGCTGTCTGAAGCACTTTAACATTCTCTGAAATCCCATATCCTCTTCAGCTACCAGGAAACAAACAGAAGCTCCTTGTTTTACATTTCACCAATTCACTAGAGATGCAATTGCATGCTTGGTCTGGTTCCAATCCATGTGGCCAGATGGTCCCACAGGAGCATGAATTTGGTAAAAAGCCTGGAGAATGACCCCCTCAGCCTGTGCAGGAACAGTTCCAGGGTGTATTGCCCCAGGGCAAAGCCTCTGGTCTGGGCAGGGGGCAGGGGAGTGCTCAGGGTGGCAGCAGAAGCCCTCTCTGAGATGTGGAACCAAAATCATGGTGAGCAGATCTGACCTGAAACCTAAAGCTGCTGCAGGCTTTGCTAAGGTTGGACCAGTTACATAAATACACCTCAGGTAATGTGGACTGTGAAGCTGTTGAAAGGCTCTTTTTGAAAACATCCCCTTTTGCTCTTTGTTTCAGAATTGCTTTTCTCCCTTTTGTCTTCTTTTGGTGTTTTTCAGAAACCAGCTTTAAGAGAAAGAACTTTCAGCTGCCTGGAAAGAACAAAACAAAGAGAGGAAACTTTTGATTTATAACCTTTTCTAAACAACAAAAACCCCCATGTAAAACATCCCCTGATGAGACCCGGGTCATGATGCCACCCCTGCTCAACTGAAGGTGAAATGGTTCTAAGTGAGCTCAAAGAGAGCTCAAAAGAGAAAAGATTGTTGAGCCAGCTGAGGGTCTAACCTGGGTCTTTTTGAGATGACCTGTTTATTGAAGTTGCTGTGTGGAGTGTAATAGATCAGTGGATTCTGAAAATTCACTAAAGGATGTGTGGGCTGAAAGCATCACAGCTTTGTAAATGGAAATTTTCTTTCTAAAGAGTGAAATATGCAGATTTTGCTCATTGCTTCTACATAAGCGAGTGACCAAATGAAGAGAAAACTGATCAAGAAAAATGTATGCATAATAAAAATGTGTACATGCTTCATCTAAAATTCATTGCCTCCAAAGCCTCACCATATAATTACTTAATCTTGAGCAGCTGCATGCACAATAAAATTTGCTTGCACTAGGTCTGAACAGAATTAATTTTTCCTGAGGATTGTAACATAACCAATACCCTCCAACTGTTCAGCAAGTGGCAACTGAAAACACCACTGAAGTAACTTGAATTAAAAAGAACCTGCTCAAACCAGATTGATTCTGAGCTGACATTTGCTGGGTTTAATCATGTACTTCACTGTATAGCAGCAAGAGCCTGAAGAAAAGGCAGAGTTACTGCACACAAAAGTTTATTAATGAATCAGATCTGATCCCTGCCTTGCTCTGCTCAACAAACATGAGAGGCTTTATGTCACAGCTGAAATATTTCATTCCTGCTGTGAGCTCAGGAAATTTGGGCCCTGGGCAGGAGATTTTAGACACTGTGCCTATTGCCATGCCTTAGTTTCCTCAGGTTCCCAGAAACTCTGCAGGGAGGTCAAAGGGCTGGGGTCCCAGGAGGGGTTTGGGGGCATCCTGCCTCAGTGTGGAAGGAAAGGGAGAGCCTCAGTAATCTTGTCTGAGCAGAACTTGAAAGGAAAATACTCTCCACCCTGCTCTCTCAATAAAATCACTCCTATGCTGACAGCAGGATTTGTTTCAATGTGCCTCATCTTTAAAATATCTGTTCCCATCAAATTCCCTTGAATAATGTTCATTGCTGGGTCACCTGCCTTGAGATGGGAGCTGCAGGCAGTGAAGTGACCAGACTGATTGCTGTCCTGGAGCACTGCTTCCTTTAGCTGTGTCCCCACCTGCCCTCCTGCACTGCTGCAGCTGTAGGAATTCTCTGATTAGCAGGGAATTATTCCAGCAGCCCTCTGCTTGCTGCCTGTCCAAACCACACAGGGGGAGCCCGACTTGGTTCCACTGGAGTTGAGAGAATGTTTCCCACTGGCTGGAGCAGACACCAGGTAAAGTGTACACAAAACTGAAAATCCCAGTCTGGTGAACTTAAAAGTTTAAATTTGTGAATTTAAAAACTTACTCCAGTAAGAGGAGCTGCTTGACAGAGATTCAGCTCCCACAGTGACTGAGGGGCTGAGGGATGTCCTGAATTTACCAGGGACAGCTCTTCCTCACAGAACCAGGCTGCCCACTGCCACGCTCAGCTGGGAAATAAAAGAAGTTCTACACTAATCACAGGACCAAAAACTGCCTTCCCCTCCCCAAAACCCAACTGACTTCAAAATGCTTGGTTTGACAGCTGACAACAGCCGCAGCCAGACAAGGAGGGTAGTGGCCCGTGTAGTTTTGTAATTAAGCTAGGTTTGCAAAGTTTTTATTTTGGAGGAAAAAAACTCATCAGGATCTCTTATAATTGGAAATGAAACTAAATGAATGCCACTGCTTTTATTCTGGCAGCTGAATTCCAGTAATGCTTAGCAATTGCTGGGTTTGTAATGTAAATTTACTACTGTCGCTGCACTGAAATAGATTTCTTCTTTTTCCCTACTCATCAAAGTAAAAAATTTGCTCCAGCTGCTGCTGATGAAGAACTTGGAGAACATTACCCAGACTATTAGTATTCAGCACACACTGCCAGGTGCACAAATAACTCACTAGAATCCTTCTCAACCCAGTTAATTTAATCATGGCTTGATTAGGTTCAACAGACAATACAAAATATTCTCCAAGTTTGAAAAGTTTGACCTACCTTGGATGAGTAAAGAGTGACAATGGACACGTCCACAATAAAAATCAGCTTTTCCTGTCTCATCTGAATCCATGTTCAATTTTCTGAGCTCTCTCGTTTTAATTTGCTTCCTTCTTCCTATTTCTGTTAGTGCTGGAAGACAAATGAGCTACCAGGTGCCACAAAAGGTCAAAAGACAGAGAAAGAGAAATTTTAGCATAACTAGATTTTCTCATCCATTGCATGATTCTGCTGCACACAGATGGGATTTCTGCTCCGGTTGTGCTCTCGCCCAGGGCTGCCACAGCTCCATTTGGCAGAGGAGGAAGGGATGCTGGGGAAGTTTTGAGCCTGGTCCATCCAGCTGGGTGTCCTGCCTCCCCCAGGAGAGCACCAAGGACTCCTCCAGGGTGCAGAGTCTCAGCCTCCAGAACAATGCTGTGGCTTGGAGTAAGCACAGGTACCCCCAAGGACAGGGAGAGGTGTTGGCTTGCCTGCTGAATTCACATGGAAAGGAAGCAACTGCAAGGGAAATGAGGGAAGGTTACAGGTGAGAGGACCTTTGCTGCTGTGCAGAAAAGCCAGACCTTTTCTTAATGGAAACCCCCTTTTTTAAGGAAACAGAGAGTTTTGTGCTCCTAATCGTCCAAAGGGTTTGTGTGTTTGCCAGAAGAAGCCTGGAAATCAGCTGTGCCAGAAGAACCCATTCCCCTGCTGTGCCTCCTGCTTTTCTTTTGCCTCAGCTGACAATTCCCAAACTCCCAGTTTGCCATGCCAGGGTGACACAGAGCATCTCTCCCAGCCCAAATCTTGGGTTATATTCCCATCTCCAGCACAGCCACAGCACGAAGCCACTGAAGGGGGACCTGAGAACCCCTGAAACCTCAGCCAGATCTGGGTGTTTGAGAAGTGTTGCCTGGAAAGGAGCAGAAGGTACCAGGGGACAGAGCAGGGCTGTGCTGCCATCACCTCAGCACTGACAGCTCTCCAATGTCTTGGTGACCTGGTGTTGTGTTTTGTGGGGTGCCCAGATAAAGAAAGGAATGATGAATCTGACTCCGTGTTCTCAGAAGGCAAATTTATTATTTTAAGATACTATATTATATTAAAGAATACTAAACTATACTAAAGAATACAGAAAGGATACTTACAGAAGGCAAAAAAGATAATAATGAAAACTCCTGACTCTCTCACAGCTTGGCCATTGAGTCAAAACAACTCACAGCAGAATCCAATGAAACAATCACCTGTGGGTAAACAATCTCCAAACACATTCCACAGAAGCAAAACACAAGAGAAGCAAATGAGATAAGAATTGTTTTCCTTTTCTCTGAGGCTTCTCAGCTTCCCAGGAGAAAAATCCTGGGCAACGGGATTTTTCAGAAAATGTGAATGTGACAACCTGGCACCTAACAATGGGGATGAAGGCACCTGGAGGCCCCTGGGAGGGTTGGTTTTGGGCCATATTTCCCCACCCATCACCCCCTGCCCCTTCTCTGGATTGCAACAGGACAGGAGTCCCAGTGTTTGTAAATCACAGCACACCCCCAGCAGACCTAACAGGGCTCTGCACAACCAGTCTCTCATTCAGGAGGGCCCACAGATTTCATTATTTTCTGAACTATTAGGCATTACATATCGGGGAAGAATTTGGCTAATTCTGACAGAGTTGGAGTTCCATTCATTAGCATCTGTATAACAGTTTCAATTTCCTTGTTTATTGAAAATTGGGATTTCCTACATATTCACCAAGGGTACTTTTTTAAATAGACATCAGCCTCAAATAATTGTCAATCCACTCAAATTCTATTTAATAAGCTCTGGAGTAGAGCTTTCTCTTCCAAATCTTGTTCTGTTTTGGGCAAACTTCAGTGAAGAACAGGCCAGCTCTTAGCATCTAGCTTTGTTGTGTTAACTGCCATGTGGAAAAAGAAAAGGCCCATCCCCTAAAAAACAAAACACAAATCAAGAATTAAGAGCTTTCAGCTGCATTCAGTTGTCAAACAGGCTCTGGAGTATTAACAGATGGAAACATATATTGATGTGATAAACACAGAAAGAGAAGAGTGATGATGCAGAATTAAGCATCAGATTCTGAATTAAATCCAGGTTTTATCTGCTTGACAGAGGTGTGTTTTATTGCAGCATGACTCTCACCTGCACAGATACAGTTCAGGGTCTGTCAGCATTTTCCAGTCTATTCCAGAGGGGGAAGGAGGTCTGGGCTGTGCCCCAGCTGTGCCCATCCTTTCCACTCACTGCCTTGGCACACAACATCTCCTCTGGGAACAGCAGTGTTTGTTCTGCTAATTATTTTTCCAACTGGTTTGATTTCCTTTTTTATTTTAAAGGAGAGTTTGGAAGGAAAAGTATGTGCAGGTCAAATTGTGTTTTCCAGAATTTCAGATAACTTTTTACTGCTTGAGATATTCTGGTTTTTAGCAAAAAAAACCCCAAAAAACTGTTTTTCAGTAAGCACAGAACATGGATGAGATGCTAAATACTGAAAACTGAGAATATGCCCCTTCAGGTAATTGATTCCAACTCTTCATAGAAAAGACCTTTAGGTTGTAGGCTACAAAGTAAGGACTAATTTGGATTCCTTCAGATCCCAAAGATGTCAGAGTGCACCAGTTTGGTTTGGATGGCTGTTAGCTCAAAGTCAGACATCTCTGCAAACAGCACACTTGTTTTCAGTGTTTGTCAGGCAGGCTTGGAAGCAAGGCAGTAAATAAATATAAAGCTTCTATCAGCAACATTACTCCTGCAAATTTTTGAAATGAATATGGTAATTGGAAATTGTTAAAAATTGATAAACACATGTGAATTAAAAGAAACTGCTGTGAGGCAATTTAAACAGAGAAACCATGGAACAAAGGAAAAGCAGCAATAGAATTTTTTTTGGCACGTAAGCAAGTTTATCTTCTTAAAAAGTGTATGCACACACAAAACCAGAAGATATGGAAGAAAGAAAGTTGGAAAATATTTCAATGAAGGGCCATGTAAGATTCGTCCAGCCATGCCTTTGGAATCAGAAGATAAGGGATGAGTATTAAATTAGCACTAGCAGGGAACTGGGTTTGACTCCATCAGTTATGCTTATGCTGAACTTGGAAGAAGTTTTGATGGAAAACTTTAACTTGAATTATCAGGAATCTTAGAATAAGAGGCCTGATCCTGCCACATCTGGGAGTTTACCTGAGTGAGAGTGGTACAAAACCATCCAGATTGAGAGGCTGCTCTGTAGAGAGTGCTTATTTATGACAGCTTCCCTCACAATCAGAAATTGCAGCCAAAAAGAAATTGCAGTCAAACTCTAGAGTATCTGAAGATGATAATAAAACGAGATAATCAATAGTCAAGATAATGAATAAAACTTTTTTAACACATGAGATTAAATTTGATATAAGAATTTAAAGAAAACTCTGCTGGCTGCAGTGCATAGAGACATTATAAAGAAAAATCTCTTGTAATTGTGGATTCAGAATGTTGGTGAGAAACTGGCACTAAGGTTATGGCACAAATTTGGCATGTCCAGACGAAAGAAAGAAAGAAAGAAAGAAAGAAAGAAAGAAAGAAAGAAAGAAAGAAAGAAAGAAAGAAAGAAAGAACATAAAAAAAAGAACATAGCTAAAGAGAAAAGTGAACCACCCCTGTCACCTGCAGTTACAAAAGTCAGGCCAGAGACTGATTTTCCCTGAAAACCAAATACCTCTGGCAAGGTACTCAGGGCACCTGTGGGGAGTGGCTTAGAGCAGTTTGAACCCTCAGCAAATAATTTTGTGTCATAAACCCCTGGAGGATCCTTCTCTAGACACTGATGGGGTGTGGGGAGATCCATTTCACCATGACTCTCCTTAGAGGACCGAGGTCCAAGGACCCCAAATTGTAGGCAGATGGAAATTCATTCCTTCTTAAAAGCTGGAGGTTTGCAAACACTTAGCAGCCCTTCTGGGTAAGGTGTCATTTTTCATCTTCTTTGACTGTCATGAGGTCCTACAATATTTACAGCAGCTCTGCAATATCTCAGTAACTTATCCAGGAGCCAGCAAGTTCCCCCATCTGTCACACTTGATGTATCCAGAAGGAGTCTCCTAAAGAAAAGATGCTCTTGAATTTCTGTGCTCAAACCACCCTGACTTAAAGACCAAACACACCCTTCAGAAATGGCACAGAGCTGATTGTTTACACTTGTAAGGATATATTTATGCCAGAAGTTACTTTGGACTCTCATTCCATGTGTGATTGTGCTCATCCTTGAACAGCATTTTCAGACTTTTAATTGAATTTGTTTAATCCATTTAGAAGGGGGTTTTATTCAGAAAAGACACTCCTCTTCCAAAATAAGAAAAAAACAACTCACAGAGCCAACTGGGAGCCAATTATGGCCTGACATTCAAACTTAGCATCTTATTCTACACTTTCTTGAGAATAAATCTTGGCTCACCTCTTTCTCCTTCCCTTACAGCCATCCCTTGCCCAAGGCCATTTGAGAGAGATAATTCAATGAGGGGTGAGGTAACACTTGCCTGAATGCAGCCCCTGTTAATCCTGCTGCAGAGGCACATGGAGAGCTTTCATCCCAGCTTTCATCCCAGCCCCTCTCTCCTGTGCTGCCACAGCTCCTCCATCAGAGGCTGTCACTTTGCTAAGGCGCACAAAGCTGGAGCCATCTGCTTGCTTCAATTAATTACAACTTGCTCCTGAGATTTTTGCTGGGACTCTCCTTTTCAGGCGTGCTGAAATGAGAGCTGCAAGCATTAGGGGAATTGACCATGCTGTCCCACCTTTGAAATGAGAATAAAAACAGATGCCCTCACTGATACATAAGAAAATGTATCATTTCAGCTCCCTCAGAAGTGTCTGGAGATGTCTTTCTCTGCAAATGACTTTACCACTTGCACAAATAAGGCTGGGAAAGGCTGCAGTGTCAAGAATAGTTGAATTTTCAGCTACTTGCTCTTTAATAAATAATGACAGGCTGCACTTGGAGTTCAGCAAAGAAACTCCATTGCCTTTCTCCTGCCAGGACATCTAATGCATAATTACAGGATTGGACACCAAGTTTCCTGACACAGCAAGGTTAGTGCAGTCATGCACTTGAAAAGAGAACCCAGTGAAATTCAGGGTCAAGAGCTGATAAGTATTAAACTGCTCAGGTGTTATGCACCTGGGTTTTGACCTGCTCCATTTGCATGCTTCCTGGAGATGTGTTATGGGGAAACTGGCCATGAACACAGTGACTTTGGGGGCTCATTGCAAAAGAGAAATGTTCATAGCTCTGCTAGGGAGATTTTTCTAAATACCTAAGTTGAACAATAGTAATATAATTTGCCAACATTAAAGCAAAACTTCTGGCTCACAGCCTAAAAAATACCATGGTATTTTTCCTCTCCTCTCAAATACACACGATTTAGGAAGGTCATGAAGCAAAAAACCCCCTCACCCTTACATGAATGCTCATGTAAGCATATGATATTACAGTTTCTACCCCAAAAATATTGAGTCATCTGCCTAATTATTTCCAAATCACTGAAGTAAAATTTCCATCATCTACTTGATCTGAACTGCTCTGTGATCAGATCCTGGAGAATCATTACCTTGTCACCAGCCTTATGACCTGCTCTGAGCACAGCTTGACATTGCAGCATAAAGAACCAACCAGAATTCTGTTGGATTATTCCCAAACTCACTAAAACCTCCTTCTCATCAGCTGCAATGTGAGGCTAAGCACAAAGAGGAGGGTAAGTCCAAGTGCTTTGGTGTTGCTCAGAGTCATCCAGCCAGCAGCTCCCAAGGGTTCCTGGCAGATTCACCCTTCCTTCCCAGGAGAATTCAGTGCACTTGTTTATCTTAGACCAGCATCTGCTGGCTCATCCCAAACACAGAGAGAAATCTAAAAGGCAAAACGACTTTGCAAAGCTTTTCAGATTTGTGTCTCTCCCTGGTTTCCAGCCCCTGCCACAGAAGAAATGAGTTCTAATGCCCTGAGCTGGAGGGGAGCACTGGGGTTGAAAGGTGAAGTGAGAGCAGCTTCATTAGCAGCTCTGCTGCTGGCAGGAAAAGCCCCAGTGCCTCTCTCAGTTTAGTCTGCATGGGAGAAGAAACCAGAATGGAAATCAGTGTAACCTGTTCCTTTCACACTGCCTTTGAGAGAGCCACAGCCTCCTCCACCAGCAAAACCTGGCAGCTCTGAAATGCAGAGTTAGGAAATCTGGAAACTTCTGAGGAGGACTGGCACAGTTTATTAGTTTCTGCCTTTTGTTCAAAATATGTACAGGCATCTGAAGTCTAAAGGGTCATAAAAGTCACTGAACAAGTGCCACTTTAAGAGATCAACTGCAAATAAAGGAACATATATCCAGCTGTTAAAATGATGCAGCCCATAAATGCCAAAAAAGAGTGAGTGTTTATAAGAGCTGTACATCTGCTGCTTCTCCCTCTCCATCCTATCCTTTCTGGATGCCCTTCAGAGTCTTCCTTGTAAAAAAAGGAAGGGGGAAAGGGGGGAAAGATGTGAAAGAAGAGCTTTAAATCAGAAACCCAGGTTGTGAATTCCTTTTTGACAGAGAACTGTGAGTCTGACACTTCACTAGCCCGAAACCTGATTTCTCTCTCCCACTCTCAGCACAAAATGAAGGAGATGGCAGGTTGCAGCATTAGCACATTAAAGTCCCTTCTTAATCTATTCTTGCCAAGCAGCTGATTTTGGGTGAACTTGCTGACAGCTCTGCAAACCTTTCTAGACTAATCTCTGCCAGTGACTGACGTTCACAAGGGTTGCGTGGTCAGATTACAACCTTGGGCTGGAACTCCTTTACAGATTCTCAAATTCAATAATCTACTGCAAACAATTTAATTAGAGAATCATCTCCAGTCAGTTTAACAAGAATGTTCTTCACACTATGTTCTAGAATTCACTTTTCTTCAATAAATCAGGGAATTTATTCTCCCTGTCACACATCATCTACTTGTTATTTGCTTGGCTTAAATATTTCAGCAAGTGCTTTAAGAACTCTTGCTGTTAAAAAATTTAGGTGGTGAATAAATATGCCAGTTTCTTATTTCTTAAGCCCCACTGATGCCAGGGACCAGATATTAAAGGCAACACTTCTGCTGAGATCTCACCACCAGAATTATACATTCACAGTGTTGTCAGAGGGCTTAGCACTGGATTGAACCAGTTCAGTGTTCTTAGCACATCATCCCTTTAAACATCTGTAAATGAATAAAGCATATTTAATGGAAATCTGTCATGCACTAGTCATCTGCATTAGCAGGTTTTAGAATTTTAATGAGAATTATGTTAGGCCTTAGTAATAATAAAGAGCCCAACCTTGCCCACATGGAACATAGGGGGATGTTTTTTTGCACACAGATTAAGGAGTTTTAAACATATGAACCAGACAGCAGAACTTACACCAGGGATGGTGAAGAAAAACATCCATGGTCTAGAAATTATTCACAGGATACAAAGAGCATAAGGATCAAGCAAGGAGAGTTAATAAAAAGTATGTACAAGGAAATGTATGTACACTGGATTTATTCATATTGAAAAGAGAAGAAGCAGCATTGTTTATTTTAAGGAGACCAGCCCACATCTCAATAAAGTCCCATGTACCTAAAGCTGGGTACACCTGGACATTTGATTAGTGCTGAGTTCAGTCAAAGCAGAAATCTGAGAATTGCTTTTTAATATCCTCACCTTAGAATGGGACCTGTTGATTCCCTTCCCAGCCTCTTGGGATTTGTTTCCTGATAATTGTGGGTCCCAGAAAAATACCCCTCATTAGCAGTAACTGCTCAATGAGTCAGATTCTGGGAAAAAAATTAAACCAGACCCCCATGAGATTTTCTCAAGAACATAAGGTGCATATCAGTGGCTTCTCCCCTCTTTACCAAATCACAAACTATCCCTGGGCTCCAGCAGCGGCCCAAAGCAGAACCACAAACATCTCAGAAGTCAGCTGAACAGTGGGATGCTTTTCATGCTCTCCTTTCCTGTGGGATCAGTCAGAATGACACAGAGCAGCCCAGTGCTGGCAGAAACAATGCCTGATGGAGCTGCACAGGCTGCCAGAGCCCTGCCCAGCACGTGCCTTTGCTCAGAACGTGTCAGCCACCTTCTGAATTCCTGCTTCCACGTGTGGAAAACAGCACTGAAAGGTTTGCCTCACTACAGAGCAGACAATGAACAGTAATTTAAGAACCTGTCTGCCTAAACAAGACTTGCAAGAAATGAAAAATGACATTCCTGATACAAGGTAATTACTGTAGTTCCAGCTATCCAGTCAGGGGCAAGGTACAAGGGAAAGCTTCCTGCATTTCATTTCCTACAAAATCACAGGTATTAATTAACTTGGCTTTTCAAAAAGGTGCTGCCTTTGACGTTTGAACACATGCAGATTTTACAGAGGTTTGTAACCATCTGCTTTTTGAAAATTTACCCCGGTTTCTGTGACCTGACTGAATGGCCATGCAGAGCAGCATTTAACTGCTGAGAAATAGAAAGATTTTTTTTCCTTGCTTCATCCCAAATATTTAGCAGCTGTACTAATGGAACAAACCCAGGTTCAGGTAAGTCTTCTGACTTTTCAGCAGCAGTAACAATTTCTGTGGACATTAGCCAGGGGAAGTAAATAAGGAGCAGATTTAGAGCTCATGACCATGCTGGTTTTCTGACTAGGAAGTAGGGAAGGTGAGTTAAATGATCAGATTTAGGTGAATCTTTGTTTGAATAATGAAGCACTAGGAAAACTGTGATGCCATACAAGATTGGCAAACCATGGATATTTTTTCCTCCTCAAATCCTAACACTTTTTCCAAAACAAAAGCCCCTCCTAGAATGACAGCAAGGCTGGTAAGCCTGGCTAGGGCTCTGCTCTTCCCAGAATTGGAAAGGCAACATCTTTCTAAGAGCCTTGAGTTCTGTAAAATGAAAAAATAAAGTCTGCTATTTCAGCTCATGTCACATCCCAAGCCAAGTTTCCATCTAATTATCATTACACAAAAGCAGCTTGGTCCTTCCCAAGGGGTCAGGGCAGTGACTTTGCCACATCCCCACGGGCAGCAGGTGCCACCTCCCCTCTGAATGTGAGCACAGCTCCCCTCACAGACTGGCACATTCCCCCCACATCAGCTGCTGCATCTCTGCTGCAAATTCTCTGCTTTCTGTGAGTAGGAAAATGCCTTTGTCTGTCCTGAGCATCCCTGGATGAGATGGTAAATTTAAAATCTGTGCTGTGGTAGCCTTAATCCATGGCTGGCACGAGGCCTCCAGAGATGCCTGTGAGCTGATCCAGTGCCACAGCTGCTGACAGATGTCACAGGCAGCAGCCAGGTACCCACACACTGAAATTCCTCCCTGCACAGAACTGAATATTCCCCTGTCTCTCATTAGAGCTCCTCACCATTCTCATTTATGATCTCTCCACCATACTTACAAGTGCCTTGCTGTTAATAAGCACTGTCACTCCACCTATTATGTTTCAGATAAATACATTGCAGTAATTAATAGAGAGTAACAATTTGATTTTAAAGATATTGACTATGCCCCAGCATGAAAAATGACTTGACTGTCACTGCAAGCTCAGCCAGTCCCCCATTAGATTCAACGTGCAGCTCTTATGGGGAATGGTACAGAAATCCCTCATCAGTAAAATTATATTCATTAGCCTGCAGTTTAGAAATGAAGCTGGTAAACCAACTTTATCTGCTCTCTGTGGGGTGAAGAGACTTTTGATAACAGCTTTTTAATTAGATGAGGCTCCTTAGCATCAGCATGCAGATAAGTGGAACTGCATGAATTACCAATACTTTGTAGAAGTAGATCTTTTGATTTGGAATACAACAACAACAAAAAGATTTTAACATCAAAAGTACTGGGGACAAGGCTGCTTGTGAGTAATAGCATCTGTATAAATTATAGCAGGAGCAGCTGCAGCAGAGATGAATGCCTGTAAAAATGAGCCTGCTAGAAGAAGCCTGTTCACATCAAAACTCAGAAAAATCCAGTACCAAGTGAATATTAAAACTTCCAGCCAGTTCCCACTCGGATGAGAGCTGCCTAACACTTACTTTTGCTTGTGGGACCTTGATTATAAAACATTTATCACATTTTCATCCCTTGTTAAATGATTTCTTCCAGGGGAGTTCTTTATTGGCAAGCATATCTAGTGATTCCATATGCCAAGCAGGCAGGAAAAACTGCAGGAGAATGGAAAGGCTGAATATTTCATTCAGTCCCTGGTTGCACAGGTTTATGCTTCTGGAGCACTCAGCACAAGATACAAGGTTTAAATAAAGCTATTTGCAAGAAAATGGCTGCTAAGTTTCCCCCTTTGAACCAGCAAGTCACACAACCTCTCAGGTGGGAAAGAACCCAGAGCAAAAATCAGTGGTTCCCACAGGAGCACTGAAACTAGACTCCTGAGAAAACTCAGTTCCTCACAGCAAGTTTTATTCACACTTTGAATAAAAGTGAAGCTTTCACAACACCACACATTCTCCCTTTGCTGCTCTCTGTGTAGAGACAGGAGGAAAAAACAAGATATTGGCCAACAAGATGCCTTCAAAGGCACCTGTGGGAGGAGGGAAGGATCCTGCACTTTGCCTCCTGGTTTGATAGAAGATTGCTTTCCATGCTGGCTTGGAGCCTCCTGTTTGCTCACACATGGAGCTTCTCAGGGTCTGGGCACTCAGAATCAGGAGACTGCTGCATTTGTCTGTGCCTTTGAAGGTTTTGATGGGCACCCCTCTTTCTGCACAAGGTGAGTGTACACACACTGACTAAAGCACCTGATGTGTGTTTCCCTTCAGCACTTACTGGGCACCCCAAGCTTCCCCTGAGCTGTCTCTCATCATCCCCATGCTGTAGGTGCAGAGACAAAGTGCGGCTCAGAGCTGCCATTTCCATGGGGAGTGTCCAAGGGCAGCATTTCCAGACTCATCAGTCACTTCTCTTTCCCCTGTCAGACCCTTCCTGGCTGGAGGTACCCTTAAATACGTGTTACCCACCAGAGCTTGGGTTCTGAATGCCAAATTTAACACTCCAGCAGCCACAGACTGGCACAAACCCTGTGCCCACAAAGGTTGGAATCTTCCTGGGCAAAGGTTGACCACCAGGTGACCCAAGGCCCAACACTGAGGTGTTTTACAGGGACAGAGCTTGCAGGGGGAAGCAGAACAGCAAAAGCTGAGCCATAGGCTCCATTCTTCTCCTTTCCATGTGGTTTGCACCATCCAACCTGGCCCAGAAACCACCCCAGGGTACTACACCTGGCAATTGCACCTATTTCTTGCCATTCTGTGTAAGAGAAAGATTATTGTCATCTAAGGAAAATGCAGAAAATGCATTTTCTAGAGGCTCCAGGAACTGCAGGATTTCTAAGGTCCAGGTCAAGATGAGACAGGTTCTCACCTCCTTAATGTGAGTTAGGAAGCACAAACATCCTCCTGAGCAGGCACTCCTGTGATTGACTCACTTTTAGCAGCAGGATGCTGGATAGGAAAACACCTGAGCTGTGTTTGAGCTGTGTCCAGTCCCATGGGAGAAGGGATGAGTGGGATATCTCAGCTCTGATCCTCACCTTGCTGGTCCAGACTCACACCGTAGAGATTTACTGCAGGAAAAAATCAAGTGTGCCAAATTCCCAGGAGGTTTTTGTGTCCTCCCAGCAGGCACCCAAGCCCAGCATCCCTCTCCTGGCCCTGCAGCCCTTCCTCCTGCTGAGGATCAGATCCATGAGCTCGCTTCCTCTGAAGGATTCCTCCTCTCCCAGTGCACATCTTTGTTCCCCCTGAGGCAGAGAAAGCCTCCTGCCACAGAGCTCTTCACTGAGGCTGTTCCTGCTATCACCAAGCTCTTCTGAAAATTCTGTAATACTCCCCTGTCTGCTCAACACCGAATTTTGTGGGGAAAGGTCTTGCCTGGGTTTAAAATAATTGCAGGGAGAGAGGAGGCGAGCGGAGGAGCACACACACCTTGCTGAACAAAGACAGATATTTTACATACCACACAGCACCACTGTAATTTAAATGATGTCAAATGTAGCTCTTAGGAACTCTCTGCTCCAAGAAATAAACTTGCAGACAGTTTTAATACCATTCAGTTGTCAAACAAAGTAGTGATTTACATAATAGCACACTACTGTGTCTGAAAGCCCCAACTCTTCCATAAGGCTCCTTGGCACAACACTTCTCTCTCCAGGAATATTTACATTATTTTATTCAGCACAATGCAGCTCTGTGGGTCCCAGTGGATTGAGCTGTACCAAATGTATTTTCTTTGAAAATATGGAAGTCTTTTGTGCTTTTTTGACAGAAGAAACTCAATCACCTGGTCTCAGAAGATTTGCAGGAGCTCACTCCTGGCTCCAGCACACACCAAAGCTCCTGTCTGCCAGCTCAGTTATGGAAATGGCTCTCATGCATCCTCCAGCTTCCCAGCAAAGGAGAGGTAATGAGCAGAGATGGGAATAATTAAATCCCAAATTTGATTCCTATTTTGCACACGAATTCTACTTTGTAATCCACACCCCCCTGTGCCTCCAAATGCACTGTGGCTAAAGGGGTTTTTGTTCAAGCAGTCAGTAGGGAGGTGACAGCACTGACCACATCAGTCCCAGCTGGTACAGCCACACCCCAAGCAGCTGCCTTTCATTACAATACCATGTAATCTGATTAATATCTGCAGTCTAAAAATCCATAAGCTCTTTTCAGGCTTTTTTTTTTTTGTTTGTTTTTCTCTAGCACCATAATGTGAAGAAAAGTAATTTAAAAAAAAGAAAAGTGCCTGGAAGAGAGCTGAAATCCCCCTTGTTTTGGGAAGCAGGGTTTGTGCCCACACTGCTATTGCTGGTTCAAAGGAGCAGCTTTGGGCATACACTGTGGGAGAGCCTCTGCTGCCCTGAACAAGAACCACTGGGAGAGATTTCCAACAAATTATGGAAGCCAGGGGCAAGAGGAGATTGTGGGACCTGTAGTGACTTTCTGAAGGTCACACATTCTGTTTGCACAAATCTAAAGAGTTCTGTCACCCCAACCCATTTTAATCAAAATGACATTGTTTCACTTTGAGTGAAATTTTCCACCATGATATTTTGTATCTGAACCTACATTTTTCCACACAAAACCAATGAAGTTCCTAAGAACAAAGCCAGTTTGAGAGATGCTTATTTTGGTTGTCTGGAGTTTTACAAAAGAATCTTCTATTTTGGCAGGTATATGATCTTCAAACTGCTCTGGACACTGCAATTTCCAGGAACCTCAACTAACCTGAGTTTGAAGGACAGGCTGCTGCATTTGCCACTTCTGCAATGTATAATGTTATAATGTCAGGAAAAATACAGTGATTCTAATCACATTGTGCTTCACACAGGGCAGAACAAGGGGGATATAAACCAAAATGCTTTACCATGCAGAATGGATTTTGAATATATATATTGAACAGTATAACTATGCAAATAACATCAGTGACTGATCTTAAGGTCAAAAAAATAAAATATCCTTCTCACAGATGTAGGACATCACCCTCATATGGCAGAGCAGCTTTACCAAACACATTCAAATTCATTATTGTATTTCAGCCACCTTTTTGTTCTCTTGGTTGCAAGTTCTGAATTGTGGGATCATCCAGCCAGTCCCAGAGCTTCCCTTTTCACTTGAGCATTACAATGGGACAACTCCCTCCAAACCCCCCCCAAAAGCTACATTTCAGCTTGTGAAAAACCATCTAGAACACTTCTCCAGTGTGTGCATGGCTAGCCAAGAACAGCTCCACTGCAGAATTACAGCTCAGCTATCTCAGTGTTTACCTTGATGAAAATCTAATCCTTGTTCTCGCCTCAGCAGGGCTGTCTTGGCTCAGTCTCTCTGCTCTGATAACCTTGCTCAGCACACAAGTAGCTGCAGCTCACAACTTTCCAGTGTGTGTGTGTTGTTTTGTTAGGTGTATGCTGAGCATTTTAAAAAGTGCTGCAGTCATTAATGAACAGAATTTCAATTTACTATCATCTAGCCATTTAAATGTGGGGGCTTTTTAATTCTCTGCTGGTAAAACCCTCATGCCTCATGTTTCATATTGGCTCCCAGGTATTATAACTACTGGTCTTGCATGTAGAATATTATTTCACAGTATTACATCTTGCTCAAGTCAGTCTTTAGTTGAAAGAAGCTGAAGTCCTCAGTCTGAAGTTAAATGAAGCTATATTTTGATTCTCTTCACTGCAGAGACATATAACCAACTTCAGGAAAAAGACATCTTAAAATGCCCCAAGGTTTTCAAAACCAGGATAAATAAAGCCGAGAAGACAAAAGAAAAGACACATGTTACAAGCCTCAAACAACCCTAAACACTAGGAATACTAAAATATTTCAGCCTCTGTCCCTTCAATTCATCCATTACCATCAGAGCAGTGCTCTAAATAGTTCAAATATTTATTTCTCATTTTGATAATTCCAAGAGTTCATTGCATTTAGCACTGAGGATACACAGACAGAGACCCCTCGAAAGTGAGTTGAACTCATGTCTCCAGTAGCTGAATCTCCCCTGTATCCCAGCATGGGTTACCCACACAGGTAAGCAGCAAGAATTAAAGTAAATTTACCTAAGTAAGTCACCTCACTTTGGGTGAAATTCTCTCTTTGCCAGAGAAGCAGGAGTATTTTTTTTAGCATGACACAACTTCTTTCCTTTCCATCCTTTCTGCTCTACTTTCCTCAGAAAGCTGGGAGGTCACAATGGCACCCAGGTTCCAGTTTCCTGGAGCTTATGCATATGAAAAACAGGGATTCAGAGTTCAGTCTTAGTACATCAGAATGTCAGTGTCAGAATAGCCTGCAGGAAAAAACCCTCTAACTTTACTTCAAGTTTTTTAGCACTTTCTTACATATCCACCCTATATACTATAGTAATGTTCTTTTTTTTTTCTTTGGTCTCTGTTTTTGGAGATGGCAAAGGTGAAACTGATGCAATTATCAAATAAAAATTGTGGTTTAGATATTTTGCAAGGTCACCTAAACCTTGGAATAGCTGATGCTTTGGTAGAGACAGAAACAGATGAATCAACACACAGTCATTTTTCAGAGTGTTCAGCTATGAATTGGTGATTAACCTTTGGAACATATCATGAGGGAAAGAGCTGATTCTCCCTCTCATTGCCTTCAAATCAAAGCTGCTCATCTTCCATAGCCCAGACCAAGCTACTGTGTTCAGCACAGGACTATCTGTCTGAAATTCTTCACCCCATTCTTTGTAGCAAAAGAGACCACAGAAGTATAAAATATTTTCCAGCTGAAACTCTGCCTACCATGGAATATCATTTCCAGTGCCCACAAGCCACTATTTTAGTGTCCATCTCACAACCTCATTCTATCTTTCTTTAATACTGCTTGGAGAAATTGCAGTGTGTTGGTATTGCCACATTCTAAGCTTCTAGAACTTATCCTGAATTCTGAAATTTCCTAATGCCTTTTGTCAAATTAGATAGATATCACCTTAGATAGATATCAATGGGTAATGGGTAAAAGAGAGCCAGAACTGAGCAGAGACAGAACAGAACAGTGGGATCAACATCTAATATTGGCAGAAAGCACTGTCCCATGCCCTTTAATTAGAGAGAACACTATTTATGAGTGACAAATAAATCATCTTCCTTACTGGCATTTTTTGATTTTTGGTGTACTTTGTCTTCATGGAAATTTGTAATGAAGTATGAGGACTTGCCCTTTATTCAATGAATTTTGTAAGAAGGAAAAGCAAATTTGATGTCAAAATAATTCTCAATTAAGCCTGTTCACTCCTTCTGAAAGAAAGTTTAAATCTGCAGAAATCTTTGTTAGATGGCTGACCACAATATGTGGTTATGTGAGTCTGTCCAGAGATGCTCTGGCATCTTGCTCTAGGCTGTGCTACTGTTTATTTTGGAAAAAAAGAAGATACAGCAAATACTCCTGGCACACCTTCTTCAAACTCAGTCTTCTGGGACAGAAGTCAGTGAAAGACTAGCTTTGTACTTGACCTCAAAAAAGGACATTTGACTTTTGAGTAACCATACTAGAAAACCAGGTTAAGAGAAGAACTTAAATGAGAACCAGATGCTGTATCTGAACTGAATTTTCATGAGTTCATGAATTATAGAAACCCTGGGGGCAGAGGTGGTATCAAACTTATAATTCAATTTCAGTTGCTATTTCAAAGTCCTATTCCAGCACACAGAGATCCAGGGGGAATCTGAACAACTTTGTGAAGAGTTCTTTTTGTTACATTTGAATACCAAATAATTCACTGATTTGCTTCACACCTCAGATAAGAAACCTCTAGTTCTGATTCTTCCTCAGCTATCACAGCAGGCAGTTCCATATCCAAACACCCTTAATCTGGGTAGATGTCACGTTTCACCAGTGTACACATGGTTAAAGGGCAGCTGAAAAACAGCTCGTCTTTGAAATCATGCTTAGCCTTGCTTGAAACTTCTCCCAGCCTTGCTGGATGCTTTAAAAAAAGCAGTCAATCTACAAAATATTAAATAAAAGCAAGCACTAAACAGCCTTCTCATATTTTTATAGAGGATTTTAAAAAACCATTGCACTCCCATTATTTTAAAGATGCTGTTGGTAACTACAGGAGGTGGAAAAGGCTTTTTGTGCCTGTAAAATCTGTGCTATGTAATTTTGCTTCACTCAAACATGAGTGTGTGCACAGGGAAACAAAATGTTAAGTTCTGAGCTTATTTACTTTCCTCTTCCTGGTGAACTGATACTGAAAGTGGCTGTTTGAAGTCAGCCCTTTTATTCACAAGCCAGGAAGGGGTTGGATAAAGCAGGACCCTGTCTGACAGCAGCATTTTGCTGCTGCTCTGCCTCAGGTGCTGCTGCTGGAGAAGCAAAGGCAGCAGCATGGAGCAGATGGCCTGATGTGCTTCAATAAACTCCTGCAACACACAGTGCTGTGCATCTGCACAAAGCTGCACTTCCAACCTCAGGCCTCTCAAGCCCAGGTCTGTCTCCTAAATTATTTATTTCTCAGATCAAGCTTAATAATAATGTAGGGAAGGATTTGGTTTTGTGATGAAGAGAGGTTTAACAAAGCCAACAGCGTGCCTACAAGCTTTGCTCTTCAGCACAGAGGTGAACCTTCTGCTGCTCTGATAATGGTTATGGGTACTTAGTAATCAGGCATTAACCAGCTGTCATGAATAAAATCTCTGCAATCTACCAATTTCTAAGCACATAATCTGGGCTATGGACAAAGGTACCTCCTTCTGGACCAGGTGGTAGGAGCACAAGATGCTGCAGTTTACTTCGGTTTTGTTTTGCTGAGAAACTGGCATTCTTTTTGTTTGGATCAACCCTAATGAAACATCTGCTAGGTTTTAATTAAAATAAAATGGAATGCAGTTTCCTGAGCAGGTGGAAGCAGGAGATGATATAGCATGGAGCTGAAATCCCTCCATGTGTTCAGAGACTTTGCAGAGTCCCAGCTATCGCATCCACAAACCAGCGACAGAGTGTGTCAGGAACATTTTGATTGTGCACACGAGTCTGCTTAAAAAGGCATCTACTTAGTCAGGGAACAGCAGAAAGATAATATTCCAGCAGCCCTACATTACACCCAGGTAATGGTTTCTTGCTTCTGATGTACTACATGTGGTATTTTCCAGTTGTGAGAATTTGGACTACTCAAATCACTCACAATAAAACCTTAGACATCAAAACATCAGCCAGATATCAAAATACATGAAGCACATAATGAATATGATATTTAAAAATTTGCAAACCCACCAAAATCTTGATGAATGCTCCCATCCTGTCCCCATCCTTTGCTGCAAAGAGCCACCCCAAGAGGTTTCGCACCTGGAGCCAGCTGCCAAACAGAGCGGGGCAGGATCAGCTGCTTCACTTCATATTTTGTTTAGGCACAGAAGAGAGGAGGTGCTCTTCAACTGTCTGCTGCCCCCTGAATCTGGCATGAGGGTAGGACCTGCCATCTGCATGTGGAAGGAAAGGGAAGGTGATGAAGAGTCAGAGTCACACAATCCTGCCTGGCATAAAAGGAAAGGAGGTGATTCTGAGATGTGCCTGGAAAGTGCCCAGTGGAAGAGACAGTCCTGGTGCTATCATTTATGGACAATTTAAGTTTTCAATGACATAAGTGAGCTTAGTGAGCTAGAAAACCTGTCCCTTTGCCAGGGAATGCTTAATACTGATTGCTTCAAATTAGGTCTGTCCTTTAATGCTTTTATGCATCTACTGTCAGGGAGCCTGTAAATGTTCATCTATTATTACTTTGGTGGGTATTTTCTTCTAAAACTGTAGTTCCAGAACTAACTAAATAACTAACTAGCTATCACCCATGAGGTCTGAAAACCTCTCTCATTTCCCTCTGAAGAAACAGGTCATGAACTTTTCCTGTTGCAAATAAACTACTGCAGAGAACCTTAGTGTGCACCATGTTCATCAGCAAATAAAAGCTATTTAGTGCATGGGTATTTAGCTTTAATAAACTTTTCAGTCTATCAGGTTGAAACAGTTCAATGTTATAAAATACTCATGCAAGAGTTGCTTTCCATACACAAACATCCACTAGTTCTTGAGACATATCACATTAAGCTTTTCTGATTTTTGCTTTCAAGATATAAAAAGACTTCTAAGGACTAATGGTTTGTAAAATTTCAGTTCAATATCAAAGAATAGGAGAAAGCACATACCATGCTGCATTTAAAGGAGCTCTTCATTTCAAATAACTGCCAGGATTGTAATTGTGTACAATAAAAGGTAACATATGGAGCTGGAAGTTTGACCTGCAAGCCTCCTGCTAGTTCTGCTTGCTCTATGCTTTGTACAGTGGGGTGATTACTGGTTATCTCCTGTGAAACAAGGACTTGTCTGACACGCTCAACTCTGTAATTTGTAAAATGCCTTGAGTTAGTGCTTTGATTTAGAAAATGAAACAGCAACAGTATAAAAACACACAGAACTTGAGCAAAGTTCTGCTTTCCAAGGGATGCCATCCAGGCCACTGCTCCCAGGCAATGGGTCGTGAAGCCTAATGAGGCACAAGCCTGACAGAAGCTGGTGGTTGACACAATTTCAGAACTGTAAAAATGGACTGGAGACATCAGAGCATTCACAAGCAAGGATGGCCTTGGTAGGAACCAGGTCCTTACCTAACCCAAACACTGCCCTATCCAAGGGCAAGGAAGTCACCAGACCTAATTAATTGTAACAGATAATTGAGCATGTTTAAAAACATCTGTCTGTGATGTTTCAGCCCATGAGATAATTCAGAGACAAAGCACCTGGAAGGTAGGTGGGTTCTGACCTCCCATATTGAGGGCTATTTCCATAACTTTTCTTGCAACAACTTCACATCCCAGATGGAGTTTAGGGTTGAGCCAGGATTTTTGGACATGCCTCCCACAAAGCAGGCTGCTCTAGCAATGTGTTTGCATAGTTTAAAGCCATGTTTTCTTTCACTCTCCCTCTGCCATCTACATTTGTAGATCACAACTTCCCTGGCAGCTAATGATTGATTTTCTACTGGTTCAGATGCACAAAGTAACACTTGATAGGGAAAATCCATTTAACAAGTTTGTTTATTTTTAAAATCAGTTTCTGCTGTCCTAAAATGTGAATGATACACATTTTAACTGTCACAGTTTATTTTCGAGTGTGAATCCCATTCCACACAAACAGAGAAGTCTCTCAAGGAACCTAACAGACAGTGGTGAAATATAAAGTTGCACACTGTGATAGGAATACAGTTCCTAGATAAGGATATTGAAAGCTCTGGGCCTGATCCAGGTCCCTTGATGCCCTGACCCACCTGCCTTTGCTACACTGCTCTGTGCTTTGTACAACCAATGTGTTAAACCTTTGCTACAACACACCAAAAGTCAGGAAAATATTTTTGTCCCTTTGTGGTCATTTGCTACGCCAGTTTGTGAAGCCAAATGCTCAAGAACACAAAGAATCAGGTAAAAATAATAGTCATGGGGCAAGAGAGGAAAGGTAGGGAGGTCCAGTAAATAATTAGGCTTTTTGTGATGTGATAGCTGACTCAGAGCTCTTGAAAAAGTGAAAGCAAGCACACCTTACATTGCACAGGAACAGCCACAGGTCTGGTTCATATTAGACAAGAAGTTGGCCAAGGTATACAACAATGGGCAGAAATAGGAGCAAAGATGGAAAAAAGTTGAATATTTGGTCTGAATTTACTTGTCTGGCTGTTGCATGATCCAAGATCTTCAGGTAACACCTATAAAGTAGAATCAAGACCTGGGGCTTGCAAAGCAGCCTGAATTTTGGATTTTATTATGAACCATTAAAGTGGATAAACCATTTAATCACAAAGGCACCCACTGTTCTGGTCTGGAAAAAGAAGTAATTGCTACCTCTCATAACACATTAGCATGCAAGCTAATCCTGTGTGGGGTTTCAATCAGCAACCACAAATGCTTCAAAGAAAGCCAGAGAAACTCCACAGCAGACAATTATACAACACTCCAGTGGAGATAAAAGTACTTTCTAACACAGTTAATGCCTTTTTTGCCCAGAAGCCTGATAATCTGTATTTCACCAAACCAATTTTCTATGCAACTGAAGAAGGATTTGGCATTTAAATGTGAAAACATAAGGCAAGTTGTGTCATCAATGCTGCAGATAAAAGGGTTGTGCATTTGCACAGGTTGCATCTCTCCAAGCTCTACAGGAGATTACAGGGATAGCAAATCCAACTGGCACCATTCTCTGTGTAAGAAGAGATTGATCTGGAAGACCACTGAGCATGGTTTTCTTGTTTGAGGTTTAGAGATAAAACCATACTTGCATCATGAATTTAAATATTTATACTATTTGTAACACAGGCAAGCAGATGTCTCTGGCTTCTTTGCTAGATCAACTCTGTCAAGGCAGTAACTTCTCAAGCACCTTCTAAAATAGATTAATTCTTTTTCTTGGACACTCATGGCAAGCAGCAGGGAACACTGAATTTACCCCAACTTTTAAAATCAACAGGATGTTCTTCTGAATGCACATTGCTTCCATTCTGTAATTCCGTCTCCCAAGTACTTCAGGTTAAAGATCTTGCCAGATTAAAAAAGAAAAATACTTCTGGCTCTTTAGTGCTGTAGGGGAAATAAAACACCCCACTTTTGGACTCTGTTTGAATACAAAATGTTTCTCTATGGGCAAGTTCTGGGATTTGTGGGAAGCACGAAAGGCTGGGAATATCTCACAAGTCAGAGATTAAGTTTACTCAGTGAGACTGAAGTAGTTTAGGATATTCTGTCAGTGAAGATTTGATTCCCTTTTCTCACCAGTTTTAATAATGACAGTAAAATGAATCCCCAGTGTGCCTTGCCACTGACCTATCAGGCAAGTTTAATAGGCTTTCCTCTTAAATATTATATTGCACAGGGCCTTGAGACATCTTTTCCTATTTATAACCTGTCCCAGTCTGGGCTAACCCTTTTATACTTTTCCAGTCCCATTCTTTTCTTCCCAGAGATACAAACTTGGAATCTGGAACTCAGGAGCACAGGTAGCTCCTGCCTTCCCCAGTGAGCTCAGCCTGAGCTTTACTTACACCTCTGCTTCCCAGCTGCATAAACATTAAAAAAAACCCAAAATCTCTTCAACACTTGCAATACTCAAGCCTAGCACTTAATTTTACTAAAGCAGAACAGATTGCCCTACTGTTTTTTACATCCTACTAATTGTCCATTAATAAATCCTACTCCTGCTCAGCCTTGTCCTTCAGTTACCCAGCACCAGCAAGATTAAATCTGAAATTCTTCCCAGGAGGGCAGTAAGAAGGAAGTGAGCTTTTGCCCTTGGCAGATGTCAGTGATAATGGTGAGTGCTGGGTGCTGACCTACATCCATCTCAGAAACACAGGAGCTAAAGAAAGCCTTGAATGGCAGCACTTTGATCTGTTCACAGGTATTGCTGTATCACAGGTTTGGAATTAGAGGGGTTTTTAGTGCCAATAGGTGGGGGAGCCAGGGAAATTGTGCTGTGTAAGTAAACAAGCCAACAGCTCCTGGGCTGTCCAGTCACTAAACATTTGTGGCTGTAGAGAGGAGCAAGAGTGAGGGAATTGCACCTGCATTACACCTGGAGGAGAAAATCCCTTCACTCTGAGCCATGGAATTTTTCTCAAGCCCTCTCATGGTGCTCCCTGCCAGCTGCACTGCAGAGGGGTCACTGCAAAGATGCTCAACACAAGCTCTGCCTACAAAACAGCAGCTCAGGGAAGGCAGCCCTTGGTTTGATCCAGCCCAGAGCTTCTGTGCCCTTCTCATCTGTGGTGTGGGGAGAGCAAAAAGCTACAGGAGTAGCTCATCCTTGTTCCCATCCTCACCTTGAGCACCCTGCTCTCCAAGGGATGAGGGAGTCCTTTTTAAAAATTATTGTCCAGCAGCTATTTAAAATCTGCTTTGCTTACAACTCTCTTCTCTTTCCTTGCCCTCCCCTGAGCAAACAATTTCTTTTTCTTCATTTGGTTTCACCGGATTCCAAAACAAAACCTTTAAAAGAGCACCTTGACCTCCAAATTTGTGCTGCCTTTTTCAAATCTATTTAGACAAACTCATTCCAGGTTCTGTGAGGACAAATCAATTTTAGTCAACAGACAACTTAATTTTAGACTGAATTTATGAAGAAGACCCAGAATAACCCCAATTTAAAATAAACCATTTTTTTTCCCTGAGATAGTAGAGAGCTAGTATGAAAATGGTTAAATATCACACATTCACAAAGGCAAAGTCTCCATCCCATTCTCAGTATGCCACTAGAATTTCCATCTAAATTGCTGAGAGTCCAGAAGAAAACTTACAAATCAAGGTCCAGCTGGGAAAGTTTAGCTCTTTTTATTTCCAAGCTGAAAGATGGCAATAAAGAGATAACATTTGCTTCAGGGAAAAAGCTTTGGAACAAGTGTCCCCCATTTGATCAACGCTCTGTCTACTTTGCCTGCCTCTCCTCCTTTAAAAGGCCAATAAAAAATTATTTCTTTGGAGACTGCACACCATGATAAGTGCCACAGCCCTGCAGACCTCTAGTGAATGTGCTTATCAGCCACTTACAAAGGGCATGGGAATGAACAACTCCTGACTTCATCAGCAAATTGGGAAAAATTCAAGCACTGAGCGTGCCAGGTGTTGCCACCAGCAGAGCTGAGTGTCTGACTGAAGGCTCCCAGGGCCAGCACTGCACCAGCTGCTCCAGCCAGGGACATGCAGGGTAGCAACATTGAGATGAGCTTCTAAATTTAGCTCCCTCCACCTCCAAACAGATTTTGCAGCTCCTGCCTGCTCATGTGAGCGCACCCAGCAAGAGCAGCTGGTTCCTGGCACGGTTTTGTCCTTCTTGGGTTGTGCTCTCTGTCTCCAGCTCGCTGCTGTTTTCTGTTCATAACTGCATTTTCTATTATTTTACCCTGGAGCATCTACAATCATTGTCTCACATTTATATCCAGGAAGGAGGCAAAGAACTCCTGAAAAATTAAAGTGTCTGATGCTCCCAAAGATGATCTTAAATTTTGAAGCTTTCCCAGAGCAAGCACCATATTTGCTGTGGCGCTGGAGCTCACAGGACACTTCCCCTAGAAAATATCACACAGCATTCATTTAAACTAAAGATCATGCTGAATTAAATAAGAAAAATTAGCAAAGATGACTAGTGGGGAAGTGGCACAGAGAGCAGTGTTCTGGCCACACACACAAAGCTGCTGTATTTGTGTGCTTTTCTCACTAGTGAACATCACCATTTCTAAACAGAGCACCTTAGCAGCAAGCTCCAGGAACACATTTCCATTTAATGGTTGGAGGAGAGAAGGAGAAGGCAGAAAAAGAAAAGAAAATGAAAAAGTAGGAAGTGATTGTTTCTCAAAAATCAAGCTACAAGCAGGCAATCAAACCCCAAAATCCCAGCCATGCTGCTGTCAGCCCCACAGCTGCTCCTTTTGGTACCTCATGCTCTCAATCATCCCCTGCACATATTCTCTAAAAGGCATAACTCTGCTTCACATTTGGGTTTATTTTTCAAGCTCTATTTGCCTTAAATGAGTTCTAGCAAGCTGATCTTGGGATCAAACAACAACCAGGCTAGGACTCATAAAAGGTTTATGATTTATTAAGCACTGGTCGTGCCCACTCAGCTTCACTGCTGCCATGTCCCTAGTCCTAGAATTTAGCATTTATTCTGTGGTGTCAATCAGGACACTGCTCAAGGGCTCTGTGAAGAGGAGTGATGCTGAAGGAGAACAAGTAGAAATGATGGACACAGCCTGTCTTTGTCATCCATCAGCAGAATGTTGAGCTGGGAGTCCTCTCCATGCATTTTACTCCCTCCAGCTTGCAGTGCTGTGGTCTCCCCAGTAAAACCCAGCAATCAGAAGCCCCAGCCACACACCTCAGCTGCTGAACCAAACCTCCCTCCACTTAATTTCAGTCCTAGCCAGTAAACTTGGCTCCTTTTTCAGTGCTAAAACATGACTTTAAGGGCTTAACCTGACACTGCCTGCATTTTAAAGGGTCTCCCTGCCTCTCTTTATATAAAATAAAACTGTCAGTCCTTCAGCTCACGGTTAATTGAAATGGGTTAGGCTGTGCAGGGCTCTGCTGAGGCAGAGTCAGCTGTGCTTTAACCACTGCAGGGAGCAGGGCAAGGCTGGCAGAGGATGTTTTATGGGGCAGTGCTAATGGATCCTCACCGACCTTGCTGAGCCCAGTGCTTGCACAGCTGCTGGTGGGATTGCTGCAACCCTGGGGTAGCTGCTACTGCTCCCAGCCCTGGCTCACACACTGCCTCAGAACTCAATTTACTAAAATAGAAAACTGTCCACCAAGCCATCACATTCTTCTTTGGGGAAGTTACAGGCCTTTGGATATTTAATTTTTTTTTTTAAAGTATCAGAAGACCGTAGTGCCTCAATGGACAAGAATTCCTGCCTGCAAAGGAAACAATGACACTTTAAAGATGTGCCTGTATAAATGTTTCATGGATTAACTCTTTTTGTTGATCTTTTCTATCCAGCTCTCCACAAATGACCTGCAACTGCCCTAAAGCAGCATGTTTTGGAAGTGCTGTGTTATTACAGGAGCTTGATTAGGGCTTATTGAAACGAATGGAAAAGTTGCCACTGACAGCCTCTTTTTGCTGGGTCAGTTTCAAATGTTTTCACAATAAACCTGCCCATTTACATAGTCTAGTGTCTAATTTTGGAAGATCGCTTTTGAGGCAAGCAATAATCAGCCAACCTCAATATTTCACAAAATCCTTTGAGTAAAACTGGTAGTTAATGCCTTTACAAACAGCTCCCAGTGCCATTTAGTTCTTACAATGGGGAAATTGGTTCTTTCTTGGCAATGAAAAGCAGAAGAGAAAAAGACCTTATAAGACTACAATCAAAAATACAAAACACACCCTTGGCAGGAGTTGCAAAGCAGACAGTTTTTCAGGCAATGAATATAAGCCCCAGTTCAGAATGCAAGGAGCTGCAGAAAAATCAATGCAAGGGCTGAACTCTTCTCCTGACACCTTCTCTTTTCTGAATGGCTCTCATAAATTAGTTTTTTAGCTTCTTGGAGTGCTTTGCTTCATAAAAGATTTAGCACTGTCTGCATCCAGCATTCTAGTCACTCCCCAAAACATAATGCACTTGCTCATCCCAAAATAATTCTATAGAAAGCAAATTAAAAAATGCAAGATATATCAAATCAAGGAGAGTAGGTCTCAAATATTAATGCCTCGTGTCAAAAAGGTACAAAATTATAAAAAACACTCCTTATAGGCAATTGAAAAAGCAGCAGCTTGGCAAGCATCAAGAAAACTGAGGCCCTGGTGTATAGGTCTGCTTGAAGTGGTTCAGCAGAAGAATGAGGCTCCTTTTCCATGGAGTACATAAATGGGTGCATAAATCCCATGGTTTCTAACTGGGTGCTGCCCTTGCTCATATGTTTTGCATCACAAGGGTGTCAGGGAGGTGAACCAGAATTTTTGGGTAGGGGCTCCAACTTTATAGAACATGAATTTGGATTAGAACAAAAGTTTCATTTTTAAAGCAAATTCTTTAGTGGGGAGCCTTGGAAATGTTACACTTTCTGTTCTACTTATTTTGTCTAAATTACAACACAGGCACAGATTTTTATTCTGTTACTCTTTCAATGGACAAATGAATTCTGTTCATTTAAATCTAAATCAAAACTGTTCAGACAGGCCACAGTCTTAAAGGCTTGAAGAGAGAGGCAAAAATCTCTATAGCAACATGTTCCAAACGATAATTATGCTCAACTTTAAAAATAAAAGTACAAATACCCCATTTAAAATGTATTTGGATTTCTTCTTCAGCTCTTTGGCCTTTTAAGTTCACTTGAAGTGAATGAAATCCATCCAAACACCAGGAAAAATGTCAAAGTTTCGGCACCAATTTCAAATTCTTGGGAGATCATAATAGTGGGACACTTCTGGGCAGTGACAGTGGTCTTGGTTCTCTTTTTTTGTAGTAACCAGCAATTTGTAAAACTCATCAGGGACTGCAAGCAAACATATTTGCTGAGTAAGGCTTCCTAAAATACCTGCTGGGGCCTTTCCAGGAAAGTGTCAGTACAAGTCTGCTACTCAGTGCCACAGCACCACTGACCTCAAAGTAAATTCACTTCTCCCCCCTCAGTCAACAGTGCTGGATGAACACAGCAAGGGATTCTGGCTTGCACAATATAATGCAAATAGAAAACTTCATTTTACCCAGGGCTGAGCTGCCCATGCTCCTCCCTTCTCCTATTTGTTCTTTATCATGGCTGAAGTTTCTTTGGCTTGCCATGAATAAATCTCCTCTGCTTTTACAAGCACCTTTCATTTTAAAAGACTGTGGTTTTACTCCTCCAGGCATCTTCATTACAGAGTACTTTAAAAAAAAACAACAACAAAACCATAGTGAGAGTGCCAGTCAATAGTGAAATTATGAGAAGTGTAATCTACTCTTCCCACCCTAATGAGCTGATGAGTAAATAACTGTCAGGCCATTGCTCTGAGCTATTGATCAGGGCTTCCCACAGAGCTGAAGCTCTGCAGAGGCACCTGCTGCTAACCAGCAGGGATCGATACAGGAACCTTCTGAAACAATCATGGAAGCTTTCAGGCTCCTTCCACGCCTCCTCCCGTGTGCTGGGGCAGCAGATCTTCATTGCAGGATCAATTCTCCCTCTCAGATCACACCTCCCACGCTGCTCCCTGCCTTTCACCTTGCAGAGGTTGAACTTGTCCTGTAAACGGGCAGTACCTGGCACAAAAGGCTGGGCAGGGGAAGGCTGGGGCAGGGAGTGAGGCTGAGGAGCTTCACCTGCAGGGAGGGCTCCTCCTCAGAGGAGATTTCCTCAGAGACCCCAGCCTGATCTTCTCTCCCCTACCCAGCACAGCCACACATCACACACTGGCTTCTGCCAACAGCCAAGGATTCCAATTGCTTCACTTCCAAAAGCTTTGGAGTGGGGCTCCTCCACTGGATATCATCCTGCGCCACTCCTCCTCCATTTTCCATGCTCCCTTCCTTTAGTATCACATTTCAGAGCAAGACTA
This sequence comes from Molothrus aeneus, assembly GCF_037042795.1. Classification (NCBI taxonomy): domain Eukaryota; kingdom Metazoa; phylum Chordata; class Aves; order Passeriformes; family Icteridae; genus Molothrus; species Molothrus aeneus. The sequence goes on along the minus strand of NC_089663.1, from coordinate 8,433,672 downwards.
TTAAATTCTGCTGCATGTTTCCTTTTTTTTTAAATCTTTCTTTTCAAGTATCAGTTGAAAATTTTCTCCCCTTCTAGACCTCAAAGTATAAAATAATCTGGCCTCTGATCCTATTATTCCTTTAGATGGTTCCAATTTTCTCAAGATTTATCAGAGCTTTTGCTTTTGTCCTCACCTTTTCTCTTTGAAGCCAGGTACAGATGTCAGACTTAAATGTTAATTTTGAAGTTTCCTTTGTATCTTTTTACAAAATTACATTTAACTTGACTTCCTATAATATTTATTCAAGTCCATTACTAAAATGAGAAGGTAACATTTACTTTTTCAATGGAAAAAAGTTCAATTTACATAGCTCCTGTTTTAAAGCACTAGAAGGTCTGAACAATTGCAAAGACCTTATTCATTTGGTCATTTGAAAACCAGTCCAATCCTGGAAAGCTTTTATAAGCTGTAAAAATAATTACATGACATGAAAATCTCTCATAGTTAATTCAAAACCAGGTCTAACTCAAACTTCAAGTGGAGAGAACCAGATACCATCTCTACATCAACAACATATGGGAGCTCTTTTCTCCTTCCCACAGAGCTGAGAGTCTGTAAACACAAACATAAATTTTGTCTTTCATTTATGTATTGTCTCTCAATGACAGAAATCCTGAAATAAACATACTGCCTTCTTTCTATGGACTGCTATTATCAATCTGTATAATAACAAACTGACCACAAATAAAACCAAGTTCTCCTATTAGAAAATGGGCCATGTACTATTTTTAAATACTTTTGGATAGTATTTTTCAAATGGGGAAATTCAAGAAAACATTTGTGTCTTTCCAAACAAACAACATGATATTTTGGTAGCATGGAAAATCTTCCTTGCATAGGGAGCCCTGATGCACAGCATGCTTTCAAAAGATTAGGTGCTAAGTTTTCGAAATCAGCACAAGTTTCCACCCTGATATATTTTTCTGTGACAGAAAAAAGTTTCAGACCATCAGAGCTTTGTGCAGGACTGAAGTTGCAATTGGTGATTTGTTGTAACAATTCTTTAAGGCATGCACTGCTTCACCGCTTCACCTTTTTTTCCCCAGCATTCTTTATATGCTCTGAATATTTGGCTTCCTCACATACCCCAGGAGGACACAATTGCAACAGTAATTTTAAGTAATGTCAACCTTTTCCTGCTCAAACTCCATAATTAAAGCTAAAAAGGGAAAGTGGATTGAACAAGACACTGTATCCCTTCCTTTTACAGTGCCCCAAATCATTCTACCTCAGGAAGATACCTGCAGCAGATGAGTTCCTGTCTCCATTAAAATGCAGCAGAGCAAAGTCTAAGAATGATCAAGGGGACACATTGGAGTCTTCATGTTAAATAAACAGGAGAATTTGATGTACAACTAAGAAAACAGGGAGTGAAAAGAAAGCTTAGACAAGAGATCACAGAGGATAAGTTATCAAACAGAAGACCTTGAAGCAAAGCATATTTTGTTCATTTCAATAAAGAACAGAAGATTACACACAAGAAGATGGAAGAAGATTATTACTTTCTCCTCTGACAGATTCATGCTTGTATCTTTTTTAAAATTTGTTTTTATATAGCTGTACTATAATCAATTCCCTCTTCAGTCTCCACTCCCAGGCTGTAGATCTCAACTCCTAAAAGCTGGATTGCAGTTGAAGTTACTCAGTCAGGAGATGCTGTCAGCTATGACATTAAGGGAAAAAAAAGAAAATGATGACCTGGAAACTACAAGGTCTTTAAAATGAACAATCGACAACAGAGCAGAATGCACTGAAAGCCATTGCATGCAGCAGGATCTAGACTGTTAAACCTGATATAAATAACTTCCAAAAAGTAAAAAGAACAAGTACTTATTCTTAGGAAAAAAATTATTGCAATCTAGACTCCCAACCTCATTTGAGCCATAGGTAAAGAGGCATAAAATACTGTGGTACAGATCCCAGTAACATTCAGCATTGGTTGTAAGGGCTCATTTCTAAGATTTTGGTTCATGGACTAAGTGGAAAGATCTAATCATGCAGAGTGTGATCTCTGTGTCTACTAATTGAGGAGAAACACACCCACAATTCAGTGAAAACAAAGATGATCTATGAACACAGAGGATGGGAGGGATCATGAAAAATGCCAGCCTCTCCTCTGATATAGCAAGCAGTAAAAAAGAGAAAGCAAAAGGCATTTTTACACATAGAAAGTAAAGCTAGTGAGCAGCCTGGACCTTGCTCAACATTAGAATCCCACCAGGTTTCTCCTCACTTTCCTTTGTGAGGGTCACCTTCCTCACAAAGCAAACTCAGAGTCCCTGTGAAAGTGATAATCAATAATTCCAGGAGGAAAGATGGAAGATGGCAAAGTTCTCTTCCCATCACCTTGGGAAATGGTGCTAATAGACAAAGAAGAGCTGTGCTAAGTCTGCAATCACAAAGGGATAATCTCCCTGTCAAACAGAACGCCAGCAGACATCAGAATACTAATGAAGGCAAAGCTTTTCTGGTGCTCCTGGATGTGACTGGCATTACACTGTTGATGTCTGGAGTACAATGGTTTTACTGCCAGAAATCTGGAGGTGCCATGTGTTTTCATGCAGTTAGGATCCAGCACAGGTTGGATTTTGCCTGAGAGCTCATGCATGGCATCATAATTGCATTTCCAAAAATTGGATATGCAGGATAGAACAAAAAAGACCCTTCTGTATTTGAGGCTTGGGCTGCCATATGCCAATCCTATAGCTAGTGGTGAGAGCCAACACTAATCAGAGCTACAAGATGGCAGATTAGGGAAAAAAACCGAAAACCTACACTATGCAGGCACTTCATCTGACAGCATGTAATTAGGCTGAGAAATTCATTGGCCACTGGATGCTCATTAAGGCTGAAACCATCCATCAAAGTTTAAGGGGGAGTGGGTGTCAGACAGTTATGCAATGTGGGCAGATGACCCCAAATCTTCAAGGTCCACTAAATCTCCACTTCCTGGTTTTAAGCCACGTGTAGCTTTTTTTTTCTTTTCTTTTTTTTTTTCTTTTGTGACCAGACATTAGGACAAAAGCTTTAAGGCAGGGGAGAGGCAACACAGATTATTCCTCCTCCTAGCTTTATTCTGGAAACCCATGTTACAGGTCAGGAGATGAGCTCAGTAGGTCTCCATCAGGATGCAGTAACTGGATGGAGGCACAACCTGGCCATTGCCACATCCACAAATGATTCCCAGAGGTTCCTGTGGCTATGCTGTGCCATTGTTCCTGGCCTGCACTGGCTGCTGTTCCCAGGCACAGCCCATATCCTGCATTCCCTGTGTGACAGGCAGGCATTTTAACACAGTTGCTGCCGTCCCATACACAGCACAAGAGCTCCCAGTGTCTTTTGCAGCCTCCATCACCCCATTCAGGCAGTGCAAGCTCAGCCTGTGCTGAACCAAAGCTGGGAATCAAGGTAATGAGCTCTCCCTTCCTTTCCCCAGGCACTCTTGTAGGCTCCTTTCCAACTGGAGGGATCACAGGACAGGAAAGGTTGGTGGGCTTCTTTCTTGCAGAACTGGCCACAGTCCACACCCAGGCATCTGTTAGAGAGCTCACTAATGCTCTTTCATAGCAAATTTGGCCAGTAAACCTGGTAACAGCTGCACGAGCTGTGCCTGTGATCCATACAATTAATTTGCAAGGCTGTCATTGTTCATCACTAGATGACAGCAATGCACTTCTGAGCATGCCTTGAGCTGCTGCTGGGGGCACCTCTCCAAGTGGCTCTGTCACTTGATTCCCTGCAGTAATCACAGCTCCTCCAGGAAATGGTGTGAAGAGGATGCACTTGGGGAGATAACTCTGCATGGATGAGGTGCCACAGCCCCAAAGGAAGAGGAGGCATCAGTTCAGGGGAATACAGATGAAAATAAACAGTGGTGGAGCTCAGGATTTATCCCAAAGAAGAGACTGAGATATTGGCTCTCCTCTCATCACCGCAGGGACAGAGAAATGACTTTCCCACATCCACAGCACCAGTGCTGCTGCAACACAGGGCAGAGACATGGAAAGAGAAGCTTCTAACCATTCTATAAAACTCTCCCTGCCAGGGATACACATGCTGGCTGCAGAAAACAGGTTCCACAGGAGGAGTGAAACCACAGAGATGGGGATGGAGGAAGTAGGAAAAGAAGTAAAAAACCCCAAACAAATCAGAGTGGCTGCATGACCAATTCACAACCAAACACTGCTTCAGTTGGAGCAAGTATCATTTAATCCTCCAATCTCCATAGGAAGGCAGCCTATAAATTTAGTTGCATACATATATATGTACACCCACATTCACATAAATCCTTGTGTGAGAACAGAGCATGAATATGTGCAGCTTTAGTAATTCCTTGCCCTTCTGGCAAGAGAAGAATAATTGTTTGTTTTTTATGTCTATGACAAGCCATTTATTTACACACAGTTTTTTCATACTGCCCTTTTTCCTTCTCACCTGAAATTTTGCCTTTGCTGTATAGTTTTTCACTTATGATAATTATTTTAATTCTGAAATAAGCTTTAGTGTAGACAGTCTTACTGAATATAAATGAAGCCCTTGGCCATTTGAGGTCATTAGACACTCCATGACAAGAAAATTATTTATGAGCAAGAAAAGTTAGTTTTCTCTTCCTGCAAGGAATAAATTGATCCCTGGTAAGGAGAAAAAAAAACCCATGGAAACCAACCAAACATAAAAACATCACCAAAACCTCCCCCAACAACCCCCCAAACAAATACAAGGAACCACCACCCCTTCCAAACCAAAACAGCAAGAAAAAAAAATCTCCAAAAAATAACTCCCAGCTATAAAAGTACAGGGATAGGCTCAATTGAGAAAAAGGAAAGACTTCTGTTTGCATTGCTTCTGAAATAATTTCTCTGGATTATCCACTCACAGCTGTCAGGGAAGCCAGCCTCATTTCTCTCTCACTTTAATATAATAATCTATGGTTATTTCCTTCTGGAGTGGGATCATCAACTAACAAGCTGGTCATTTTGTCCTAGTGGAAGCCATCAGCCAGAATTGCTCATCCTGCATAAAATATCTTTATAGAGTTCTCATTACTACAAGAAGAAAATCTTCTTAAAAGAGCTTATTAAAGGAAACTGCCAGTTCAGACACTCACCTTCATGACTCTCATAAAAGTCCCTTTTTTTACCGAAGTGAGGGAAGTGGAGAAGGTAATAAACATACAAGCAGTATTAATGTAATGAGTATTGATCACTGACTGGGAAGAAAAAAAAATAGCAATTTTCAGCCCCACAGTTCCTTGTAAGGTCTAAGAGGACCCAGTCTGACTTCCCACTAGGCAAGGTCCAGAGATCAGAAGGCAGAACAGAAAGCAGCAGTGGCTGCTCCAGGAGATAAATGCCCTATGTCACTTTGGCTTTGATTTGTCTAGCCAGATGAAAAAGAAGTGGGCTGTTTTCTTCAAGAGAAATAGAAGGGGTTACCAGAAGTTGAATCCTCGAATTTTTAGCAAAGCAGTGAAAATAATTTTCTGTAGAATGGGAAGGCTTTAAATGAATGTCATCCTAGAATAACCTCTTCAGAACTAACCTGATTAGTTCTTCAGTAAATGAACCCAGGTGGCTTTAAAGTCAAGATATCTTTTCAAACTGAGCACTCTCCTCTGGTTTTATGATTGTGCACAACTTGTGCTGCTTCATCCATCAGTGCAACACGTGTTCCAGCAGCCCAGTACCTCACTGCAGAGCTCCCTCATGCTTTTTGTGCACTTCCATTCTCCCTCCTCCTGTGAAATTCCCTGCCCTGTGTTCACTCCCCTCCCCACCAGCAGCTGCATTTGTCCCTCAGCCCAGCTGCTGCTCTGCAGGAAATCTCTGTTCCAGCAAGGATGACACTCATTCCCACACATTCAGTACCTTGTAACTTGGAAAATGAAGTTCCTTAAGAAAACAGGAGAAAATTCACTGTGCTTAAAGGATTCTAATGACTGGTGGGGGACTGACTGCTCCCTGAAATGAAAGGGAATGTGGAACCAGCCTCAACTTTTGCAGCTCTTCAGGGAAGGGTTGTTGTTTTCCCTCTTTAAATAAATTTCGAGCAGACGACAGGTGAACTCTATCTGCAACTCCCTCTGTAGGCAATAAAGCATCCGATGGAATTTCTGCACATCTGTGAGTCAAGTGATATGGATTAATCAACATATATCATCATCTCCATGGAAGGTATTAAAGCCTCCCCTGGACTGCTGTGCAAGTACATCCTCTTGGCATTATTTTGATATTCATATCTCAGGCTTTATTTGTTCCTCATCTTTTGGGATGATGGATGAAGATTAGAAAAAAAAAAATCTCAGGGAAGAGTTTTCATTTGAAAAATATTTGCTCTAACCTTGCACACTGTATGTCAGGGCTGATAAAACCAGATTAATTTTCTCCATTGGTTTTCATTCATGGGATGGTAGGAAAAACTGGCTGGTCACTTCTTGACATTTTCCATCTCCACACCTCCAAATGGAAAAGGTGTAAAAGTGACATTTCTTTTCAGAGAAAAGGTTTGATTTACCATAAAAATCTCCAGTGCGTGCTTTGTTATTAGGAGAAAGTTCATTTTAACTTACAATGGGAATTTGGAAAAATGTGACTGGAAGTTAATTTTGCCAATATGAAAATGTGAAGCTGAGATCCTCTGAAATGGTTGAAATTCACATAACAGTGCCTTCCAAACTTCACTGAGGTGGGAAGTTCAGTAAACATCAGTTGTGGTTTGTAAGTTTGAAAATACATAGTTTTTATCCAGTAGAATACATTTAAATAAAAATGGATCAAAGATCACAGAACTATAAAGGAAGCAGTGTTGGCCTCAACACAGATATAATTTTATTAAATCATAGAAATACTGGAAATATCGGTGTTGATTAAAAATTTTGGCTTTAACAGCATCTCCCACTGAGTCTTGAGATAGTCTTGCAAGTTTTGGAGGACTTGCTTCAAAGAACAGCAGCCTGTTCTTTGATGCCACATGGGCTTTCCTGTCTCAGACTGATCTCAGCCAACTTTCTCTAAAACTCAGTTTTGTCAAAAAAAACCCAGCCAAACTGAAACACAATTTAAACCATGATATAATAGTAAGTCTTCAAATTCCACTCTGAATTTATCCAGAGCCTCTTTTTATATGACTTAGTGTTTTCACTCTCATCAACATCATTCTCCAGCTCAAATACCTATTTCTTATATTAGTAGTTCCTCCTAGATGAATCTTCTGCACCTTAAAACTACTTTTCAGCCAACCTGGCTAAACAAATGGGTCTATTCATCAACTTATCTTCCGAAATGTTCCCAATTATGAACGTGGTTCAAATGCCAGATCAAATCTTTCTAAATAAGCCTCCTCATCAATCTTTGTGGGTAAACATCTGTCACACACCTAAGTAAATGGAAGGGAAAAGGAGATTTGTGGCCAGGCAGGTACTTGCTGTACTCAATTTCTCCTCACTGCCTCATCCCTCTGGGTTCTGCAGCTTGGCAGGGGCAGGAGGCAGATTTGTAGCAGCCAGCTCTGCATTTGGGAAGGTTTGCTAATGCCCTTCTTATGGCTGTGCGAGGACACAAAGTCACAAGGGAGGTGTTTTAAGACAGACACAAATACCTGATCAGATGTCACCAGCAGCAGGACATGCTGGATAACAAGGACATCCCAGGGAGAAGAATGCCCAAGTCCAAATCTAGCCATGATTAGAGCAGCTACAAGAGCTGGTGAAGATGTTTAACCCTGCCACAGAGCAGCAGCCAAGCCCTAACAAAGAGAGCTCAGAGTTTAATTTCTGCAGGTGCTGCACTGCAGCAAGGGCTGCAGGTACCAGAGCAGCTGGTGCTACCAGTGCTGGAGAGAAGCCACTGGACTCAGCAAACTGATTTTTTACATTACAAGCTCTTACACAACTCCCTCAGCCAATTCTCACGTGTACTTTTCTGCTTAAATCAGTGGCACGATGAGGAAGGACTTGCCTTGTGGCAGGATTGTGGTTTGTTGGTACCACCTGACAGAGAAGAAGAGAGGAAGGGGCATTAAGGAATCTCACAGGCCCCCAAAACCCTGCTGCTCCACCTCAGCAGCTTGCTTCCTTTACACTGGCAATCCACATCTCTACTGCTTGTCAGCAACAGAACAAAACAGGGCATCTTTAGCAGCAACAATGTACCCTAATTAGAATTGTAAAAGAAATTACTTGCTTAAGAGCTCACTCAACACTATTAGGAATACTCATTACTTTTTGTTATAGAATGGGAGTATTTTGGTAGTGACAGCCTCTTTTGACTAAATTTCTCTCTGCATCCTGACAGTGTAATGTTGATTTAGCACTATGCCTGTCAGTTATCTTAGAATGATAATTCTGTCTTCCAGCTGGGGAATAAAGCTTTAATAAAAATATTTATGGAACATATGATTTTTCTTAATGATGCCTAAGTTGGGCAGGCTCAACTTACAGTAGCTAAACAAAATGCCACCCAAAACAATTAAAATCAATTCTTTTCAATCAATCAGCAGTTAGACTTGAAGCATTAGCAAATGCCAAACTGGGAGCACTTAGAGCAAAGTCACTGAAATTAAAGCAGCATCAGGGAAAAGATGTACTAATCAGCAATCTGAAAGGACTGCTCTGCTACTGCTTGGACATCTGCACCCTTAATTCCTTATGCTGCTTTGGTTGGGTCTTTTTGAATCAAATGCTCAAAAAGTCACTGCTTGGCAGTTCCCAGAAAGTGACATTTAAAAATGTGGTCAGGGGAAATAAAGTGAAATACAACAGACAAGGCTCAGCAAAAGAGCCCATTCATCTTTCACACATGAGCAGGTGGAGAAACCAGGGCAGACTTACAAACACAGGCAAAGGAGGAGCCAAGTGAGCAAACCAAGAACATATGGTCCAGAGCTGCCATTTGCACCATCTGCCTCCATTCGCCACGGAAATGCCAGACATGGGAGTAAATCCATCTCTTGAGCAGTGGTTGGACAGCCCCTCATTCCACAGGGAATGCAGCTCCCTGAAACAAGACATTCCTCCAAGAACTATTCTTGTTTACTTATGAAAAGCTTGTTTTAACTTTTGGCTGCTCTCATCTAAAGCCTTTCTATGCTGCTTCCATCCAAACTGAACATCTCACAAAACTTAACTGGCAGCCCTAAAATCAGGAATAGCTGCTGGAACAACTAAAGCAATCTTTGCAGTTGGCTGAAAGTCATCTGAGACTGTTTACAATATTCACAGAAATGTTGACTAAAAGAACCCCAAAACAAACTAAAAATCAGTTTCATCAGCAGTAACATGTTTACAACTTGAATGTTTTTACTTATCCAGGAACCAGCAAAGAAAATCAGTGAAAAGGATGAAATGAATCCAGTTCCCCCAGGGCTGAGGATATTTTAGAGGCAGATTTCTCCAAGTTTCTCCCTAGGAGAAACTGAAGATGATAGCCAAGCCTGATACCACAATCCTATTTTGCAAAGTGGAAATACTCATCAAAAAACTTTTGAAAAAGAGCAGCATTTTCCTGGCAGCTAATCAAGTAAGAACTACTGTTTTTCTCTAGGAATGACCAATTCATTGTTTCAATGTCAGCTTTTATTTGGGGAATACACCACAGTACATCAATGAAGATGTGCAGGCATGCAAACTATTCTTTCTGACAACTGTCATCTTCAATTACTGTTTTCCTGCCTACCTCAGCCTTCTCGTCTTAACCTGTTGTAGTGAATTCTAAAATCCCCCTTGGGACTCTGCCATAGTGTAACAGTTCCTGGCAAGAAGGGATTCCAGCCTGTCTCAATTAGATCTGTGACTTGGTGCACTCATCACACAATTGCACAGGAGCAGCTGCGGAGAGTGAAAGTAGAATAAAACACACATGCACAAGTGCAGCCCAGAGACACATTTCTGTGCATTTCTAAGCTGAATTGCTGTAAATTAAAAATTATATTTAAAATTACTCCTGAGTTTTTAGCCTGCAAGCAAGTTCAGCAGAATCTCACCCAGAGATATTAAAAGAGGCAGCAGCAGTTCCACTGGTGGAAACCAAATGAAGGCTGAGTTTTGATGCAATAGGAGCACACACGGACTAGGAACAGAGACCAGGAAGCTACTATAGCACTGAACTAATCTCAAATCCCTGTGAAAAAATCCATTGGGAGTTGAAACAACATTAATCCATTTCAAGTGCTTGGAAATCAATCAATAGATTTGTACTATTGGCAAGGCTCAGCCCACATCTTCTGAAAGAGCTGCAGATTTGCTTTGGAGAATAGCAGCTTTATCTTTTCAGCAGAAAATTTTGTTTAGCTACAGGTTCAAGGAATACCCTCTGAGAAAAGAGATCAGCCTGATCTTCAGCCAGATGTCTGCCATGAAAAGACAGAGGCACTTCCTCTGTATGGGGGTCATTGGTACACCCAGAGGCTTAGAAGGGTCTCCACAGCAAGACAGCTCAGTTTTTGTTCTGCAGGTGATGCAATTCTTGTGCTTCTTGCAGTGTAACCTGGACCACACAGGCCTTGAGGAGTCAGAGCACTTGTGTTAGAAGAATTTTAAGTACCCTTACAGTTATTCCAAATATGAGCCAGATAGCTGCTGCATACACATGCCCCAATGTCAGTGGGACAATATATGATATACTAAACTGTCCTGAATCCCAGAACATAGGAAAATACAGGAACTTTTAAGCACCATTTAATTCTCTTTCCTTCACACCCAAATTGCCTATTCTGTTTAAGAACAGATTGCTACTTTCCCAGTTTCTTCACAATAAATCTTCATTACAATCTGATCGATACATGACCCTTGTCCCCTTGCAATCAACTTTGCCAATAGTTCCAGATGCATGATCAATGCCTGTATTTAAGCTTTTCCCACTTTGCTGTTAGTTACACTTGTAGCACACCCCCTCACTCATGTTTACAGTACAATAAACAGGTTGCTGATGTAAACTTCACAGACACCCAGCCCTACAGGATCTCAGTTTTCCTTGGGAAAGGTGATGGCTTTATAACTGAGAAATTATTGAGAATATTACTGTCTTCACAACGATCAAAACAAGTAGATACCATGAAAGAATAACTCTGTGTGATTTTATTTCAAAATTAAATCAGAAAACCAGGAAAATTGTGAGACTGTACAGTAATTAAAGTCATGAAAAGCTTTCATAATCTTATTTGCTACATTTTCCTAGCTTGCTTTGGTCATCAGGAAGTTGTAGTTACTCAGCTTTAAATGGCAGCTTCCAGTGCTCATTTATATACACACACTGCACACTGCCACACTTACAGGTGTGAAATTCTCTGCTGCTATCAGCTGCCTTTTTTTGACTCAATAGACACCACCATAAATTGCCCTATTCTGTCTTAGTTAAGGCTAATCTCCTGCCTTACAGTTATCACAGGCAGCAACATTTAATTACCCACCTGAATTTATTCATTTTCATTGTGGCCTGCTGCACCTCCAGCACGCTGTGACTGATGTGGTCCAGGAAGAAATTTGCTCTAAAGAAGAGTAAGAGTCCCTGGCATTTGTAAGGCAGTTATCACCATCAGGTGCTTTCACTGAAATCACAGGGCAAACTGCTCCTTACAACTGCAATTCATACCAAGCCTGATTTCCAACATGATGTAAATTCAATGTATCATGTTGGACTGTAGAAGAATCCATTTGCCTGCCTGGTTTCAAGGTTCATCTTCATTAGGACTTAAACTCCACGGTTAGCTACAATAAATCAGCTCTACCAAAAAAAAGGCTCTGGTAGCAGCAGGTTTCCAGTCTTTGTTTCAAATCATCTCTACCTGTAATTAATGCTTCATCATTGTCCTTGAGGGAGAGCATCTGTTTTCACAGATCATGCTAATGCTTGGTTAAATACAACCATCTTTACTGTTCCTCAAAACATATTTGGCAGATCTTAAAAACAGATTGTATCAGATTTTTCAGGAGGTTTTTACAACTGCTTTCCTAGACACTTTATCATTCCCTTTGCAGGTCTCAAGCAATGCTTTTTTCTTTTCATTAACTGACAAGGAATTCCATCCTACTTCCACTGCCTGGAGACAGAGCTGCAGTATAGACCATTATCATTATTATGTTATCATTATTCTCAATTACAGTAAACCACAGTCACAAACAGTGCATGATATTAGCAGCCCACTTACTGGTACAGGGGAAAGTAAAGGGTGAAGATAATTAGTAAAGGGATACCAAAACTTGCAGCAAGCACTATTCCTCAGTGCAAGAATTTCAAGCCCATTCTGTCCTTGAGGAGAGGCCTTAGCCTACAGACAGAATGCAGAAAGGGCAGTAACTCCAACCACAATTTGCTTAACCCCTTCCTCTCCTTATCAGCCCATCTCAGCTACAAAGACACAACTCATGGTCAGTGATAATGTGTCATAAGAGACCTGAGTGCCTTTTTTTTTGTAGTTGTATTTCTTTTATTCTACAAAATATTGATGCTTTCCCTGATCTCTACCATTTCACCACGAAGCACAAAAGACAGACCATGGCCTAACAGGGCAATCCCATGCAACACCAGCAAAAGACACACATTATTTTCCCACTGCTGTGCAGGAAAACAGCAGCTGGGAACTCCAAGCTTATGGGGCCTGGCTAAGCTCTCATGAGCCTGAGGTAGGAGCACAAACGGCAGGGCAGGCTCTGATTCACCTTCTGCAGTAACAGCTGCCTGGGCTTCAGTGGCTCACACCACCTTTCTGCTTTCCCTACACTGCAGGCAGAACGGGGGTAAACAACAGGGATGTAGCAGCTGTGGGATGTAACTCCTGCATGCAGCCTAAGCCTGTGCAATTGCTGTGAACACATCATAAAAATCTCATTCATTAACACAAATTACAAGTATTTGCTTGCCCCACTGTAGGTAGAATAAGGCTGGCTCAGAATTTCATCCCTCTAATGGTTAAGAGTCACCATTTTGCTGTACATTACTAAGAGAAGCACTGGGAATTAATAAACACCACACTGATCTCCACTGTTACAGATCTGCTGAAATAAAAGCAGATATTTAACAGCCAATATCCCATGTTTCTGGGAGATGCTTAACACCTACTTCCCATCATTTCACTCTACAAGTTGTGGTACTTTGAAGTAAGGTCACAGCACCAGCACCTTCAGAAAACTCCCAGCTTAGACAGATCATAAGACTGTAATATTCTTGAGATGTTTTAGTCTGATATAGGATTAAAAAGAGCATAGACTCCAGGAACTGTTGGTTAGGGCATTTGGGGTTGAGCCAACACAAATCCATTGTCAAGACAGAAATTATATTTTAACTGCAAAGTGAAAGAGGATAATTCTAATGATCAGAGATTACAAAGGCAACAGTCTTAGAATCAAATAATCATATTGCCAGCAGAACCATTTTATGGAAAGTATAGCTCATGATAGAGTTTGATAAATAGCACCTCATTAGCAGAGACTCAAGGAGCCAGAGGTTAGTGGGAGTTAGAGTCCAGCCAGATTTGTAACATCGTTTTCAAATTAAACCATTCATTTAAAAGAGCGAGCCAAACTAAAAGCTGAGTTTTACACTTCCTGTACATTTGTTACCCTAATCAGGTACCAGCCATCATTTTCTCCCCAGTATACTGCAAAAAGAATGATTTTCCCTCTCGCCCTTTTACATTTATACGATTGTCTGGTGTTCTCAGGTAAAAGCTTTAATTGTCAGTACGTGGCAAGTGTAACAATGGGGGAATTTGCACATCTGATGTTCCTTAAACAGGAAGCAAGCCTGGCAATCCAATTAGCTGCCTTTCATGGTAACTCTAATTTCTAACCTTGGGTAAAGCTCTTTCATGTAAACCACTTTGTGCTCTGATCTCCCAGTGTGCCTGGCATTTATTTGTCACTGTCAAAAAATAATACCATAAACTAACATATTTTAACTCTGAAAGTTAAAAAGTAAGGGTATTATTACACATGCAGCTGATAACAGCATTCACAATCCCATTCCAAGCTTCTATTGGATTAGTCATTGTACAGAAAAGGATAATTGAGCAATAAAATGACAGGGATTTCTGTTAGGGAAGAGTCTGTTATGAATTCAGACACCCAAAAAAGAGCAGGAGCAAGCTAAGAAGATTCCAAGTCATCTCAGTAAGAGAGCAGAAAAAGCAGCAAGTGATCTCCCACCAGTGGTCCAGCTCCAGCAGACAGAGTGACAAGTTCATGCTCTGGAGCCTCAAACTGTTTTGTCCAACCCATTGAGCAGAAAGTGACAGCATTTAACTCTAAGAGTACAGAGGAAGGAGAATATTAAGCAGTTGTCTCCTTCCAACAACGACATTCAGCTAATCATTACTTCAGAAATTGTGAAGGCGATTTCTGTTTAATTCTTTCAGACATTCCCATCTGACTCTGAGTTACACCTGCAGGCAAACTCGTCTGAAACCTCTGAGGCAGTGAAAAGAGACTGCACAGACAACAGATCCTGGGAGCTACAAAGCTCCTCACTGGTTTTTCCTGAAAGGTTCCACATGACAAGGATCACACACAGCACTCACACATCAAAGACTACCCCAGCACCAGGCACAAGTTTGAAAGCTTACTGCAGCACATAAATACCACCTACCTCCCATCCTGGTATCTTAACTTTGACTTGAGGCTTTGAATCCACATCAGGACTTTCCTCTTTGATTCAAACAAAGCAGTAAGGGCATATGTACTTTGCTATTAGCACATAAAATGATCCTTTGCCTTTTATCAAATTAGGCTTGTTTTATTGTAAGACTGAGTGATCCTTAGAGAATTAATAAGCTTTTCCCCTCCCTTCAGGTATCTATAGACACATCAGGTTAATATTTGGTGCAGAATTAGGTCCTAAAACAAAGAATTTCAAAAGCTAACAAATAAAAAATAAAGCAAACAAAATACCAGGCAAAAAAAATTATAAGGGAAAACAAAATGTTCATAGCCCTTATGAACTCACCAGCACGAGTTCCCCTGTAGAAGAAGGATAATTCAGTCCTCTGCACAGCTGACAGGAGCTGCCTCAAAAGCAGTCAGCAGCTCTCAATTTTTTTTTATTCCTGGAAGTTCTGCATATTACAATATTTTACTTCTCTGAAACAAAGTTAAAAGCACTCTTACATACAACAAGAACAGAACAAAAATAATTTTTCCTTTCTCCAGAATTTCAGAAGACTTCTCTAAGCTCTTAACAGATTTAAAGAACAGAGCAGCTCAACCACCATCCGTTTGTATTGCTAAAGGCACCTGTTTACCAAATGCTAATTGAGGTTAATCAGACATCAGTTAGGAGAGGAGGCATTTTCACCTTTTTGGACCAAAATCCTCAGTAGCTGTAGTTTGTCCAATTACCCTGCTCTAACCAGAGAAGAAGCTGCCTGTCTGTCTGAAGTTACCTTCTGCCTTGCTGACCATTTCTATTCGTGGCACAGAGTTTGCAACTCGCAGTTGTTGACTTGTCTCTTGCAGTTACAGAATTATCTGTCTACAGTTTCTCTAGTAAATTCCTCCTGGTTGGTATTTTAAAACAAAATAAACATATTTTTGAAGTAGCACACAATTTTACTAAAGTATTTTGTGAAAATCCTAAGTAATTTTTCTAATTAAAATGCTCTTTTGGTGAGGATAATCCCTCTTTGTAGGCAAGTCCTTTTTAACCATGAAAAGAAGTTCTTAACAGTGTGCATGCTCTCATAAATATTCTTATACTCCTTCTCAGATATTTAGCAGTGTTCTTGTTGTTTACACTTCATTTGTTTGCACTTTATTGAAACTGCAGTGGAAGCTGGCCTGCTGCTATGATCCATATCCTTCCTGGGTTCTCTTTCTACTCTGATAAAACATTAAATAATATCAAAAAACAAGAGAAAACAAACAGAGAGTTTTGTTTCATGAAGCCATCCAAATTTTCAATTTTCACAAATAAAAAGACATCAAATTCTGGAATAAATAAAAATTAGCTCATTATTATAAAGATAAATTAACTCTAAGTGAATAATGTTGATATATGGGTGCCTGATTTGCAATAATTTACTCATTGAAGAACTGTAAGACAGACAATTTGCATTAGAATTGTTAAGTAATTCAATTATGGAATTACTGTTGGGTGATTAAAGACTGAGAACAAATAACAAATAACTCTGAGTTCATTTTATTTATCTACTAGCTGCTAACTACATGACTTAGCAAGCAGTTTAATTAAACTTGTCCCCGTGGGAATTTATCTGGTATTGCTAAAAGTAAATATGTACAGGAATTCACCAAGGAATGACCTTGCTTTCCTAGGAATGGTTTGGGATTGGGAAGCAAGAACTTGTCTTTTTTCAAAACCATTGGGACAAAAATCTTTCATGAACTTCAGGTTATAAAACCAAGAAGAAATATCCCCACACTCTCACTTGGGACTTTTATAAATAAATCCATAGAAAACTGGATGGAACACAGAAGAAAATAAAAATTGGACCATAAATCTGTGGCTGGCTTCTCACTCAACATGGGATTACAAAGAAAGAACAAATGCCTTGCTCATGTGCAAGGTTTTAGATCAAAGTGAAAACTCTTTGCTATCTGTTGGGAACCTGGCTTAGTCAAATAGGTATTTGGTGAGGTTCCAGGTTCCTCTTCTGGCAAAAGAGGATTTCCTTGCAGTTAGACACCCAGCTTCATGAACAGGCTACTCATGCTCCTTTGGGCTCCTCCTGGGCCCTAAACATTCCTTGGCTGTGCTCACTCTTGGGAGAAATGCAAGCTCTACACAGAGGCCAAATTATAAAAATCTCTTTATTTAATGCACTCATCCTCTCATTTGTCCCTTTGGCACCCCAAGGTGATTGTTAATGAAAGTAACAATTCTGCAAAGTATTATTAAATTTGCTTAATGGGCAGCAATTTGCATTGAATGTGCATGTGTGGCGTGAACACTCACACAAATTCTCCAACACCACCAAAGTTATTGTCCAAGTCTTGGATTGCAGTTGTGCTTTTTGGCATGCTGGAGACCCCTTGGCAATGGCTGGGAAGCTGGAGAGTTTTGATCACTAATTATAACTCTGCCATAATTGCATTACTGGGTTATTGACTTCTCCCTCACCCCATCTCTTTAACTGAGTCTGTCATTACAGCCCTGATAGATTTTAACAGTTTTTTGGGGCATCTGCCTTTCAATAAATGCTCTGTACAGCACAAGGTATGATGCCTGACTCCTCTAGTCACGCTACAGACCAAAAAATAAAAAACCCAGAATTTTTAATAACAGTAATCATAAGCATACAGTTGTGTCCCAAGGATAAAATATGGGCCAATGTATGTGTGCATTCAAACCTGGCCTTCACAGTATTTTCCATTAAAAGATGTTGGCAATTTAAATTTTTCTGGTCATTTTCTCTTATTGTACCAATCACATTTCTAATTTCTCCCAGGGTCTTCCAAGTAAATGATTTAACACACAGTGCAGATCTTCCATGTAAAAAAGAGCAGAATTTTTTAATTACAGTAATTTCAAGAGATCTAATAGCAATAAGGTTGCCATAAATGTTCAGAATCTAACAAGCTCCATAGCACTTTGCAAGGAGTAGCAATCATTCAGCAGAAATGTTAGAATGCCCTTTATTCGCTTTCTCTATTTCCCAGCAAGCATCCCAAGAGAATCATGAGTTTTAAATTTGCTCAGGCATGAAGGGATTGTGCTCCCCTTGAGCCTTTGTATTATGATAATGCATACATAAAGGTAAGTTTTATTAATTGGAGATCTATCCACAGGGGTTACTGCAACAAAGGAGGCAGGGGAAAGAGAACAGAATGGAAGAAGGAATGACCCTACTGTGCAATGATTCCAAGATCCAAAATTCAATCCTGGTACACTCCCTTTTGAGCCTGCACCTCTTTACTTGTGCACTGATTTAATGTGAACTGTTCCAGGCAGCACTAACTTTCTACAATTCACTCCAATTTATCGTCTTTTTAAAAAAATCAATACTCCAGACTCACCTTTGTACTTATCTTAAGAATTGCTCCCAGGCAAGATTGGAATTCATTACTGTAGCCTTTGCATAAAAGTACTGTGAGTTCATGCTCTGTGCCTTCCTAACAGCTCTCACTGCCTTCTTAACACCAGGAGCACAGATGTGATAGATTTCTCACTATTTTCCTCATTGCTATCAAATTACATTATATTTCACTCTTTCTTATTTGTGTCATATCTGTGACTCCTCTCATTATTGCTTTCTTCTTATTTCTTTCCACATTTTAAAAGCTCAGGGACATACCAGGAAGTTTTGATGGTGCCAGACTGCTTCTCCCATGTGCAAACATGAGTAACCTGTTGCAGATGTCTTCCCTCATCCCCAAAGACTGAGCTTTAGAGGTAAGCTTCTGCACTTTGGGAAACAAAAGCCTACATGACAAATGCCTTCTTGCTTTCCTATCAGCTAACCAGGCTTTAGAGAGAAGGAAGAAAATAAAACATGGTGTCAAAGCTGCTCTCCTGCCCCATCACTCATCTGCTCTGAGAGCCAGCAAACTTGTGCTGTGAAAACAATCTGTGAGCTCTGATTTGTTAGGGGGAATGACATTGTGAAAATGTTCCATATTCACCAGAGCAAATTAAAAAGGCACCTGAATCCAGCAGATTGCCCTAATTATGCTGTCACAGATTTGTAGTGGGTTCAAGTGAGACACCCAGAGAGCCCCTCGGGGCAGAGGCCGGTCCAAAGACAATAAATACTGCAAAGAGCCCTGTCATGTATCAGTGCACTTGAAGAGGGGAGCAGGAAACAACTGGCTTAGGTTGGGGACATACAAATATGCCTTCAGATATATTTGGATAAGTTAGAGATGTTCTTTAGGTAGCAGGAAGATATTGTACTTTAAAGGAAAATAAGCAGGTTTTAAAATTTTAATAGCTAAATTCAGTGCTATGCTAAGAAATCACATCAATAACAGAATTCATTCTAAACCAAGACTACTTGTGTCAAATTTTAGTTTGGTATGAAAAGCAAAGTGTGGCATTCAGGCGAAGCTGAAAGAAAATTTGTTTCCAGTTTAAGCCACCAAACATAAAAAACCCCATTATTTGCTTGGATCTTCTGTTGTCCTACAGAAGTCAAGATATCAAATATTCTACAAAGATCTCTTTATACTTTATTTCATATCATTTCAGTGGAACAGCAAACAGTATGATCAATAAAAAACCAAATGCTTTAAAGTATTTGCAGCATTCTGGGTTGTTGCTTCTCTCTGAGATGCTTAAGCAGAGCCTATTCACAGTTAAAAATGAAAACACTTAAGGGGCTCTTTCCTCTGTTTTCTGCTGGAGACTCATTCTGTTTTGAGCTAAAGGGCACAAGCAGAGTGTAGCTAAAATAAACTTTGTAGGATCTTATAGCTGTCAGTTGTAGTTTTGAAGATGAAGTTTGACAGGCATTTGGAAAAGCACACAGTGACTGCAGGAAATTCAAGCAAAATCAAAGAAGGCATGAAGTGGGCCACACTCTTCCATTCTGCTCTGTGGCTGGCCCATATGTTCTGGGTATTCCCAAAGCTGGCTCTGAGCAGAGAATGCCCTCAACAGCCAGCAATGTTTGTGCATCAAGCTACAGCAGAGGGAACTGGGCACTTTACAGATCCCTGTTTTGCAGGAATTGAGCAGGCTTGGTCCCCTCCCTCCATTATGTTCTTAGGGCATTCTGTGCCTTGGAAATAAACTCCATGTTTTACAGCATATGAGGGCTGGTAAATAAATCTGACAGCTCCAAGCAGAGCTTGAATCAGGGATGTCTGTCTCATTCTACTATCAGCCTGGCAAAGATGTTGTTTTTCATATCATGCTCACACACATTTGTCTCAATGGCATCTGAGCATCCTCATCTCCTGTACATTCACCTGGTCACAAAGCAAAGTCTTTATTTAACCTCATGTCTCCATTTAGCAACACCCCACCAATCCAGCTGGAATAGAATTATTCACAAATTTTCATTGAGCCCTCCCACACCTGACACGTATCAGAAAAAGAATAATTTACTAACAAAGGGCTTGCATAGTTGATATCTCCTCAGGTAGCTCAAACCCCACTTGCCGCGGTGCCGGGTTATTCCAACCAGCTCCCGACACCGACAGCACGGGTGGGCTGCCCCCAGAAAGCTGCACAATCCAGGGTGCAGGGTACAGCAGCTCTACGGCTCAGGTGGACTGCAGACTGTGCTGAGGGTAGGGACAAGGATCAGGGAGAGGCCCTCTCTATGGTTTCCAAAGAAGCTCATTCCCAGGGGTTCAGTGACAGAAAGGGCAAACCCAACTGCATGCATCAGATTATAAGGAAGAAGAGGTCTCAGGGAAGGATACAATTTTAGACCAATTGGGAGAAATTGGGGGTGGAACACGAGGCAGGGAATGCAATGTTGAAACCAATAAGGGACTGCAGGGGAGGAGAATACTTTAAACAAACCAGTGGGGGTTCGAAGGACACAAGATTGATAGGGAAGTTTCTAGAGAAAGAGGCAGGCTTGGGGAGGGATTGACATTCAGTAGGAGGAGGAAGAGGGAACAGAGGGGCAGATCTTTGGAGAGATGGACAGGCAGGGCAAACTCAATAATACAGGGGGGAAAGGAACAATCCATCAAGAACAAAATATGCTAGAACAGTACAAACAGTACAAAAAGAAAGATTACAAAACTGACTGCTAGAAATGCATTACAATTAGAAAACACAATGCTACACTGCTGGCCCTCCAAATCACCTCAGTGCTCCAGCAGAAAACAATAAGCAACATTCCATTTCCTAACCTGGCAAGTAAGAGAAAATTGACTTAGAAAGTTTAATTACTTAAAAAAAAAACCCCCAAAACTTATGGCATTGGTTGCCATGGCAACACATTCTCATTAGGTGGCTCAGAAATGGCAGTACTGAAGAAACAGCCTGTCTTTGTAACTGTTAGTCCCACAATAAAATATGATTATTAACTGTAAATGCTTCTTCCCTGTTTAGAACTACAAATGCAACAGCCAAGGATTGCTTTTGCATGCAGTGCTACAGAAATTTGTGTGCTTATAGTCCTGTGAGCTGCTGCTGAGGCACTGGGAAAGAACAAACTCCATTTGTGTAGCATATGACAAAAATGATGGGTGGATTTGGAGAATTGGGAACAGCTCACCATAGTACAAAGTTTGATTACTCAGAAATATATTAATATGAATTTTCTGGTCTTAGTCTTTCCCTAAAGCTTGCTTAAAACTGTCCAGGGACTGCCAGTGCTTTAGGGAGGAAAGTAGTAAAGCAAACCAACCAATGAATAGGGAGCCTGGAGCACAAGTTGTTGCCAAAGGGGAAGGAGAGGTCCAATCTTCTGCTCTCATGAATGTGGAATCCTCACTTCCTTCTCCAAGTTTTCCTCTTTTTCTGGCCCTTCACATTTCTTCTCTCATTTTCTCTCAGGATTAAAGCTTAGGTTAAAAAATGTATCCTGGAATAATCATCTTGGGAACCACTGACAAAGTGATGCACTGTCTGAACATAAGCATTTCCTTTTTATTTAAATACTTTATCATTTAAATATTAATACCATTTTTTTAGAGTAGAAAAACCCTACAGTTCTCCTTCCATGATATTAGCTCTGCCCTTCAACAAACTTCAACAAAAAATACATGAAGCATAACTCAGTTCTCAATTTTCCCTTTTGTACTCTTCTTTCCTTTTCATCCCCCATCCCTGTCTCCCCGTATCCATCTGGTATATTTTTGCTGGCTTAAATTTGGTTTCAATTCATGCCACCTAACCCTTGTTTACTCCAGAACATTTAATTTTGAGGAAACTTGCTGGGTGATAATAACCAAGGTAAGAAATGAGTTCTTTAATAGAATCTGTGCTACTTTTCCTTAGAAAAATTGCAAAAGAAAACCAAGGATAAATCTGAGCTGCAACAACCAAAAAAACCAAAACAGAGGTTCTCTCAGTAAGTCTGTATTGTGCAAAACAGTTTCAGAAGAAAAGAACTATTTATGCTAAATGAAATATATAATTTTAACCTTCTAAATTATGTATATTTTACATGGCATAATAAGGAAGCAGAATTTTCTTCCTTATTCTTGACAAGATAAAAAGATAAAAACTAACCCAAGTTTAATAGTACCATCCTCTCTTTCAACTAACATTTCCCAAAATGATATTTTGCCGTTAAAAATTCATCTGGTAACACTGAAGCCTTGCCCTTATCAAACAACACTTTAGGATTTAACACAGCTGAAAGATTTTCCCTTGCAGTTATCCCTGGATATTTGTATTATAATAACTGAGTGAAAGAACATATGTATAATGAATATATGGCACAAGCTTCCCCCCAGCCTCCAAAATTGCAAAACACAGCATTTTGTGAGGATTTTTTTTAGCTTCTACCTTCCAAAGTCTTGAAATTCACAAATTATATGCATTTCCCCACTTTACTATTGATATACATCAGGAAGAAGTAATAGGAAAAGGTTAAGGAGTAGTTTTCCACAGAACCTGGTAATTTGAACCTGTCTAATGGCATAAACAAAGTGATGAGTGGATTGAAATTTCTAGAACCCAGCATACAGTTTCTGCAGCACAGAGCAGCTATTCCAGTGCAATTCATGCTTGGCTTCCAGCAGCTGCTGCTCCCCATGAAGGGGCTGCAGTCACTGCTGCACTAAATCAGCACCTCCACGCAGCCAATTTGCACCAGTGGGGAAAGACACTCCCAATATTTCTGTATTGATAACATTCAGCTACAATGAGCTGCATAAAGAAAGATTGATGCATCAACTACATTTTGGGCTGATTTGCAAGGAATAAATCATCTCTTATCAGCTGGTCCAGTGCCAGCAGACCACAGCAAAGCACAGTACCACCTACCCATGACTCCTCAGCAGCTTTCCATCAACCAACACCTATTTAAACTCTCTCTAAGTTATTCATGTAGGGTTTGATAATTGTTGTCTGTCCTGGGGAAAGAGCAGGTGCCAGATGTGGTGTGGAGCTGTCACGCTGCTTCTCACCTCTGTTGTTCGCTTGGGCTGACCAGTGCTAGATCACAGTGATATATGGATCATGACTGACATTTATCTCCTGGAAATCAATAGGGATGGTATTAAGAACCTATCCAGAACAGCATAATAACATGCAGAGCAACTCAGGAGATGGAGAGAATAAAAGGAAAATAAGTGGGGGTCACAGCAGGGTACCAGAGCTGGGCCACCCAGAGGTCAAGCAGGTTCCTTGCCCAAAGGAGCTCATGAGTGAAAATTTACAAGCAGAGTTCAAACACAATGAAGTAAGCAGTGGAACTGTGAGATGGGGATTTCCACAGAAACCTGTCAGGGCTCTATTTCTTTTCAGCTGTTAATGCTTCAAGTGTGGAAATAATTGAGAAATTTTATGTCATATTGTTTAAATAAAAAATCTGAATTGTTCATAACAATTTGTATAATTACAGAGGAGAAGAAACCAATATTTGGTTTAAGATTGAACAGCTGGAAGGAAAAAAAACCCCTAAATTTTATTGTATTGATTTTACTCATTGAGATTGTCAAGAGCCTTTATCTTTTTCTAAAGGAAGTAAAACCACTATTTGCAGCTGAGTACTGGGGTTTGGAAAGGACAAGTTTTGTTTTTGTTCTGTCAATATATTTCTGAAAAGCTCTCAGAGAGTCTGCCTGCAGGTAAGGATTTTGCAAGCAAACAAAATAAACATTTTCAAGTGTCTTTCAAAAGCTGACCTGGGAATCCTAATGGTAAGTACACATTCAAGGTATAAAGTTATCCCCCATACAAATGGCTCTGAAATATTCTCCACGATCAGTTTTGAAAAAAATGTCCCAACAGTGTATATAACAGCAACATGAGATTTCCTGTGGAAGGCATTACTCTCCTATTTGTCATCCAGCATTCAGAAGAAACCTCTTTGGGTTTTGCTTTATATGAAGACTAGGAAAGAGCTTGTCATGCTAGCACAGTGTGGAAAACACAAATGGATATTGGATTGTTCCTTTAATGCAAAGGATGAGCAGATAGTCATGCAATATTTATCACTGAAAGGCAGAGGAAGCAATCAATAATGGTTTCCCATGTGGGCCATTTTTCTCATCACTTTATAGAACAAATCCAGGTCTCCAAATATGTGAAGCATGGAAAAAACTCACCCCTGCAGTCAAGGCCATTGTTAAGACTCATCTGTTCCTCCTGCCCTGATGTGCAGTCTGAACCCTTGCACTGGTTTCTGTTTTGCCCAGCAGATATCAATTACCCTGAAGCAGAGCCATGTACAGGCTTCTGAATTCCACCAGTAAAAAGGCTTATGTAGAAAAAGATATCAACGCTCAGTGGCTTGGGTTAAAAAAGAGAAAACCAAACCTGAACAAACAAACAAAAAAACCCACCTAAACCTTGACTTGCAAGCTGGGAATAATCAGTCTTTCTTATCTACATTGTTCTCCTTACCTCCTATTTCTCATGCTTTCCCTGCTTCCCTTCCTCCTCAAATCCAGGTGGAGTTATTCCTGGTGCTAGCAAAATTCACCAGCTTCAGCTAATTATTCCAAATATAAAACAGAGGCAAGGAAGGTCTAGGAAAGGAGATGAAAACACCTAAACAGGAGCAATAAGAAATAATTATCCTTCATATTTATTTAACAACTGGGATTCTTAAAGAGCAGGAATTGATTTGTATGGGTTTCATAGCATGCACTGTACTTAAAGAAAAAAATCAAATAAAGAAGTTATCACACAATTTGAACTTAAGTCTTAATGATAAATCATTAAGAAAAATGCCATCCAGGAGCAGTTCATTTGCTCATTTGTTCATTTCATATTTGACAGCTACAGGAAAGGAGAGATAAATCCAGGCTGCCTGTAGTTCAACAAACAGTTGCTCTCACCCTCAGAATGTGTATCAAACCAGACCCCCGGGGTTCAGAGTTTAGCTAAATCTCCAGCTTTTCTTAACTCATGAAAAATAACATTTGGCAAAATGTCATAAGTTTGCTTTATACTGCTGTTTTGAGGATTGCAACAATAAAGGTATTTTCTTTAAGTGTCAATTTAATTAATTTCACTGTTCTTCTCAAACCTTCCCATATTGCCAGCAGCCTTTGTACTTGAGCAAACACTGAACGCCTAGAATGGAAAAACTGTTATTTTTTCTAGTTTTTAAATAATAAAGCAAGCAAACTTTCATTTCCAATGCTTAAAAGAAATACTGGCATTATTTTTCACTCACATGCATGAACGTAATCTAGTTTGATCACAGCTTTAGAAATTTTCAGGTTTTAACAATACATCTTACACCTTTACTCAAAAAGGATATTCTTTTCAGCATTTCTTTTGTTTGCAAGGTCAAGGTGAGGACAAATCCTGTTTCTCTGATTAAAATCCTTTCCTGTGATTAAAAGCAACACTGCAGAGCAAGAAAGTGAAGTGGAAAAAAGCAGATGCCCATCCACACATCATTACACAGCCCTTTCAGGAGGCAGGCAATGACCAGCAGTCACCCCTCCAAAGTGACCACCCTGAGCTTTGATTCTGCTGCTCTGGAGCCCACGGGACTCAAAACCCACCCAGGCACTCTTGAACAAACCTTTTTGTTCCTTACTGCACCTCCAACACATCACGGAAAAACTCAGCCTGCAATCTTGTTACAACTGGAATTATCTTTAGCACAGTAAGCTGAAGTCATTATTTATTTATTCCCTGGCAGTGTAGGTGGATAATTAGCACATAATTTGAGGTTTCCTAGGCATGACAGCCTGCTCTGATAGCTGCTCCTAGTCCTGATTAAATCTCTGCCTCGGATCTCCCAGCAGCACCTCATATGAGAAAATTCTAGACTCTGTCAGTATCAGGTTGCTGTCTCAAACTTTGAAACCATGATGAATGTTTGGGGAGGGAAGAATGGGGAAGAATTCTTGCCTCATGGGGAGAAGGAAGAATTTTAGGAACAATTTTATTTTATTTTATGAAGATTTCTGTGTCTAAAGGTTGCATGGCATCCAAAGAAGCTGTAAGAACACAGATCTGACTGGCAGGGGAGCCAAAGGGATATTACAACTGAGTCCTTAAAATAGCTTGGGCAACAGGCTTTGGAAAGGAAAACAAATTTATCTGAGTGCTAGAAAAATGAATTTAGTGCATATAGTGTATTTAGACTGCTCTAGCCCACTCCCCACAGAGAATATACAGGAGCTGTTACAGTGAACCCAGTCTGTGTCCACATTTTGTGCCTCCTGCACTGCAATGCCAAGCTTCCCAAGGGTCCTGGACTGAGCAGAGGCCATTGTCTGGCTCTGTGGTGCCAGCTCTGCCTCCAGGGAGGGACAGGATCTGTGGCAGCAGATTTCTGGCTACAGAGAGCAGCAGACAACTTTTCCAGGCATCATTCTGGGGAAGACTGCAAGAAAATCAGAGAAAAGAATGAGAAACAATTCTTATCTTCGCTTGCTGCACCTGCTGTTGTGAACATGTGGAATGTGTTATGGAGATTTGTTTACCAAAGGGTGGTTTCTTAATTAGCCAATGGTGATTGTGTTTGGATTGGAGGACCAGTTAGGTCCAGGTGTACTGTAACTGTCTATAAAATGGGTTTCTTAATAAGAATAGAAGAATAATAAAGAGATTGATCAGCCTTCCATAAATCATGGAGTCAATGCTAATTATTATGCTAATTATTACCCAGCTGGGGACCCACTGTTACAACAAGGATCCTCCAGTTTTCCCAGCAAGCAGCTCAGAGCATCCTTGAGCCTCCTCATAGACACCATGGAGTGCTGGTCACAGCAGACATTCATTAATGCTGACTTTTGGGGGGTGTATGTGAGATTGTTCCTCCAGCCCCTCAGGAAAAAATATTTATCCCATCCCTCTGAGGTGGCTGGGAGCTCCTGCTCTCCTGGCCCTCCTCCAAAAGTGTCCCAGTGGGATCTATTCCAGGCCTCCACGTCCACAGGCAGCAGCCACCAGGGAGGACAGCTGCACCACACCAAGCTCCCCCTCACAGGGACACAAAGGGACAGTGGCTGCGTCCCAGCTAAGGCACGACATGGCCCCTCCATAGGCGGAGAAGGCCTCGGCAGCCGCTTGCTTGAGGCCTGGTCACTGAGGGCTTGTGCTGCGGGGTTCCAGCCATGCCCCCAAACCCTGGGACACAGGGACACACACAGGGACACAGGGACAGTGTCTGTGTCCCAGCTAAAGGCTGCTCCCAGGCACAACATGGCCCCTCCATAGGCAGAGAAGGCCTCGGCAGCCGCTTGCTTGAGGCCTTGCTTGAGGCCTGGTCCCTGAGGGCCTGTGCTATGCGGTTCCAGCCATGTCCCCAAACCTTGGGACATAGGGACACACACAGGGACACACAGGGACAGAGGCTGTATCCCAGCTAAAGGCTGCTCCCAGGCACCACATGGTTCCTCCATAGGTGGAGAAGGCCTTTGCAGCCATTTGCTTGAGGCCTGGTCTCTGAGGGCCTGTGCTATGCGGTTCCAGCCATGCCGCCAAACCTTGGGGTACAGCTCTGTGTGCCCGCCTGTCCCCCACCCTGGGGCAGAGGGATGGCAGCTGTGCCTGGGGTTAATGAGGTGACATTTTTGCAGATGGTGGCAGTGCCGGTTTCTGCCTGCAGCGCCCGGATTTGTTCACTCCTTGTGAGATCAGAACTTTTCTCCGTGATGCTGGGAAAGGTCGCAGCTCTCTGGAGTCTGCAGGCTGCTCTGCTGTCCCCTCCATCCCTGAGCCACTAAATGCCACTTAGCTGAGAGGCCTCAGGCAACAAATTAAAACTAGTGGGATAAATAAACCAGCATCTCAGGTGCATGAGTGGGGTTCTATGCAGATATTTATTTAAGGATGTTCTGCTCCCATAAAATACCTGAGCCCTTACAGATTTTTTTCTTCACACTGCTGCTCCTCTCCTGTTCCCATTTTCTTACTGATGGTGCTGTGCATGAGAGTGCAGGAATTAAGGATGGCAGTGCCCAGCCCAGGGACTGCCTGGGTCCCCAATTTTCTGTGGCTCACCAAGTCAAATTTCCAGCCCCTTGAGCCCTTCTGAGTGCCTGTAGATAAGCATTCAAGGGAAGAGAGAATCTGACCCCTGTTTCATGTTCAAAACAAGGAAGATTAGGCAGTATGCAGCTATGGTCATTCTATTAGGCTCCAGGGGAGATTATTACTATTTTTTTAAAATTCACAATCCCTTCAGAGTGTGTTTGGACATGTCCAGAAGTGGTAGAGGAAGGTAGTTGTGTTATTTATCTGAGATCTCCCAGGTCTCGCTCACAGGCCTTTCCTGAGCATCTTCACAGCACAGGAGATGCAGGATAGCTGTTCTCACCTTCTCTGTGTCCCAGTCTTGCTCATATGGGGACCAAAGAGCTTCCCTTGGACCACCAAGGGACAGAGGGATTCTGGCAAGCACATTGCCTAAATCCCTCTGTGGATATAGATTTGGTAAAGGCACCCTTGACAAAGACTGGCTTCTGGAGGCCAGTCCAACACCTCAATCCATAGATGTTGAAGAGATGTCACCCCAAACTCCCATCCCAAAATATTGCCTCTCAACATCTTCATAAACACACTTTTTTTTCTTTTCTTGGACTGACCCCTTATTACATTTCAGGGGCTAGCTTGCAGAGGACAGGTTGATTTGCTAATACATGAATCATTATTGCTTTGAGCCTCTGAGCTAGCATTTTTATGAGCATATTTCAAAATGTATTTGATTGCTGTTAGAAATAATTTCAGTTCACGCTCGACAACCAGGCCAACCTAAGCCAATATGCTGTGCCTGGCACTGTGGAAGGATGTTGTGAGAATTTAATTACTAACTGCAAGTTACTGTGCATATGGCAAATTTTAAATGTAGTGGGGTTTGGTTTTTGGCTTTTTTTTGCCTCCAAGATAAAACCACCCAGTTGTTAAACCCAGTTGTTTAACTCCAGCTTATTAAGATTTTTATCTAGCATTTCTGATAAAATTGTTTCAAATTATACACCCTACAGAGAACAGCATGCTGCCTTTTCCTGTCCATGAGCTGCTTTTTGGCCATAAATGTCATCCAAGCCAAAGTGAGCCCTCTTTGCCCTTCTGTAAGCCTGATTTGAACGTTAGAGATTAGATTTACTTCATTGCCTTCATTCAAGAAAGCTTTTGGAAAAACATTTGTTTTATGTGATAAGGTCCAACAAAACATCACTAGAACAGAACTTAGTTCTGGCAGCAAGAGATTCACCTTGGGGAATGAAGGGAGGGAGGGAGGGAGGGAGGGAGGAATGGTGGAGGTGTAGACTGTAAAAACACATTTAAAATAGCTTTTACTTGTCATGTCCTTTTCCACTATTATGATGCTGTTGATGGTCTTCTACTGTTTGGCCTCTGTGTGCCCTAAGAGCTCTGTGATATATGTCACACTGATATTTACACACCAAATCAGAACCTTATCTTGAATCAGAATCCATCAGCACATTAACAAGAGGAGGAGAAGTAGTTTTTAGAGGGTTATTTATTTTAGAGTGTTTAGAGTATTAATATATAGATGATATGTATATATGGCACATTAAACCCACAGGTTTTTATGAAGTCCTCAGGCCTGGCACAAATTAACTGATTAGTAGCCTCATTTTTCTAAGCAGCCAGCATTTTTCTACTTAATCTCAATCTTCAGAGGATGTATCAAAGAACAGTTCTGTGAGACATGATGCTATGTGCATTTGCCTCAGACTAAATTTATCACCCATGCATTTATCAATGCGTTTCAGAGGAAAAGAAAGAAAGAAAGACAACCTAAAGGTCCACTTTGACTTGTGCTCAGGCAAAGAACTTAAAAATTTACTTCAAAAACCACTAGAATTGTAAGGTCTTGAATAGGCTTAATAGTTACACAGAGTTATAAAGAGGGAGAAAAGCCTTGTGTCACCCTGGCCTGATGGCTGGCGAAAAGGGTCTCTGATTCAGACTTAAGAAAGATGGCTCCAGGATCAAAACATGAAGCAGACCCCTAAGAGATGAAAAGTGTCATGACTTTTTTTCCAATAAAGCTGAACACAACACAAATCCCTCACTGCCCCTCAGGAGCCCACTGAAGCTTTGAAATTCCTTTCTTTTCAGCAAAAGAAGGCACAATGCAGTATCCTGGGTCTCAGTATTATGATAGCTTGAGACTGTGAGGAAAAAACATGGCTTGGACATGCTAGGATGTATTCTGAGTATTTTAAACAAAAACTCCAACAGGGTTATCATTCCAAATGTACCTTTCCAAAGAAAAAGGAAAAACATTTTCAAAATACCTGTGCAACTTTAATGAACCCACACTCTGCTCTCAAGAATGACTCAAAATAACTTGTACCATCTAAAAAGAGAAAAAGTGGAGCAAAAGTTATTTAGGTTCAGACTCACAAAAATATTTAACTACTTAATTCTGGTGAGTTGGACCTCAATTGATCTGCTGGACTTGCATTTGCACCCTTGATGCAGATTGTAATCTTATAACTCTCCTTTAGGTCAGCAAGACCAGAACATCCAGGATCTGCCTAGCCTTGATCTCCTCTGCAGGGTGAGAGTGGCCAGGTCAGCACCTCACCCAGAACCATCCTGAGTAGCCCCAACATCTTGCTAATTGCCTATTTAATATAAAACAATCAGCTTTGCAATGAAAATAGCAGTTTCCCCAGTTTAAACACATCACTTTTGTGTTTAATTTCCTCCTTTTTGATGATAGGTGGCACCAGCTTTTCCTCAGAATGCCAATGCTTGAAGTACACAGAGAATTTCAATAGGTTTTGGCAAATGTTTCACTGCTAACACACCACAGCACTGACCCGTGTGTTTTGGAGCTCTGTCAACAGATTAGGCAGATTTCACTGTAATAAACTCCAAAAGCAGAAAAATCGTTCCTGAATCCTGATTAAAATCCCTTTATTAAAGCTCAGTTATTCATGTAAAGAAGCCAGGGCCTTATCACCAGGTGAATTGCTGTGTGTCAGTTCCTGCTTTCCAGGTTGGACAGTGCAGCTCAGTCTTTAACTCTCACTTTTGCCATTCAAGGAAATCCTGATGTGCCTTGCCCTTCCCTTCCATTACTGGAACTCTGAGTTCCTCAAGAATTTTTTCTGCCAGCTGGGCCCACCCAAAGATTCATCTTAGAGCCTCCGCTGTCAGCAGGA
This sequence comes from Molothrus aeneus, assembly GCF_037042795.1. Lineage (NCBI taxonomy): Eukaryota > Metazoa > Chordata > Aves > Passeriformes > Icteridae > Molothrus > Molothrus aeneus. The sequence goes on along the minus strand of NC_089663.1, from coordinate 8,402,498 downwards.
CAGAGGCTGTTAGGAAGCTCTGCTAGGCTTTTTAAAAATAAGTAATGTTGCACACATGATCCAACATGATCACATCACTTTGTTGATCACAGCTTTACCCCTAAGTTCTGTAAATGACAGAATTTTGTTAGTTAGAAGGCTCTTTTTTTTCCAGTGCATCTTGTCTACATCAGTAACACACCCAAAAGAATGATAGAAAAAGATGAATCCTAAAAGGAAAATGGTAGGATTTGGTTAAACAGTTAAATTGGGCTAATGGTAAGAAGAACAAAGTCCAGGAAAACCTTGCACTAAATTTGCATGGGTTTTGTTTGCTGGTTCTTAGGATTACATTTAGTTTTAAACACTGAAATAAACTCTTGGATTAATTCACAAGTTAGGAATGTTTAGTAAATTCTAGAACAAAGGAAGGGGGTTTTGTTTGTTTGCTTTTACCTCAACATTACAGATAGGAAAATACCCCAGTCCTTATTTCCTTGCTTTAAATGAGTCAGGATGCAAAGGCAAGGCTAACTAATAAAGGTGTTCAACTATGTTACAGTAACAATAGACAGCCAAAACAAAATGAAAACATGACCAAACCATTATAGGCTGAAAAATCATTATCACTGCCAGTCAGTGCTCAGTTACAGGCACATATTAATGATTCACAGTCAATTCATGAAGATTTATTAAACAAAAGGGTGGCTACATCCATGGAATACATTCTTCACAGTGAAAAAAACTCATGCTTAGGATAACTTCTGCAGAAAAAAGGTTGTCAGATGCAGAATTGCTGACAAAATATTTATACAAAGCTAATTTTGCTGGATATTATTCACAAAACATTCATTCTAGCAAGCATATGGTACCTTCAAAGGTGATGCTTCTCCTTTCTCAATCAAGAAATGTTGGCTTGATTACAATAGGAAGTTGGGTCTACAAAATACCTTAGCTTGAAATAGAGCAGTGTTTCTACAGAGTCCTCAGCATGGAGTTACAAAGAAATGGGAAAGAACACCAAGACTGATCCTGGGGATGGAGCTAAATTTGCCAAGGCTCTATCAGGCCATTCCTTCTGAGGCTGGTGGTATTGTCACCCAACTGAAGACCACAGCCAACCCTACCTCCTCTGGAAAAACCAAGGAATAAACAGCTGCTCCTCACTTAGGCAGTCACTGTCCTTGCAGAAATTGGGAAGGAAAAAGCTTGGGCGTTCAGGTGTCACCCAGCTGATTCAGCTGAACAGAGGGGTGTAAGAGAGTCAGGAACATGGGCACATGTCCCGTCCTGGTCACTTACCTGTAATCCTCCAGCAGGAGCAGCAGGGCAGGGAGGAATGAAAGAAGGACTTGGATCCTTTCTCAGATGCTCTGTTCTCCTTGATCACAAATTGCAAACTTTGTCATACACACTGGAGAAACAGCCTGGCTAAGATCCAAAATCAATGTTAAAACCAGCAATGTATGTTTTATCCCACTGAGCAGCTCAGGAACCCAATGGGTTCTCACCCTGCTATCACCCAGCACAAGAGATGACACAGACCATCTGCTTGTGCAGTTACAAAGTTGTTTGCTGGTGACACAAAAAAAGGCATGACAGTCAGTTCAGAAATATATTTTAAAACAGGATGACAGAGGTCAAACGAAAAAAGGTGTTAAAAAAGAGTTGGCAGCAGTTATTCACAGCTTTTCACCATAAGAGAACTACAGGGCATCCTATGGAATGAGAGGCTGTGGTACTGACTCACAGCAACTGTGCTATTTATTACAGCAGGATGTTGTGATACCCAGAGCTCTGAGTGGATTGGATACACACAGGCCCAGTGTCATTAAATCTAATGGTTGGGTTGTTGTGTAGAGCCTCTATCTTGGGAAGGCCTTACCCTGAGAAATTAGGGGGACATACATGGTGAAAGGATCATTCTACATTTTCCCTGCATCCTATTTCATTCTTCTTAACACCAATTATTGACAGTTTGCAGTGGTGAGATATAAATGACAGTAGTCTGCACTGTTATCAATCCAGTTGTGCACCTCCAGGCCAAGTCTCTTACGAGTGTGTGGTGACTGCCTTTCAGAACACAGTATGTGCAATTTAAATTTTAAAATGCCCATATGCTTTACTATTCTAGTTTTCCTTTGTGTGAATCTTGGAATTTTAATATGCGTGTCCAAATGTACAATGATAAAGCATGCAGCTCATGTCAGCAGTAAAATGCATAGTAATTTATTAACTTTTTCAATGTGAATACAAATTGGTTTGATGATGTGTGATGATGTTCACATAATGAAAAAATATTTGCAGTCACAACTTGCATTCTAGTTACTGCATTTTTTTAATTAAACATTACAAAGAGTTTGAAAACTGCACAACACTTGTTGATAGCCAATAGGAAACACTAATACTATTAAAAGTAATCAATGCTTTGACATGTCTTTGAAGACACTCTTGATTCAGAAATTGTTTTGCAAAAGCAGGTTGCCATATATTGTTTCACTGGGTATTTGTAAGCATTCTTGGCCAAAAGCCATTGTTTTTATTTAGGACAACCCCCAAACTCAATACCTTTTAGTTACATGTCATTAATGCTTTTGTAATGTAAGTCACTGTATTTTATGAAGCCATTCTGAAATCCATTATAATACACTAAAGAGGTCACTGTAGTTTGGGATTCTTTCCAAAGAGAATTTTTGGGTATTAAGTTTCCTGTGGTGGCATCTAGATCTAGAGATACGATCATTCCTTGGTTTCTATCCAGCCCGTTAGCTAGATCTTCTAATTTGCAACACCATCTTTTATCTGTGCTATGACCTCTACCATTGACTTTGATCAGCACTAAGAAGCAGGCAATCAAAGTAGCAGCAGGAATAAATAGGACATCATTGTTAGAAACGCCTTCAATCAAGTGAATTCTGGTAGTTGTTCTTGCTCCCAAAGCCTCTCATGAAAAAACAAAGGCATTTGTGCCCTAACTGAATAATAACATGCTAAACTCCCTCTGAACTACAACTTCTATTGTAGCTCTTGCTATAGCCCAACTCCCTGGATCCTGAAACTGGCCACAATGCACTTTTGTGTGGCTGGTAATGAACCATTGCAAATGAATACTGGATACTGAAGGAATTACACACTGTGTAATTGATCTAAAGAACAGATTAGGACTGGTGCTATTTCATTAAATCTGACTAGCTATGACTTAAGTACGTAAAACTGCAGCCATCCTGTGTCAGATAGATTACACCCTTGTCACATGGCAAGTGAGGTTTTCATCTACTAGATCACAGTTTTTTGAAAGGGACAGGCCAATGAAAAGGACTGTAAATGAAGGAGCACGAAGGCTTCATCTTCAGACACATTGAGCCCCAAATTATTCATTCAGCTGAGAGAAATACTTTAACGTTTTCAAAATATGTATGAAGAGCTGTTTTGGTCTTAAATAACTTCTGTGCAACCTGAATTTGGTTTTTTGCATGTGGAATGGCCCTGAAGAGTTCTGGTGGGTGAGCACAATAGAGAACTTACATGATTGCAGGGGAATCCAGTGAGTCCTTCCAAAGCATCAACTTTTCTCTTGTTTCCTTCCCACTGGAGCTTAGCATGCCTCAGGAACCAGCAAGCCAGTAAGGCTAGAGGACAGTTCTGGCTGAGGAACAAAATTAAATTCAGCTTGGAACATAGTTTATAGCTCTCAAAAAAGAAAGGGCTTTTATTACCTTAGGACTCAAACTCATTTTTAGGGACTCTAATATGCTTAGAAAATAATATTTTTCCTGGCTTGGCTTTCACAACAGTGTGCTAGACTTTCTTACTGGTGTGCTTGTCTTTCTTACCTTCTATTCTTTTGTCCTATGACCTAGTATTTAGCTCCATAATCCCCTAAATCAAACAAAATAACATAGAAAGCCTTTGATCTGAATTTTCTCCACAAGGCATATTACACTACATTGAATTCTTTTCATGAGATCTAGAATGCTGCACTGTGGGAAACAAGACTGAAAATTTGAACACCATTATTCAGGATTTCAGATTATACTATGGGGTGAAATACTGACAAAAGAACCATAGACTTTGGTTAAAACAGATAATACTCAAGGCTTTTTTTATTATTATTCCTTTGACGAGAGAATATTTAAGACCCTCTCACATGCAGAGTCACCATGTTAGTACCACAGCCAAAGCAGTGGTTCATACAGATAAAGAATAAAGTAAAATTAATCCAACAGATGTATTTTGCAAATATAAGAAATTGTTCCAGCAAGTCTTAAAAAAATGACAATCACATAAAATACCAACTCCACCTTTTAAGAGCTATTTGATTTCTTTTATGTTATTATGTAAATCTCAAAGCCATTTATCTACCACAAAAACCTGTTTTCCTTCTTGTGCCCTAAGTCTGGTTCTTGCAAGCCTCCTGCAGCTGGTGGCCTTGGCACTCAAACCTGCCAGGACTGACCACTCTCAGACAGTGTGGCCACAGTCAAATGCCCTAGGGGGCAAAATCCCAAGACACCCAATTCTCTTTGATCATGGTGGTGTCAGATGAAGGTTTGAAATCTCCCTTGAAATCTCTGCCAGTAAACACAGATCTATCTGGTCCTCTCAGCTTCAAAGCTCCTAAACTGCCCATGCAAGACTCCTTTCAGCAGAGTAGATTGAAACTCTGGTATTCCTCTAAATATTCAGCTTTCCTTTTTGATTTACCCAGGGTTTGGAAGGCTTGCTGCCCTACTGCTAACCAAGGATCAAATGTGGATTGTTAATAAAAGACAAGGAAAAATAAAAGGGAAAAAGAAAGCACATGGCATATTTGCTTCTGTTCAGTACTGTAACTTCATACTCTAATAGGTCACACTGATATATAATTAATTTCCACTTCCTGCCATGTTCATATAAAACAGTTAGCACTTACTCACTGGAAAGACTAAAAATGTGTGTGAATGTCCTGTTACTCCCCCAAAATCTCACCTGGTGAAACCTCTTTTCCTTCTTTTGCTTTCTCACCTCCCTCAAGGAGTAAAACTCCATCAGAGCAAACAAAAGGAGAATAAAGCTTTCATACACTTTAAAAGGTGGAAATTGTATTTGGAGAGAAGATGAAAACTCACTTACAAACTCACTCCTGTACAAATCCTTCAACATCTGCTGCATAGATGGTAAATATAATTTTAAATTGTCTGATAGCTTAACATAAGGAGGTTAAATGCAGGGCAGCTGTTCCCAATCTATATTTAGCCTGAAGTTTCCTACCTGTTTTGGACCTGCAGGAAAGCTTGAATACTGAGATTGTCCGTGATTTTATACAGTATTGCTTGATTTATTAAAGATGCTACTCTCCCTGCAGGTCTTATTACACTTTTCAAAAGGTTGTGTTCAACTTACCACAAACACAGAATTTTAAGTATTTTTGTATCTAGAATCTCACTCAGAATTACTCTTTTGTGTATGTTCACGTGTAACTTGGTCCATGAGACATGAATAAAGATCAGCAATTAGCCACAAGTAAACTCCAGGAGAATTTGCTTTGTATTGCATCTTGCACACTCTATTTCAAGAATAAAACTGGGGCAAAACATGGTGATATGCTTTCTAGATACTAACCAAGACTTGACAAGACCTGATGGATTTTGCATGTTAAAAAGTAAAAATTTTATTACATATCATGCCCTTGAAAAATTAACTTTGTTTCCATTAAATTTTGTTCAGCATGCCTTGAAATAGGAATGGCAAAAGTTATTCAAGGAACGGATCACCAAGATTCACAGTACCACAGTGACTGCAATTATCTATTTTCCTGGCTCAGTAAAACAAAACAAATTTTTTTAAACTATAAAATATTAAACTGTGAAATGAACAGATATCATCTCTGTCTCTCCTTCAGTATGACTGAAATCATCTGTACAGAAAAGCTGTGTGCCATGGACCCACATCCAAAACCTGCTGATGACAGTGTTCATCAATTTTGACAGCTTTTTGGATGAGACCTTGTCACTGCTCTGTCCATATGCACTGACCCTGCATGAACCACTGGATACATTATTAAATTCAGGTTTACAAAGATGCTGCCAATGGGTCAGCTACAGTAAAATATTTATATTTCAGAGTAACAGTATTTATATATGCTCCCTACCTCTTGCTCTAATTTGCCTTCTTATCACCAGGCTTGTGTTTGTTTTTCAAATGCTGAAAAGACTTTGTTGGTTTGTTCAGGAAATTTGTCTAGACAGTGCTCACACAGCATATTTGCTCACATTTGACATTTTCACAGGATGGGAAACAAAATGGAAGATCCAAGTTTTTAAGCTCCACAGATGGCACCTAAGCCAGTCAACTTATTTCCAGAATAAGGAGGATTTGGAGTATTCTTGTTCCAGGCAGTCTCTGGAACAACACAACAGTGACCTGCAGGACAGGACACACACTCAGGGCTTTGGGGCCAGCTGAGCCCTCCTGAAATCCATCCATCCATCCATCCATCCACCAGCACATTTACTGCCTCAGAAGAGCCAAATATCCAAGTGCTAAATTGTGATGTCTCTACAGCCAACAAATGTAAAATGCGGCAATATAACGGAGCATGTGGCTATTTTACATATTCAACATTTATCTGTGTCTAACTAGAAGAGGTCTCTAAAATGCTGCTCTCCAGCAGCTCAAAGGTTGAGAACCACCTGTAAACATTTGCAGAACAGTCTCTTTCTAGAAACAGAGACTCCTAAACAATCAACCTTGAAATGTATCATATATTATAATATATTTCCAATGTTATTTACAGATCTTCTTGTTTAGTACAACGAACCAGACATGCTGAAAAGGTAGGATTTTTCCAGTCCTCTTTTTTAAAGTACAATAAAAAAGGCACATAATTATTCACCATAGGAGTTGTGCACCAGTCCAAAACTTAAAGCTAAAAAGCTACCCATCAGAGAACTCTCTTTTTGAGGCAGTATTGAGATGTCTCCTTTGAACTCAGCATAGAAAGATCTGTCTGTCAATTCCTCTAGGAGAGCTTAAGCAATCCACTTTCCTGTTGTGTTCTGGTCTTGACAAGATTTCCAAATCAACAGAAAACTCTCGTTAAGCTTCCCACGTCATCTGCTGGAGCAAGGAAAAGTCAAACAGGGCATGTGTGTGTCTGCTTTCCTTTTTCTTCTTTCTTTCCTTGGAATGCCCAACAATGGAGGACTCTTGAGAGCCAAGACTTGTTCAAACTAATTTGCTTTAAGACAAATGCCTCAGGAGATATGGCACACTGAGCAATGGACAGCACAGGAGAGACAGCTCAGCCCCGCAGTCAGTGCCGCCCATGCTTGATCCAGTTTCTAATCATCCATTTCTGCCCCGAGCACCTTTGTACGACCAATCTGAGCCCAAAATTTGCATCCTTTGACATTTCCACTTCTAGACAACGGCCTGTGTCTCTGCTGATGATTGGACCATTCTAGGAAAAAAAAAAGATGGGAAAAAAAAAGATTAGAGGAAAGAACACACAAGGTGAATGGATTAGAAAAAACAGTGCTAGATCTGTAAATCCTTAAAAAACATTATAAAATGCATTTCTGTATCTATCAAGTGATAAATGGCCCAGAAAGTGCTAGAAATTCCTAGGAAAAGCTGGCTAATACATAAAAAATACCACACCAATTCCTTGATAATTGTACATTTAGGAGTTGCTGGAAAAATCCCCCCAAATCATGAGAAAATCTCTAAAAGGCACTAGTGAATCCCTGCAGAGCTCAAGCAATAGGAAATCCCAGAGACTGTAATAATGCTTTTGAAAGTCTTAAAACTGATTTGAAGATTCTAGATCTTAAAAAATGCCTATAAAGGTGCTAGAAAAATTCTAGAAAAGTTCTAAATGCAAAAAACTCCTGGACAGTAAACAATTGCAAGCATGTTCTTGACAATCGGGACAGAAATTGAGAATATTCCAAAACAGGATAAGTGAAAATTCCTAGAAATCATACCCCAAAATTTCTAGTAATAATAAAAGAATATTCCTGGGTAGCACATGATCTATGGAAAACATATCTGAATATTTCTACAAAGGACTGGGGGGAAATTCCTGGTACAGCACTCCAAAGACCTCCCTGGCATCATCCCTCTTTAATTCATCTCTTCAAGGCTTCCTCAGCTCTTCCACACCTGTGTGAAATCCCAGAACCTCTGTGCTGGCCTCAGGACGTCTTCACACTTCTTGAGGGTGGGTGTCCTGCCCTTGCCATCGTCCACCAGGCATTTGGAGTCGGGCAGGAAGGCGGTGGAGCCCAGTGGCCCCAGCTGCAGGACACCTTCCGAGCTGTAGCGGACGAGCTGGGGGAGAAAGGAGAGTTCTGAGCTGCTGAGGAGCCCTCGGTCCTGCTGCACATTGGTTCTGCACATGCTGCTCAAGGGCAAATCTTGGCAATGCTGGTAAAACAGAGCACAACATTCCCTTCTCCCACACTTCTGCTCCCCACCACTCTGCACACTGGGTCTGGCCCACGCTGCTCAAGGGCAAATCTTGGCCATGTTGGTAAAAAACAGAGCACAACGTTCCCCTTCTCCCACACTTCTGCTCCCCACCACTCCCCACCCACTATGTCACTGCAAAAAGGGCAATCAAGGAAGTGAAGTAATCAATATGTAAATCGTGCCCACTCAGCAGGAGTTGATTTAACAAGGACACAATGTCAATTTTGTCGTGCAGTTTGTTCTTAAGAGCTCTGTTAGAGGCTATTGATAGCAACAAGTCTAATTAGTTTTGTAAATAAACATTACTGAAAAAATCCAGCCATGCAACCCGTATCCAAAAATATGAGAGGAAAAAAAGAAACCATGAGGGAAATGGCAGCAAATTTGCTAACATATGCTTCAGGCCTACATAATAAAGAATGACACTCTGGTATTTCAGTTTTCTGTAAAGCACATTAAAGCAAAAATGCACGATGCTAATTTGGCAGCAGGCCAATACGTCAAATCAGACTTATCTACTTCTCACTTCTGTGCTTAACCCAGAGTCATTAAACCACCATAATATTTTGCCCTTCCTACTCTGAAAGTGCAACAGCCAGGTGCCAAAAGACTGCAGAGTGGAGTCAGCTACGTGGCTTGTGTGCTGTCAGTCTGGATGCTGCAGGGTGAGGATCTGAGCCACCAAAGAAATGCAATTACCACCCAGGAAATTCACTGCCTGTCTGCTCCTATTGCTGTTATATGGCTGAAATTACTTAACAAGAAAGGGAAGGAAGGTCAGAAGTGCCTGCCATTTATTGGATGCCACTGACCAGTGTGTGAGATATCATTAAGAATCAATCAAAAAAACTCAAATTAGAGTCTGGCTTTCTACTGCCATCCTTATTAACCTCAGAAGAATCATGCTGTGAATAATCATTTCTTGCTGGTGGTAAAAAGAGCATGGTCTACTTGCTCCCAGACCAGATGCTCTTTGACATAGTATGTGTTCATTTTCCCACCTGCCACTTCTGTTCAGAGCAGCCATGTGAAGCACAGAGGTAGAAGAGAGCCTACATCAGAGAGATAACCACATGAGGATGCTCTGGGTCTGAACAGTGCCTTTGTCATGGCACAGTCTGGACACACTTAATCAAGTTTTTCCCAGTCTGAGGTTAGGAGGAACATATGTAAAATAAGCTCAAGCAAGCAAAGTAATTCAAAATATGAAGGGACTGCCAGGTCAGACAAATTAACTTTGTTTTTTCACATATAAAAGGAGCTGTTTAAAAAACTGCAAATCAAACACAACATTTTGTCTTTTACTTTTTTTTTTCTTAAATAAAACCAGACTGTATATTTCACACTTCTATTTAATGGGTTTTCAGCAGAATTCAAGTGCACTGCAGGTATGGCTGAAACATTGACCAGAAAATGTATTCATTATCTCTCTGTAGTCCCAAAATACTGCCCTACAAGCTTGTTGGTTTTGCCTGATGTACATAATCAGAAGCAGTGTTTATAATGGACTATCTGCTCTGTAGGATAGGATGGATTTTCCTTTTTGAGATGAGCAGCATTTTCTGTACTGGTATTAAAATAGTCTAAAATATTCTTTATCATCAGAATCTCAGTAGCCAGAGCTCCATATGTTCTGTATCACAGTGGTCATGCACTTTGTTATAGAGCAGCCTGTCAAAGCAGAAAGGACCAGTCCTGCTTAGGCTTTAGAAGTGGCAGATGCATTAACTCAATTCTAAACTATCTGCAGTATTGAAAGTGGCAGCTTGTGTTACAGCTCAACAAGGTCAGGGATGGCTCCGTGCAGGAAACTCTTATCTGTACAATCTTGAGACAAATGGAACAGCATGGGCCTAATTTCCTGAATCTGCACTTTCTGTCAAGTTTTTATGGCTGTTCCAACAGTCATGAAAACTTAGGCTTATTCCACAATAAAATCAAAATAGAAAAAAACCCACCCACAAAGGATTATCTCAGTTCAGACCACATTACATAGGAAAGCTGTAGAGCCTGCTTCTGCAAAAGCAGACCAGAATTTAAGGTTCAAGAAACTACTATATGATTAATAATATCTCCCTCCAAAGAATTCCTGTCTTAACTTCCTAAAGACAACATAAACTGTGAAAATAAAATAAGCATTAAAATAAGTTGCTTATTACAATAGGCTAGAAAGCAGGAACTGGGATACAGCCAATTAAAATCGTACCTCCTGTGTTCAGACTTGATCTTAGGTGTCACTAACTTATCCACAAAGAAATAATTCCTATTTATGCTAGGACTGTGGGCATGATACACCATGTCAAATCCATTCCCCCTGCCAACCAGCCAAAATTAAATGACAAATTTCCCTTTGTTAAGAAATATTAAATCCTATGAATTAAAAAAAAAATAAAAAAAATCTGTGCAGTTTTTGATGGGCTGAGATCCTTAGAAATCTACACACTCCAAATTGCAAGCTGCAGAAAGAAGCACACTTCTATACATCACATTGGGATGGACCTTCACTCAGTTTTTCTCTTTTATCTAGGAAGAGCTGAAGGATTCAAATGACACTGAAGCCAAGTGCTCTATTAAATACTAAAGATCTAATCCTGATACCATCTGCTATACTGATGTAAGATAGGACAGTTTTCCCTTCAACATTCAGAAATCTGAGCAGAATGCAAAAGATGTCAAAGGTTGTTTATCAAAGCCACCATACCTGGATCAAAAATAGTCAGTGCTGCTGCCTATGGAATATGATCCTCCAGGAATATTAATGTGGTAAGAAAATGGCAGCTTTAAACTGGAGGATTGGACTTCAAAAACATCCTTTCCTGCTAACTTCCAGCCAGGTGAAAAAAGCACCAAATGATTGCAGGTAATTGTTTGTAGGAAACGGTTACTAGGATGGGCCTGGCAGCTATCCACACTAAATTTAACCTCTCTCACTCTCACTCTTGTTCTCCAGGCAAAAGGAAATCTTTAGTGGTTCCCTAGCCCTGCAGTTAAGGCAAGCTGTCAGCTGACACAGGAGCTGAAACAGTGAGTAGTGCAGGAATCCCAAACACCCTACATCTCCAGAATACCTGTCCCCTCAAGGCAAACAGATCCCAGCTTATCCAACTTCCATGTTTGCTCCAGAATCCCACCCACCTGTTCCTGCAGGTGGAGAAAGCACCTGTTCATCCACCCTGCTGCCCTGCACACAAATCTGGGCACTCACAGCTCTACCCAGCAAAATGTTAAATACCTGCCTCTAGCAACAGTTTAAGGAGAGCCTTTCATCTCCTCTCACTCTGTTTGTGTAGCTGCAGCCCCGGGAATCCGAACAGGGAGCTCTCCCTTCCCTCTGGTTGCTCTCAATGCAGAGGGAGCTCTCTCTTTCACAGCTGCAGTGCCTCCCCTGTCTCTGCTGTGAAAGGGAAGGGAGGAGGGTGGCCAAAGGGGCTGTTCACCCTGGCCCTTCTATCCCAAGATGCCATTTCATTCTGTTCTCCTCTCCTTCACACACCATATAATCAGCTCTACATCATGGCATTCAAGGCAGGCTCTGAGACAGTGAATATTTCCACTAGGGCTGTGTAGTGCTCTCAGATGGTTCAAAACCTGCATGTCCTGGAACCATTCTATGAAGCTTCCAGAACAACAAGTTCCACTTTTGGGGGTGTTGTATCTGTCCTCACAATCTCACTTTCTTTTTTTTTTTTTTTAATTTATTTTACAACAAAAGTGTATAGTACCACTGGGCTTTGCAGCTGATTGCACAATGGAAGCCACACACAGAGGCAGAGCAGTTCAAGCCTCCAAATATATTTCTTTATTTACAAATCTTCTGTAGCCCTGGACTGTTTCTCCCAGTAGTATTTCCAAATGTTTTTTTCCTGAAAACCATTAGACTCAAACTTCAGATCTAATGAACACATATAAAAAGGACACTACTTTGCTGTAAAATAGGTTTTGAAATTGACTCAGACTGATGCAAAACCTTGTCTGGATATTCTTAGCTGTTAGCTTACAATGACTTAGCTCAAGTCAAACTCATTAAACTAAATTGATGTAAACTCAGGCTAAATGCATTCCAGAGCATCCATAAAAGAGCTTGTCCCTGTTTGAATAAAGAAATTTAAAAGCTGATATCATTACAAGATGTGATTTATCATGGTGAAAACTGATCTTGAAAATACACATAGGGAAAGGCAGTCACAGTGGAGTGGTTTTATTTTGCCACTGTAATGCAGGACAACAACATCCAAGGGAAACAGAAGGGTAAGACATAGAGAAAAAGAACATTTTATCACAGATGAACAGCAATCTTATTCCTAATTCAGCTTTCTTTAAACACCTGCCTGACTTGGGTGGGTTTCAGTGGAACCATGTGTACACTAAAATCACTGGTAATCTGCTTGTCAGAGTTGAAGAATATGAAATACAAACAGGGCTGTAGCTAAACAGGGAGAGGCTTTCCCATTGCTAGGACGTATGAACAACACTGATAACCCAACTGGGGAAAGGGAGTTCCATATTTATATGAATTTATATTCAGTAGACATGTACAAATAACCCAAATCTCAGCTCAGTAGGGTCCTATGCTTGAGATGAAAAATGTCAGAAATGGAAAGCTAAATGCAGCAGACAACTATGCTCACCCAGGCTGATTAGAAGAGGGGCTTAAAAAAATGTTTATTTAATATATTAAAACGCTTGCTGTCAACACCTTTCATGCTATGTGCTTGAATATCCTTGATTAGGGTTTGTGCAGCTGTGGTTCTCACACTGAATTAATTTTGTAAATTGTGGTGAGATTATAGAAGTTTTCCAGCTGTGTAATCATTAATTAACTTGGCTGCATTTGAGTGGCTCCAACCCATGCTTGTCTGTGAAATACTCAACTTAGATAAAACATCACCTTTGCCTTCATTTGGTGTTTCTTGCAGAATGAAAAATCTTTTCCTGTTTTTTGTTGGTTTGTTTGTTTGTTTTAAAGGGAAAAAATCACTGTAACTTATGCCCTCATCTCTTTTCTTCCTGAAGTCAAAGTCAAAGCCTACTCTGTGAATCAGGAATCATGGAGGCAAACAAGTAGGTTAAGGACTTAAATTGCAAAATAAATTACAGTCAGAACCATTTATTTCATTACTCTTCTAAGTGCTAGCACACTATGATAGAGATTAGATGTTGCTAAGGGACTTTCAGGAAGGACTTAAATTTGCAACTTTCTGTTCCGATTAGGATGGAGCAGGAGACTGAACTCTCTCTGAGCACCTTGACATCTCTAATGAGAGTCTTCTTGAGGAGCTAATTTACATCTATTTAAGCAAGGCTACTTTGTTACCTTATTCAAAGGCTGCTCCTTTCACCTCTACTAGGAGAGTGTCAGTCAAATGCTCCATAATGATCCTGCCAAAGGTGGACATTGTGCCAGCAGGAATTACTGTCTGTCTCACTTCACCTCCGTGGTGATGCACGAGCCAGGACTCCCAATCAATACATGCATGACTGAGCCTTGGATAATTGTTAAGCCTGATAAGGTCAGAGTTTATTTACACAGGAGAATGTTCATTAATATAGTTTTGATTCAGATGCTACTTCAAAAGAAACAAGAATTTCATTTCAGAAAAAGCTCAAGTTCTGGATTTAAATATCCAACTTGTATGCGTAAAAACACTATGAGCATGGAAAGAAGAAATGTCATTTTTAAATCTTCAGACCTCTGAAAGAAAATAATAATATGCACAGAGACTAAAAAAAAAAAGGAGAAATCTTCTATTTTAGAAAAGTCTTAGAGGATATTCTTAATTCCCTTTGAAGTTGATGTTAAATATGTGCTTAACTTTTTGCCTACTTGGAGAATCAAATCAGCAGCATGATAAATAATTTCTGCCCAAGAGCCTGCTGGACCAAGGAACAGTTAAATTAAAGAGGTACCATGAATAAGTCATGTTATAGCAAGAACTGCTCACTCCCACAGACTACCTAAATTAATTAATCTTCAGTGGATCCCTGGTATTTAAACAAGTAATGTGATCCTTCTGTTTTCCCAACTGGCAATTTCAAAGTATGGATTCACAAGCTGGACAACCTTGGAAAAGGCACCTGACAAGACTGGAGCAAAGCCAGGAATTATACTGCCAAACTCAACCCAAATACATCCAAATTACTCTTTGTTTCTTCTGAATATTCTCTAAGTTCAAGGTGTCTCTCTCATGATGGGATTTTCACCCTTTACCTGGGAGGACATTCCATGGCAGGGATAAAGGATGGCTTTGTCATCCTCTTCAGCCCCCTGGTCCAGGCAGTAGCCACTGGCTTTGCTGTTCCGCACCTGGAACCAGATCAGAATGAAAACGCTTCAGCTGGAAATTAATCCCCATTTCAGTCCAGCCCAGCTAAATCTCAGCTGTGCTAGAGCTCCTGAAAAAACTACTATGTAAAACTGCTCTCTGAGGGACACATTCTTCTCCTTCAGCTATGACAGGGTGCCAGCAGTGAATCTGCTCCAGGAAAAGACATTATTTGGACAACCTGCTGTCTTTATACACCTTGGGTCAGAGGTACATTTTTGACAATTACTCAAGGATCAGAACTTCCTAAAATTCACCCTAAGAAACCCAGGCCAAGTTTTGCTCCAAATTGTCAATGTGCAAACATAAATTTTCACCCTGTATGTTGAGAATGTGGCTTAACAAACAGGATAGGAGCTACCCAGGATTGGTGTTGGATGTGACGTGCTTTTGTTTCTTCCTGTGGCTGATATAAAACCAAAAAAGTATGTGAAAAATTTTTATCTGAACTGAAAATATAGTACATTGTTATGTACAGAAGTGACATAAAGCACATTTTATGAAAAGGCACAGGTTCAGACATCCAAGGAAGTAAAAAATTTCTGTGCCTCCCTAGACAAGAAGAATTTACAAGTCTATAAAAACTGGGATGGAGCTCTTGTGAAAACTCTTCCAGCCTTTCTCTTGAGGCTGGAAGCATTACACGCATATTTTGAACATAGAAAAACTTTAGAGATATCATAAACAAGAAGTTATTTAGACAGACACATCAAAAGACTCAACAGGTCAATTTTGGTTTAGACTGTGAAGTACCTGTCTGGCCACCCCCATAATTTAGAAACAGCAGCTGCATAAGGTTTCAGAAAAAAAATCAGTATATATTTCTTCAGATTATAGTGTACAAGCATAACAGGGAATCCAATTGAATAAGGGGGCCCACCAACAACTAAATTTCAGGAGGTTTATTTTTATAGCTTGGGTGCTATAAAGGCTAAAGAAGATGAAGACAGCTTTATGAGATGGCTTTAAAAAAAGGGGAATTGAGTCACTAGGAAATATTCTTTTACTACTGTTTCAATCTGTCTCACGTCTACTCAATACATTTATTTTTCTTGAAACTCACAAAAATCCAGACATCTTTTCCTCCAGGAAAATAACCAGAAGGACTTTACAACAAGCCTGATGTCATTAGGATAAAACCTGAAGACTAAAAGGGACCTAGGCTGGTTTATAACAGGTAAACACCTTATGTGGCTTTATTCTATTAAAAATGTTAAAGAATTTGATACTTGCATCACTGAACTTCCTGTTTGACTCAAGAACCTTCTATGTGACAGCTCAGGAGGAACAAAATTTATTTTAGAGCCCAGATTGCTCAGGGTCTGATATAATTGACACAACATTGGCATTTCTGCCAATGTTCTCCACTGTTAACAAACTTCTCAGAGCTGACAGATACCAACAGCTCCTCTTGAATTTACTCAATGTCTTTTCTCAGTTCCTGATGGGGATAGTTATATTAGGATGCAAAGTGATATTATGGAATAAAACTTCCACTTTGTATCAATGTCTCAAGTGCCTGACTTATTTTTGTATGAAGTCAATCAAATGGAAGAGAAAGGAACAGTCTCCATTTAGCTGTCTCGTGGGAAAATATATTGCCTTCGGATTTAATTGCAGCTCATGTAGACAATTATTTGAGCTCTGTTGACCACTGACGTTTTCTTTATGATGTCTGTGGCATCTTATTGGGGAAACTGATTGGCTCAAACTTATGTCTCAATGTTTTAAAATGAGAGCCAAGGAGGTTGTGTGTAATTGTCAGTAAGGATGACTTCATCTGTGCTGCAGCGTCTGTCACAGTTGAGAGAGCCACGATACTCAGAATATCACCACACAATTCCAGAAGGCTTCAACCCATACAGAGTAACATCATATTACTTCAGAAGGCTTCAAACACCTGCCCTTCTTGTTCTTTAGCCCAACCCTTTATCCCCCTCATGCTGATGCATTGCCCCTGTGTGCCCTCTGTTCCCTTTGGTGGTTGCTCAGTGCCCTGGGCACTCCATGGCTCGTTGTTTCAATGCTGCTCAGCTGCTGCTCACAGCTGTAGCTCACTGGGGATAGGGCTCAGCCACAGCCCCACTCCCAGTCACCACAAACTGTCTACCTACAACCTGCTGCCCTCCAACAAAAGGAACAGGGCTTCTCAAAGCCACACTCCTTAGTGTTGATTAAAAGGAGGGGAGGGCATTTTTGTCACCACTGCTGTGCTGATGTGTAATTGCTCTGTACATCCTGATAGCCGGCTCTGAAAGCAGAGGAGTGCTGGAGTGCAGCTGTGATGTGTTTCCAAAGACGTGCTGTACCTCTCCATAAGTGACTGTGTTATTGTAGACCCTCATCTCAGGGTACACGTTCTCCAAGTACCACTTAAAGCTCCGGCACTGCAGTCGCTGTCGCAGAGCAATTCTTTCAGAAACGTCTCCAAAGTCAACTCCAGGGTTCTGCAAAGCAGAAAACGAATAAAGAAATCTCACTGCACTGGCTTTATGGTTGTTATCTTTACTGAAATCAAATTGGAGTGTATTTTGTGTACCAAGCTGTATTTCCCCCTTTTCCTTCTTTTGTTGTAAGCAGCAGCTCATCAAACAGCTGGTGCTGAGTGCAGACAATAAATATTAATGAAAGCCAGTGGAAAAAAGAGAATAAAGAACAAAAGAAACCCCAAAATAAATCAAAATAATAAGAATACAATAAGAATGTTGTTACTTACAGCAGTTCTAAGTGTTTGCAATCAATCCTGAAGCCTTTGTTTTCAGATTCATTTAGAATTTAGGCAGTAATTCTGATCTAAAATATGGCAGCTTGGTCATGGTTTACTCCAGTAAGAGATTTGAGTATTCAGTGAAGTAAATGATGTCAGAACAGATCTGTTGAAACTTCAAAGCGAAGCTGCTCAAAAATCATTAAGCTCCACTAAGCATTCATATGGACCAGCATTCAGTTTTTACTAGAACTGCAGCTCATTTGCAGACTTGAGCCATAGAATGCAGTTAAACTCAAAACCTTTATAATTCTACTTCATAATTTAATTCACATTTAAATACAAATCCCATGAAAGACACAGGCTGGAAGATTCAAGTTCATATGAACAAAGCCATTTAAAACTGGTGAGTCCTGAGTTAGAGTCTGTTGATTTAAAGTGTCATAAATCATCACAGTTCAACATTAAGACAGTAAGAGTTACCTCATCCAAAAACCTTTTCTGACACTATATTAATCAAATGGACTGAAACTGGGGAGTTTTGCATGAGATCTCTCTGAAGTGCCTTGTGCTTTCCCTCCAGAAGAATATCTGTACATTTTACAGATTGTTTCTAATGCAGGGTTCCAAGACAGCAGCAAATCTTAACTCAGGGTTTATTAAGATCCCCAACAGATGCCTGGTTTTCAGGAGAGAATACAAGTGTGATACTGAACAGGTTTTCCTATTTGCCACATAAAGGGTTTGCAGTGCTCACTGCTGCTTGCCGATGCACGTTCTGTCAGGAGCCCTCAGTGCAGCATCCATTCAAATGAATGTTAATTTACATGGTACTTGAGGCTGCATGGAAGGAGAGCAATCCTCTGAGGCACTCAGTGCAATAAATCATCCAGTGTAAGATTCCTTTCTTACTAAAATTGTCGAGGAATAAATCATAAGTGGGAATATACCAAGTATTTGTTTAACTGGAATAAAGCTGTGCTGACCTGCTGCTGAAGGTTATAGGAACATGATCTTGCAGATGTGCCCAAGACCATCTGCTGATCTAGAAAAACATTATGCACATGTTCTCAATAACCTGTGAGTTGTGAAAAAGATGGTGGGAAGAAGAGTTAATGTGGAGAAGTTAAGAATATAAGTTGTAGAAGAGCTAATTTGGGTTGGTTTTGTGGTATGGGAAAATGCATGTGTTTTACCTGCCTCTTTTCTGCCCTATTTAAAATGAGGCAATACAGTGCCCTTTTTTGCAGTGCTGTTTCTGCAGAGCACAAGAGCAGCAAATGGAGCAGCTATGAAAACAAATTGAGCTGTGCTCACCCTCTGTGCCAGCTGCAGCCACCATGGGCAGGTTACAGTGTGATGGCCCAAGAATGAGATGTCCACAGGATTTACTTTGTGGACATATTCTTTTTAACTAGCTAGCAAGGTTTCTAATTCCCCTGCAGAAGGTTTTTGTGATGGCTTATGCCAAAAGTACAGTTCTTCTGTCATCTGTATTGAATAACGTCATGAACACCAACTTTTCTCAGCTTCTTTTTCCTGAGAGCTAATAGGCGGATTTTTATGATATATATTTTATCAATCAATCAATTTATTTTATGAAAAGGAAATTTTAATGTTCAGTACTTCTGCTGACTTTATGTTTTTTATTGTAGATGTGCCTGGGTTTTTTTAAAAGCTCTGCTGTATAGCTCAGTGCAGAAAACTGCATCAGTAAGTAATCTCAGAGAGATTAAAGGAAATCATGTTTTGGCGTAAATGCTTATTTAAATATCATCTTTTCTCAGAATTCATTTGCACATGCCATCAAGCAAGCAAATTTACAGAGGTTAGTTTTTCATCTCCTAATTGAAAAATGACCATTTTAGCAAGTGTACTTTATGTGTTCAGACAGGGCCAAAATGCTCATAAATTTTTAATGGACACTGCACTGTATTCCTCCTACTGTCACAGAAATCTTGTGTGAAAAAAGTGATGCAGTATTGCCTTTTTTTAAGGGAAAATAATTCTCTGCAATTACCTCTTGTGCCAAAAGAAGTCAACAAAAACACATTGCACAGTGTCCAATATTGAACAGCAGTGAGGGAATTTAGAGCTGTGAAAATATCTGGCATATTCAGACATCAAATGGACAAAGAGGAAACATTGCTCCTTTCCAATGTGTATTTTAAAAACTGTAAGGGGAAAGAACAAAAACGGGGTTTCATGTATTAACTAGGTACCAAAGTATGAGTAGGTATTTAGGACACACTAAATCTAATGAAGTCTTTGACAAGACTCCCATGACTTTGATGAACTCCAGGTCATATCTGAATATTCCCAGACACCTTTGGGTTTGCATATTTCCTGTTCTGATAGGAACATTCCTGTTCCTATTTGCTTCAGCTCTGGCCAAACCCCTGCTGTAAGGGTTAATTAAACCATCCTTACCTACAGATCAGTGTATGCTACCCCTCAGCTGCTCTCCCTGTGCCCTTTCACATGAATAATTTGGATGCAAACACAGCCAAGGAACACACCAACAGCCAGCTTCCACCTGGCTGGGATGTAACATAAAACTCTTTCTTCAAGAATTGTGCTCAGTGCAGATGTAGCATGTGATATACTTACAGAGCTAAGTGATAAATGGAACCCACAGTTTATCTAATATTTATATTACATGGATTCCTAGAGGCCCTCACATGCCATCTACAATTCATATGCACAGTGAGCAGCAGAACGTGCCCACATTGCACCTTTCAGCCTATGGACAATAAAACTATTTAATGTGTGATTCTTTTATTGCATACTTCGTTTTTTATGCTGGTGAGGTCTACTGAGTCTCACAATGAATGATGATATTTATTTATGGACATTTCTGTTGTCCCCACTGTTGTAGCATATGAACACCTCAGAGTTTAACAGCGCCCCAAATTAATGACTTCTAGGGGAGCACATAAACCTGAGACATTTTGCTCTAGTTAAATTATAAATCTGTGTCACTGCATACAACAGTCAGGACTGAGTGCACAACTAAACTTAGACTGAGGCAGCAAGTTCTCCTGGCAGAACTCTCTGTACTGAGCATGCACCAAAGCACTTTCCCTGAGATTTGCCCAATTCGTGCAGCTGTAGTAACACCCTTCCCCTGTCACTGTGATATTTTCTGAAAAATCCCTTCGCCAGGATTCTTCTCCTGAGAAGATGAGAAGCCTCAGCTTCTCCATGTTTTGCTCCTCTGGAATGTAGCCTGGAGATCGTTTATCCAAACATGTGAATTGTTTTTAATTAATCACCAATCACAGCCAGCTGTGTCGGGACTCTGGTCAGTCACGGAGTTTTTATGCTCATTCTTGTCTAGCCTTCTGATGTATCCTTTGTCTTTCTTTAGGATAGTTTTAGAATATAATATAGTATAATATATAATATAGTATAATATAATATGATATAGTATAGTGCAATATAGCAGAGTATAATATCATAAAGCATAGTATAATATAGCATAATACAATATAACATTACATAACATAATATCATATATCAGCCTTCTGAGAACTTGGAGTCACTTCTCATCTCTCACCTCATCCTGGGGACCCACAACACTGCAACATTCACTTCAAGAGCTAATTAGGAACAGCTTTGTGTTTCTGCCTGTGCTCAGGCCAGAGTGTGGGCTGTACTCACTGCCATGGGGATGTTCCAGGCCATGTAGACGTGAGACTTGAAGTCGTCCATCCAGACCTCGGCGGCGCGCAGGGCGTTGCGCTTTGCATAGTAGTCGATGTCGTTGTTGTAGGGCTTCTTGGTGCGCTCGATATGCGCCACGCGGGAGCAGGGCAGCACCTCCATGCTGCCCCCGCACTGCCACACCTGGGGGAGGCACAGAAATCATCTGTCAGAACACCCAGGATATTCCTCTGACTGCCCTGGATGGTTTGAGACCCTGGCAGGGGGCTCAGAGACCTTGGTACAGAGTCAAAGACACCCGTGCCTTTGATTTTAGCCCATGGAAAAAGTGACCAACTTTGTGTGAAGATTTACAAGCCACAAGGGTTTGAGTAGAATATTAGTGAATTTATCACAGGGTGAAGAAGTAGAATTTTGGAGATTTTGAATGGGGGTTCAAGAGGCAAGATGGAGGAATCTGGGCGTGTCCTGTCTTTCTTCTTCTTCCTCTTGCTCTCCATCTTCTGCTGTGATGGTGACACCTCTGGATTGGTTTAAAGTAGAGAGAGACTGTCTAACATAGGTGATAGGTATTGGAAAATTATTGTAAATAAAGTACATGTAGTTCTTAGTATCAAAAGATAACACCACCCTGAGGGCGGTCAGTGTGCCTCAACCCGACCTGCTGGACAGACCTCCAAAAGAGAAAGTATTAGATAAGAGAAAATAAACAACCTTGAAAACCAGAGCTGAGGAATCCCGACTTCTTCGAGTGCAGGGCTGGGAAAAAAGAGTTTTTAATATCTCAGGAGCCATTTCAGCAACATGAAACCTGAGAAACAGCCATGTGGCTTCTCTTTCCCCTCCAGAGGCAACACAGGTGCTTCTGTGCATGTGCTGTGTGTAGGGTGTTTGCCAGTCAGTTCAAAAGGATCACCCAATTATCCTCTAGCTGCACATGGCAGGTGGGTCTGAGGGGAGGCAGATGGCTGCATTAGGTACATAAGTTTAGAATCCTTAAAGGGACAAGTCCTTCACCACAGTATCACTGTTCTTGGGACCATCAGGCAGAAAACAAATTGTGAGGTGGTAACCTCTGCCATGGGTGCTATTTTAATCGAGTGCTTGTTACTGAAACTTCAACAAAAATCAGCTGTGTCATCTGGCTGTGTTTGACACATGAATGGGGTATGGAAAGGGCTCTAGGGTCACCACAGAGCCTTCTCTTCTCCAGACTAAACATCTGCAACTCTCTCAGACTGTCTCCACAGGAGAGGTGCTCCAGACCTCTCATCATCTTATCTCTGTGCCCCTGAGCTGATGAAGAGGGCTAAAAGGGGCAGAGTGGAGGCTGTGTCACCCAGCCTGCCCAGACACCATGGAACCCACAGTGTGCAATTTTCTCCCTGCTGATTGTTTACTGTCTGAGCTCCACGGCAGGGGGCAATGAGGATTTGTCTCTTTGCATCAGCAAGATCTGGAGTGATGCAGAGTGTGGGAGGCTTATGGATCCAGCTCCCTCAGGTCTGCACCTAGTAGAAAAATCTGAAAATGAAAGATATAAAAATATAAGCAGTAATCCAGTACTTTCTAAGGTTGCCTTTTACTGAGGATAAAAACACATTTCCATGAAGATGCATTCCAGAACTATACTGGGGCATTCTCCACCTAACCTGCCTTTTCAAGGACAAAGATAAAGTGCTTGGGAAGTGGCAAATAAAATCTCTGCTCTGGCTTTTCTTTTTTTAATACTTTGTTAGGCAATATTTACTTGCTGCTTTCCAAACAGTTCTGTAGTAAATCACGGGCTACTGAAATTTACATTTGATAAATGGAATACACTGAAAAACACACTGCTCATACATTTGGACTGACATGTGCTGAGGGTTTCCAGTGCAAAGAGAAAGTGCTAAAAAAAAAAAAAAAAAAAAAAAGAATTAATTGATTTTCACAATCAGAAGGAGAAATGAGCAGTACACTTTAGTATACTGCTATTTGCCCAACCCAACCTGAAAGTCAGCTGTTTAATGCACAGCACATTTTTCTTTCTATTGATATGCTTAATGACCTTGTAACTCTTATTTATGTATTTTGGTACCAAGGGCAAGTACATTATCTGAGTGACAGATTTATTTCCTTTGAATGCCAGTGCTCACACAAACCTGAAAACGAAAAGCTACTAAACTGCAACATTAAAGAAAACAGTTTAGCTCATCTGTAAATTCAACACAAACAGTTATTTATCAGTGATAAATTCTCCACAGATGAAATCCACAGGGAACACAGACACCTGGCTTTGAAGGAAACACAATAAAAAAGGCAGCAGCAGCCTCAGGCCAGATAAATCTCACTCTGTCTGATCCTGGTGCTCAGCTCTCAGTAGGGGTCTGCCTGTGGTGTGACTGCCCCATCCATATTCCCTTGGACTGCTTTTCCCTGACACTCAGTCCCTTCCCTTTCCCCTCAGCCTGATTTCACTCTTTAAAGAGGCAACATCTGCTGAGGAGGAGGAAAGAAGGAAGGAAACAGCCAGAAAATACTAAAGGAAACTTTTCTTCCTTAGAAGATGCTGAAATTTAACCCAGATGACTTGTTATTTTTCTGGGAGTATGTAACTTTTAACACCAGCAGGGGATGTTTCCCTGGATAAGATTGGTATTTCCAATCCCAGAGAAAGAGAACTGGATGTAGAGCACAGGGGCAAGGAATCAGATACCCGTGTATCACCAGGTGAACATCATTGTGCCACCATTTCTCCACATCCCAGACAAATGCCACAGCTCCTCAGCTGTGGGAATTTCTTTCCAGGCCAGATAAAGTCTCCTGTTTCTCTTCATGAGGATCAGGTGCTGTTCAGGGGAGCACAGACATGACCCAGTCTCCTCACACCCTTTAAGCACATGGCTAAGTACAGGGTGAAGATTTTGTCTCCTTCCCTTCCAGCCCAATAATTACTTAAACTTACACTACATAGAAGAGTTTCTGTAGTAGAATCAAACATGTGCATCCAAAACTGGGCAGCTGAGAGCCATTATGTGAGATTTGGAGGAATACTCGAGACTTGGTCTGGAAGGAGGAGGATGAGATGTTCAGCTCACCTTCTCCTCTCTGGACACAGAGCTGAAAGGCAGAAAACCATTCCCTGTCTGCTTCTAACAAAAGGTGAAAGAATGAGAAAACTTTCACTGCATGAGTCAGGTGAGAGACAGGTGAGTCAGCAGCTGATCCTGAACTGGTTGATTCCCATCCTCTTTTCATTCTCAAAACTGCACTTAATGACCCATTTTAACAGTAGCAGACAACACATTTCCTTCCACATCAAACTATGAAATTATGCCAGGGAAATAATTACATGCCTCTGTAAAACATTTATCAAGCAGGGTCCTTAAAGAACCTTACTGGGGGAAGCAAACTATTTCTAACTGTGAACATGAAATGATGCCCAAGGCCCTCCAAAGAGACACATTCCAGCAATCAGAGAAAACTGCCTTCTGTGTCTGTGGCTTATCTTCTGGGATAACAGCACATTTCCAGCCCAAGTTATTCCTCTCATATGGAGCTGCCAACAGTAAATGTGTGTCTCAAGGTTCATTTACTGAGCTGGTGGAAGGGTTACAGTCTTTGAGCTGCTGCCCACAAGGCTGCACATCGCTGAAAATCCCACTCTGCCTTCTTTTCCCCCATGCAGAGGCAAATTCCTTAGAACAATTTTTTTTTTTTTTGGCTTCCCAGCATGTACTCATCAAACCTGTACAGTGGGGCAACAGCCCAGGCTCCATGTAAGGCCAGGAGCAGCAGCAAAGCAAGATGTGTTCTCCTTGACTGGTGCAGCTGAGCAGCCCAGGGACTCAGCTTTGCCTCTGTGAGCATCTCACTGTGCAACATTTTAAGACATGATCAAGTAATTCCAAGAGACACTTAATTTATTTGCTAATTGTAGCTAATTTCTAATTTCAGCACTGCTCTTTAGGCTGCTATAAACAAAATTGATGGCAATTTAAATGTTACCATAGCCGTGTTACCTTAGCATTTTTACTGCTAATTATCTCAATCAACTTTTCTATAAACAGACATATTAAGTATTGAGAAGAACAAGTACCCCCATCAGGAGTAAATTACAAACTGAGTGATTATGTTTGTGGCTTGCACTATAATGATTTACTGACACCAATTATCAGCTATTCCTGTACACCTGAGGTGTGGCTGTCCTGCAGGAAAATGTTTATTTATGCAGCAGCCAGCTGGACATCACATTTTATGCATCAGAGGAAATCTGAGATGAGGCCGTGTCTTGTCTAGCATGGCCTCAGTTGTGCATCAGCAAAGCTCTCTGAAAGCAGGTTGGGTACATTATTTAGAAAGGCTAAGAAGGTGCCAAGCTTTAATTCTTGCCAAACAAGAAGAAATTTTCCAAGGAAATGCATTTTCCCACAAGTACTTTCTACTGAAGATTGAAACCATCTTTATCAGGATTTAAAAAAATTAAAGTTAAAAAGAGTTAAACAAGCCTGGCCACCACTAAGTAGGAAGTTGAGCTGGGCTAATCAATTCCTAAATCTTGGCAATATACATAGAGAGAACATTGCTGGTGTGTTCTCCTGCCCTGCAGGTGAGACCTGCTTCCAACAGCATCATGTCCTGCAGAGCGAATGTCAGAGCTCAGAAATATCCTGGGATTTAATATTTGCCATTTTTAGCATTTTAAATATTATTCCTGGGATTTAATATTTGCCATTGGCAAGAGAGAAGCAACAGCTCCCAAGAGGCTCTTGCTAATTAAAGGGAGGGCTCTTCCCTCTCTATGGACTTGGTGCTCTGTAAATTGAATATCACATTATTGTGTACACTGGAGTGACTGCACAGGACTATTTAATTTGGTACAGATGATCTCACCATAAGCAAAATCAATAGGTAAAAATAAAAATGGCATCAGTATGAAGAAAAAGCTGGGGAGACAGTTTGAACTTTGAAAACCTAGACTGGAAGTAAAGATTGTGGTCCTTAAGAACATTGTACCTTGCTGTGAATTTTGCAGCTTTAACACCCTGGTGCTCAGTGAGAGAGAAGAGGGAGCTCTGCACTTATCCTCCAATCCTTAAGGGATGTGCCAACTCTTCTAGTGCCCACACTAGAACCCAAAAATTAATAGGAATATTGCACACTTAGTATTCTTGCATCTCTGATATTGCAATTTATGTAGTTCACTGAAAACTGATCTTTCACAGTAATTTATAGCCTGACATTTTCTTGTTTTCTAATGGAATCTTATGGATATTCTCTCCTGCATGTATTCTCAGAGCTGCCTGGAGAGTCATATTTAATCAGCTGCGCTAGATAAAGTGCTCTCTCTCTGTTTTTCACTTCACATAGGAAGCTGTTAGAGACTGGGGAGCTGTCATAATCAAACACATCATATGGAAAAATTAATCACATGCTCTCCTTTTGTTCATCAAGTGCATTTTTATCACCATCTTTAAAGGCAGCCATAATTATGGTTTAAAAAAGTCCCAACTGTCACTTCTCAAAATAGCCTGTGCTAGTTAATGGTGCACTTCTAGAGCAAAAATCTTTCCATGCTGGGACAAACCAGCTCACATCAGAGAGACTTTTAGCTGCCAACAAGAGACTTGAACACAGGAAGAAATCACATCTCAAGATCCACAGATCTTTGTTTTGTCAGAAGTTTCAGGATAAACTTCTGACCTATGCTTTCAAATTACAGGACCCCAAAGGGTCCTTGGTTGACTGATACTGACGCTGACCCAGTGACAATCCTTCCTTTTTGCTCTCAACTCCTGCTCAAAGCAGTTTGCAGATAATCTGCTCACAGCAGTTGCAGAGGGAGTGTGACAAAACCTCAAATATGAAAGTTAATTCTGTCATTAGGAGTCTTCTTACCCTGCATGTGTCAATGCCCATCCTTTACTCTTGCCCTGGAAGGCTGGAAACACGGAGCAGTGTTTTTTCACTAATGATTTTTGGAAGGTTGCATTTCACCTGGGGCTCTCCTCATGTTTTTTTCCTGGCTCAAACAGCAAAAACTTAATTGGAAGAGAGAAGAAGAGATATGAAGGATAGGGAAGTGCAGCCATACAAGTGTTTAGGATATGTCTGGCTCTAGTATTACTGCTTTATGATTATTATTTATATCAATATTTCAGTTGTCTCGATGAGGAATACTTGGAAGCTTGCTGCTTTTCCCACAACTATTACAGTAGAGTTCAAGGGTGTGCTGCAAGATTCTCCTGCAGAGTCATTTAAAGTGAATTTCATGGCAGACTCAAAATGATACCTTTTCTTTATAGAAAAGTAAAAGAATTTTTTCATAGGTACTTGATTAGCCTTTAAAATTTGTTAGAATTTTTTGGACTTTGACCAAGCTTTGATCCCTTGGGGTTTTTTGGTATTTACAGATGATTTGCTTTCAGAAAAAAAAAAAAAAAAGGCAGAGGAACAATAACATTCTTGCAATGAGACACTCAACACATGCATGTTTTATATTTGTCTGGTGGCTTTTCAGTAGCAAAGTTAGAGGCTGTCCTTCACATGTTTCTTAGAGGTTACACAGAACCTCAAGCCAGTTAAGATCTCAGATGTGACAACAGAGAGAAGATAAAACCCTTCTGTTAACCCTCTTAGAGAGGCAAACAGATAAGCAAGAAGAAATTGAAACATGTTCTAGAGAAACTCACACTCAGCAACTGCTATCTTGCTGTAAAGATAAACTTTGTTTGTAAAGAGCTAGGGCTGATAAATTAATAGACTGGCTGCTATGTGAGGGAGGAGATAGGATTTAAAATTATATGAAAAATGCCCCACATGCTTTAACCACTAATCCCATCTCCATAAACCCATATTTTGAACAACTTTTACAAAGGGTAATGCACATTTGAAAAGAGCATGTCTGGAGAAGAAGCAAATCTCTCTTCTGCAAGGAAAATTCCAGACTCTCTGAAATGCCTTGCTGGTGGAGGATGGAAATTCAAAACCCTTCCAAGGCAAGAAGAGCAGCCTGACCCTGCACAGGCAGGATTCCCTGTGCCACGCTGGGCTTTACACACAGACCTCACATGGCAAAGAATAAAATATCTTAAGCTCCAAAAGGTGGTGGTGGTGGTTCAGGAATTGTTGTTTCCTCCAGGGGAAGCCCAGTCAGTGCTGGACAAGCTCCCCCTGCTCCAGCCTCCCTACAGCACTGCCCAGGGTCTGGCAGGCAAGCAAGCACTGAGCAATGGGAGAAGGGAGAAAGGACAGCCAAAGAGCAAGGTTTTCATTTGCAAAGGCTTGTTTTTCTTAGCAAATTAATGAATGTTGGCACCTCAAAATGCTCCAGGAGATGTTAACGGCTCCTACCACGTAAATGACAGGCGTAGGAAAGAGACTGCTTTGAGGCAAACCCTCAAACTTCATAGGCTACAGATAATAACTCCATTTTCTCTGAGTTCTCCTCAAGTCTAAAAGAGGCTGCAGATTTCTTCTGGTCTAGTACCATCCATATATGTTGTGTTTTGCAAGCACAAATCATTTTTCCTCTATGAAGTAAATGAAATTTGGTATCTCTAATGTAGTTTGCTAATTGTCCCAGGCAGATGCTTCTCATAATGTATTCCTTCAGAATGCATTTGATGAGAATAATTTTCTGCTTTCTTACAAATTTACTCAACTTTTTTCCCAAATCAATAGAATCACTGTCAGTCATTTCTGTAAATATGCCAGCACAGATCCTGTTTGTACTATAACTGTTAAAATTCAACAAATTGGCCTTGGAAAAATACAATCTATATGGGATATATGAAACAGCAATAAAGACCAGCCTGTTATTCCTGTTCCTCACATCTCCTTCATTTGATTGCTTTAGGTTTTTTCTCCTCACTTATCCCAAAAGACCATAGAGAAAATCTCCCTCTAAGTTCAAACCCCAGCAAGGGATAAAGTCTTATGTACACTAAGCTTACATGAGAAAATCTGCAGCTGAGCTCCTGCAACATTTAAGTTCTTAGGAAAATACCTCTTTTTGCCAGACAGTGCTTTAATAACCTGCACCAAAGCACCAGGCAATGCTGACTGCTCGGCTCAGCAGCTGGAACACAAGAACAGGACACTCACTGCCACAGTCCAGCCCACAGAAAATGCCCAAAATTAGATAAACTGAGCATGGCAGCAATCTCCAAACTACATTGAATCTCTGGCAGATGCCAGGGGAAGATCAGCAAGAATACCTTAGGTCAGACTAGGGATGCCTTGCTTGACATAGAGGTGTTCACATGATCACAGAAATCTTTTGAAGAGCACAAAATTAACCCTGCAACAGCATCTCCCTTCAATTGTCACCTAAGCTAAGCCAGAGGGAGAATAAAAAATAGAAGTTAAACTTTTTCTTTTTTCCACCAAAGTGAGTTCCCAACTTTCTTGTGCAATACCAGTAGTTCACACTTGCAGCCTTTTGCTAATGAAATAATACTTACTGTGTGCTCAGCCTTCAGTAAGAAGGGTGAAAAATGATAAAATGCTTCCTGACATTTTAGCTGAGACCACAGGGAGGAAGAATAAAGAGTGGGATTTATTGATGCTTCAATTAGAATAAAGTCATTCTTGAATGAGAAAATATTGAAACAGACTGACTAATGAAGTGATCACAAAGGGTCTTTTCAAAGGACCCTAAGTGGAGTCATCCTCATTTGTTTTCTCTTTCCACAGCAGACCCTTAAATGATCTTTGCATATTGTCTACACTAAATCCTGCAGGGTTGCTATTTCATTTTAAAGAAAAAAGCTTTTAGGCTGCAAGGGATTAATTCAGTGAGAGCTATTATGCTTATTGTGGCTTTGCTGCAGAGCCAAGGGATTTACTATATGCTCATTAGATCCTGCTTTGTTCCAAAACAATCTTTTACGATGCAAATTTCAGCATGCTGATCTACTTAAAATAACATTTTCCAAAAAAAAAAAAAAAGGAAAAAAATAAAGAAGAAGAAGAAAAAAAAAGGCTATTAAAGTAAAAGCTTCTTCCAAGGCAGGAACACTACAAATTCAGATTAATTACTAATGTTTTAGACCATGAAAACATCTGATGTCTCAGCTTAAATTCAGCTTTGAACATAGTTACAAGAAGTCCCAAGAACTTGGTGTTAGGGGCACACAGCAACACCATGGGTGCTCAAACAGAGCTCAGAGGCCACATTGTGAGGCTGTCACAGATGAGGAGCAGTTGTCACCTGGCTGCTTGGTGGCTGAAGCACAAAAGGTTTGATTTGTTCAAGCCTTGGCACCTGAGGCACCAGCAGAGATGTTCACTCACACGATGAGAGCTGGGAGTTCTCCACAGCCCTGCTCCATAACGATCCCCAGGGCAGTGCTGACACCAAAAAAGAAAGGAAAGAAAGCAAGGCAAAAATGGGGAAAATGGCAGAAAAATGTCAGGACCCACTGTCCTCAGGCTGGATGTGTGGCACTCAGGGAGCTGTGGCACTTTCCATCTCTTGTCAGTGCTCTTTAAACTCACCTGCAGACTACTGAGGATGAAGGGGGCACTCCTGTTTTTCAAAGCATTAATTCCACCTTGTTCCTGCTCTGTGACCTTCCTGAAGGAGCAGTTGTATGAACACAACCATGAATATTATCATCCAGGAGATCTACCTGATAGCTCATCCTTAATAGTTCCATAAATCTTGCTAAGTCTTGGTGCTGTAGGTGTACAGCAGAGATAATCCTGCTGGAAGGAACTGTGTGAACTCATCCCTCACCTGCACAGAGCCCAGCCAGGCTAGTGACACCACATTAAAGCATTCTGTGCCCTGAACAGCAGAACTCAAACTGGAATTTGCACTGAAAACTGATCTCTAGAAGGAAAATTAGTAAAATATCCGAGGTGAGCAATAAGAAAAATATCAGTTAGTATGGAAGTACTAACAAATCATTACAGTAATTCTAGGCAGCCCTTCCCACACTCCCATTCTGAATTAGATCAGCAAACTAAACATGCAATTTACACTTTAAAAACTCACAAATCATCACCTGCTTATAATGGACAAGTTCAGCTAGAGCACCTGCTTACTGAAACAACACACAATTACTGAGTTCAGCTGATGTCCTGTTTTTAAACAGTAAGTGCCAAATGCTTAATAACCATTAGATGCAGATGTGTGTGAGCATGGCTGTCACTGGGAATGCTTATTCACTTGGGATGAAAAATCCATGATTAATATTCTCCTCCCAGGGCTATGGGAAAGTGCCAGAGGAGGGGCAATGCCCATAAAGGACTGCAACAGAATATTTGAGACTTGTCTGAAACTTGAAAAATGCCTCTGCCTACACTGCACTCTCACCCAGGCCCCAGCAGCCTTGGCAAGCTACCTGAGCTGCAAAAAGAACATGAGAAAATGCAAAAACCCCCTCTGGTGAGTCTGTTACAACATGCTTTGACTTTACTTTCCTGACTATCAGACAGCAGATGTCTGGAGTGGTTTTTAGATACCTCAGAGAAAACTCAAAATGGCACAGAAAAGGAACTTTTAGAGAAGAAAGTGCCACTATATCCTAGTGATTCACTCTGCTTAAATGCTTTATTGCTGCTATTAATGGACAGATATTAACATTAATCATAGGCTGTGAAATAAGTGACAAATGAAGCTATTTTGTACATCACCTAAAGAGCTGCTGAGGAGATGCAATTTGGGTAAAACACAAAGGAAAAAGGCTGTTTGTGATTTTGATGGACAGCTCCCTAAAGAATCTCCAAATTCCAGGACTGCAAAGTAAGCTGTCACATTTGTAGATTTGTTGCCTCTCCAGGGAAATTTGAAATGAGGTGTATCACCAGCCACAGCCTTTTACTGGTTCTTTTAACTTCATTTCTTCAAGATCAGTTACTCCATTTACAAAGATTTAGATTAGGGTTTGCTTTAGCTGACAAATTGTTTTGTTTGGTGGATTTTCTTTTTGGTTTTGTGTTGTATTGTATAATGAAACCAACAGAAGTTTATCAGTGGTGACATATAAAAGACTTTGCTAGGCATGTTTTTATTCTTTAAGGTACATAGGCCACATTCCATCTAGCATAAGGATGGGAAAGTACACACACACACATTTGGCAGTATTTTTCCCAAGAGTTAGAAGTGTCCTCACAATTGAACTCTGCAAATATTAGCTTCAGCTTATTGGGAAGATAGTGTCCCATATTATAAAACTGCTGAGCAAATAAGGGATGTTCTTTGTTTGCAAGAGATTTCTAGAAGTTAAATATATAGAGATACAGATATGGTTTCAAACTGAACCAAAATGGTGCTTGACATTTCAAGGTGTTTGACAACTCAAAGTATGGATTGAAAGTTCATTTCAGATCCAGCAAAATATTTTGTTTCAACAATATCTGAAAATAACCTTTTTGAGGATGTAATATAATGGCTTCTCCTTTCTCAACACATGCACTCAGATACACTTCCTTGCCAAATCTATATTCTTTCTCAGATAAATTATTTGGCAAATTAATGTCCCATTATAGACAAAAAAATCATTAGTTCATTACAAAGAAGGCATTAACATTTACCTTTTGCCTTTTCACAGCTTCCCTAATTAAGTCATTTATCACAATTCTTCACTTGTATCAGCACAAAACTTACCCTAAAAGCATGTCAGATGTGACCAGAAAAATCCTGCATTAGAATAAATTCAGAGCTCACATGGTGACCCACAGCACTTTATGTTCCCAGCCAGTGCCTGTACTCTTACATCAGAATATACACTTCAGCTTGGCTAAAATAAATAACTAAAAAACCCCTCCTCTGTTACTCCAGTAACTTTTTGTTTCTGTAGAATGTCAGTAATCTTCAAATGCTACTTTGCTTCATTAAAGTCTGAATTTCCAAGAACTGAAAGAGAGAGTGCCACAGGGTTAAGCAATTCTTTTATCACATGGCTGATGTGTTTTATCCCTGCTGGGTCACAAGTCCTCTTCATTTACTGAGCTCCAGGTTTCATCCAGCTATTTATTTGTGGAGCCTTTGTTGTAAACATTCTAAGCTGCCAAAGAAATTATCAAGAGTCTTTCTTATTCAACCTAAATACAATTCTGTCAGAAAAAAAAAAAAAAAAAAAAGGTTTTCTGGTAAAATGGGATGGATGATAAAAAATAACCCAACCAACCAAACAATTACAGGGGCTGCATTGCTTTGCCTATAATCTATAAGAAAATCTGAAAAAAAATATAGCTTTACATCATTTTTATGAAGGTACTTTTCTGGACTTGCAGTTCATTTAATTTTGCCCTGGAGCACGTTTGCTGTGAGTAACATGGAATACAAGCCACTTGTCTGTCCTCTTGTCTCTAAATAATCTCTTTTCATCGTCGCAGAGTCAGGCTGTCACAAGCAGCTAATACCTCTACAGAGATAAAATAAGACAAAAGCAATAACCACACTCAGCCCCCTGGGGATTTCTTCACTAGCTCTAACTACAGCGTCCACTCTATCAAAATCCCGCCTTGTTGCCCTGTGTCAATGTTTACATGCTCTGCTGCTTCTACCACTTGTGTTTTCAGAGGGATTCCAGCCTTATCAACTGCTCTGTCAGCTGATGGCAACAACTATTTCCTTTCCCCATCTCCCCTGCCTCTGTCACCTGCTGCCAACCAGCTCAGTAACAGCTCCTGCTCTAGACTGAACTGTGCTGAGCAAAAATTCCATTTTTACATGAAGGATGCTGTGTTTAAAGGAATAATTCAAGTACTCTGAGGCACAGGACACAAAGCCCTTTCTGCTGCTTTCTTTTTGTCCTGTGTCCAATTGCTCAGACTAAACTGGAGGTTGGGTGGTTTATTTTGGCTGGGCCAAGTAAAGACCTAATCCCAGAGCTTTTGTGCCAGTCCTGGTTCATTCCCCCTTCCTTCCATATTTCCCCATCCCTGCTGTTTGAGCTGGCTGTGCAAATGCTCCAGAAGTTGGGTAAATTATAATTCAAGATGATAACTCTAGTTTAAACACATAATAATATATTAATATCTATATAATAGATAATAATAATATCTAGCATATATTATATATATTATTATATATATTATACATATAATAATAATATTATATTGCATCATTTTGACATTTTTGGGAAGGCTAAGCAAGCAGCTGATATTTAAGCAAATGGTAATCTCTGTTTCAGAATGAAGAGGAAGAGGAGATAATATTTCTGGTAGCTTTGCTGGAAACAAAATGCCCAACCCTAATTTATGTTGGCATGGACCTGTTAAAGGGTAAATTTCAGTTTTTTAAAAGAGGAGTACTGTGGCTGTTAATGTGGCAGCAGTTATGGAAGCCTCAATTACATCCAGATGCATTTTGAAATACCAGGAGCATTTTGTCCTCTGAAAGATGGACATGGACAGAAATAAATATTTCCTTCCATAAAATGATCCTAACACAGCCAGCTGTGGTGAGTCTCTGGAACAGGCAGAGAGCTGCTACTCATTAGCAGATCTCTGCAGGATTTCTGGCTAGAAAACATCAGTTCTGCTCAGTATTTCAAAATTAGTGCTCAACCCAGTCTTTCTCACCTTCCTTGTTTTGAAGAGAAATCCCCCTTGGTGCTCTGACAGGAGCTGAGCAGCCCCAGGTGAGCCAGGCCAGGGCCCCAGTGAATTCCCAGCCTTTCCAGGAATTTCCAGGGTCCCCAGAGCTGCTCCTGGAGCATCCAAAGGAGCTGCCAGGCAGCACCAGAAAGCTCTGCAGATAAACCTGTCCCGTGTCTGCACTTGTCAAAATGCTCAAACAGACAAGGAAAAGTCCTTGTCTTCCTCTGACAAATTAAATGTATTTTACTAGTGTTCCTCCTAAATAGGAGAAGTGTGTTTTTTAACCTCAAAAATGTGCAATAGAGTGAGATGTAAAAAGCCCAATCTATTTTCTGAGAGAAGGCCAAGAGACAGTTTAATAAGCAGCTGCACAGGAAGAAATTCCTGCTTGTAGCTCTTTAATGTAGCAGAAGAAGACATAATGAAATCTAATAATTGGTAGATCATGTTAGAGAAATTCTGACTTCAGAATAAATTGGAGCTTTTTAAACAACAAAGATGATTATAAATTGAACAGTTTGCTGATACCACTGTGGCAAATTCTCTAATACTTTGAGGGTTTTTGCAGTCAGAGTAGGCATCTTCTAAAACCTGCCAAATTCTCCAACAGAAATGAGGGGGCTCTCTGCAAGCTGCTGGGTCAGGATCTTGGCCCTTCGTTAGCCAGTTTAATTAAAGAAGCCTGATGGAAGTTGGGGAATTTACCCTTGTACATCAAATTCACAGAGTATCAGGAAGGAAGAAAATATCACAGCTCAAAAGGAAGTCAATCAACTGGCAAACTTTGCTTTTCCAATTCTGATAAATTATACAAAACTTTTCTGTAATAAAAATTAATCAGGCAAGCTTCCTAGCCTGGGCTAAACTCAGCCTAATGATCCTTTGATGTAGAATTAGAATTTCTTCCAACAGTATTTCTTTCCTCAAATTTCTCACACTACAATTATTGTAGTTACAGGGCAAGAGATACAGGTGGAGATGAACAACTCCTTCATGAGCTGGAAAATAATGAATGCACATTGCATCAACTTCTGGTAATCCAAGAGAGAAAACAACAACCTCTTACTCTGCCTGTCATGGCTAAAGATGTGCAACAAACCAAAAGTTATCAAGCAGAACACACTTATTGCACCTGTGAGTGGTACAGTCATGGTTTAATATGGTTTAATAACCATGGTTTTATATTAATAAACTCAAGAGTAGGCGGCAAATAATAGTTATAACTAAACAGGAGTGACCATGGCCAGGGCTGAGCTTGCTGTGTGACAACAGCTCACAAGCAAATGTTCTGTAAATGTCTCTCTCCAGCAGAAAGTGGAAACTTTATTTTGAAGCTGGCCTTTGGGACAGTCATTACATGATGCTAGGTTAAAAGTGAAGTAAAAAAAGCCAGCAGCAGAGTTACTGGTGTGGTGAGGTGCTCCCAAACCCACCCTCTGTGAGGGCAGAGCAAAGGCACCTCCAGCCTGTCAGGGTGACTCACAGGACTCCAGGGACTCTGAGGTGTCCCTGCAGGGCCAGCCCAAGGCAGAGGTCAGGAGATGTAAAAAGCCCAATCTATTTTCTGAGAGAAGGCCAGGAGACAGTTTAATAAGCAGCTGCATAGGAAAAAATTCCTGCTTGTAGCTCTTTGATGTAGCAGAAGAAGCCATAATGAAATCTGTATCCCTATATCCCTGTGGGGATTATCTCAATTTGGACCTTACTTCCAAATTGCTCTCCATTGTTAACCCTTAGATTGCCCTTTGCCTGCCTACATAATGAAAACATGCAAAGAGAAACTTTTTCTATGCTTTGAGATCGTTAGGAAGCGATGCTTGGCTGCTGCTGCAGCATGGCCTCACTGAGGGCAGGAGAGCAATTTGCAATTGCCTGTAGTTCCAGATCCAGCCAAGCACTTGACTGCTTGCCTAACTGCACAGCCCTGTGTTATTCCATTGACTAGAGCAGGACCACTCACACAGTTAAAATTAAATGCCTGGTTAAGTGCCTTGTAGGTTTTTGGCTTGTTAACAATTCACAGCCAATACCTCAACCTGCTTAGGCTGTCTCTCCTTCTCACTGCAGTGCTCCTCTGGAGTTTAAAAGCTCCTTTTAACTCCAAATTGAACAAGTAAATGTGCTCCTGAAAACACCCCTGAGAAGATCTACTGAAGAACCTGCTATCTTTCCAACTTATGTAATTTTTTATAACAGATCTGTACATCACACTTATCTCATTAGCAGTCATCTCCTCAGGCAGCACATACAGTGTGGGTGGGTTTTCCTTTTTTTCATTTACCTAGGAAGTCTTGCTGTCTCTAATTCTCCATGAATCTCATGAATTGCCACTGAAATCTTTATAGCTACAGTAGCCTGGGATGTAATGTTCTAAACCAATTTTATATCCAATAAAACAATTTAATACCTAATAAACTTTATGAAGAAAGTGGCACATTTCTAAGTAGTGCCTCTTGCTAATGAAATCAAGCCAAAGATGCTTGAGGGAGAAAAGCTCCCTGTCTGTGGGTAGCAGCCACAGACACGGATTTGTGCTGACACTCAGGACATCAGAGACCCCCCAACCCACTGGTACAATCTGATTGCCCAGCCAGGTTTGGCAAAGCTGTACCAACACTTCATCAGTGAAGAATTGCTAATTGTTGTCACAACAGGCATAACGCCCTGAAGTGTTCGGGTATGGAGGGAGAGTCAAAATGCCCCAAAGTCCAGTGAGGGGGCAAGGAGAGCTCCTGCCTCTGTCCCACTGACAGGTTTTACTTTGGCTCAACTTCCCAAAGGCACAGGCTTGGCTCCCCAGAACAGCAAGGCTGGAAAAGGCACAGAAACAGTCTCTCACCTTCCTAGTTCAGCTAAAGAAAGTGCCTGAAAACCACCACAGATGTGAAAAATGAGAGTTCATCTTGCAAGAACTTTCTGGAGCACTCACACATTGACTATGAAAATTCTGGGAAGAGATGATTTTTGGGTTTCATTTGAACAGAGAACAGCAGACGTAACCTCAGGATGAAATCGGCATTCTTGAAAACAGAACTTCATTTGGGAGAACAGTCTCATCATTTTGCTCCACAGAGCAGCATGTAACAGATCTAATCAAATAATTGTAATATGCTTCAGCTAGAAAGAAGGCTAAGGAAGAAAAACTGTGTGTAAAGGAAAAGAGGATGGGTCACAATAGCAGCAATGACTTATGAGGGTTATTTCTCACATCTGAAAGCCCAATAACTCACAAGTACCCCGGCCATAAGTGAATTATATGAGCCTTTTGTGCAAGTAAAATTTTCCATTATGTACCTAGTCTGATGCACTGTAACAATTTGTCTCTTTTCACAAAATCATAAGGAATATTTCCCAGAGAACATCAAAAGCCACAGAGGGTAAAAAGCTTTCTTGCCTGAGAAAATGCCCATACCTCAATCATCAACACTGCTCTACATTTAAAGCTGCTTCAGTGCAGAATGCTTTGGATGCTCTCTAGGAGGTGTGCCCCACAATACATCATTGACATACAGTCTATATCCTCTGTTTCCTTCTCTTTTTTCCTCTGGCACTAAAACTAAACTGCACTTTCAGTTTGGCTGCTGTCAATTTGCATTGACTCACTGACTGTGGTGAAGTTACTCTGAATCCATACCAGCCTAAAGGCAGGAGCTGGCCAGAAGAACAGCTTTTGTAATCCTCCCCTGTCACCTGATTAGTTATCACAACAGGACCTGAGAATGCTCCATGATTTCAGCATATTAAAAAAAAAAAAACAACTAATAACAGAACTAGTGGTGTGTATTTCTGCAATTTGCCTCTTGGAGTAGTTTGGATGCTGTGCTCAGTATGTAGTGAGGTGCTTCATGTTTCTAAACTTACCTTAAAAAAAAATGAACTTTAAAATGAAATTTCTACACTATTTTTTATCTCATAGAGAAGCATTGTAGAGGGTGATCATGTGCTTTCAGGAAAATAGTACAGATAATAGACCCGAACTTCATTTCTCAGTTTCTCAGCTGACACTTCCAGGGTTTGAAGAAAAAGTCCTCGATGTCATAATGACTGTAGAGAAGTAGGGACCTCTGAGTGATCTCATTCTGGACAGAAAACTGCTCCAATTCTAACCTCTGACTGCTTCAAAGGCTAATTCAGAACAGCAGTCCCTGTTATCTAAACCAAACTGGAAAATGCCAGCCCTGATTCTTCACTCCAGCTCAGGATACCACAGCCTGAAGAGACCAATTTGTGGCCCTGAGATACTCGGTCTTGTCTAAATATCTGATGTCTGGGCTTTATACTATAGTAACAAAATTTGCACATTCCCTCCTGTCCATATTCTGCTGCGTCATCCATTTCTTCATTTGGAAAAGAAAAATGAAGAAACAGATGGGTGCACAGGCTTAAACACAAGCACAGGTTTAAGCATTTTCCCTGGCCTGAGTGGGAAGTTAAAACTGTGCTCAAAAACCCCTATTATCCAGGACTGGAATGAAATCTGCCCTGGGTGCTCTTGCATCTCTGTGAGATGGATCTGTGTAATCATCTTCCACTTAATCAAAACACAACGCAGCAGAGCTGTGATTACACAATTTCAGATGACAAGTAACAGTCCTCATCATTTGTTTTGATGAATTCTGAGTTCACTATGTAGATAACATGGTTAATTTGTTATTCAGATATGGCTTTTAATCATTGAAGGACATCCTGTGTCTGACCAGGAAAAAAAAAACCCAAACAACTCAACAACCAAAGTAACAATAATCAAGAAGTATTTGATAAATGTGATATGTTTTGAACAATTTTGTTTAAGGTGTTGAGCTTAGCAAAAGCAGGCTAAGATAGCAAAAAATTTACTAATCAATGAATGGAAAACCCTCCCTAATCCTGCCATGTTTCACTTTTCTGATATTTCACCTCTGCAAGTTGCTGCACAGGAGTCGGGTTTTTTTCCTTAAATTACAGTCGTTTTGTATTCTGAACAAATTCACTTGCTCAGCAAGAGAAATGACATTAAACTGCTGACAAAATGTACAAAGCAGAGCTGGTTTCAGATATTCATGCTTTAGACTGTGTCAAAAGCACTGCAAACATTAATATCAAACCATGACTACTTCTAATAGAAACCATGAAAGGAGCCAAAATAAAGTGTGTTTTCTAAAGCAAGAAGCTGAAAAAAAAAACCCACGTGTCTCAGCATGATAAAGAGACAGTGGAAAATTCAGGTACTGATTTCATGGGTATTAACTATGCATAATATACCTGTGTGAGAAGGCAGCATAACCTTGTGGGTAGGGCATTTTTGTAAGCCTGAGAAGAGGAGCTGCTTCTGTCAAAAGCAGAGCTTTGGAATCAGACACCCCACACTTCAGTGTTCTCCAGGTAAAAGGCAGATAATAAAATTTCCTTCTGTGGAAGACACAGGAGAATCAGAAGCTGAAAAAATACAAAGCAATTAAAAGACCCTGGAGTGGGTTTTTTTTTTTTTTTGTTTTGTTTTTTAAAAAAACAACATCAGGGTTTTAAAATACTGACAATTTGCTCACACATATTTAGGCAGGGCTTTTTGTGTTGATTTAGAGTGAGGGTCCTCCAGATATCCCTGATTATTGGTTTGCACATGGCAGATCTGGGGCTCCTCAAAGTCAGCAAATGCGCCTCTTTTTAGCCACCTGCAGTTGTTTCTCAATTTAGCAGCAGCAAGAAGATGCTGGCTGAGCAGGGTGACCCCCTTTGTGCTACTCCCTGCTTCAGCACACTGTGCAGCACCTCACTCCTTCTGCTGGGTGGATCATCACCACTGGAAGAGCACATGTCATTAAATATAATTGTCCCCTAACTGAAGTGTCATCTGTGAAATGGTTACTACTCCCAGCAATTTGAACAAGACACATATTAGGACAAACCAGTATTTATGTCTGCAATGGATGATATCTACACCAAGAATGAAGTAAATTGTTCTTCTTTAAGTCTTTGATCTTTAAGGGCAGTAATTTAAACCATTTATACACAGTGAACATTTCAGTGTATACAGCTTTCATCATTTTCAGCCATTTTTAGCCACAGAATGGGCCCTGTCTGTACTAAGGTTAGCATCAGGGTGACTGCTTTCTTCACTGTTTCCCTAAGCAAAATTAAAAGTGGCATCAGGTACGGGGAGATCAAAACTTGGCTCTCATGTAGGTCCAGAAGAGGAAATTCAGTGAAGCTTGAAGGAGAAATTATTTAGTCTCCAGCTCCCCTTGCCTTTTTACAACCTGAAAAGAACCAAAGCATTTACACCCCAGCTGCCTGGTGGTCCCCTGGCTAACTTTAGCACCTGGGGTAGGTTTGAGCACTCACAGTTTGCTCCAAGTTGTATTAGCCTGGCCCATCTGTTGGTGTGGAAAATGTACCTGCAAACACAGAAGCACTGGAAGTGCTCGGCTGTGCCATTAGTGAGGTGATTAGTGGCACTGGCAGGCAACTCTTGCACTCAGAAGGAAACAAAATACCTTTTCATCAGCTGAAACACAGAAACTGAACCCATAAACATAAAGCATCTGC
Source organism: Molothrus aeneus (assembly GCF_037042795.1). Taxonomy (NCBI): domain Eukaryota; kingdom Metazoa; phylum Chordata; class Aves; order Passeriformes; family Icteridae; genus Molothrus; species Molothrus aeneus. The sequence continues at coordinate 8,361,308 of NC_089663.1, read as the reverse complement.
TTTTCTGAAAGTGAAAGAAAAGAGGAGAAAAACCAAGAGAAACATCATGGCTCTAAAATGATAAAAGCCCTTCTAAGAACCACACACTGCATTTGCTGAAAAGTCTGCAGCATCATTTGTCAGTTATGAAATGTTAAAGTGAGGATCTGAAGATGGAGCAGGTACATGACACCACTCTATTTTTGCTCTCTGAAAGCCTTACAGTGCTTTTAGCACAAGACCACGTGGAGGTGCTGATCCCATTTGTGGCAGACGCTTGTGGGCACTGGCAGCAGCATTGGGAACCTGCAGGGTGCAATTAGCAAACTCTAATATTGCACAGGAGTGGCAGCCCTGGACATCAGAGCTCATGCCAGGGCTTGCTGCTGAGGAGGGACCAGCCTGCTCCAACCTCTGCCACAGGGACACCAGCACTTCCTACCAAGGTGCCTTCTTCTCCCAAAACCACCAGGGAACCGATGCTTCCACCAGCTGCTTTTCAAAACTCAGCTAAAAATGCAATGGATTCAGGAAAACAAGATCTGATATTTCTGTTTACACTCTTTAAAAGCAGCCCAAGGCTGTAAAATTTTGCAGGAAACATCACTCTCATTTTTTCCAGCTGAATGATACAAAACTACAAAACAAATTTTACCCCTGCTGTAAAATGATGTTTAGTGATGTTACAACCGTGTTATTTAGGGACAAAAAAAAACCAAACCACCAAAACCAAAAACAACCTGAAAAAGGTCTCTGAGCTCAAAAACTTCCTACTTTTTCTATGCATGTACGTCAACTAATGAAACATATTCTTCCTACTGAATAGATGACTCCCTGTCTCCTTTAACATGACTTTCCTTCTTCCACAGCAGAACTTTGGAAATCCAGTCTTGGACCCACAGATCTTTGTACCTGGCACTCAGAAACAAAGATCCCATCAAAGACCCTCTCTTTTCATCCAGTCACACATCCTGGCATTACAGGGTGACACCACAATGCAAATAGACACATGAATGCCATGAGTGGGATCCAGACTCTTGGCTCAGCCAAATGCACAATAAAGACACCACATAAGAATTAAAACAAAAATTGTGGCTGAAAATCCCATGAACAATCCAACTTTCTTATTGTTCTGATATACCCCGAAGGGTGCTTCAAAAGAGAAGAGTGGCAAACTCTCTCTTCACAAGGAATGGCTGTAGCACCGTATTTTGCTGCCTGAAAAAAAAAAATTAAACGTTTTAAAGAAAATAGAGCAAGAAAAAGGTCTTTGGAGAAAACTGCCACAAACTGACAAGAGTTTTGCCTGACTGAATTCAAAATACAGCCCTGCTCAGCCCATCTACTACAAGACAACGTTTCAAAAAAATTCAGCTTTTGTGAAATTCTTTGGAAGACAAATCTGATTGACTTGTCAGCAGTTCCTTACTGTTCTGCAGTTCCAATAGCATATGATATGAGAATCAAATATTAATAACTTTGTTTCTCAGAAATGTTTCTGTAACATAAGGAGGTGTCTCTCATGAACCTGTTGCTTAAAATGATTGTGATTTTTCATCTTAGATGAGCTCTGAAAGCCAGCACCACTAAGAGGGAAGCAGCTTTTGCGATTCCTTCAAGTCATTCAGCAGAAGCAAAGAAGCAGAGGCAGCATTTGGTGATTTGAAGAGCACAAGCTCTAATATTTCTGCTTTTCAGAAGGTGCATTGGTTCACACCATCACTCCTGGCAGTGCAGCATCACACGAGGGCATCATTGCACTGTAAACACACTGAGAGGAAACCAGCTCCTACCTCCAACACTCACTGTCCTCTCAGACAAAGGGAAAAGACAGATGAAACAAAGGCAGGAACTTCCCTAAAAGCTCAGTTTTTATCTAAGGAAAGAGCAATGGAGATGGTGCACCTATTTAATAACACTTCCCAATCATTTCTTCCTCCCTCCCTCCCAGTCAGCATCCCCTTCCTCACTGTTATTCATTTTCAGTGGAGGACCACGATGGTTTGAGCAGCTCCCTGCTGCCTGCTCACAGATTTCTTTGTGGTGTCTTTGTGAAAAATCAATGCTACAACACTTTTCAAATGTAACTGTTTGGTTTTAGGCACTCATTTTTGCAGGCTAACACGGACAGGACAACTCCCAGCTGCCCTGCATTCATCTCCTGCAGCAAAACCCTTCAGCACGTGCTTAACTTTAACCAGGCACTCAGCTCCTGCTGGCATCAAGGGGACTTCCACAAGTGCTGCACTGATGGCAAAGCCCCAGAGATGCAGTAAAAGTTTGGGTCTGCTCAAATCTCTGGCTGGTTCACCTCCCGAAGCTTCTCCAACCTATTTAATGAAAAATCAACATAACCACAAACCACACTGTGTACTCCTACCCAGAAAATCGGGTTAGACAATTTTAAGATAAATGATTTTTTTCTTCTATTGTTGTTTTTATATGTGAATCCTGTTATTACTACATGTGAATCATCAAGAAGGCAAATGGGTGCTCTGACACACCATTTAAATTTTGGGAGCATGTTTCCTTGTCAGTCATTAAAATGACATGGTGGTTACACATATTTTGATACAAAATATTAAAATCACATAAACACATGTATAATTTTAGGAATATATACACACCCACACACATATATATATTTGGGATAGATATATACACACTTCTGGCATCCTTCCACAAAATGTTTTTGCTTGAGGGAAAATGCCCCACTGCTAAGTTCCAGATCATTCCAATTGAGCAAACACCTCAGCAAAAGTAACACTACAAGTATGAAATTAAGTTTGAGGTGTTCTACAGTACTGTAAGCTCCCTGCAGAGAGGATCAGACAGAACTGCAGTCAAAGTGTTATCAGAGAAATTTTCAAGTGAAAATTCATCGGGATTTGGACATCCAGGTCATCAAACATCCTCTGGAAAATTTCACCCTTTTTATGGATTATTTCTCAAACCAGATGCACACCTAGCTTTATAAAGAAACAGAAATGTGACAGCACATGTGCTTGGGAAGGGGGAGAGGAAGGAAAAGGCATAATCTGCCAGCCAAAATAATATTTAATATTACAATTACTTTATTGCTTCCACTCCACTTGATTTTTTTGGGCTAGCAATCAAGTCAGAAGGATTTATAGTATCAGAGGACCTGGCCCTCATTTTTCTTCTGAATTGTCTCTATTGGCTGCACATCAAAATAAATATGTCTTGGGCATTTGACAGGGCAAAGAGCCAAGATTGCAGGTTCATGGAATTTTTTTTTTTTTTGTGATTTGTTTGTTAGTTTTCTTAAGCTTCTTTTGGAAAGGTTTAGTGGTATTTATCTACTGCAAGCAAGTGGGCAGGGCTTACAAGAGAAGCTTTGTTCAGCAGGCTTTGGTGTCAGGGAGGCTTGCTGCCTTATTTGAGTACCTCTCCTTTGTGTAGGGGATTTGTTATTTGTTTGTTGTCAAGATGCCTCTGGGCATTAGCCCCCACTCCTTTAAAGAGATTATTTTTCTATTATTTTTCATGCTGTTCCCCCTCAGCAGTTTCAGCTGCTGTAACACTCGAGGATGTTCCAACAGGCAGACAGATAATGGAGGGACACTGAAAGAATTCAATGTTGGGCCTTCAGATTTTCTTTCCTGACATAATTCTCCTTTGAAGTGGCTTCTCAGTCCCCAGATACTGACTCCTCGTTCCTTGCCCTGCTTGATCTCTACTTTAATACAATTTTTGAAGTGCTGCAGCTTTACTTGTGTCCACATGGCTCCATACTACTATTACCAGACCATGCACAATAAAGAAGGATCAAGAAGCCTACCCCTCCTGGCAAGGCTGACCCTGGAAAATAAAAAGCCTCTTGGCATCCTGATGGAAGTCATAAGGACTTCATTTTCTCCAGAACAGCTAATTTTCTTCTTGAGCCACTTACCTGGGAACTGACCCAGTTTCAGCACCCAGGTCCAATTCCTGTGCTGGATCACACAACCCTTCACAAAACCCAGGTCTTTAAAATGTGAAAGAGAGGTCACTCTGGGCAGGAGGCTTAATTTGGAAATAAAACCCCAAGTCAGCAACGTGGGAGATGCCATTAGGGTAATCTCAAGGCAAGAATATGGGGAAGAACAGGCAGACAGGGGAAAAATTAATATTACAAGGTCCTATTTCACATCTCAGCAGGCACAAGGTATGAACTTGACAGGTTTGTCCTCTGAGCAGCTGAAGGAATGAATCCCATGCACAGAGCATGAGTTCCAATGGCATAAGGCATTTCCAAGCTGTCAAAAAACCCCCAGCACTAAATTCAAGCTGTTCTGATTCACTGGTACATGACTATAGAAATAGTGAGTCTGGCACCTTTCAGCTTTCTTCAGGATTGCAGCTCTAAAAGGATGATGTCTGGAAAAACATCAACAGCTTTCAGCTTGCTAAGGCAGAAACATTTCACACAAGGCTTTTTAACACATTTGAGAAATAAATAAAATTTAAGTGCTACATGCCTCTGGATCCAGTACAGCTTCCCTGAACTGGTGTGGACTGGCATCTCATTACCAATTTCATGGAAACCACACTCATTTGTCAACTAAGAATTGGACATAACCCCTTTATCACTGGCCATAACCAAGCTTTAGGACACATCTCAGAAGTTAAATGAAATGCAGTATCAGCAGGTTTACACAGGGCAGATAAATAAAAGCCTAAAGGAAGTGGTGGGTAATAACTTGCACAAAGGGGTAGTTGAGGTGCATGAAAAAGAAACATTAGGTGGCTTCACAAAAATCAGACAGTAACACAGTTCAAAAAGAAAGTTATCTTGAGACACTGCACTAAATCTAGTGATGAATGTGCTGATAACTCAATACTTAGCTTTGTGTCACCACTGTAAATCAGAGGCAATTTTTCAAAAGTCTGAATGTTGTTCTTGCTTAGTCCATCTTCAGCTCAGAGTTCTCAGCTCTAATGGCAAGAACAAAATTTATAGTCCAGAACTTTGAGCTGATTCTTGTGCTAGATGGGAGCTTGTCTCCAAGAGGTTAGGCTAACATATTTCTTACTCTCACGGATGCTTAAAAGTTGTTAAGGAAGTCTGAGACTGACAAAAAGCAGAACAAGATATAGCCTAGGACTTTGGGAAGAGATAAGAATCAAATTTTAAACACTTTCTAATATTTGTCATGCAAATTCTTCCTTCTGGAAAGGTTCTCTTGTTCTTCACTATCAGACCAATATTTTAGAGTCCTCAGATATTTGTTTTCATGTCTAATATATATATTTATCCATGAACAAAAGTCACTGAGCCCAGGGCTCTCCCACCAGCACAACAGAAAATGCACTTAAGGGCTCAGTGGTGCAGGACACAATATAAAACTTTTCCTTTTGATCCAGATACTTTAGGGCTTTTCAACACAAAGATAATTAAGACTGGTTAATTGATAGATATCGAAGTGAATGTGCATAATTAAACAAACATAGTGGGTTACTATGGAATTTCTAATTCAGGTGGAATTCTCTTTACAAGGCAGATCTGGGTTAGCAGTCTGAGGCAACTTTGCACACAGAAGTTTCCTTCACACTTTGAATTGATTCACTCTTTCTGAATCAGATCAGCAAGACATTAGTTTCTTTGACATCTTCACTGAAAGGATGTGTCAAATTCTGAAAACACTTTGAAATTTGTCACAGACATGTAAGTGAGAGAAGTGATTTAGTCTTCAGTGTTGACATGAATAAGTGGTTTAGTGGCACCCTTTTGAAACACTGCACAGTGAAATGCATTTATGTCGGCTGGAGGAGCAATCTAAAGCAATCTGAAAGTGGAGTTGGTAAACACAGAGACAACATGCAAGAAGGAAAACAACCTCACTGAGATGCTTGGAACAAAGGCAGAGAAAAGCCTTCCACACTTTGTCAACTTACTGTACCCCATACACCATAAAAAAGAAAATTAAACTGTGCAAAGATGGCTCAGCACTGACCATGGCTGCCCAGATGTCCTGACAGCAGCTCACACACCTGGCCAGACCAACTGGGCTGGAGATTCTGTCCACAGCAGCTGCTTACAAGATGTGTGTAACATATTAGTGACAACTTCACCTGCAAAGCAAGGTAATGTTAGGCTCTGATTAAGATCTCATCACTGAAACCAAAGACATGGATCTATTTAATAGATCCATTTTTAATAGGCTCATCAGCTGCAGAACCATATTGTCCCACTTGCACATGACAAGAAAGCATAAGACACTTGTGATAACCAGCTCTGTTCACATGTCTGAATCATTCAATTAGCTTTTCCCCTTTGTGACAAAAGAACAGTGCAGATGACACAGCACAGGCTGAGAAAATCCATCTAATGCCTTCATGGATATCTCACACTGGAGGAAGTGGTAGATTGAGCCCAAGGTTTGTGCTGCAGCCTGACACTGATATTTTAAGCAGTCTTTCCTAACTCACTCGTTGCCTTTCTAACCCTCTCTGAAGGGGCTGAGTTACAGCAACAAACGCTGCCACTGTGTGGTCAGTTTTTTTAGCATTCAGGTAAACACAGCACACTTTTTGTTCTTCATTCCCTCCCCTCCAAGGGGAAACTGAGAAGCAAGTTGATTCATCTTGTTCCAGTGATGACTTGGATGCAGGAACAAATTCAGGCTTAACGTGTGTTTTGCCAATACCAGCACATCCCTATCTACCTGTGAATGAACAAACCCTAATGATCTGCACACAGAAGCAAAGATGAGAGAAACACGGCTAGATGTGAATAAAGCAGAGAAAAGGACTGAAAAAAAACCCCCTGATTCTTTTTTCTTCGGTATCATAGGGATTATTGAAATGCACTTTTCAATAGAGAAAAAACAAATTACAGAATGAATCAATGTTTGAAATCTGTCCCATTTCAGAAGAGAAAAACAAATGCATATTTTAAATTACATTGATGATGTGCTCTTTCTTCTCATTAAATTGATTTGCACAGTATTAAATATCTAATTAAAATGCAACCACTGAATTGTTTCTCTGGAGGACAGGGAATCAGGCAGGACAGGAGGGCAGAACTGAGGCTCAAAGAGCTGCAGCACCACAGCTTCACATCTGGCCTTAATCCCAAGCAGCTTTCAGGGTGTGAATCACTGAGATATTCTGTCCATGCAGGGCACAGCAAACATTTACCCCTCTGTGATAATTTCTCTTCTGGTCCAAGCCCAGGAGGCCAACAGACATAGTGCAATAAACAAATGTTAATGTGCCTCATTCTTGCCAGTTAATTAATACTTCTTCTCAGAAACCATTTAGTAAATTATTTGGATGATGCATAGTGCTTTGAAGGCGTTTTGCAGTCACTAATAACACCATTCTGCCTTCCTATTCCACAGCTGGTTTTATTAATGGAATCTTTTTATGGACGAGGGCTGATCTGCAAGAATATTCACAAAAATAACACCCAGAAATATGTTCCATATAGGTTGTTCTGAATGCCTAACCTCTAAGAGGCACAGCTGTTGCAGAAAGCCATCAGTTTGCTGGCTGCAGAGACTGATTGCCTTCAGGAACTCAGAGCCTGACATTCCTGTGTTTGGTGAAGGTGCTTGCTGTGACTTTTCTAACTTTCCAGAAGACACCAGAGTTCCTAACAAGGAAAAATTCACTTGCTCCATCCCTTATTGAACTCTACCAAGTCTAATGGGCTCTACTGATTCATTTTCACTTAATTGGCTCTAAGATGCTACCTCATTATTAGTTCAGCTGCAGGCATTCACACCATCTTGGAAAGGTAAATTGGACCTAAAACCAGGGAATTACTCCTTTAATTAGGTTGGATTGATCAGAAAGGCTACAAAGATCACCTGCATTAACTACAAATCAGCACATGTACCCTGCTTAGAGTCAGGGAGTGACAAATGACCACAGAGACCCTGTCTTGTAGCACCCAGCAGTGTGAGACCAAGCCAGGGTTGGTTCCAGTATGGAATGATCCATCCAGGGTTGGTTCCAGTATGGAATGATCCATCCAAGGGGCCACAGACTGCAATCAGGCTTAGCTGAAATTTGTTATTGTAATGAACTGAACCTCCTCAAAGCAGCAGATGCCAGGAGGGAAGGATGGTGTATGGATTTCCAATACCAGCCAAACAGCCTCAATCTTGGAGCCAAAATTCTGTCACTCTGATGCTCTGTGGAGTGTCTTGTTTATGGACTTTTATTACTTACTGGGCTTTGTAAACCACTCATTCCAGAGCTCCCCGTGGTATCAGCAACTTATCACCACTTGCCATCAGCTGTTGCATATTATGTACATTAGTAAAGTTCCCCACAGAAACACAGAACAACAGAAGCAGTTTGGTTTATTTTCCCCAGCGAGAAGGAAAATAAAAACCAAGATTTCCACAGAAATAAGGTCCTGAATATATAAAAATTAATAATAAGGCACTAAATGTTTCTGTGCCAAATGAGAGAGTGGGCAATGAAAAGCTCCTCATTGTGTTGGTGCCTAACCCAATACACGTTCTGGGAGGGATTTTAAGAATTGCCTTGTGCTCCTGTAAGTGTCCTTTTTCTATGACATCAGCTGCTCAGGTGATCTTAAGGATTCTCCCTTTTTAGCACCCAACCTCTGCCATCAGACAGCTCTCAGTAAGAGCTGAGCCACACAGTGGGGCATGCAGAAGACACTGCTGCTGAGATGGTGCCAAAATGTACTTTAAGAAGATTCCTGTTGCTTTAATTATTTCAAGTTCCATTGAAAACCAGTCCTTAGTTACAATACAGATACCCCTGCTTGCAAAAGCTCATAAAGCAATCTTGGTTGCTTGCAAAACATCTGTACTCTGTGTGCTGTTATGGCTATAAATCTGTGTTATGCTCCTCTGCACACCAGTATTTATCTTTGTTGTTTAGTGCACCCCTGCACACTGGAGAATTCATTAGGAAAACGACAGAGTCATGCAGTGTGGCTATAAATTAGTGTGCTGCTGCCTGAAGAAATGATATTGATTTTGCATGGTACTCCTGGATTTGCATGTTTGCCAGTTAGCTTAACCATAATACCATCATGTGTATCAAAAAATACCCTCCAGAGTTGAGTCTGCAGCCCAGCTAAAGGTAAATTCTGGCAGAATGTGAAGCCTTCACAGAATGCCAGTGAGGAAAAAGGCCACAAAACCAATCCACTAAGTGGCTTGGATTTGACCAAGCATGAAAAAAAAAAAAAAGGATAAAAAGGACACTGCTACACTCAGGGAAAAGAAGGAAGCCCCTGCAGGACTGCTGGAGGTGGAAGACAGGAAATTCCAAGGAGGAACATCTGCTTGCAAGCCTTGGTTTGTCTCTTCATGGGCTGCAGCTGCCTTGGCATCTCCACCTGGGACAGGCACATCCCTGTGTCCTGTTGGCTGCAAAAGCTGAGAGTTGGCTTTGACTCTTTGGCAATCAATTATTGCAGGAGAGCCAATTGATCACAGATCATGATTAGGCAGATAATTTGCTTCATATTTCCATTAACGAGCCCAACAGGCATGATTAATTGCTGCAGGGGGTAGAATTTCAGCATGGCTGGTGGGGAACTTGCTTTGTAATATTGTGAATCCCATTATTGTTAATGGAAATTTAACAGCCAAATCCCCTGTGGATCACTTAGTAAAAATTACCCCTTGAGGTTAAAGGGCATTTCATTAATAGTATTCCAGGATGCTCTGATTTAAAAGTACTGTGAGTCTTTAGTGTCACACAGAAATATGCATCCCACTGTTTTCTGCATATCCCTTGTTATTATATCTATCACTTTACCCTTCTCAAATGGAATTTCAAAACACAGCTCAGCTTATTGAAATGTAAGGCACATTAAGGGTAAATTTTCTAAAAGTTATTCAAGGAGATTTATCTGCTAAATTCCTATTAATATTAATGGAAATGCCTAGACAGTACTCTGAAAATGAACCCAAACAACGATTTATCAGTTTCCTTGGTTCTTGATGCCTACATAGAGCAGAAGGTACACCACATTCCAGCCAGGATTTGGGCTGGAAATGTGGGTACCACACTGTCACAGCTGATGACATCTAATGCTTCATCTGGCACTAGTCTGAGATGTAGACAGAGTCTTATAAATGACTGTCTGGAGCCAACACATGCATGTCACTTCAACCTAGCAAAAGGATATGCAGAAGAGTGTTAAGTTGTCACTCTAGAGTGCCTTCCTGACTGTCAATCACTAAGAAACACCAGTGACAGAGTGCTCCTATTGTTGGGCAGTCAAGTTGATAGAGAGTTAAGTTCCTCTGAAACACAAAGCTTACATTCTCCAGGAGCCAAAGCCCATTAAGGCAGACACCCAGAGGAGTCACCTCCTAAATACACATGAAACAAAAGCATAACTGCAGACACTAGACAGTGTGGCTCAGACTGATGGCACCAATCATATCCAATTTAGATTGGATTTGGCCATTTGAATGTCAGCAGTAGTGCAGTGTGTGCATGGGCTCACTCATTTAACCTCCACCATGACCATTCAGTGAAAACACAGCCCTGAATGCAGGCAGCTGCCTGTGCACATCTATTTGACAGGGTGTTCTAATCATGTGGCATTGAACATCCACAGGAACTCCCTCCAGTAACATTTCACTGATGCAAACCAATAGAAATCCACAGGTGATTGCTTAAAAAATAATAAATAGGTACTCTGATGTTTTGGTTCAAAGTGAGAGAAAAGACTGACTGGATCAAAATTCATAAGCTGGCACAGTTAGTGTCAGCCACAGCTTGATGCCACCACAGCCAAGTTATTGGCAAAACCCCTGACTAGTTTGGGAATACTCATGCACATAAGCTGAAACATCCAAATTAATCAACCTAAACAACCTGTCTATGATATTAAGCAGTTATTAGCATTAAAACCATACCTAAAACAATTTGGTTGCCCTGGCTATGAAGACGGGTTCCCCCAGCCCACATTTCCAGGATTTAATGATACAAGGCACTGTAAGGATTTAAAATTTGTTTTCTGTTGCACTTCTACGCCCCATGATTGTTTTTGTACTAAAACTGTGTCCATATTATGCAATCTGCTCCTTGTGCAGTGTGGGGCCTCAAGGTCTGTTTCCATCAAGTGGGAGAGAGGCAGCACTGGATTCTCATTAGCATGAGATAATTCTGAGCTACTTTGTCCAACTACCTGAGGGGAACGAGTGGATGAAAAGAAAGAAGGCAGCATTAAAAAACAAGCAGCCACACAGAGAAAGAGAGACCAAAGGAGCAGAAGAGACAGTCAGGCAAGAGATAACAGAGGTATAAGGGATACAGCAGACAAACCTCAGAACAGGATTCATTCTTGAGACCTTGAGGGTTTCAGAGACTTCTCCCTGTGCATCTGAGTCCAGCCCTCCTTCGAGTCATTAATCAGATTCTATTTACATTCACCTCTGTGCTCATTTCCTGAGGTCACTATTTCCAATTTTACTTTCAAACATAACAAGCATAACAGCTCTACAAGTCTTTCTTTATCCCACTATCTTTCTACAGTCAGAGGGGATGTCAAAAGAAAGCTCTGTGATCAACAAAGGCCAATTTCCCTACAAAACATAAGCCTCTTCTGCTTTTCCTCTGCATTAATTTCTGTTCAAATTAAAACATTTCCTTTACATTCTCACTTCATGTCACAGACAGGACACCTGGTTAGTTGTTCTTGCAATTAAAAAGGCAGCTATATTTTTCTACCCCAAGTAATAGATTCTCCCCTTCTCATCTAGTTAGGCTTCTCCTATTAGGCAAGAAACTCCTCAAACCTCTAATGCTCCTCTTACTTTGAACATCCATTGTGAAAGACATTTATGAGCTTTCCTGGGAGTTGCTAAGGTGCTTAAGAGTTCTGGTGTCCACAGCAGCACTGAGCTCATAAGTCACTGGCACAGCTAGAGGAGAATGTGGAACATTAAGGTCTGGTGGAGCTGAGCCAGGAGAGGCGGAGGGAGGGAGAGGAGAGTGATGAAATAGAATGAGATACATTGGCAAGAGCAGGAGACAGAAGGTGGAGAAAAAGTCTAAAGACTTGCCAGAAAGAAAGGATTTAAGACTGGGAAAAAAGCTGAACCAAGGTGGGAAAAGGGTATGAATTTTCAGCACAGCCCTTGGACAGCTCAGGATGGTTTGGTCCTGGGCATTTGTCTCACACACTTCAGTGCCTCATCCCCACCATCCCCACAAAACACTTCCTCTGTTGCCAGTTCCATGTGCAAAATACAAAAGATACCCAAACCTCCAAGACTGCCTTAGAGAGGATTTAATGAGTGCTGCTTGCATAGCACACCTGCCTGCCAGGGCTGAGAACTGAGCAAAGTCAAACATGTACCTCCCTCTGCATCTCATTTTCATGGTGGCCAAGCTGGTGCCTGTCACACAACCAGCCTGGTTATATCTGCACCTTCCTTAGCCCTGCTTTGGTTCTGCCAGGCAGAACTGACAGCAGATCTGTGTTTAGCCCAGAGACTGTTGTGAAAGAACCTAGGGATAAATAGGGATGTGGCTGACAGTCAGCCCTCCACACCTAGACTCTAGGAAAAAATGCCAGTGCCCCACAAGGTATGCAGAATGACAAAACTTTGTGTAAAGATCTAAAAAGCCATCTTAATAAGTGTGAGAATTTGCTATATTTTCATGTAGAAACTGCCTTTGACATCTGACATGACAGGAAATGTTGCTCCAGTAAGATGGACAACAGGGCTGTGCCTAATTAAAACAGGCAGAGGGAATGGAAAGGGAAAGAAAGTCAGTTATAGCACACTGACACATCACTGCATCTTCCTGAAGAGATACTGAATAGGGATTAATGGGGAAAGAGAAGAATGAACCACATTTCCCTCAGCAATTATTTTTGCTGTGCTTCCAGCTGGAGACAGCCACGAGTAACCTGTTCAAATGAAAGCACCTACAATGCCCCAGGGCACACCCTGACACCAGCCTGGCTCTGAATGCAGCTTTCCAAAATCCCTCCCCACTTCTGCTGCAGCCCGGGGAACACATCAGCATAACCCCAGAAGCAAAACACATTGGCCCTCAAGTTAAAAAATGGCCTAGGGAGGAGATGGGAAGGAGGAGGCAAGGTAAAGGAGGAAAGTTAATGAACTGATTCATTTTATACCAGGTCTGGCTTAACACTGAGGGTGCTCACTGCAGAACACTGAGGGCTTGGCTCTATGATCCATTTTCCACAGCTCCATCCCCTGCAGGGATAGGCCAGGTTCATTTCAAGCAGCTGGTACTATCAGAGATAGTTTCCAAACCGACTTTACCAAAACCCCACATCTCCTCTCAGGAGGTTCCTGGCAAAGCTTCGTTTGACACAGAATCAGAGCCGTGTCCCACTCTGCTGCCCTGCCCCCTGATCAGAAAATAACAGATATTATGAGTGGAAACAGGGAAGCACATTTGTAGGAATGCAAAAAACATCCTTAATAATCTCTGCAGCCTTTTTGACTGAAGATCGTTCGACTCTTATGAGCAAATCCCTCCACATTTCATTTGGCATGTGTTCAAGAAGCCCCAGTTCTAGCAATACTAATGCTTCTCTCTTATCTGTTTACTTCAACAGCATTTTTTTCTGCAGTTCCTAAGTCTGGCACAATACTTCCCTGGCCCTCAAAATATAATTTTCATTCTCCTCCCCATCGCTTTGTAAACATTTATTTTTTTTTTCCTCTAATACCACTAATCAGAAAAGCACACATTTTGAGGCTTGGAGACACCTGCCTGCATTGGCTAATCTTCCCAGAGCTCCTCTATGATTCTCAAAATCCTTCTTGCTAGGCAATTTGCTTCTTCCCACTCAGCACCACAGCTGACCCTCCTTTCTCTCATACACCCCATTTTCTGTCCTTAACACCTTAGCCCTGTGTATGCAGGATATCACCCATCTGGTGAAGATTTTGTAATCAAGATAATCACCTTATTTTTATATTAAAAAAGGCATTTCTATACAAGCAAAAATCCCTTTTAGAAACTCCTTCCATTCTAACACTACACATGTATTGAAGATGTGTCAGTTCATCACAGCACCCAAACATTTTGGCACATAAACAACAGATTTGTAATAGTCTCTTTTAGGTTATACATATGTTATTGATTATGTGTATTAAAAGGACAATTTATGTACAAAACTGGTGGCTGTATATTTATAGTTAGGACAATGGAGCTATGCAGAACATTCACAATGAAAATTTAAAATCCACTTAATTTAGACTCTGTTCTGCTTTCATTTTGTAAAATCAATTGAGGCAAACCCAAAGTTTCTCTCTTTAATTCCCTTGCTACAAAATATAACACATCCATACCTTTCTGCTTTTGGAGAGAAAAATCCTTCTGCATTTGGAATTGTGCATTTCAGATTAACTGTACTATGAAGCTCAGTGTCTCAGCATAAATCCAAGTATTTCACAGAAGCCCTTGTGAGGAAGAATGGCCCAAAATGAGCACTAGTCCATGATCTCTACTTACATATAAATATGCATACACAGACTTATTTACACAAACACACAGATGAGTTATCAAGATGGGGAGACAGAATGTGTGCATGGTGCTGCAGAAAGAGGGCATGCTTAATTAAAGGATATCAGTAAAAGAACAAGTTGAAATGTCTGTGACAAAGTCTGGGTTTGTGATGTGTCTGATGTTGGAGAGCATTGCAATATTTGATTGTAGATTTAAGAAAACTGAAAGTCCTTAGGTGGAGATATATGAAATAGGAGCAAAAAAATCCCACCCTATCCTCAAATTCTTTTCACATGCTCATTTAACAATCAACAAAAGAGAAAACACTCTTATTAAAAAAAAAATTAACTAGTGATTTGCATTGCTAAAAGTTATGCGTAAGAGGGAAATGAAGGAGCCCAGTTACGTTTTACAGGAAATCGTAGAGAAAGAAAGCATGTACTCTGTCATGTGAATTTCTCTAAATATCAGCATTGGTTTCCAAGTAAAAAGACCCTGCAAAGCCAAGATCGGACATGCAGAATTCAGTTGTGGCTTGACAGTGTTCAGCATACCAACAGACACTTCCAATGCCTTCTACTTCTGTTTTGCTGTAGTTAGAGACCTGCTTGCTGTTTGGGACCCAGAAGGGCTGAGCCCAGGTCATTTTTACCACCCTGGAAGGGTAGGGAGGGCAGTGGGTGGGTCAGGCTCCAGAGCCCTCTCGCTTCACAAGGCACAGCAACCCAAACTCCTTCTGACAAAGGAAATCAATACCACAGCCGGAGACGTGCCCTGGCTTGGCACAGAATCTCAAATGAACAAAAGGCCTCCTCCTGCCTGAAGATCACCCCCTGAGCACTGTATCAAAGCTCACCTCATTTAATGCAAGCATCTGCAGAGGGTATTTTCCCCTCCAGGCCTCCCACGTCCTTCTCCAACATTTGCTGTTTGAGATCAGTAGTCTATACAATTTATCGCACCTGTCAAGGCTAATTTATTCATGCGATCTGGCACTAATCAAAAAGACTGAGATCGATGTGCCAGCAAACCCTGACATTTATTCATATTTTAAAGTCCTATTTGACCTTGAACTGCAGCTAACTGGAGCTGAACTGTCAGCATGTCTCAGAGGCTCGGGGGGTCTGGCAGATCGGCGCCTCTCGGCTACAAGAGCGATGTCAGGGCAGCAGAGCTTGGGCCAGCAGCAGGACAGGCTGAGCCACAGACAGAGGGCAGGAACACAGCACCACTCACAGCTCAGTGCTCACACACCCACCAGCCAGCCCAGCACGTGCACCAGGGCAGCTGATGCCTTAAGATTTTCGATTTCGTATTTTTCAGATCCTATACTGCATCAGTGCCTAGCTCTAAACTCCATGGAAAGTGCAGGTAATTGTCTTCCCATTTTAGTTAGGCAAAACAATCCCTCTGTGATCCGAGGACACCTCACAGCCTCAGGCCCTGAAAAGTATGGACAAAAGTGAATTGGGGAAGGAGCAAAATGGGAGAATATGACTTCATTACCTGAAGCTGTAATTGGAGGATTATTGCCTGATACGCAAATAGGCCACACTTATGTCTGAAAATCTTGACCATTGTCCATCCTGGGGGCAGCCTCTGCAAGGCTTTTGGCTGCTCAGAGTGTATCTATTGAAGACCTTTGATAAATACCCACTTTATCCTTCTAACTCTATCTAGCCTCTGTTCTAGGCAGCCATTCCAAGGCATCACAGCTTGAGACTGCACATTCCTGCAGTACAAGGGCTTGGGAGCCACTGGATTTCTTGATGAGGGACAGGAAGGATGAGGGAAGGGAGTGAAGCAGGAATATGATGTGTGTGTGCACAGGCAGGATATTTCACGCTTCCTCAGCTGCCAGACTGGCCCCAAGGGCTGTTCTTGGCAAGTGGAGGGGAGGCAGAGACAGAAAATGACACCACCTCTCCTCCCTGGGGGACCAGGGGCAGTGGTGCCAACCTGGCCAAAGAAGATATATGAGAAACTGTGCAAGCCACCAGGAACCTGCCAGCACAATGTGGCTACACCAGCTGGAAACAGGAATGGGAAAAACAGATCTCAAGAGGATTTTTGAGTGTGTTTTGCACTCTTACTCAGGCTTTGAATGTGCTTTGGACTCCTGCTCAGACCCAGAACTTAGGACTCACTCATTCCTTCTGAAGTCCATCACCCTTGTCCTTTCTTCACTCAATCAGGCCCTAAAGGAACACAGGAATTTCAAGTGCACTTCTCATAATGTATGCAGGTGCTGTAGCCTCCAGTAATCATTTCGGGCTTTGAATTCAGACCAATTAGTAGAGAAATACAATAAAGTTTGTTTTAAATAGATTCAGCCTGGCTCTGCCATCAGATGCTCTCAGACATCCCATGGGGGACATCTTTGGAGCCTTCTGCCTCAGTTTCCTCTTGGTTAAATGAAACCAAACTCATTTACCTGCTTCTTCAGAGCATGCCAGGAATTACAGACAGGACTTGCTCTGAGGTTATTGAATCATTTGCTTTTCTTCTGATAGGAAGATATTTGTGCAAATTACATTCTCTCAGAGACACAGAGGAAATCTGTGGCATTTTAGGTAGAAATATGCAGCTACAGTTTACTAAAACACGTGAATAAATTATTTTATCATAGTCAAAACACTTGGCTATGTGATATGCAGTTGCACCCAAAACAGATTTTGCAAATGGATTTTGTTGCTTCTCTGGGTTCTCCTTGGCTGCATTTCTCATGCTATAAATTCTGTATGTCATATTAAATATGATTTTTCAGTGAGATCTGCTTTTTCTAAGCCTAGAGTACAAATAGAAATGACAGTTACGTCATTTTGTGTTTGTTTTCCCTCTCTTTTAAATAGCTAACACCTTTCCATTATGTTGAAAGAAAGCTACCAATGGAAAGCAATTGGCATTTTGACCAATGCTTTTGTGCACATTAAATATATGTCTAACACTGCCATGAAATCTAATCTGATATTCTGGAAGAGAAACAATGACATATGAGGATGCAGAGGGAATTTATCTATGTGAATCTAGACTGGCTGCAGCATGCAAGCAGTGAAAGTACACACAGAGCTGGGTTACAATAAACATGCTAATAAAATATTTCAGCCAACGCGTTTCCCTATTTTTCCTGTGTAGAAAACAAAATTTATGAGCATCTTGAAATGTTGTGGCTGTAAGTGTTTTAATGATTCTTTTTTATCTGTCTGTGCTTGGCCAGGATCTGGTTCCCTGTTCTGGCTCCTCTAAGAGGAGGTGCCAGGTCCCACTCCTCTGGGAGCCCTTTGGAGGAGAAGCACCAACTCACCTCTCACTGCTGGCTAATCTGCTGCTGCCTTCTGCACAAAATGCTCTTACCAGCACAGTGTTAAGCTGCCTTTTTTCCGTGTGTTACACACAATGCAGATAATGATAAATTTGGCACCGAGGAGTGGACCTTTATCCAACAACACAGCTACATGAATTAATCCTTCCCCGCTCCTCTGCTCAGAGGTACCTGTCACACAGGTCAGCTCAACATGCTCTGCCTTATTCAGGTGACACTAGTGCAAGGATAATTATTAGTCAGTCAGAGATTTCTTTAGCAGACCAAAAAAGGTACAGCAAGAAAATGTCAACCACCTTGCAAAGCCTTCCAGGCAGAAATAAAACAGAGCCAAGCAAACCTAGGCCCCACAGCTCTTAACCCTCCAAGCCCACAGCTCTCAAAGATCAGCTCTGTTACCCTCATGCTCCCAAGACAAAAACCCTTCCCCTTTCCAGTGGTGATGACTTACACATTTAACACCATAAATAATGGTGTTAACACCATAAATAATGGTGACCTGAGCACTCCTGCAAGGGGAGCCCCTCAGCTGTGCATTTAAATACCTACAACCCCACCTCCAGACCTGCACTCAGCCTGGAGGAGCTCAGCCCTAAGGCTGAAAAGCATTTCCCCAGTGAGATCACTGGCCCTGGTCACTGCCAAGGGGAGCATTCTGGGCTGTGACCCACACATCCAGAACTTACCCAGGCTGCTGGGCTGGGGATGAGCACACAGGACATTGCTCCAAGCCAAATCTTTGCCCCAACTGCAGAAATCTGGGCTGAAATGACTCGTCCCATCTTGAGAGCCTAATTTCCCATATTTCCTAGAGATGCCTGATTAAACCTCTCATCCCCCAAAAAACAAGAACCAGCTGGGGAGCTACTCAAAAAGTCAATTAGGAAAGGGGCATCCCCTCTCTCTGGGAACAGCTGGTGTTCTGGATCACTTTCACATCTTCCCTTCTTTTTGTGTGGAAAAAGGATGCTTTCCATAGAACTGGTTTTTCTTTTTCTTTTTTTTTTAAGATTTCTGAGAGAGATTCAAAATGGTTCCAGAAAAACTCAAAGAAATCTTTTGCCAGGTGTGCTGGGACCAGGCTAAAGACTGACAGTTGGGCACCTCTGGGTGCAAAACATCCCAAGCCAAGCTTTCAGTAATCAGCATCAAAATTTAGAGTTCTACAGGCCATTTGGAGATCTGGACGAGCTGTTATTTTGCAACACAAAATATGTTGTATCAGAAAGTTTCTGAACAGCTGTAGCTCATCTCTAGTGTTTGGTTCAGACTCATCATTAGGCAAGTGAAACCTATTTCAATCTCAATTAACACTCTCCTCTTCATTTTCCCCCTCTCTCTCTCATCCAGTTCACACTTGCCTCTGAAGAGGAACACATGTGAGATTGAGATCAAACCTGCAGGAAAGGGGCTGAGAAGAAAGTGGCAAAGACTAAGGAAGCTTTTTTTTTTTTCCCCCTCAGTTCTTTTGCTGTTGATCTCTTTCTGAAATTTCCAGCCCTGTGCTTTGATAATGTCCTGGTACATGAAAGAGTTTGTAACACAAAATGTTACACTCGATGGAGCATGGTGTGATACAGGAGCCAAATGGCCAGATGCTCTTTTCTGAGCCATTTCCAATGCTCCCACTTTAGAGAGGGTTTTTAAGGGTACTCACAAGCTCCAGTCCTGTACTGTGCTGGCAATTTCCTGCTGCAGCACCACTGTGCTGTGTTCTGATGAAACCATTGTTGCCCACTCAAGGTTAAAGTTATCCTTATTTTAGTAAAATGAAAAATAATGAAGAAAATAAAAGAGGGCAATATGGTTAGAAGAAATTGCAGATAGGGAAGGATTTGGGTTCTGTCCCCAAAACCAGGATCATACATCCCATTAGAAGTACAATTAAGACTATATTAATAATCTGGTCAGAGAAAAACCCAAATACTCCTAACCCCATCAGAAGAGGCCCAGGGCCACATTTTAGCTGTTTAGCTCTGCTTTACACTGTTTGCACATCCTGCTCTTTCATGTGGGGAAGACCCTTTACAGAGGAAACCCTGTGCTTTGAAATGTGGCTGAGGTCAGACATTTGAACCCTGTCCCCAGGGCTGCTTATCACTGGAATCATCCTGTCCTCATCTGCTTTCCCACCTTCTCCCTGGATCTGGTTTGGGGGGGGAATCTGACCTCAGAGCTGGGATCAGAGTCCCTGGCAGTGCTGACAGCTCCCTCCCAGCTGTGAGCACAGATATTGCCCTCTGCAGCCCATGGACCTGGCCACTGCACAGGGGCAGCCACCAGTGGTGACTCTGGGTAGTTTTTGGTGACTCTGGGTGGTTTTGGACACTCCAGAGCTGGAGTTTAACACCTGCAGGAGCTCCTTGCCTTGCCACAAAGTCTGTCTCCACTTCCAGACAGAATGTGTGACTGCTGGGCACAAATGCCAAGCCTGATCCCATCCTGCCTGAACCTGTGCAGCTCCAGTGGAATCAGGAGATGCTGAACCTTGGATGTGCTGAGGGCCTGGCTCATCACTTCTGCACACCAGCACAGAACCAGCAGCTCCAGGTCCTGCTCTGAAGAGGGGAGGGAGCTGGGAATTCATGGAATGCAGGCACCACGACCTCAATCCTTTGACTTCTTCATGCTTGGCTCCACAAGCTTAGCGTTCCTTTACCTCAGGAAATGCCTATAAAACTGCTAAATTAAACTGGAGATGGTAAAAGAGGACACCTTTACTCACACACTTTATCTGGAGGGTGAGAATTATCACTGAGATCTTTGCAGCCTAAGCACTGGGGCAACTTCCAATAACAGCAGATTACATCACTTACCAGGATTTTGCTTAGGCAGTGTAGAACTGCTCAGAAACATTTTAATAGCATTTAACTTCATGCTGAAAATGCTGATTTATTGCACTCCAGTGTGAATAGGCATGTCTAAGGACGGAGCACACCACTTTTTCAGATGTCAGCAACTGTGGGGTTTTGTTAACATAGTTCAAGTGATTAAATGTCTTTGAACTAAAAGGCTTTAAGACTTTTAAGTCAAAACTGAATTAATTTATACAAAAAATTATAGCTTGGGAAAGGTCCAAATAAAAATGAAGTATTTTCAGATTCACCATAATACGACACTTTGATTAACCTCTATTTTTTGTGCAATTTTGACTTGTATTTTACCACAGCACATGTGAAAAAATGCTGGAATTTTGAGTAACTCACCAGAGCTGAGTTTCTATTTAGCTCTAAGACTAGGAACCTGGCCTCATGAATCACACAGAGCAAAAAGCATTGTCCAGAATTCAGAATTAAAGTTTGCTATACATAAACCTTGTGACATTTTTATTACAGCATACCAGTCTGGAATCTGCATTTAAAACACTGACTGCTCAAAGGAATCTAAATCTCTTTAGCTAAAGGTAATAAAATGAGGTCAAAAATTCACTACTCAACAATCTACCATTAGCATTTCTGCTCAGAAAAAAATGTAGTTCATCTATTTTTAAAGAAAGTAAAGGCAGAGCATATAACAGAAGTTGGGAAAGTATAATGATGTGCTTGTGTATGGAGGTCCATTAGGTAACGAGTTTCATTTCCTCATCAAGAGATTTTGGTGCATCTACATCAGGATTTTTTTACAGTACTTGTGTAAGGCAGAAGTGGGACTGCATTTCTGTTGGCACAACCCATGGTTTCAGCCTGGCCTCCATCACCAACTAAATCACAGCAGCAGAGAGCACTCAGGGTCTGAGCTGGATCCTGGCTGGGATCAGCTCCTTTCAGTCCTGAGGAGCTCTGTGCTCCCAGAGATATTGCACTGACAGTGCCACAAAACTGGCCAGAGGTACCTGGGACACACCTGCTGATGTGACTCAGTGCTCCTGGGAATAAAGCAGCCTGATGCTGGCCATAAAAGAAAAGGAGTTTTACTTGCAGTTATCAACGTGGCAACAGATTTTTTAAAATGTAATTTGTTTGGATTCTTAATGGTGGAAGCAGAACTTAATTTCTGCTGCAGTATCCTTTAAAATAAATGCTTGATCTCTTTCCACCCACCATTACAGCTGATGGGCACAAAGTAAAAAGAACAGCAACTCATTCACCTTATCACTGGAGCACCAGAGGAAGAGAGGGATCCTTAGTGCAATGATTAATGACTCACTATAAAAAGATGCATCATAAACTGCTTGTATTAGGTTAAATCATAAACTAGGCTTTTAATGTTTATGTGATCCCTTTCTAAATAATTAAGCGTGTCTGTAGCTCCCACTAGGAATGGAACTCACATGATGCTTGCAAAGCATGCAGCTTCTTACAGGGTCATAATTTGGGACCCTTACTTAAAGGGACCCCTGTCTGCCTCCACATTCAAGCACTGCTTGAATTTCTCTTCCTGTTGGGACATCTCTCTGTACTCAGAGAGACCATTTCATGTTCAGGAGCAGCAAAGATGGTCTCCCCTGAATTTAGAGTGTCTTCTTCAGCCTGTGCTCATGAAGGGCAGCTCATCCACAGAGGAGTCAGCCAAGACTGGATGCTGTAATTTCCTGTGTTTAGGTGCTAATAATAACTCCCATCAGCTTCAGTAGCTGGTTGGAGATCAGTGAGAGAATGGCACCGTTTGTCCTAACAGAATTCCCCCAATTTATCCATCTTGTGGTGAAACTGCCACCTTTAAAAAATACAGTGCAAGGTGACATTATGTAAGTGTCCATCCATTTCCTTACTTCACAAGCCTGCAAATGTGTCCATTTCCCTTTTATTTCCCAGAACAGCTGGTGCTTTTTCTCAACCAAACCAGAATCTCCCTCTCTTGGCAAACAGGCATTGGCTTCAGTGTGAAGTCACCCCATCAGGAGAATGTTGCACCTCTAACCATTCTAACCACCATTATTTGCTCAAAAAATAATAGGAGTTTTAAAAAGACCTGCAGACCCCTAAATACTCTCAATAGGCACAGCAGGCAACCCCAGTCTTTTGCTGCACTGCTTATTTCATACTCAATACAGAAAATGTCTTTGGTTAATTATTTAAATATTTCCATCTATGGAATTGAGAAAAGGGAAAAGCCAACAGTGGAGAATCCAAGGTCATGATTTTTCAAAAAACAATAGATTTCATGGGAATTAGCTGGGTTATCAAACAGTATCCTCCCAAATCAGCTCATTAGTTTCACTGAGTTTCCCGATTTCATTTTATTAACACAATTTAAACAAGGGTTCACTAGATGCAATGTAATCTATTTCAGACACTCCAAGCCTAATCCCTTTTCTCTTAGCAGTTGCATGATAATAGTTTTCAAAAAAGTAGAAAAGGATTATTGTCACAGCTATTTTAAATAGGGACTGTTTTCAGCCAAGCATGGGCCACCACCTTCCCTACATCTTATTACTTATTATTATATTAATTTTTGTTCTTTACTTATTCATTCATGTATTCCTTCCTTTTTCTATCTTTCATTGCTTCACACATGGTCAACAGCACCCCACTGTGCAGGTGGGGAGGAGGCACCAAATATCCCTGCATGGGTCACTGCACCAGGCCTTAGGAAATAAGTGATTTTTTTGCAATTTACTTGAAGGTTTTGGAGTTAAAAAAAACCCAACTAGGTAAATTCACAGTGGTTTTAAAAATAGCCTAGAGAGAAGGGAGAAGGTTCCTGTGCATTTTCACACTGTTAGTTTCTGACAGCTCTGAAAGACTCACAGGAGGGGATCACACATAGGATTTGCAAATTAGGAGGCAGACACTGTATATTACTTGCCAGGCTGGAAACACAGAGTAACAGACCTGTGCTATGGACACACAGCTTATTTCACAACAAACTCAAACTCTTGTATTTTCATAAAACCTTTCCAAACAGCAAGGATAGCTTTTCTTCTAGGGCAAAAAAAGGCCCCCAACCAAAAAAAAAAAAAAACCCAAAGAAAAAGAGCTGTTTCCTAGATCCAAGCTTTCTGCAGGCTTTAAGAGGTTCCCTATCCCTGAAAACCCATCCTCACTCACCTCAAATCCTTGTCTCTTCAAGCAAGTGCCATTTCATAATCCTATTAAAACCTTTGCCTCTGTTTACCAGGAGCTCTAATCGTACTCAGCAAGTTCTCCTGGGCTAAGGAAGAGCGACAGCTTTCAGATTTCTTAGGAGCCTTATTCATCAACCACGCCAGGGTTTTGCCAGAGTGTTCAATCTATTCTGGGAGCAGCCATGTGGAAAAAGCTTCAAACAGCTCAAAGCCCTGCACAATGATAAAGGAAAGCTCACACAATCCTGGTAATAGCCTGACCCTCTTAAGGAAAATTGGATGATTTGTGGTAGCAGTTTTTCTGTCCCCTATGTGAATTCTGAACCTTAAAGTATAAGCAGTGTATTCACACAGTCCCATTACAAACCCATCCCTCTTGCAATGCTGGAATAACAAATACACACCCACATGTGAAAATAAACTCTTGCTGCAGTGACCTTCCTCCTCAGTCCAGTGGTGTGAAGGAGTTTGTAGCCATTTTAGAAAAAAGAAGAGCCAGATAAAGAATAGACTCATTTTATGTTCAATGTTTCACCAAGAGCAGAATATATGCTTTAACGAGCACATTACATGCACCAGGGACATGTTACTGGGAAGCAGGGGATAAAGAGTAAAGGGAAAATAATTAAACAGTCAGCTTTATAATGAGGAAACTCTGTTCATGCAACATTAAGTGGCCTAATTTTCAAATGCTAAGCAAAGCCATGTTCCTTGGGCTTCAGGAGGACTTGCTGGCCAGAACCACCTTGAAACCAAGGGCAAAGGATCACAGGTATCAAACCTCCTTTAGGTCCACTGTTATTCCAAAGTCATCTGTCCACACTTCACACTGACCTGTCCAACAGGATTGAATACCTGCACCCTGTATTCTTATTCTACAAGGAGGATCCTTAGAGTTGTAAAATATCCCAGCATTCATAATGTGTGTATGATGAACATTACAAGTGATTTCTACCTGCCTGGCCTTAGTTTTCTGTAGGTGTTGCATCTGTCAGAGCACAAATATACAACCTCAGCTAAGGGCAAGAGCACGTGGAGACTTAGAGTGGCTGTTTGCACCAGGAAAGAGACTGGGAAAGGGGAAAACCTTTCTCACTGGGCTCAGACACTGACAGGGTGAACCAATAAAGCATATTCCTGACTGTCATCAGTTCTCTCGAGGGCCAAAAGGCCAGGAACATTCATTAACTGGCACTGTAACTTCCAGATTGTCCTGCAGCACCAACTCCTCCAGCACTACAGCCCATCAGTCAGGCAGCAGCTCTGCTGGGCCACGAGCTCCCCAGCGCCCTCTGCACATGCACAAAGTCTCTGTGTTACTCACTCTCATGCCTAGCTCGATGTTTTCTCCTCCATAGACCTCCATGCCAGGGTCCAGCAGGCCAATCTCACCAAAATACTCTCTGTCCACCACAAAGGAGCATCCAATCATGGCTGGTGTCCTGCACAGAGAGATCAAAGCAGAAAATTAAGCCATTGATTAGCTCATAACAAATGTACATAGATTAAACAGTTCTTTGTTTTCAAGTTTACATTCTAAATTTACCTATTAGCATCAATCACATGGCACTTCATGTATGCAAGAAATTCTCTGTTTGTGCTGTAATTTCTGAAGACTTTCTGTTGAATCAGTCTCTAGCTAGAAGTGGTCTCAAAGCTCTAAAAAAACCACATGGGGCCCTGGATACTCCTGGCTGGGCACTTCCATCCTCTGCTGATGCATATATTTATACATCAGGATCTTTGCATTTATAAATTCAAGTTATTTCATGAAATGCATCTTCTTGATTGTATTTCCCAGAGCCAAGCCTGGAAACAGATTTGCCTAAAAAAGCTGAGAGCTCTCCTGTACCCAGGATGAGACATATTCTATATACATCTTGATTTCACATCTTGTACCACTGAAAAGCATATCTTAGGCTAACAAGGAATAAATTTGGTCTTGGAACTAAAATGAAAGAAAGACACAACCAAGGTAAGGAAATTCAGTACCTTTGCAATGAAATAAGCCTTGGAGGGAATATTTCAGGTATATTTTTAAAGTTTTACCCATGATAAAAGAGGGAAGGAGATGAGGGAGAGAAACACACACCACTTTCTTCATTTTCCTTTTCTTATATTCAAAGCTAAACACAGGCTTCACTGGATCAAGGCATCACTGCTTTGCAAAACTGAGATGCTAGTTTGGGCTTAGACTCATTCTTTTTCCAGCCCTGTCTCCCCCACAGAAATCCTCTGGAGGCAGCTCCTTACAGCAGCAGGATGCTCCCATGAGGATGTCTCCTCCCTTTCTGATGAGGAATGGCACTGCCAGGCTTTGCAGACTGCTCTCAGGTGCTGGAGTCTCTCTCTCTGGGGGATGGATTGCT
This sequence comes from Molothrus aeneus, assembly GCF_037042795.1. Lineage (NCBI taxonomy): Eukaryota > Metazoa > Chordata > Aves > Passeriformes > Icteridae > Molothrus > Molothrus aeneus. The sequence goes on along the minus strand of NC_089663.1, from coordinate 8,335,183 downwards.
GCAGCTGTAGGCTCTGTCCATTAAAACCCTGAGTTGTTAATTGAACAGGAATGGGAAATACATTTTAGATGCAACTACATAATCATCACTCACAAATGAATGCCACTGAGTCTTTGCAACTCCCTCTCCCTTCTAGGGTTTATTCCTTCTCATTATATATATTCAAAGATAGACTTCACAAGCTTTCACCGCTTTTTCAGAAAAAAAAATGTTTTCAGGAGTGAGCAACAGCAGCAGAACAATGACAGAAAGAACTACATCCAGCTTTTATAATTTTATATTGGACTACAGTGTCACACTGGCATATCACAAACACTTCTCAAAAAATGTGCTGGAATTAAGCTCCAAGCCCTCACTTGGCTTTAGAACTGGGTTTTTCCAGTACCTGAAATACTCCAGTCCATCCACCACTTTTAGTGCAGTGCAGCAGAAAGCTGGAAATGGCCACATGAGCAAAAGCAGCTGTGTTAGCACCTCTTACCCCCTGCTCACTGCCAAGGGGTAGCACATGAGAATCTGAGTGCCCCCAGCACTTCACAGCTTCAGAGCACAAGATATTAACCTGCTTTATATAAAACAACCTTTTCCCTCAATCATGCACTCTCTAGTAAAACAGAGGCACTTCTAGAAGGAGAAAGCAGCAATTAGAAGTGTACTATTTTTTACCAACACCTCAAAGGTGTTGTGAAACTTAATTGATCTGTGGAATATACCTTGACACAATGGAGGATGTTATAAGGATTAATTATAATCAACAGGAGCACTCAAAGGATAATGTGGGAAACACAGCAAAATGGGTTTTACAGCTAAAAGCTTAAAATGCAGCCTAGAGTTGTATTGATTCTGCACTGGAGAAAGATACAGCATAGTCAGGCTGGGGGAATTACCTGACAGCATTGCTGTAGCAGGGGAGGCATGAGAGAAACATTTCTCTGGGAATGCCCTGGGAAAGGGAAGAAGCACAAGGAGGTTTCTGGTGCTGAACTCTCCCTCCTTGCAGCAGGAGGAGGGGCCCTGTGAGAGAGGGCAGTGCCTGCCATGGGATGGGGCACATTGGCCAGGGAAGAAAGGCATTTGCTGCAGGACTGGTTTGTGTCAGTGAGACCCCCAGGAGCTCTGTGGGTAAAATTCCAGCAGTGCTGACACCCATTTCTCCAGCCAGGTGCATCCCCCTCCTTCCCTGACTGAAGGGAGATGCCTGGGGGCTTCACCAAGAGCCAGTGAAGGAGAAAGGGATGGGGGCTAAACTGCACGTGGTACAGTCAGTCTTCCTCTGCCTTATGCATCTTTCTCTCCTGCCTAAAGGCCAGCATATATTTATTTTTATATATATTTATATATACATATGTGCACAATGCAATCAGGTCACATTTGAAACAGTTTCCTGAGCAGCCAACTGCAACTTCCAGGAAAACTGACAAACACTCACAATAAACACATAAATTCAAACACAAATAGAACCATAAATAAATATATAAGCATGAATGTATATATACAGGCATAGAGAGAGAGACAAGGAGTTTCAAATGATACATCACACATCCAATCTCTGAGTGTTCCACCTCCCCCAGCAGGATGTTTCTTTGATTCAGGTTCTTAAGAAACACCTCACCCTTGGTCTGACATGTAAGTGGGGAAACCTGCAGGGTACCTGCAGAAATATTTCTATTTTTCTTACAGCTCATGTCTTTCTGCAAGAAAGAGTCACACCAGGCCCCAAGAGCACAACTCAAGGACAGATTTGCTGCTCAGGAGATACAGGAAAAAAAAAGACAAGATGACAAGCTAATGCTCATCTAGAAAGGCAGAGCAAATAGGGATGCAGAATAACTCTCTGATGCCCTGTGGAAGTAATTTTTTTTGGAACAGGCAGGACACCCATCAGAACCTGGACAAATAAAAGCAAAACTGCTTTGTTACAGGCTCCTGTGAACCAGAAACTGTAAAGATGGCTGTGAGCAGTCAATAATCACTCCCCAGTTTTATTATTACATGGCAGCATGGTTTATCATGAAAGACTTTACCTCCTGAGCTCAGGTGGATTTCTTCCCAGAGCAGTGAGGGCTCAGGCTGGCTTCATCATTATTGTTACTGCAGACCAGCATGGGGCCTGACTTGCACATGAGATGGGCACACACAGTCTCAGATAGAAGCAGCAGCACAAAACACTTCACTGGGGGCACATCAAACTCTAATTTATGTCCATGAGCAAGGCACTGGCACTCTCTGGAGCAGCTGATGCAGTGCATGTACATGCACATCCCTACTGGTAGCAAGCTATGGCATATTAAAGCAGTAAGTGAGAACATATGCAACAATGAAATGCACCACTGCTGCTGGAGGAAGATAAAATGGAAAGCTGTGCAGTGCTTGGCTGGGTGAGGCTGACTAATGACTCTAATGTTAGTGGCTGCTGATCAAGAAATCAAATGCAGAGCAGTCCATCATAATCACAGCAGGTGAGCGAAGACAAGTCAGAGCCAGAGTTCAGAATACCAGAAACCTTCCTTGCTGTTCCAAAACCCAGGGAAAAAAAAAATACAGCATGCATTAAAAAAGCCAGCTTGTTTCAATGCATAGTCAAATTCATGAGAAGCCCTGTGAACCAGATCCTTTGTTGCACAGTGTGGTGCCAGATGATAAGGACATTTTTGGGCAGCGTGCTCGCAGGAACATGAATGGAAAATGATGCGATGGACACAGTGAGTCAAAATAACAATCCTCATTTAAATCTTCACCTCACAGACACCTTCTATCTCAAATGTCAAACATGGAAAATGGATTGCCTGCAGAAGCCAGCTTGGGGAACATCAATTGTTCTGAAGTTCAGAGTATTAACGTGGGGGGGAAGAAAGAACCGACTTTAAAGTGCATCAGAAATCTTTACAAAATCTGACACCTTGTTCTTGCTATTTCTTTACCTTTGTTAGCACTTCAAAGCCATGTCCCCTTTGTCACTTAGCTCACAACAGCTGATGTGACATTTTATGGTGCACACTTGACATGACTGCCCATGAGTGAGCCACTGGTGTGAGGGACAGTTGCTGCTCTTTCCCAGCAAGGCTGAGTAGAATCATGTCAGTGTTCAAGAAATTAGAGGGTCAGGCTTAAAATAGAAAAATTCTTAGGAAAGAAGCACACCTTTTTTGTATTCCCAGAAGAAAACAGGAATTGGACCCTGCTTTTCCAAATGCCTCACCCAATTCTGCACATTGATGATATTTATTCATACAGTGCAAACATGAGAAATGCCAGGGCTGTGATCCTCACTGATATCAGGGTACACATGTTCTTTAATGCTGAAAATCTCTAATCCATCTGGAGATCTGGCAGAGAGTATTCAGCTACACCAACCACAAAACCAGTCACAGGGTTATTTGTTACCAGATTTTTTCACAAAACACACAGAGAGGCACAAACCAAACCCACTGCTTGCTGGAAACAGAGTCAAACAAAGCCTGAAGAGGGACAGTGGTAGCAAGGACTAAATGGACTTGCAGTTTTCATGCTGATGAGCAGCTCTGAAATCTTTTGAATGCACTGGACAGACACATGGATTCAAGCACCATCAAAGTGCACAGTTTCTGTCTTGTAAAGTGGACTGAAATGGGAATCATGGGTGCAATATGTGATTTGGAAAGCTGGTTACAAAACCAGAACCTGTACCAAAGCAAGTCACATCTGATATTTTTTAAAAAGTTACTCACTAGCCTGACTTTGCCTTCCTTTTGAAAATACACTTTAAATATTCCACAGCTGGTAAGTTCCCACTGTGACCACTCCCAAATCTCAGTCCTAAGGACAGACTTCCTGATTGTTTTCATCACTAACACTCACACAGTCACTCTTTCCACTACCAAAATTACAGTGGCATATCACTTAAAAGCCACAAAATCACATTATATTTCCACAGGCAGGAACAACACAACAGCCAGATGCTTTAGTAAATCCACCTGGGTGCTAGAGCTTCAGAGGCCCCTCAGCACACACTGCAGTGTGGCCATAAAGGGGATGCTCTGCTCTCCTAAATCCCTTCCTTCAAAGAAGGAAGTGTTCATGGTTGCAGGTGGATGTCTCTGCATTTTAGGGCATGGAATTGTTAATTTGCAGAAGCCGTGCTTGGGCAGTGGCAGTGGGGCAGTGCTCCTGATATTTGCCAGCCAGGGTTGGGTGTTCTCCTTCTGCTGCTTGTCTCATCTGTCTCTGGGCAGTTTCTGCACTGGTGAGCTGGAGGGTTTCTTTATTCAGGTTCAGAATGAAATCTGAACTGCTCTTGGGAGCCAGCTACTCTTGTGCATCAGATTTTAACCCTGCTCAGTGCTTGAGTTTGGATTTGAGTTTTTGATTTTGGATTGAGTTTGTTCACTCCTGTGTCAGTCCAACTCAGTGCCAGCATGGCACCAGCAAGAGCCTGAACATAAATCTGAGGGAAATCCATGGTAAATCAGGCCCTTTATTGCTGAGGTTTAACCTCTTAGTTCAGTCTTATCTGTTATGTGATCATTGTCTCCAGAACAGAAGATACTGAAATACTGGAGCAATCTATGGGAAAATTACTACAATGATTTCACATATAAATTGTGAGTCATGAAGTGCACAAAACCTTTCAGGAGTGAAAGCTTTGGATGATTAATTTTCCTTTATCAATAAACTTTCTCAGGGTTGAGTGAAACAGGTATAAAACATCTGCACTTTTAAAACAATGTGAGGTGAGCAGGGCATGTTATCCAGGAAAACTGATTTCCTAAGTAATTACTTCCCTGCTTATTGAGGTTTCAAGCCAAGCAAAAGGTCAGTGATGATGGACTGTGCTGTCCTGCAGTAAATAAGGTTAATATTACTGTATAGCTCTGTTTTGCAGTCACAGAGCATGAGAATGAACCTGAGTACAATTTTCAACACCTGGTGAAATACAGATTAAAATATTCCTCTTGATGAGGGAAGGATCCTGTGAGGTGGTTCCATCCCTCTGATCACTTAGAAATGTGATCAGTGTGTCAGTGTCCTTTCACCTCCAAAAGATCACTGTCACTTTTTTCAGGTGGGTCTGTTGTTGGAAGTGCTTGGCTGAACTTTTCAGGATCTGGCAACTCAGTCTTTGCACTGGAAGGGAAATATATCAGCTCCTCTGCCAGAGCCCACACTGGGAGCATACAGTAGAGTTTTAGCTTGCTTTAAGATGATGCAAATATACAAGAAAATGAAGATGACTTTAAGCTGGTAATTTGTGTCCTTAAGAAGTCTTAAAAAAAAAGAGCATCCTAAAGTGCATACTTAGGCTTCAAATTTTTTAGCATTTATTTCTAGAGTTGGTAACAGCAGTACCCTTAACCCAGCACAATATGTCCCAGAGGAGCTGTTAGACAAACATCTGCACTGGAGATGAAAGGCTAGGAGATGTGAATTTTCAAATGGAGGGGAGAGAAAGCCTTTTTCACATCAGTTCCAGTTTTCCCACTGTAACAATTCTCAGAAACACCTTCACCATTCCTGTAATGGCTTTTCCTCAGAAAATTCCATTCCTGTAATGTACAATGTTGTCTTGTAGGGAAAAATAAATTGACACACTGACTACATGGTCTGGTGTAGGTTCGCTTTAAAATTCAACCAGTAGGAAAACTCCAAACATGTGCAAAGTTCTCAAAAAAACCCCAAAAAACCAAAAAAACAACAACAACAACAAAAAAAAACAACCTCAAAAAACAAACAAAAAACCACACACAAAAAAAAAATCCCACAAAAAACCCCCAACCAACCAAAAAAACCCCAAAAACCCACCACAAACCCAAAAACAAACAAACAAAAAAACCAACCCAAAAAAAACCCACAAAGAAAAGAAAAAAAGAGCAGTTCTCAAACACAGCTCCTAGTGATGCTCCAGGGAAGCTCTGGTTTGGACAGATGATCAAGACTGCCCACAGAACAGGAGGGAAACCAGCCACATTGTAATCCCACACACAATACCTTTGTTTCTCTTACACACAATGGGCCAGAGTCCACTGGAAAATAAAAGGTTAGATGCAAAGGATCCTGCTATTCTACTAATGGCCAGAACACGTGCTTGAAGCACATACTCAGAACCAGAGCACTCGTGTACATTGTGGGGCAGCTCCGAGGGGCAGCACACACATCCACAACTTTTGTGGAGCCATTAGACTCATTTTGTTATTCCTGCAGGCACAAAGCCTGTAGCTTTATTTATAGTGGATATTTTTGCCCCTGACGAGGGGGAGAGATGAATGCATCTGACTCCTTCTTATCAGAAGGCTAATTAATTACTTGAGTATACTATATTATTCCAGACTATATTACACTATATGACATTACAACTAAACTGAATTTGCCCAGCACTCAGCTGCACTCCACTGCACTCATCTTGTGACTGTCAGGGAATGGTCCTGACACACACACACCTGATAGGCCAAGGGAACAAACCACCATCACTCTGGGCAACAATCTCCATGTTGCATTCTACTTTGGCACAACAAATAAGAATTGTTTTTTCTTTCTCGGAGGTTCAGAAAATGTGAAACCCAGAAATACTCTTGGGAAGAACTGTGCCTTGCTTTTCTCTGTGAAGAGAAATGTGGCAACACTCGTTCAGACAGCCGAGATGGAAACACCGCTCTGCCCGAAGTGACAGCGCAGGGGAGATTTACCTGATGGGAGCTGACTCATCCCCTTTATCAAGCCAGTCCTGTGGTGGGATGATGTACATGCACCAGAGCCCCCAGTTGTAGCCGTGGGCAGCGTTGGCGTACTGCTGCACCTCGAAGGTGTTGTACTTGATGTTGTCGATGGCGGGCAGGATGATCCGCTTGCGATCCTCCTTGATCCGCGTCAGCGCCGGCTCCGCCCTGAGAGCAACGAGAGCAGCACAGCGTGTTACAGCCATGCCACCCTGCAACCCCAGCGTGTTACAGCCATGCCACCCTGCAACCCCAGGGTGTTACAGCCATGCCATCCTGCAACCCCAGCGTGTTACAGCCATGCCACCCTGCAACCCCAGGGTGTTACAGCCATGCCACCCTGCAACCCCAGGGTGTTACGGCCATGCCACCCTGCAACCCCAGGGTGTTACAGCCATGCCATCCTGCAACCCCAGCGTGTTACAGCCATGCCACCCTGCAACCCCAGGGTGTTACAGACATGCCATCCTGCAACCCCAGGGTGTTACAGACATGCCACCCTGCAACCCCAGTGTGTTACAGCCATCCTGCAACCCCAGCGTGTTACAGCCATCCTGCAACCCCAGCGTGTTACAGCCATCCTGCAACCCCCGGGTGCTACAGCCATCCCTGCAACCCCAGCGTGTTACAGCTACCCCAGGGTGTTGCAGCCATCCGGCAACCCCAGCGTGCTACAGCTACCCCCAGGGTGCTACAGCCAATCTGCAACCCCAGGGTGTTACAGCCATGCCATCCTGCAACCCCAGGGTGCTACAGCCAATCTGCAACCCCAGGGTGTTACAGCCATGCCATCCTGCAACCCCAGGGTGCTACAGCCAACCTGCAACCCCAGGGTGTTACAGCCATGCCATCCTGTAACCCCAGCGTGCTACAGCCACCCCAGGGTGCTACAGCCATCCTGCAACCCCAGCGTGCTACAGCCATCCTGCAACCCCAGGGCCCGCTTGGCAGGCTGAGGAAATGAGGTTCTCTAATTCTGTTGAGACATAAACTTTAAGGTATTTAGAGATTTTAGAGGAGCTAAGGTTTTAGTTGGAGATAAGCTTTATTGGAGATAATTAAAATAAATAGGTAGGTTTTGATGAACTAAGAGTTAACTAAGTTAACTAATAATTGATTGCTTGTCAACACAATGTTTTGTTAGCTGGGTTTATAATGAAGAATATAGAAACTGGTAAATAGCTTTTAGGAACATAAGACAATTGTAGGCCTCCTCTGTCCTGGAACCAATTGAAGACAGGAACGGGAGTTCTACCAAGGGTTCATTTGTCATATTTGCATTGAAAAGGTAGAAAGAGGAAGACCTCATTTACCTCCTCATTTTGGGACCCCTCCCCATGGAAGGTTCCACCAACCCATTTCAAGGAACAAACTACACATGCTTAATAGCTTTTGAAGTAATCACCATACAAAGTGGGGAAGGGGATGTACCAAAGTTATGAATATTTGTATTTTGGGTATTCAATACTTGTATAGATAAAAGGACTCCGTAATCACCTGTAAATTGGGGTATGTATTTGGGAGCTATCCCACAATAAACATACACTTTCTAACTTTAAACTGTTAGAGAGTTTTTATCTGTCACAGTTGGATATCAGTACTAGATCAATATCCATATTTTTTAATAAATCACTGTGAGCATCAGCACAGTGAGATGGCAAAGCCAGAGCAGGCAGGGAGGGATGGGGCACGGATCACAGACACACGCTGCTGGGACTGCAGCTGGTGTGGGACACTGCACACAGCACCTGCACAGGAATCAGCACTTCTGTGAAGCTGTGCCAGAGATAACTGTTGCCCTGATTTTTTAAGATTTTCTAAGTCTTCTGATGTTTACGTTCTTGTAATGAACTGTCTCACACACTTTCTGTAAATAACTTATTGTTTTGCATTCTGTTATAGAGGAGAAATTTGAGAGACTCTTAGTTTGTCCAGTGTAATTGGAGAGGTGGCACTTTCACCCTCCAATCCACTGTCACTTTTAGAATCTATAGATGTTAGAGTCAGAAAATAAACTTCATTTTTTTTGCCTTGAAAACAGCAGTGTGTGTGCATCATGTTATTTTGTGTCCTATAGTGACCCCAACAACACAAAATTTGACCTCATATTTTGCCTGTTACCATAAATGTTCTTTTAGGCCAGCAGAAGATACTGTATATGGTTCAGACTCTCAATTCCTATGGGTTTTAGGCCACACTTGTGCATCCCCATAGAGCCAGTGTGACCTACCAGATCTGGATAAGCCATTATTACTATGAGATTATATTTATGAGATTAATTAGCACCTCTGTGAAGCTGTGCCAGGCCTAACAACACAAATTTTGACCAAATACTTATTCTAAGGCCTGGAGACTGTTAATTCATTTCACAATGGACAAATGTTGAGAGACACCATCACCAATAGCAGCTAAATGGTCTCCTACTAGCTGCACCACCAGGATTCCTGGCAGCAATTAAATACTGGCTGGCATGGCCTGAAGAACTGAAAACACACCAGGGGCTGCAAGAATCTGAAGGTTACACAAAGATTTTAATCCTGTTTCCCAAGACTGACCCCATCACATCTAGTTTGAATGACAAATGTGGCTGCATTATGCCTTCTAAAACCTCTTTGGTGATGAGAAGATTTCAGGTGCCAGATGGTGCAAAAGCAGCGAACTGCAGGAAATGTTCAAGTATTTCAAAAGGCTTTAAAACATCAATGTGCTTTCCACAGAAGCTACATCCCAAAAGGAAAGTAAAAAGCTTCAGTGCAAACACTCATTTCTGACCAAGGTAGTCTGAGTTTGCTATGAATTTACAGAGAAACTGATCCAAAGAGGTAGCAGACTTACATAAGGGTGGAAATCGTTCCTCAAAGCAGTATTAGAAAGAGCCACTGGTTCACTCCTTTGTGTGTTTCCCCTTGAAATGTGCTTTGAAAATTTTACAGAGCTCTCACATGGATCTTTAAGGGAATGGTGGTTTGCTGAGACTCACAGAGGTAGGAGGATTTGAACACTGATCTTTTCTTACTTTTCTTTTGCTGTTGGTCAGAAGACAATTGCTCCTTTGTGATTTCAATGTTACCTCATATTTTGCCTGTTACCATAAATGTTCTTTTAGGCCAGCAGAAGATACTGTATATGGTTCAGACTCTCAATTCCTATGGGTTTTAGGCCACACTTGTGCGTCCTCACAGAGCCAGTGTGACCTACCAGATCTGGATAAGCCACTTCCATTATTAGTATGAGATTATATTTATGAGATTAAGTCTTTTAAAAACCAGTGAGTGGGTAGCAGAAACACTTGCAAATCCAACAAAGCAGGGAAAAATGCAGAAAAGCTGAATCTGTTTTTTCCATCATGTTATGTCTGCTAGAAGAAAATACAGAAGGATGGACATGCCATCACTGGTCTGGTGACTCCATGCCTGGGCACATAAACCTTTGGGCATAAAGCTCTCCTTCTCCCTCTAAACTCTGAAACAAAGGATTTCAGAACACCAGAAAACAGGTACAGGTGTCACTAATTGTTTGCTTGACTCCCATGGCTTAAACAAATTTATTGTGTTTGAGTCTGATTTCCAGACCTGCCCTGCAAAGAGGGAAAGCTGCTTCCATGCCTTCTGAAGCAAAAACCTGTAAATGGCTTTCCTTTGCAAGAATCAAATTCTGTGATTCACTACTGTCTGATTCTGGAAAGGTCTTTGACAAACAGGGAAAGACTGGGAGTTTTCCAAACTACTTTTTATCTCTCTTGGTGGGAATTCTTTGGTCACCAAATCCTCAAGTCCTCAATTAATGGCATGTTTATGCTGAGACAAAGCAAGACTGTTTAACCATCATACTTAAAACTATCCTGGACGTTCCATGTCCCTTCTACAGATCCTCCTGGGGTGCTCATTTTTCAAGTACTTTACTTTGTAGGGTAGATTGAGATTGTGTAATGAAAAAGCTGCAAGAAGAGAAGGATTTCTTCTCCCTTAATGTCAGATACCTGCAATGGACCCCCCACATGCACAGTAATTGCCTCAAACTTTCATTCTCAGCAGAGAGAGGCAGAGGCTGGCACTTTTATAGTCAGATGCTTCTCATAATAATGTAGACACTGAAACTAGGTGAGATTAATAATGTTCCAGAGGAGCCTGTTTTGAATATAAAGGGAATTTAGCCTGCTACTTTGCAAGACATCTTAAAATTGGACTGCTGAAGTATATCCCAAATAATGGTTAGAGAGATAATGTGAAGAAAATATTCAACAGTCATACTTGGTTTTAGCCCTTAATCATATTTGTGATTGTGTTAATCCAATACTTGAGTCTTGCAAATGCTAACCTGGGACCTCATTTTCTTCTTTATATGAAGAACAATCCATTCCCAGCTCTGGAGCTGCTCTCACACAAACTATCACCAAACTACTGTCACTCTACACCTGAAAAACTTCTGTTTTCCCATTTGTATGGCTCACATTTATTACCACCTAACTTGGTGTTTTGCATCTGAATGGCACAAGGGGGGATCTCTGGATTGTAATACAACAGCTGGGGTCAAAATGCATGATGAAGTTCCATTACTCTCTATCAATCTATTAATGTCAAATCACAGATTCTGAACTTTCAGGAAATCTGAGGCATCTGTCCTTGTGACGGGTGTTCTGCTTAAGTCCTCTGTACTCAAGAAATGTAAATATTTAAGATATTACTGCTTCGAGAAGAGTTGATTTCTCTACCCTCAGGTTACAGATGAAGTCAAGTGCCATGCCAAGGTTATGGAGTCAATTGGTATGAAAGCAACTGCTGGAACTTCATCTTCGAAACCTCCCATCTCACCCATGGAGGTGATTTCCTAGTTCTCTTGGTACCCAGATGTGTGGAAATCACATCTCTGTATGTGTTAGGAGCAGGAAATATTGAGTATCTGGACAGACTGCACAGCTACCTAATTTCCAAAATATTTTCACACCCACAAGTAAGAAAGTAGGCTCTGAGTCACAGAAGGAAAGAGAAAATCCAGGCCAGAGCTGTTCTCTTTGCAAAAATGCAGAATGAAGGGCCTTTTAATTAAACATTGCATACCTGAGAGATTTCACAGCCTGTCCTGCCCTATAAAAGACAGCAGAGAGAGCAATGGGGTGTTCAGAGGCTCAGCCCAAGCTGATCTCTGTGAGATCTGCAGGAACACTCAACTCCCAGAGCCTGCCAGTGCCCTCTCACTGCCAGCACTGCTGGTGGGCTGTTTGTCTGCCTGCCAAGATCCCCAGGTAATGGCCAATAAAGGAGGGCTCTGAGCTTGAACAGGACTGGCCAATGCACTGTGTTTGCGTTGCTTATCTTGAATAATCCATGGAATATGAGAGGGTTTCATTGCTATTCATGGCTAGCAAAGCCCAGCCTCAGAGCTGCTCTGTAATGCTGAGCTGAGCTGCACATTCATCAAATCCTTTGTCAACCTTCCTGGTCACTCTGGCTTTATGTAATTGCTTCAGATTTTAAAAAAGAATTATGATTAAATCTTTCCAAGTAATTTCTAATTTTTTTCCTAATTTTAAACTGCTACTTTATTGTGTAGATTTACCCCTCCTCTTTATAGACACCAGCATTCTTTCTATGGGTTTTTTTTTTTTCCACTTTTCCTTGTTTTTTCTGCTGTCCATCTGCAGAAGGCAGGTGCTTCTGGCAGCTCACAGGACTGAAAGGATAAGAGGGGAAAAGGTTGCTGATGTCCAGGGATGTCCAACACGCTGAGCTGATGAGCTGCAATACGTGTTTGGAGGATTGCCTTTCCACATGGCACTGCTGGCAGTGAGGCAGGACTCAGCCCTGCCTGATTAGGTGCATAAGCCAGATGTGGATTTTGGGATCCATCTCCATTTTTCATAGTGCAAAATTGTTAGGTTCCTAGTTTGCATCTGAGTCAAGGTACTTTATGGGCAAAGAGCAGCATGCATTGTTAACAAGTTATTTACTGGAGCAAGAGGGAAAGTTCTCCCAGGCATATTCATAGACATGATGGATTTCAGTAAACTAAATATAATCAAAAGGCTCTGCTTTAAAGGTAGTGCTTCACATCATTCAAGTGGGGTTTTTTTTTCCACTTAATAAAAACCAAGCAGACAATTTGGACTGGAATTTGAGTGACATATGAAGAGCCTCTCCCTTCCATCCCCTCTAAAACTATTTGTCAGTGTCCTCCTCTCTCTCTGAATAGATTGTTGGTGAATGGATAAAACCAGAAGAGAAAGGACAATAAATTTAGTTCTCTTACAGACTCCACTAGGCTAAAGGGTATTTTCACTTCAATTTTATTCACTTTGATTTGTCCAAGTCAGTTGAGCACATCACTAAACAGCACATGCATTCAATGCTTTTGCCTACCAGTGGAAAGATTTCTTCATTAACAACAGATTTTCCAAGGTGTTGAGCACCCATGATGACTTTATTGGGAGTTCCAGCAATGCTGGCTCTGTGAGATTCAAAGAGTAAATGCTCCCAAGATAAGCATTGAGGTAGGAAGGGAGCTGGAAGGCAGAATTTCAGGCAGAGTACAGAATGAGCCTGTAAGAAGATTGAGAGCAAAGGCAGGGGCCATACTGTGATCACACAGGCCTCTCCAATCCTATTGTAAGTCTATCTCTGAACATATATGCATTCTGTATTTAACACTGGCTTGATTCAGAGCAGCTCAAACCCCACGGGAAACCACAGCAAACAAAAAGTCTGTGTTGTCTTACATCCTTATCAGATTGCTGGAGAATTCATGCCAAAGGGAAAGCCTGATTTGTCACAATGCTAAAAAGAACAGCTTCTTCCAGATAAAAAACACATAAAAAGAAGTTAGTAATGAGCTCCTCGGGTGCACATGATTATATAATTCACCTTTTTAAATATGTAAAAACACCTGCTGACTTCAAGCAGACTTTAAAAAAGGCACAACATCAGAATAAATGCACAAAATCCAAGGGAATCCACATGCATGCCACAGGCCACATCTCTGCTGCCCAGCTCTGCCACTTCAATGGCCTTCACAGCTTCAGGGATGCTTTGCTAACATGCAGCATCTGAGAAGCAGACCTTACCTTCCAGTATTTAGTTAGAATGGCTGTATGAGGCATTTGTCAATAAATTCCTCCCTGCAGCCCAAATGTCACTTTTTCTAAATTTGTTCGCAAGTAAATCCTTTCCTAAATGACAGGAATTACACTGGGAAATGTCTCTCCAATTTTGCCCTATCTCATGTGGGTATATACCCTGATCTCTGGTTTATTTTGAGATAAACATGTCTCTTTTTTTTTTAGTTCTCCACCATCCCTATGCTGCTTTTTACTCCAATAAAAAATGAAGAATTAACATTAAAAAACTCCAGCCTTCTTTGTCCTGCTTTCACAAATCAGAATTTCCTCTTCTTGCAAGCAGTCAGGGAAGAGTCCTTATAAGACATAAATGAAAGACAACATGGTCTCATCTGCTAGATTTTATGGCTCACTGGGTTTAACACCGTATTTTACTCTGGCTCTACCACTGTCAGGTACCATGAAGTATAAACTTAACAGAGAAATGTAAGAAAAAAGAAAGCTGTGTAAACTGAAAGCTTATTTTGCATGATTTCACACGCTACCTCACATTTCACTGACAATATACATTTATCAGATGCAGACAAGCAGATCTACTGACACACATAATTCTTCACTGAGGCCATCTACAGAATATTTAATGCAAAATGCTTTTCCTGTAAATAAGTGTTCAGAGAACTAAAAAAGAAATAAATTTCATTCTCCCTTCCTTGGTCACTAAGAGAACTCCCCCATCTGTCCTGCCTGACATCTCTATCAGCATTCCCAAGTGCCCAGGGAAGTTTCAGGCCCACAGTCCCCAGCTGGAACAGAGGGAACTCAGCACCAAAGCCTGCTGGAGAGTTAAAGATCAGCTCTTTGGCTGCCAAACCTCAATGGCTCTTTTCTGCACCACTGAAAAGCAATGAGGATGCTTCAGTGAACATCCTAGCTTGTTGAGGTAGATGAATAGTCAAAGCTGCTTTTCTGGTACATCCTCTGCGTGTAGGCTGGCACCCTCCCATGGATCCCAAAGGCCCACGTGGCTTCTGTTGGTTGCTCCACTCAGATTATATTGGTTTTGCTATCAAACTTGTATTCCATTAAGTTATCAGAGTGATCCTAAGGCTTTGGATGAGGAAGAACTCCCTTTTCTTTTCATTTGGGTTCCCCAGGTCAGCCTGAGCCCAGGGATGCTCAGTGAACCATGTCCTGAGCATGAGTGATGTGCCTGAATGCTCCAGAGGAGAGAGACTGCACAGGAGAAGGACTGCAAAGGTAATTTCACCTTCACCACTTCTCTCATTTAGAAGGAAAGAGCCACCTGGACCTCGTCATGTCCCCAGAGAGCCACCTGAGCTTGAAAAGAGGGGCCAGGGAGTTTATCTGCAGGTAGAGATTGGCTTCCTGTATGTACACTGCATGAAAATGTCACCAGGGAGCTCTCAGGGGGACAAAGACCCTGTGGCTTTGCCCCAAAAAGCACAACCACGTCTCTGCTACAGAGCACTTGGGATAACCAAAGACACCAGAGGATTAGGAGGAAATCAGCTTCCTTTATCCTTTACACACCTTTTTGAGAATCCATTGCCTATGGCCACCACAACAAACTGCATTACAGTTTACAGTATAAAGTGGCATCTGCAAAGTACCATCCACAGGCCTAGGGATCTTGATCTTTAGCTCTTCTTAGTTTATTAAAACACCATTTTTGTATATTTTTAAAACACTGACAACTTCAGGGATCATCCATAAAGATGGGATGTGTGAGACACAATCTGATGGATACTCAAATTTCACGTTCTCTTTCTCATGTCAGCCTCTGTCTGGCTGGTATGTTGAAATATTTTGATTAAATCCTCTTACTTCACTGCTTCCTTATTGAAACTCATCCTTTGTCTGGCAAAATTTTAATTACTACAGGACTGCATAACTCCATTCAGTGCTCTGATAACACCTCTGTGATAGGAGCAAAAGCAATTCCTAAGATAGAATGCAACTATAATACTCTATCATTATGTCTTCTTTTATGGCTCCTAGCACCCTCTTTATGGCTGCTAATATATTGTGGTTTCTGCCTTCCACCTACTGATTTCTGCTCTCCTTCACTCAATGTGTCCTTTTTCTCACCCAGAGAATTAACACCCTATCTCTGTAATCTCTTTCCTGCTCCCAGAAATAATGTAGGGAAGGTCTCTTCTCCTTGTCATGTTATTCTTTCCCATCTCTCAAAGACAGAGGTTTTTACAATGCTCTGCATGTTCTGCAACACCATCAGCACCCAGGATGTGCTGTCTGCTCTCAGGGGTGCCTTCAGGCATGCTGGGTGCACCTAACCCAAAGGTCAGAGCAGGAATGCTCTAATCTTCAGAGGACTGAAGGAAAACTGAACTAAACAAGCTTAACTACACCCTCAGAGAGGAAAGCACAGCAGCTTTTCCTCCTCCTTGGTTCTGCTGGGTTGCTGACTCCCACTGACATCAAGTAACCATCAAAAACAGACCAGGTTCTACTCCAACGGGACAGGCAGAATTTTAGAAATGAGATGTACACATGCATTACCCTGTAATTCTGATTTAAAATTCCATTTGAGAATTAATAGCAATGGCCTCCCTTTCAGGCAGTCCTCTCCACTTCCACTCTCACAGCAGCTGTATTGGCTCACAGTATCAAAAGCCTTAAGGGGAACAGGTCAGTTGAAAATCACTGCTCTGAGATAACACATTTCTACATTTCTACACCTGAGAAGCCAAAAAGCAGCAATTAAGCACAGCAAAATAAATAATTCAATAGCTAATTTGACCTGCCAGGTTGCAGAGTATTTTTTTATATCCTACCAGATTGTAATTTAGTTTAGAAGAAGTGTCCCTGGAGAGCAATGCTGTGAGAGCCCATAAAAGGCTATAGTATGATATCAGGCAAAAAGCCACCTGTAAATGGGTCACTATTGTTTAAAGAAGTTTTTTTTTTTTTTGCTGTCAGTCCTGCATATTTCATGAGGAAGTGATGAAGTCCTTCTTCGATTCTTTATGAATTAATCTGCCAGCTGATTAGGCAGGTAAAGCAGCCATAGATTGGGAAACTAAATTGCACTGCAGGCACTTGACTTTTAGATGGAACACAAACCAAACAGAAAGCTAAATGCTCTTTTCTGTGGTAAAGGAATTGGCTTCTTTTTAATTGCCTCACAAATAATCCATGGACAGCTTTTAGTGGGAGCAATCCACGTGGCCTCTGAATACATAAATAAGCACTGAAAATGGGGGGAAATATTCATGCAAGGTGCAACTTAGTGGGAGAATAGAACAGCAGAGCTTTAACAAGAGACTCCCACCTGATTCCTGAGTTTGTAGGGCTGTGGAGTGGGGGCAGTGCTAACCTGGTGGGAAAAAATAGAGCAGTCCAGATGGAAGGACCTCAGTTCCTCCCAGTCAAAGGAGATGAGATGAAAATGGAGATGACAGGCAACCCCATGTGCACAGGTGAACTAAAACTGGGAGAAGTGGGTGGAGCAGGGTTTGAGATGGCTCTGAGCAGCCACAAAGGCTGAGTGGAACAAGAGGAGAAACACCAGGGAATACTCTGAGCCCACAGGTTGAAATGAAGGGACACAGGAGGCTCCTGGAGCATGTTTCTGTCCCCACTGGTCACTGAGTGCCCCACAGCAGGGGCAGAGCTTGGCTGAGACCTGAGAGCTGTGCTGGAAGGAGGGTGCACCAGGGAGTGGGCAGAAAACACAAACCTTTTATCTTGGATGTACTC
This sequence comes from Molothrus aeneus, assembly GCF_037042795.1. Taxonomy (NCBI): domain Eukaryota; kingdom Metazoa; phylum Chordata; class Aves; order Passeriformes; family Icteridae; genus Molothrus; species Molothrus aeneus. Next base: position 8,317,702 of record NC_089663.1, on the reverse strand, counting down.
TCTCATTTACTGAGCACTCCAGGTTCTTCCTGTGCTGATTTCAACCCTTTCTGACATTAAGGCAAAGCTGTGCAGTAAAAAACCAAACCCTAACAAACCCCAAAGCAACCACAAAGCAACCACAAAGCCCTTTCCTGCTTACTGACACAATTGCTGATCCTCCCTGGGTACAGTACCTCAGACTGATCTCAATGTCCTTCTAAAATGATAACAAAGTTCTCCTCAAGCCCCAGAAAACTGCAGCTTGGGCAGGACAAGCACTGGGGACAGCACCCAGAGCATGCTCTCCCAAGTTCCTGATCCTGTCCCATAGCTGATATTACCCTAGATGAATGTTTGAAAAAACCTGAAAGATCTACTTGCTTTAAAAGCAAATAAATAGATTAAACCAGCTCTTAAGCTTCTAGAAAATTACTACAGCTGCTATTATAGTCTAACATAGTCCTAAGGAAAAAAAATGGGATGATCATAAAACAGGTGCACTACAAGACTTATTTTATTGCATCTCCCATTTTATAAAGATATTCATGAACATATAAAAATAAACACTCTACTCCTTTGCAATTAAGTTTCTCTCTAGTTGTAAGTACAGCTATTTTTAGTTTTAATTTGAGGATATCTCCCAGAACTGCAGAGCATAATCATTTCCACCATAACTCTGCATCATAATTATCAAATACCAGCCTATCTTTGGAAAATGCATGTTTTACATGCCAAAGGTCCCAGAAGTCCTTTTGCAGCTGATGGTACAGATCAGCTCCTACAGTCTCAACTTCCAGTAATGCCAAATATTGGCCACCAAGTGGTGCTACAAAGATTTATTCCAAATGCAGTTCTGGCCCATTAAACCAAAAGGGGATGGGGAAAGTCATGCTAATTTCAAGCCCTATTAAAATTGCAGGCAATAATTTAATGTTTCCCTCAAATGTAAATGCAAGGAAATTTATGAGGAAATCAGATTGGTATTCAAGTTTCTAAGAAGAAATGATAGAAAATGATGAGGAGGTAAAAGAAGCACTTGAAATCCTCCAGCCCAGAGCCTCCTTAATGGTGTCTCCCCATCTGACTGCTTTGGGATTTCACACCCATTGTGGTTCCAATTACTCCTCTCTCCACAGAGCCGTGGTAGACCAGGCACAGCAGCTTTTTTATGGTCTTGCAGCCCTTGCAGGAGCCTGTCAGCAATGTTGCAATAATGAGGAACACAATTCAGGAGTGCTTGCTGAGGTGATCCCTCCTGTCACCGACATATTTTCTGAAAAATACTTTTTCTAGGATCTTTTCTTCTGAGAAGCTGAGAGGCCTCAGAAATGAAATGTAAACAATAATTATCTGCTGCTGTGGAATGCAACAGCTGCATTTTTGATTGGTCTCATGTGATTGTTTTTTATTAATGGCCAATCACAGTCCAGCTGTCTCAGACTCTGGTCAGTCCCAAGATTTTATTATCATTCCTTTCCTTTCTAGCCTTCTGATGAAATCCTTTCTTCTATTCTTTAGTATAGTTTTAGTATATAATTTTCTTTCAATATAATATATATCATAACATAATAAATCAGCTTTCTGAAACATGGAGTCAAGATTCTCATCTCTTCCCTCGTCCTGGGACTCCTGCAAACAGCACCACGCAAAACCTCATCCCTGCAGCTGACACAGCCCTCCCTCAGCCCTGTCCCTGTGCCACTGTCCCTCTGGGCACAGCCAGCACTCACCAGCCAGTGTTGAACTCCACGTGGGCATCAAAGAACCCCACGACAGGGGATGTTGCAGCTTTCCAGCCCTGGATCCTGGCTCGGATCAGCCCCTCGCGTTTGTTGTTGCGCACGATCTTCACCAGGCCCGGGTACCTCTTGTGGACGTACTGGTCCAGGTTAAACTTCAGCTCAACTGCAGGGCAAAATCAAAACCCACACAAGCATTTAGAATGAGAAGGGCCCTGCAATGTTGTGTTTTACTCTTATTCTGCAACAGAAAGGGAGAGGAGTCCTTAAATATTCCCGAACACTTAGTGTATCTCAGTGTATCTCTGAGATACAAACCCAGTACTGAGGCATGGAGCAGTTCCAGGGGTTTCAGCCCAGAGAAATTCCCCACACACCAGAGACTTGCCCAGCTTTAATATGGATTTGAGTATACTGTTGAAGAGGTAGTTTGCCTATGTATTTTTAAAAAGTTACTATTCTGATTCTCTGATGATTTGCATTAGGTTACAACTGGCCTCTGGAAGAGCAATTCTGACCATAAGCAAGTGTAACATGCCAGTGTGGTGATTTTTTTTTTTCTGATTTATGCTGTTCAGTAGGAGTGAGAAAAATAACCTCAATGGATTTTGGGTCAAGAAGTAATTCAGATCACAATTAATTTCCCTTAATTTTCAGGGTTTTCCCTTAAATATAATTAAGATTCTTCAATACTAGGCTTCTTTCCTTTTTAACTAAATGGATATTGAAGATCTCAAATAGACTTCTCTTTTGTTCATTTTCAGGCATTCAATCACAGATGGAGCAGAACTCATTCACCCTTTTCAGCTTCATTTCAAGAGGCTTATAAACAGGCAAATTACCAAAATGGTCTCTCTATATTTTTTTTTAAATCAATGCAGTTTGGTAATTCATTTACTCTGCAACTTATTCATAAAGTGGCTTTTGCCTAAATATCTTTATCAGAAAAACTAGTAGAAGCTTCCAGGACATTAGCAGCCTCATTTTTCTGATCTATATTAGACAGTAGAATCATTATCATTAGAATCAAAGACTTGATAAATCTCCAGTTATTTAGAAGAGTGACAGAGAAAAGCCATATAAGAGTTCACTGAGAAATGATGAGTTCAACTCTCCTCAGGATTGCCTTGACTCAAACACTTTGCAGTCTCACATAATTACTCTATAGGTTACACTGCCATAACTGAAATCTGAATTGCATAAACATGTTCTTAAATCTATAGGTTTTGGAACTTATTTTCATTTGAGTTGTCTCTTCTCTCAGTTCTCTCTTCTCTTCAGAGATCTCAAAGAGTAAGAGCAACTTAAAACTGAAAGAACTTAAAGCTGTTGATCTGAGGAGGAAATGCTAAATTTTAGGCTTATTGGAAATAAATATAATTTTAGAAGATTAATCAGTTCTAGAAGTGTAATGTACAGATTTAAACCCTACAGCTCTCATCCCTTGTATCCTGAGAATCTTCAAACATGACTGTATTGTGAAACATGCTGATAATAGCACCCTATATGCTCACCAATATTTGGATTTTGGATTAAATCATGAAGAAACAATGTGCTGCCATATAAAAGAGTAGCATCTATCTTTAAGGGGAATCTGTAGCTTCACTTTTCCTTGGCAGCAGAACTTAAACTTTTATTCTATTGATGATGATATTCCTCTGGATTTGGAGAAAAGTGTCCTATTTAGATTGCCTACATAAATGCCATTCATTCTGTTAGGATTTCAATGAAATCAGCAGGCTTTATCCACATAATGTTTATTTGTTATACAAATAGTCAATATTTACTCACAGCTTTGTGCAAACGGCTCGATCAACCCTCCCATCAACAGACACATTTACATTTCACACCTAGAATGCACACGGGGCAGCGTGCTTAGAGGCAAAGTGACAAAAGCTCACCATTGTCACTGTTGTCATCCACCAGGATGATCTCCTTGAGCAGGTGGGATGGGGTGTGGTTCACCACGCTGTGCACCGAGCGCAGGATGACAGAGAGAGCCTCGTTCACAAAGATGAACACCACCGAGATCTGGGGCAGGTCCTCTGGGTAGGTCATCTGCTTGCACCTGAGGGGAAAGACACAATTAAAACCCAAGCAGCCACTGGGAGCCAAAACAGACTGAAGAGCACCCTCTTCTCCTTCCTCTCCATCTGCGTAGGGATTTGCAGACTTTGTCTTTTCTTGATGCTTGAGGCTTTAGCTTTTATGTTTTTCAGATTCTGTGCTGCTTTAGTGTGCAGGTCTGTGCTTCATATTAGGGGATGGTGAGCTCTCTTCACAGAGTGAGGAGATAAAACAATTCCTTCTCTAGCTGGGGACCAAGGACAAATGATCCAAATCTCAGGCCCAAGAACACAAACAACGTGGACTGAAGAAAGAAAAACAAGAAGGATGGGACTTCATGGGCTAAAGCTGTAATTGGACAATTAACTCAAATAAGCTAATGGACCAGAACTTCTAAAAAATAGAGATCTCATGACCAGTTGTCCATTTTGTGACCATTTTGGTTCATCTTGGGTGTAGCCCTGGCTGGGCTCTTGTGCTGCTCAAGGCGGATCCATTGAGGCCTTTTAATAAATCCCTGCTTTATTCTTTAGCTCTGTCCAGCCTCTGTTCTAGGTCAGCCTTCACAAGGCATCATTGTAACCCCAAGGAAAGATGCGGTAAAGGCTCGAAAGAACCAACCTGGTTAGGAGTAGCACCCTCTCCATCAGCCCAGTGTAAAACACAGGGTGTGTGCGTGCACACAGATTTGCAGCAGCTCTCCTTCCCTGTGAGGTTGAAAGCATCTCTTGAAAACCAAAGGACTATCAATGATTCTGCTCAAAAACATCCTGGAGAAGGCCTACAATGGCACAGCCTGGCTGTTCTCCATGGGGAACCTCCAGCAGCTCTGCTGCTAACTCACAACTGCAGCAGAACTTTAAAACCGGCATTGGCTCAAGCAAATTTTGCATTTGCCCACAGAGAGAGCATTTGCCACCCTTCCTGACTGCACAGTTTGTGCAGCAAGAGCAAACACATGGTGGTTGTTGTACAGGCCTGCACTTGCTGAGTTGTCTGTAAACAGGTCTGCTTCCTCTGAGATGCTGCCTTGCTAGGCTGCTACATCCTCATTCACAATTTGCTTTTGTGCTGCTCACTGATATGTATATTTTACCACAGACCATTTTGAGAAGAAAAACTGAGGCCTGGAGAAGTTCCACAGCACAGAGCAGAGCTCCTGCTTCCCAAGTTCTCAGCCAATATCCCTCTGTAACACCACACTGCCCTATTTCAGTGGGATTCTCTCCCATTAGCAAAGAGGCTAACTTTGAAAACTACCTACCTGTTCTCACAGTCCAAAAGCCATTCAGAATTACCATAGCAATTGCTGAACTTGCTCTCTAAAATACTGCTAATGATATCACAGAAAATGACTTCTCCTGCTCTTATCAAACTTTCTGACCTCTATGCTCATTACTTTGGCATAAAAATCACTTTTTTCCCCACTATCAGCAGTCATGGGGATAGGGCAGGTGACAAATGCTTGACTGCTGACTAACCTCTGGAAGTCAGTTATGAATTCTAGTAAAGTGTAATTATTCGTAATTCCTGCTCCCAGCACTATTTGCTCAGAGACCTGAGCACTCATCATTGATTCCAGTGCTACCATAGCTACTCACTGGCAGCCTGCTGGTGGCCTGTGCCACACAGAGGACCACTGTGTAAAGCTTCTGGCTAAGCAGTATTCTTACACAGCCTAAAAATAAGCCTGGAACAAGGAGAGAGGTTTTCAGAAGGCATGAATGTTCTGACACAGCCCTCGTTTTTGAATTTCTTTTTTGAATTTCTTTTTTGAATGCAATTTTCCTCTTGAGCATACTGACTTATCAAAGAAATGAATCAGGAATACTGCAGTAACAGGAAAGAGCCATCAGCTAAAAACATGGACCTTGCAAGGTTTCCTGTGATGAGGGACATATTTTACCTGACAGCAATTTTCCCTAGAGTCCCACACATCCCAAATTGCGCCTCAGGAAATCAGAGCAGTCCCCATGGAGTGGGTGCCCTGCTGCTGCAGGTGAGGCAGAGGAGGAGCCCACCCCAGGCCATCCCTCCTCGTGGGGTCCTGCAGCAGCACTCGGAGCTGCCAGGGAAGGAGGGAGGGAAGCAAAGTGTGAAACCCATCTGTGATGCCCCGGGTATTGGCTTTTGTACTTTTCAGATTCTGTACTTCATATTAGGGGATGGTGAGCTCTCTTCACAGAGTAGGGAGACAAAACAATTCCTTCTCTAGCTGGGGACCAAGGACAAATGATCCAAATCTCAGGCCCAAGAACACAAACAACATGGACTGAAGAAAGAAAAATAAGAAGGATGGGACTGCATAAGCTAAAGCTATAACTGGACAATGAACTCCAATATGCAAATGAACCAGAACTTATAAAAGTGTGAGACCCCATGACCAGTTGTCCATTTTGTGACCATTTGGGTTCATCTTGGGTGTAGCCCTGGCTGGGCTCTTGTGCTGCCCAAGGCGGATCCATTGAGGCCTTTTAATAAATCCCTGCTTTATTCTTTAGCTCTGTCCAGCCTCTGTTCTAGGTCAGCCCTCACAAGGCATCATCTGGAGACAAAACAAGAGGTTGTGGCACAGGAGGAGGGATTGCAGCAAGAATGAGAGGTCACTCAAAGCAGCACTTAGTACAGCAGGGACAAGCAATTAAAGGAAAGGTGGGGTCACCGCAAATGTCCAAAACAGAGAAGCATGTGTGCAAGGAACAAAGTTTCCTTGGAACAGACAGGGAACCACTGAAATACTACAAGACCTCAGAGAATTAGGAATTTTGCTGAACATTTCTGAGGAAAAAGTATTTGTTTTATTGGCAAGCGAACTGAAACACCTGGGTACCCACCCATGTGTTCCTGGTCAGACTGATAGCATAAGTAAAAGTGGGACTAATTCCAGTGCTTTTCTGCCATCCTCCCACTTTAATTCAGAGAAGAAAAAAAAAGGAAAAAAAAAATCTAATTCTAGCTTTAAAACCAGCACACCTAAGCCATAACCTCCTAATTTTTGATTTATTTGTTCTTCATCACATTCAATCAATGCATTATTGTCCCAAGTGTGGCTCCATGGCCATGCTGGTTCACAAGACTTTTCATGCCTTAGTTCTCAGTGATTACTTGCACTGTAGGGCCTCAGGGACTGCTTTAGATAAAAAGCTGGTTTGAATTTCTTATTCCACCTAGATGAAGTCATCCCTATCACTTCTCACTGCAACCTTTTCTCTCTTAGTTCTTCCCTTTTTTTTTTCTATTAGCAGGACATAGTTGAAAAACTGCATTTTGACTGCATTTGGAAAGAGTATTCCAAACAAAATATATTGGAATATCTTTGGTAGTGCCACTGCAACAGGAACACCTAGATGGGAAAAAGCAAAGCTCAGAATTTAGCAGTAGTTTAAAAGCTGTCATAAATTTATTTATTGCAGTGAGGATGAAGAACAGCAAAAGCAGCTGTCCAGCTGAGCACTTTCCAAAGAACAGCAGTGATTTAAGGGTTTATTTCCTGCAGACTTCAAGTCAACCTTGAACTCCCAACTCCTTAGGTCACTTCACAAAATGAGATTGATGCGCTGAGGTAGTCAGGAGAAATTACTGGTCCACTACCAAACACTTCTGATGATGCTTGAGAGCATGAGCAATCCCAGTTAAGGTGTCTTTCCTTAAAAATCAGTGGGTGCTTTAAGTGCTTTGCTGGATTGTTGCCTGAGTTCTTCCCAAAGTGTTCTCTAATTAGACACCAGCCACAGCAATTTACAGTTAATACTTCCTTCATTCCAAGAAACTCTAACCAGAGTTTGACACTCCTAGCCAAACAGACATGAGCAAACCTCACCCTGCCAAAGCACACCCAACTTTGGGTGCCACCTCAGCCACCTCTGCTCAGCCAGAGGCTGACAAGGGCTCTGCAGAGGGTCAGCCAGAGTGCCTGTGAGCAAGGGACACAGAGAGTGACAGAATTCTCCCTGGAGCAGCCCTGAACTGGCCCTGGAGGAGGCAGCAGGGGATAGTTCATTACAGAGGGAAAGGGAAGGCTGTAACAAGCCTGCTGACTTCCAGCAAGCCAAAGGGCATCCTTGCAGAAAAGGGCTGGAGCAGCAGCCTGGACACAGAGGAAATCATCAGGCAAGAAACCTATGAGCTACTGATGGGGCAGCTTAGCACAAGACTAGGCACTTTTATTATTTCTTTTGAGAAGAAAATTACCAGAATGGGAAGAAATCAAACTGTACAAAATGCACTATCAAGGCACACCTTTATAATCCTTCAGCCTTACTGCCAACAGAACCATAGTAAAAAATTTGGAAATCATCCCCTTTTCAGCCCTGGTGCTGGGCAGTGCCTGAGTGTTTGAAGCTCCCAGTGCTCTGCCAGGGAAGGGAGCTGGATCCCACCACAGTCTCCACTTCTCTGCACCAGCTCTGACCACACTGTGAACTGTGTGAAGAAGAACAATTTCAGCAACTGACAACTGAAACCTGGCCTTGTTAACATCCAACACTCCTGAGTTTGGGAAGAATTGAGTGTACTTTTGACCTGTGTGGTAGCTAAAGATGGTGTGAGCTGGACAGGCAGAGCTCACATTCAATGTTCCTGTGATTTTAAATCAGCATTCAGGACTGTCAGCAGGTCCCACAGAGTACAACCAGCAGAGGAGCCCAGGTCTCCAGGGCACACAGGTGCCTGGGCAGGGACACAATGCTGGATGTCTGCAGGACTGGGGATTCCAGAAAATCCATGACAATGCCATGGCTAATCACTTCCATGGGCCAGCTGAGGATGGATTAAACCTGATGTGTGAAACAGCTCTGCAGGCTCCTTTCATACAGCATGCCAAGCATCAAACCTGGGGCATCCTGCTGTTGTCTTGGGAAAGGTCTTTGAGTGTTCTCATTCTGCATTTGCTACTGCAGAGCTTGGCTGGCAACCCAGAGGTATTTCCTTTCAGATCATTTTTCTCTGTTCTAGAGATGATTTTCACTCATTCATTCCCTTACATTGAACTGGCTCCTTAGATGAACATTTTCCAGCCAGCCTCCTGAGCCCAACTGTGAGAACTGTCTTGCAGGCTTCATAAGAAAATGGGAAAAGCTCTTTGGTTGGCAGATCAGAAACTTGGGGAAAAAATCATGTACTAACATAAAAAGGTCATAGATCAGAAACTGGGACATGAGAAAACAAAAGGTGCTCAGCTGCACATGAACCTGCTCATGGCAACCTTATAAGCTTGGAGGCATTAAAGGGAAGGAAATTTTCTTGTGGCTGAAGCTTCATTCCCTGATAGATGTATTTACTCTATTGGTATCTGATCCAAGAGAAACACGTGAAGTCCTCTATTTATCAGGCTGCTCTCACAGTCCATTTGGGTTGCACTATTTTTTGTGAAGGACTGTCACTGCAGCCATGCAGGTAGTTCAATGCATTACTAAAAAAAAAAAAAAAAGAACCATCTTCCCTGCTCTATTTCCCCTGCCCTTTTATCCTGTCTCTAAACTTGCTAAACTCCAAAAATGAGTTTTGCTCACAGACCTTAATATACTGAGTTTGGAAATGGATTAAGCAATGCTTTTAGAGATTTCTGACAGCTTTACCCTTCAGGAATAAATGCAAACAAAATTAAAGCTGCTTCATGAATCTTTAAAGTGTTTAATACAAGATACGTTTTTCCAATGAACTATTGGGACAGAGATGACTGAAGGTTCCTCTCCTTCACAAACCTGATGAAATTGCTGGGCTTGAAGAAACATCTGCAGTTCTGGCAAAAAAAAACCCAATCCCTACATGATCTGTACCTGGAAAGCTTCAGAATGATCTGTGTTCATGTTTTATAGCCACAGCAGGAGAACAAGTTGGAACAGCTCCTTATTTGGTACACGATCAATGAAAGGACAAAGATAAATATTTTAAAAGATTATTGAATTCTTTCTCTTTAATGCTAACAAATACTACTTTTAATCACTAGGTCAATATATATTTTGAGCCCTGTTAAACCAAAGGCTCAGACTAATCTTACTTACATGGTTACCTTTTAGCACCTAAATGCTACTGTGACTCCTATAGGCACAGACGATTTACCACAGCTAAATCACTAAATTTAGTGCCTAGCTCAGTGCCCGATTTCTTTCTCCAGAAACCCACTGAGGCTTTACAGCTAGTGCTGGATGCAATAGTAACTTTTGAGCTGCAGAAATAAACTAACATTCCCTTCCTCTTCCACATTGGCATGGCAGAGGAAACGTGACAAGCTGCAAATGTCTCGTTCCCCAGCATGGATCCAGCTGCTGACCAGTCTGCAGCAGCAGCAGTGACAGGCCACAAAACTGATTAGCTTCATGGATCATGAATCTGTCAGCCAGAGGCTCCAACTCCTTCCTAATTAATTCTCTTTCTCAGCAGAGGATGTTAACTGTATTATGGCACAACATTCTCTTTCCGTTGAGGTGGATTTTCCAGCCCTATCCAAAAACCCAAATGGAAAATTTTTGAGTTCAAGGCTTGTTCTTACTTTCTCTCCCTGTTTTGCAGCTCAGGGATATTTCCTAAGAACATACAATATAAATACATTTCCTATATGTTCATTATATACTCAAATATATATTCATTTCCTAAGAACACATAATATAAATACAACTGTGAACAGGAGAGCAGTGGTACAGAACACTGATGCTCTATGCACCTTGAGAAAAACAGCACATTGTGTTTTCAAGTAAGGTAAGAAGAGAAATGAGCCATTTTCAGAATAAGCCTTGAAATTATGGTGATACCAGAAGATACCTTCTTCACAGTCTGTGGTCCTTATGGAACATCTTCCATTTTGAAATATCCTACAGCAGAAAAATCAACACCTTCCTCCTGAATTTGTTTGGGGAACTGCAGGTACAAGATACAGTGCAATTCTTGTTGGTGCTGCAAGTCTGAGGAAATCCACTAAAATAACCTTTTCTCCATCTTTTCTCATATACAGTTTCTCACATACATTTTCTCATAAAGAGAGATCTTAATTCTACTCCATACTGTGGGAATTCCCACCAGCTTTTTTCACATGCTCCTTGACATATTTTTTTCTTATTTTGCATCCAAAAGTCTAGGAAAGAAATCCCCTACACTCATCAGAAAGAAACCAGGCCAAGTCCTTGCACCTGAGCTAACCTCAAACACTTCCTGTATCAAGGAAAAATGTCCTTTCATGTCAACCACAAAAAAATGACTGCAATGTGCAATGAGTTTTCCAGAACACATCTGGTTCTGGGAATTTCCCACATTCCCAGGCTGGACAATTGGATTTGATGTCTGTAGGATTTGCAGACTGAAGAACAGCAGCAGCCTTCCTAAAATAACTGTTTTTTGTACCTTAGGAGTCTCCACTGTTCTATTTCCTACAGGAAAGACCAAATTTGCAGGAATTTCTGTCCTGTAATATTTCTATGAAGTACAAAGCCCTTTCAAGCTGGACACAGGTAGGTTAAAGTTCTCCATCAATTTTCAATAACACACATTGGACAAGGGTTCCCTGAGAATGACAGATTTGTTTTTTTGTTCTTTTGCCTTTCTTTTAAATTCCAGGCCAGTACAACTGTGACTAATTGCTCTGCTCATAAAAACCCAACACATGTTTGTGCCTTTTGTTTTATAACACGTTTGCTCTATTTGGTTTAATTCCTCCTTTCTCAAGCAAATTATTTTTATATTTATAGTAGAAAGCCCTGAAAACTGTCAATCAGTGACTGATAGCACACTATATATGCATAGTTAACATATGCAGCAAGATGACTCTACTTGTAGAGAATATTAACCCTTATATTTAAGATTATTAGACTCTTCAAATGTAGCTGCTGCACACATAAAATAAGAGGCCTTCTATTTCACTAAGCTATTTCTGGTTTTCCTCAGGCAAACAATACCAGAAACATGCCATTATGTCTAATACCCTTATTGATTTATACATATAAAAATGCTAAAACTAGTTTCAATCACTTTTAAAACAAGCCTTTTTATTAACATGAAAAATGGCTCAAAGCTCGTGCTCACATCTTTCTGTAGTAAAAAGTCTTTGCCTTTTTTTTTTTTGGTAACTTAACTTGAGTCGCTAATATGTTTTGAAATACCATCTGTAAAAAATTTCCACTCTATCCCCCAGTGTGCCTGTCCGGATCTGCCTCTGGCTGTATGCATGCTGCATCACAAAGCATTAGGCTCATTGGAAATTAATGGAGAGGCTGAAATCTGCTTTCAAATGCTTTCTAAAAATCCCCAAAGAAAACAGATCCCCTGTGCAACTTTATTTTTAATGGTGTTGCACTTAAATTTAAGGAGGAGCTGAGCTAAATTCCAAGTGACATGTATTCTGCCTCGTTTTAGGTGATTAAAACAAATGGATTGTTTAGTGATTCTCAAGATTTTGCAAATATCTTTGCCTCTGTTCCAACTGGATTCTTAGCTTGCATCCTTTTAAAGTAAAAACTAGAAAAGAATTGTCTTTTAAAAAAGCCATAAAGGCAGTCTTAGAAAATTCTGCTTTGAGATTGGAGAGCTCTCTGAAGTCAAGTGAAACATAAAAATTGGTGAAACTGATGAAACTATATTAAATAAAGGCCAAACTAAAGGCATTATGTCAATTTGATTTGAAGGTCTTATCAGCAAAATACATTCAGGAAAACACTACCTTTTGTGCAACTTTTTAAAAACTTAATTTTGGGAACTATGTTGTCTGTGAAGAGGAGCATTTCAGCTTTGCCAAAACTAAAATCTCGTATTTCAAACAGGGAAGGTTTGCAAAGAGCCCATCCAGAAAGCCAGAAGATGTTTCCCAGGGTGCATTGACAAAATTGGCTGCTGCCCAGTGTCCCCACTCCTTGCTGCTGCCACCAAGGGTCATTGCTCTCCAGCAAGCCATGTGGAGCCATTCAGCTGCACTTCCAGCAGTGGCTGTTAGCACTTTTCCCATCAAAGAAGTAATTTTCCACTCAAGGTGATGCATCAAGATCCCAAAAAGGGTTCTTTGTGGCGAAGGGATAATTAATCCCAGCATGTCTGCAGGGAGTGAGATGGTAACAGCCCAGATATCCAGGGGTCCATATCTGAGGGCACCACCTCCTCTGAAGCTCCTCTCCCATTGCCTACTGAGCCCGTGCCAGACATAAAGGAAAAGCAGTGGAATTGGTGAAATCAAAGGAATTATTTTCAATAAATAATGCATAAGAGTAAACTCACCCTTTTCCATTTGCACAGAAGAGTTTGCTGTACCTTTGAAGCTATTTGTTATTCAGATAATAATATGTAAATACGGGAAGTTATCCTTGACTATTAAAAATGTACTGCAAGTATTTAACATTAAAAATTCCAGATACTTTTGTTTAATTTTGACTATCTCTCTGCCTCAGCTGGTGTTGCTGGTGCTGGACAGAGGCTGAGTATCAGAGTGTTACCTGGAAATGTAGGGCAATAAAAAAGTTTTCAAGGTAACTGCTGCAGAGCTCTTCATGAATTTCATTAAGGGTTTGCTGTCACGTTGCAGTGTAGTGGTAAGGAGGAGAATAGAGGAATGCAATATTTTTCCACTATCACTTCAGCTAACAATGTTTTTTATGGTCTGGGGAGGATATACAACCACGTTTGGCAAACAATCCCTTCTTTAATAGGCTCCAGTGTATTTCACAGGAGACCAGCTTTAATCTCTGGTCAAATTCAGTTATGCAGCAGAATGTTTCTTTCTACCTATGTACAAATACAGGATAGTTGGAGGAGTAAACCACCAAATGGGAGGTCAGCCATAAACTGGATAAACTCCACCACTGCCTGCCAAAATTGTAGCGAGAAGCTCTTTAATCCTGACTTGTCCCAACTGCTGCAAGGCTGGTTGTAGCCCAGCAAGGTAATGCTCCCCTGGTAATCACAGCACTTTTCTCAGGTGGTGCACAAGCTCATTTGACTAACCAGCAATAGCCTTGAAATGTTTGAACAGTAGTCACGGGCTTCCTCCTACTTTAAATGATCAATTCCTATCAGAGTAAAAACAGAACCAAGTTTATGGTGTGTGGGAGGAATTATGGTTCAAATAGAGCAGTGTTCCAAGAACAAATGCATAAAGAACATTGATTTAGCACTGAAAATGGGAGTATTAAATCCAGGATGTTTAGATGCTTTATATGGGATTGAGCGGAGAGCCTGGTGGCAGCAGCTGAGTGTTCATAAAAAGTCTGAGTCAGGCAGGGAGGACAAAGCAAGGTGCATGTGCTGTGTGTGGGTAGGAAGCTGCCTGACAATCAGATGATGGAGCACATCCAAAGCTCTCCATGAGCTCTAGGTCAGGATCCCACAGGATAAATCATTAGGCCAAATCCTGAAGTGCAGATGGAACTTTACTCTCCCCACATCTTCCCCAGTGATACTTGCAGGGTTGTTCTCTATGCATCACAACTACTCTGTGAAATGTCCTGTTCAAGGAAAGCACCTGAGCTTGCCTTAACTTCACTGAGGTTATTCATACACTTAAAACTAGGAACATATTTAAGTGCTTCTTTGGACTGGAGCCTAATTGCACTTTTATAGCTTTTGTTTAAATTAAAGGCTAGTTAGAGGTGAACAGCACAGTATTCAACAATTTCATGCACTTAGAAGTTAAATGTTAACAACAGTTCCCTTCTAACTATTTATGTTGCTTCAGTTTGTATAACTTGAGAAAACTCTTGTGGTTTTATTTAGCTTTGGTTGCATTTAGAATTGCAAAAAGTTTTTAAAAATCCAGCCACATTTACTGTCTAGCATACAGCCAATACCTAGAGCACGCACTTTATAGCAGCAAAACAGTGCAGTGCATGGGGATTTTTTATATTTATGAGCTCTTATCCTAATTTAAAGAAAAAACAGGTCAACATGTGCTTGCTTTTCACTCAGGTTGACAGAAATTAGGCACACATCCTAGACCAGGCAACAAACTTAAGTAAGGCTGTGAATTTGAGCAGGCCAAGGACACTCAGAGCCTTTTCCTGGCTCTGAGATTTGGCCATTGCAGCACTTCACTGTTCCTGCCCAAACCAACCTGCTGAGAAACTACTCCCCACTTCACTTCATGTTGTCTGGTATCTTTTCTGTCTTGTCCACAGACATTTTAAATTCACATCCTCAGTGTTTGCAGAGTTAAATTAATTTGCCACCACAGAGAAAGGCAGGAGTGAGCACCATCACCTGTGTGCCCAGCAATCCTCCCTTCCTCATCCCTCATCTGCAGACACACACATCCAACCAGATCCTTCCAGGCTCTTTGCTCAGCCCTGCACTCAGGGAAACTTTCCCCCCAGTGCTTCCATGGATTCCCAGCTCTGTCAGGCAAAGGAGGGGAGTGCTCCTCTCTGAGCAAACAAAACACAAATTCCCTGTCTCTTGGTACATGGGTTAATAACTCCAAGGCAATGAGGCAATGGAGTAGCTGGAGGTCAAGCATTTGTTTTCAGGCAGTGTAGAAAGTACAGGAGCAAAGCTTCAATGTCATTTTTATCTTGGGTTTAATGTAAACTTCACCATGACCCTCTGGGAGAGCTGTGTCCCAGTGAAACATCCACAGCAGGGATGAAAGCTTGCTCCAGTCACTGAATGAGACAGCTGCTTGCTTTGTGGATGGAAATAACTAAAATTTATGCCTTTCCTCTGAAATTTTAGGGGTACAGACTAACTTAGCAACAACACCCTAGGGTATTTTAGTGCACTGTTTTAATTATAATTGCTGCTATTAATATTCCACCATTATTCAAGTCTGAAGCAATGTGCCTGCCTGAGAGGTGTGTTTCATTCCACCCCAGAGGCCAGCCCACTGCTGGGGCCTTCAGAAGACAAAATGCATAAATGCAGACTAACAGAAGTCTGGGAGTATAGAATAAATAATATACTCACCCCCTGGAGCAAAGAAGAAAATAAACTAATTAAGGAATTATTTGACAACCTGAAGGCATCTCTCACAGGTAAAATGCAATTCCAGAGGGTTTCTTTTCTAGAAGCTGAGAAACAGGGAGCCTGTGCAGAAGCAATACACAGAGATGATATCTCCAGTAATTTAAAGCTGCCTGGAGCCTCACTGATAAATCCTGACACACCAACACCACCTGAAATTGTGGGTGCACTTAGATCAAGCTCCTTTGGTGCTGCATCCAGCCAGGTGCCTGGGTTGACTGTGGTTTGTTTTTGAGACCACAGCAGAAGGTCCAGAAGCAATGCAACAGAAAACAAGAACATTTCAGAAAGCAGCAGGAACAGAAAATAGAGTCCTCACACTTCAATATCATAAAACTTTCAAACAGCTGAACTGGCAGGTGCTGTTTCAGAGAAACCAAACTTTGGAAAGCATCTAGATCAAGCTAACCAAGACAGGGAGCTAACCTTTTCCAGCCTATATCTGTCAGGTACTTCTGGGTCTGGCTACTTTTAAGAGTCTCTCACTTTTATTAGCACTAAATTCACTCAAAACAGGAGACACAGGCAAAACAAGCACGAACTGACACTATTAAAATGAAACACTGCATCAACCTGGAGTTCACAATTCAGTTTTATTTCAGACAGAAGAGTAAATTGTCTGACATTTTGGCCTGGTCATGTTTTTACCACAAAGACACAAACAACAACAACAACAACTAGAAAACCTTGAGGTTATGTGACCTGAAACCTTGACTTTCCTATGCTATGAAACCTATCCAAATAAAATAGGAATAAAAACTTGCTAATTTTTAAAGCTACATCAGGAAGTCATCTGGAGATAACACCTCACACTGTCAGCAGAACTAAATTTGCATAAGCCTTTTTAAAAAGAAATGAGAAATATTATTTCAAACTGTTAGAACTCCTTCAAAGCCCTACAAAGAGTCTCAGGTATAGTATAACAGAGATACATGCAAGGAAACATAAAAGGAAAAGAAATACCACCCTGAATTCATTGCCTGTCTTGTTCTGTTACTTCTTTTTATCCTGTAATGTGATATCATGGAGTGTAACATAACATGACAGTTCAGAAATTTACAGGAATATCCTTTTCTCCCTGGAAGTGATAGCAGGCAACAACCAGCCACGGGCTCAGGGGAGGGAAATGAAAGAAATTCTCAAATGCCAGCACACAGCTGCAAGTCCTGGCTGGATCTCAGCAGCGCTTCTGCCCTACAGATATGCATTTACCTATGAAAGAGCAGCTCACAGAATTTGTGGACAGCACCCCACCATTGCTCTTCTTTAGGAGGAAATACTCTTTTTACCATGGAAATACTGGGGCTTTCTGGTTTCAAGTTCAAAAAATTACCACAGTCTCTAAAGCATACTTTAAAAGGGAAAAAAACTGTGGTGCTTAAGGTGAATGTGCAGGTCACATGAGACACATTTAGTCTGAGGATTGGTGAGAAAAACTGAGGGATGCAAAGCAGCTTTTTGAGCATTGTTTCTTTTCCTCCCAGCTGACCAGGCTGCCCATCCTGGCAGGTCATTCTTCAGTGAGTGTTGCTAGCACAGAGATCTGGTCCTGTTTCTGCATGCCTCAGAGCATGTAACACTTTGGGCTGGATTCCCCTGCAATCCTGTTTGGGCTGGATTCTCCTGCAATCCTGTTTGGGCTGGATTCTCCTGCAATCCTGTTTAATCTGGCTGCCCATGGCTCCTGAAGGAGGGACTTGCAGAGGACATTACACCCTGCACATGATAGGCAATGCTGCCATGGCATCTCCATCCTCTACACAGGCAGCCAAGTCCGTCACCCCAAATTAGATGTCTAATTTCTAGTCCCTGTTATGCAACCCACCTTAGGTAAACTATTCATGTATTCAAGAGTACATTCTGGTGCAGACAAATTGCAGGGAATGGCTTCCAGCCTCGCTGCATTTAAACACAACATTGCAATCAGTTATTTTTCATACTCCCTAGTTAATCAAATTCAGCCTTCACTAAATCTACATTTATTAGTGCTGACAGTCATGCAGAACTTGTCTTCAACAATTAGTATACACAAAGGCACTGCAAAAATGTAGAACTGAAAAATTACTGCATCTGAACATAAGGTGGCTTTTTGGAAAAGGTTGTTCATTTTTATGGCTCTTTTTAATTTAGCCTTTCTGGTGCTCCTTTCATCCCACGGGTCAGTGTTAATAATCAAGACCTATGTTATACACTTTGCAGTATAATTAAAGTCACTACTTAATTGGAAAGTCTAGCACTAAACAAAAGGGAATCAATAATGAATCTAATGGGAAAAGCCAGAGAAAACATCTATTGAATATCAGAAATAACTGTGAGACACTGCCATGTGTCCAGCACTGCTGCTATGGAGACAGCATGGAGCCTGCTGATGGGGAGGCTCTGCTCATGAGCCATGTCCTGCAAAGAACTCTGGTACTGGCCTCAAAAAGGGGATGGAAGCTTTCTCAATATATTTTTGATTATTATTGGGAAACAGTCACTGTTTTAACCTGTTCCTCAGTCTTCTCATTGGAGTAATTTAACATTGCACAACTAACTAAATATACAAAGACGTAAAGGTGGTCTGGGATTTGGGAGACCAAGGTTTGAGCCCACATTCCACCTAATCCTTCATTATCTGTGCCAGGTGAGCAAAGCTCCAGAAGAATTTGGGAGAAGACCTGAAATATCTTCATAGACAGGGTCAGGTCATGGCTCCAGGCCTCAGCAGCAGAGGGACTGTGCTGATACAGAGCAGTACCTATGGTTTCCTCAGAGTTTTCTTGCCCAGCCAAAGAAAAAGGTGGATTTTTTCCTCTCCTTTGAGGGATTTGCACAGTTCCAGCCTGAGCCCCTTACAGCCAAACAAGAAGCATTTCCCAAAAGGCAGAGACAAGCCTGTGGCATACTCAGGGATACACAAATAAGCACAGCTGGCCCAGGGGCAGCACTGTGAGTGAATTTAGGTTGTCAGCTGATATCCCAAATGAACTGAGTCAGAACTACAACACCAAATGCTGGGGAGGAGCTGGTCAGAGCCCAGCTCACTGCAGAGGAGGAGCACAGGGATTCACTCAGTCCACACCAGCTCCTCCTGCTCCTGGGCAAGGCAAAAATCAGCTGAAATTGGCTGCATCTCTCTGGGGCTGCATCTCCACTTGTTCACACAGCTAATGTGCATGCAGAGGTGCTGTTTGTAGGTGATTCACAGCCCAAGGAAAATGCCCAGCCCATGTAACTTGGCAAAGCTACATAAACTCCCAGAGCATGTGTCTGCATCCCTCTCCTTCACCCTGCTCAAAATCCACATCTGGACATTGATTTGGGATCTAATTAAAACACTTCAGTTAGTTTCATCTCGTACTGAATTTCCCTCCAATAAACAATCTTAATCTGTTGCCCAGAGGTAATTCTGTCTGCTCCATTTTCTCTCTGTTTTTCCTTCTCTCTGCTTCAATTTACGTCATATGTTCAGAGTGGGCAAAAAAAAAAGATTTTTCAGAATTTTAGCATGGTTTTTAGATTGATTGAGAGTGGGTGCAAAAAAAAAGTCAAATGCTTTCCTATGAAAAATAAGCCTAATTGAAATCAAAATATCATGCCTATACTTTGATTGTGAAACACTGTTCTGCTTAAAAAAAATGAAATGCTTAATTTCAATTAATGTTTCATTAAACTGTGACCTGATATTTAATCTGAAAGTATTGGTAGAAGCTAGTAATGGAAAATTCATCATTTCAAGAGTGATTTTTTTAAATGGGAAACTAAAGGTTTCATTGGTCTAAACTCTTTGTTTAAACAAACATTTCACAGAAGATGTTCAGCCTAACACAAAATATTTTTAGGCGTTTTTTTTTTCACTTGTCATTTTCTGCTAATCAGAAATTCTGATTCCTGGAAAGCTCTGAACTTCAAATATTCCTTGTGAAAAGGCCCATTACATTGCACTCTGGTTAACCTGGAAAGGGTCTGTTTTAATTTGCACTTTCTTGTGTCATTTCTCTAAGTGGCTCAAAGAACACCCAGCATCTCCAGAGGATTTGAAAACAGGTCACGAGGCAGAGCAAGCAGCAATGGTGGGAAGAACCAAACAACCCCAGACCCAGCCTTGTCCAGTGCACTGATCCCAAAGCTGATGCTCTGTGAGAGCCATCTGCCTTCATGCCCTGCTCCTGCAGCCACATCCAGCAGAGCATGGGGGTCATCCAAGCACAGCACTGATGACCAAGGCCATCCAAATCCAGCACTGAGCCTCCTCCAGCACAGAGAAACTGCAAACACACCCCTGATGGGGCTGCAGAGAGCTGCTGACTGATGGCTGAAACAGCACAGGGGCTCCCCAGACATCTGCTGCCCAGAGAAAGGGTCCAGGTTGAAGGGGTTGGTTCTGCCTTCACAGAGAGCTGGAGCTCAGTGGCCACTGAGGATCATCTCTGACAGCAGGGCTGCTCCCCAGCTGCTGGCCTCACTGGAGCTGCTGCTATTAAACCTTTGAATGAGCAAATCAGAGGTCTATTTACCCAGCCTGCCCCCTTGGTAACATTATTTGATCAATTCCAGAATTCTTTTTGATAGGTAATTAAAAAAGCTTTTCCTTAGGTATGGAGTGGATTGAACCATTAATTACACTTCACAGCCCTAGAGATGCAATTCTTTTGCAATTGTGAAATGTCTATGGCAAACCACAAAAATGCTTGCCTCCATAAAAGAATTGAATAAATGAAAGCAATTTCCTCAAGACCCAAATTTCTCTGAATTTTATGGCTTAAGACTTGAGTTGCCACAGCATTAATAAGTTTGTTCTTTAGGGCTGAATTTTCTCAATACAAACGTCCACGACTGTAACACAAAGAAAATATCTTCTTTGGCTGATAGAGCCAGCAGACTGAATCCATATATTAATATTATTGTTATCACTGAACTGCCACAATGCACTGTGCATCCAGTTGCTCAAAAAAAGATCAGTTAAATTAAAGATCCTCACCAAGCAGCAACAATTTTGTGTAAAAGCCAATTTAGCCATTATGGAAGCTGCAGGATCATATTAACTTTTCTCAAAAGTATGCATAATGCATGACAGCAAGTGGTTTTGACAAGTGCCTGAGTGTTTGTGTCTGTGTGTGTGGATGTGTCCTGCATGTAAAGAAAACCCTGAAGTAATTTAAGTTACAAAGTCAAGTGATAGAAAGATAGAAAATGCTGGATTTACAGGTGTTGCACCTGTTCAATTCAACCCCTTGCTATCCAGCCTGTGCTTCAAAAAGAGCAGGGGAATTGATGTTATCCTGAGAGACAATGCTTTTGTTTGAAAGCATCTGGTTAGCTGACACTTCCCAATTTTCCAGCATGCTACACTGTAAAACAAACAGCTTTTGTAAGTTTGGGGACCTTTACCCCGTCTTTGAATGACATCCCCTAAGGTTTTGGACATTTCTACTTTCCTTAACTTTGATAGTCAAAATCTACTGTTACATGGGGCTTCAGCACCTCTGCCTTCACTGAGTCTGATCCTTTGTTACTGGAGCAGGAGCTGATGTTTTGGCTAGAGCTGGCAGCAGTGGAGGCTGTTATTTGCCAAAAAGGGCAGGAGGATGAAAACTCTGCCAGACTTTTATAGCCACACAGGGAAACCTGTTCTCCTCTGCCCAGTGCCTGCAGGGGTTTAGGTGGCTGACCCTGGGAAGTGCAAAACCTCCACCAAAATCTCAAAATCAAAATCTCCACCAAAATCTCTGCTCTGTTGCATCAGGTCTGGTTTTGACTGTTCAGTCAAACATTTTCCCATTGAAATTATGGTAAGAGAGGCATGGACAGAGCCCAGCAGATTTTACAGCATTCCCAAGGGCAGGATTCAGGACAATTCTACACCTAGACATATTGGGAGGGATAGCTGCCAGGAATACAAGTTCTTATGCTTTCCTACACACAAGGTTCATTGGCATCAGGAGATTATTTTCACTCAGTGCTCAGGTTTTTTCAATTATGACACTCATTTTATATATGGAAGAACATATATGGAAATTACTCCAATAACACTTCACCATCAAATAACACTTCTCCCAGAGAACCACAGAACAAGCTCTAGCTTAGTTGTGTGCTTGCAAAACAAAAATAACCTGTTCCTTACAAGAAAATGGTCTCTTTCTTCCATCTCATAGAGGAAATAAGATGTGTTAGCGAGGACTAGAAGTCCTGCTAATACTTTACTGCTGTGAAGAAAAATCAGGACATTAAACATTCTGAGCTCCCTGCAACATATTTTCTACAGTGGTATAGACCTTGAAAAACTTCAAATATTATATTATTTATAAAATATAATCTGATAATATAATCTCTAATAGATATTCAAAAATCTCTGATATTGAGAAGAAAAAGCTGGGATATATTTATCATACCATGCTAGAATCAAACTGTAATTTTGTAATTATTGTGTGATCTGTAATCACAAGCAAGAAGTTTACTGCCATTGCCTCTATTTGGCACACAAACAAAATTTGCTGTTGTCTCCTGTACCAACAGAAATCTGTATCCTAAAGAAAAGGTTTCTGAGCTAAAAGGAATAAAAGCAGTGGCAGCAGCAGGTAGGAAAGCAGAACAAAATGTGAGAAAAGCATCTTGAGGGCTGGAGTACCCACCCAGGTTTGAGGCTTTGCTGCAGTGGAAGGACAGGGGGAGGTGATTCCAATTTAGGAGCTTCTTGGTCATGCTGGCTGACTCTGCACCTCTGTAGTGCAACATATTTTTTAATTTGCTGCATGGGGATGAAAATACCTCCTGAAAAGCAATTAAACTGCCAAGTGTTTACGAACCTATGCTTGTAGATGGAATAGAAGGCTTATTCTATCAGAATAAGAGAGTGGACAACGGTGAGAGAGGAGTTCAAATGAAGTAAAATCCAGTATTTCTCATCAAGCTTGGAGTATGATTAAGCTTACAAAGTCCTGAGTTTGCATACTGAAATCATGTTTACTTTCATAAATTGTGCCTGTGCAATGTAGACTTGAGTATAAATTCTTCCCGTTCATATCTTTAATATTGGTTTGTGAAAATACATAGGTTGGATATTTCAAATGGAAGCCAGAATGGGGAGAAAGCAGAGTTTAATACTTTGGGAATGCAAATTCAGATGTTTTTATTCACAGGCTGGACTTGGACTTTGTACATGGCCTTGGACATTGATTCTACCTTGCTCCTCAATTTAAAAATGAAAAGCCCTCTCCTTTAAAAAATGGACACTTCTGGGAATGACATGAATAGAAATCACAAGCAAACTGACAATGGAGAGGGGAGACCACTGGGCAAGTGTGCACACAGAGACATTGGACAAGATTTCAAAGTCTGTCTCAAGCCCATGGAGGTTCAGTTCTCTCCAAAACATAATTAGAGTGTCTCTAAACCAGAGTCAAGCTCAGCCTTGGTACATGTCCTCCTTGTGCTGGGGGCCACAGAGCTGGCTGCAGTTCCAGTGGGGTCCCAAGAAATGGAGCAGAGGGTCAGGATCCCCTCCCTTCCCTGCTGCCCATGGGGAGGGATGAGCCCAGGACACCTTTGGCTTCATGAGCTCCATGTCAGCCAACACCCCTGCTGCTCTCAAACCTTCTATGTGGGCAAAATCTTCTTATGCAAAGACCTTCTACCTTCCCCACACACTCTCACTCATTTTCCATAGCAAATTCAGTCTGAAGGGTTTTCCTGTGACTCATCTAGAGGCGAGTGCATCAATTGCAGCCTCTAGATCTAACTAGAACCACCTCAGGAGTGTCCAAACATGACAAGGGAGGCAGTTCTCCCAGTAACACAGATATTTAATCATCTGGCATGGCCTGATGAGATATCCACAATGAGAATGTCAAAAAGCTCATCTGAGTGACTCATCAAAGCTCCTAAGCAAAACTTGGGAGAGCATAATCTGAAGTGAAACATCCCTGCATTGCAAAGGGTCTCATGCCTCTGACAGCTGCTGAGCTGGATTTGAGCTCTGCAGCCTTTGCTTTTGCATTTCCCAGCAGAACACATCTCATTTATCCTCATCCCCCTGCCCACAGCAGCAAATAACAGCCAGGTCAAACCTCACCAAGCTCCATTTGGGAAACTTCACTTTGACTTTAGGGTCTCTGGGCCTGATCTGATGCACAGCTCCAATATTTGCATAACTACAGACTCCTCTTTCCCCAGCATAATTCCAGGATGGATTTTTATGATACATCAAGAGAGGAGAGATGAGACCATTAAACAAGTCAGAGTACATCAAACGTGGTATCAAGGCAGTAGATTGTCTTCTTTTTGCCTCTTCTGATACCTGGGTTTTAGGTTTTTTTGTAGCAATGGTTTGAGAAAACAAATGCTGAGTCAATACTTCTGGGATCAGTTTAATATGCAACACAGCTAAAGAAATTTGTAGTTAAGCTGAAGTTTTTTTTTGGCAGCTTGAACTACCTAAAATCCTAATTCAATTGCAACCTACTCACAGACCACGGCTGTTTAGCTTGGCTAAACTTTTCTCACCATTTAATAAGATACTTTTTTATTTAACTTTCAGTTCTGCCTAGGAGCCCCAGTGGGTCTTTTAAAACAGAAAATTATTATTAGAAATTAATTAAGTATTCTTTTCAATTCTGTCTCCTGAGAGCAACTAGGCATTGTTGCTGATCTCCTCTGCATTAAGACATTACTGATTGTCATTCATGGGATGATAGTGTGGATGTCTCATCTGGAAAATATATAACTCCATAAATATGAAAGATTTGAAAGTTATTTAATACAAAATATAATAAATCAGTGCAAATAATAAACATGTAATTGCAATGTCAAGCATAGCACAGGCATGTGAAGACTATAAACAGTGGAATAAAAATAGACACACATTCCAAAGACAAAAAAACCTTACTGCAATTACAGGACCCCGATGGATTGCACTTAGTCCATGTTTCAGCACACTGCAAACCCTGACTAAACAATTCTAAGAATATCAAATGCAATTAAAGACAATTGATTTGATAAGCTGGGGTTATTTTTAAGGGACCAGTGACTATAAAGTGTTGCACTGCTCCCCTCCCACTGTACATGACTACAAGAGGCACAGACTAAATCTGCCACCTCTGAAGGCTTTTTCTAAATGAACCAGACCCAAAAAGCACTGATATCCTGATGTAATTTTTGATCTGAGACATTGAGCATGCATATTAATGTACTACTGACAGAATTAGCTATGCATTTAATTTGGCACTTCATGCTTGAGATGGCAGTTGGTTTATTTCATTTTCACTCAGCTCAGGGTATCTGTACAAGTAACTGCTGTCATATTCCAGCCAGAAAGGATGTGAGGGGAAGAATGGCACCATGGCTCAGCAGAACAACAGTCAATCCCTTACTCCAAATAATAAAGCAGAATTCCACTTACTTTTTAGGTCTGTAGTCAGGGATGGACCTGTCCAGTGATATCCTGTCACTGAGTTGGGCATTGTAACCATATTCTTCATACTTAGTCTCTGATTCATGGCTATCATCTCTCAGGGTAGCAGCCATTCCCCCCTGGCCCAAGCCTCCTGGACCTTCAACTAATCCCATGGGCTTTGCCAGACCTAAATGAAACAGATTAAAAAAAAGCAAATTATTAATATAAAGGGTATAGACAGAACCTTTTCTGTGACACAGAATCTTTTCAGATAAATGAGATCTGAACTCCCAGCTCTTAAAACCCTCATGGCTCTGTGGAAATTATGCTCAGCTTCTCAAACCAAAGTCCAAATCAACACATCTCGTAGTATCTCTGCATAATGAGCAAACTATAAAGAATCAATTAGCAGCTTTCACGATTCCTTCTTTTTCCAAAATGGCTAATTATTGTTAAGATAATTAAGAAAAAAATTTTCCCCATTAGAACTGGAGGGTTTCCCCATGTAGCCCATTAAAGCTTCACTCATTTTAAGGGAGAGATGTTGAATTTCTACCCCCTGTGGGTGTGCCAGTTTAACTCCACATCAGTGTCAGTTCTGGTACCTGCTCTGTGACTCCAGGACCACTGCAGCCCTGGTCCAGGTTTGGTTCCTATGGACTGGCCACCAGCTTCTGTTGGGTAGGAAATACAGGATAAATCTGATTTCACTGCCTGAGTCAACAGATGGGTGATTTGGACTCAAATACACACCCTGCCCAGCCTGTTGCCACAAAGATGTGCTAAAAGTATTTTAATGGAGCTGACACTCCACCTGGGAATCACTCCAGATTTCCTCTGCACTTCACATCTGACAAATGAAATATGTAAGATACTCAGCTCTGTAGAGCTCACAGAAGCAGAAAGTTTGGACACTCAGTAAGTGCTGAGAAATCAGCCGATTAACAATGCATTTACAGGTTTCATTCACTGGTCAACTCAAAAATAAAAATAAAACAAAACTAAACCAACATAAAAATGCTTGTATGATCACATCACCAGGAACCTCTTCCATGGCAACAGGCATTTAATTTGGTGCTGAATCCTCATAAATAAGCTCCTCAAATATCCTGTGTTTAATGTCAAAGCTCTCCTTTCCAAAAGGCTGGCTATCAGCAAGTCATTATAAATGACAAAGTTATTTATAATGACCCTGGGAACACCATACAGGAATGTGTGACTCTCCCCCAAATCATTTACAACACCAAGTAAAGCAATTAGAGCTTGACCCACTCAACATTTTTCAAATCAAGACTTTTTCAAGAGGAAAATGACATTATTTCAACTAAATGATTAAAAGAAAGGAAGGAACCGTCAGCATTTGGTAGCAACAAACACACATGGCAGTACAAAGGTGGGACTGCTTCTCCAAGGCCCATTAAGGAGGGCAGTTCAGACCCTTGTGAGGAAATTCTCTTGCACCTCACTGCAGACAGAATTTCCTTACTTGTTACAGCTCCATCACCATCTCTGTTTAATGACAGGACAGCCCAGAGAGACATTGGTTCATTACTGATCTGAAAGGGTAAAATTTTGCATTTTTTCCCTCAGTGCTTATGACAAAATCCCGTTCTGAGATAAAGTGCAACAATACAAACAGTCACAAATTAACATAAAAGGAATTCTGCTACTGAATTTCAGACACTGCTGACAAAAACACATAAATGCTGCAATCATTGGTGAGTCAGGACAGATCTTGCTTGTGTTTGTGTCTTTGATGCCTTCATGCTCCTCATCACCATGCACTGAAACGTGACTAAAACTCAAGACTAGTCTGGATTTCAAACCAGAGAAATTCTTCTAGTTTATTAAGTGAAGCATTTCAATCCATGTTCAATATTCTGAAAATATTTTAGTGAGCTTCATTTTGAAGAAAATGGTAACATTTGTCCTTTTTGTTCCAATTTAGGATGAGAGGCTACTTGGCACATTGACTTTCCTTTGGAAAAATTTGAACAGAGGGCCCTGCATGCCTGGCCTGACAATGATTCCTTGCTTGAGTAATTACAGAAATTACACGTCTGAGACTCCACATCTCTCCCCACTCAAAAGGAAAAGCAGAGCAGCCTAATCTTCCTGCATGAGACAGACTTAGACTCAACAGACACCAGCAGCAGTAATGCTGCAAGCTCTGCCTGACATGCCCAATATATGGAATCTAAAAGGAGCTCAGTTTCTGAGAAAAGTCAGCTGTACCCTCAAAAAAAAGAGTCAAATTAAACACTTTAAAAGTCAAAATCCCGGAAAACTTGACAAAGCCTATGTCCTTGAAAGACCATAATGTGGAAATTCATTTGATGATCATTTGGAATCATCTGGGCTAGGTTCTGATATAACATCAAAGCAAATTGAAGATGACTTCATTAAAATTAACTGACCTGCTTTAATTAAAGGGTCTCCAAGATGTGATGTGCTCATTTGACTTGAAACAACAATCTAATTCCAGTGGTTGAGAACTTTATTCTTCGACCTATATGCTCTTGCAGTTTACGGAACAAAACACTTGAGTCTTCATGGCACAAGTAATGTGAGAATGAAACTCCACCCCACAGGAAGCATCAAGCATTTGGATATTTTACTTCTGAGAGAACTGGTTAGACAGCCTGCCCAGCCATCCATGATGACAATTATGTCATGTACCTTTTTCTAAATCTGATATTCTAGCTCCTTGTGCTGCTGATCTGATCCTGTTGTGGGAAGGAGTCATCATTTGTCCAGCTTCCTCTCAGAGCATATTTCTGTGAGCTTTTTGCTCCAGCTACCACATTGTAGCTTAGTCTGACTGACAGTTATCCCAGAAATGCAGTAACATTGACCAAAATAAAGCAGCAATTAAATAAATGATATCACATTGCTGCCTTCTTCAAAAAGAGCACTAGAGTGTCTCTGGAAGGTCTTAGGAACAATGAATATACTGTATTTTATGTATGGGTATGTGTGTGAGAGGCAGCAATTACAGGCAATGTTCCTCAATGCATGGTTGGTTAGCCAGACCATGCCTCACATATTTCCATTGCATTTTCCATCTCAAAGTTGATTTGCTGTTGCTTCAGCAATTGTCTCCTCAACAGAGGGCTTTCTCCCATCACTTTCTGTGTCACAATGATGACTTGCTAACCCCCAAATCCACAGTTACTGCACTGGTCAGCCTTAAAAAAATTTAAAAAAAGACACAGAAAAGGAGTTTCAGTTCAGCAGCATCTTCACAAAAATAGGTTGGTATCAGGAATTGGGATCAGGGGACAGGTGATGGGATGAGCATCCCCCAGCCTGGCTGAAGCAGAGGCTGTTGGTGAACACCCCCCAGCACATCCTCCAGGCCCTCATCTGAGAGCAATTTTCTGTTTTCTTCTTGTTTTGAAGCTCATTGCATATTTTCATCTTCTTCTCTTACCTTTAGGTTATTCACCCGCAGACCAAATTCTCACCCATTTTTCCACAGCATCAGAGGGCAAGGCACAGAGCCAGAGCCAAGGATTGAGATCATGGGGCCAGCTCTGAAATGGGGATGTGCAGAAAGGGGATGCCCAGTGAGCAGCTATTCTTCAATCTATCCTTTCTTTAAATTTTCTGGACTAAAAATATCTGCAGCTGATACACTGGGAATGGTCATAGACTGTTCCATGCTGCAGATGACAATGAGGTCACAAATAATTAGTGTCTGTCATTCATTTCAAATTTATTGCTCTCACTGCAGAGATTTCTGTGTAGGACAGAAATTGGGAGAATGGAGAGCAGAACAAGCCAGCCTTAGTTCCTTAACCAGATTAATTACTCCACAGGATGCATCATTTTCTAGGAAGAAAAGAGATCTTCTATTTTTCATCATAAACCCTGTCACAATGGGAAAAGTACTAAGGAGATTTATATGAGAAACTATGGCAAAATCTAGATCAGATTATGGCTGTGATTATTTTACTATCATTTTTTTTTCCTTTTTGCAACACAATTACGGGCAGCTGTAAATCAGGTTCAGCCAAGGTTCTCAGACAAAATTAAACTTCTGACAAATCAAAATAAAAATAAGTGATTGAAAATAATAATAGAATGTCATAACACTGAGAGAACTGCTGCAAAATCTGCAAAATGCCCTTGCTGGCCAGTCTCAGCCCCAGCTTGAGAAGGGCTCCAAAATCCAGGCTTCTCAGCTTTATCTACACATACAACCTCTGCATATTTGAATAGCTGCAGAAAAGTATTTCAGTTTCTAGCACCTTCAAAGGAGGGAATAAAGCATTTCCTTCTAAAAAACCTGGCACAGGTCAAAAAACCTGACAGAGTCACCCAGGAATTCTACCTGTGACTCCTGAAACACTTTAACAGGAAACATAAAACTCATCAGCAAAACAGTTGTTTCCTTCTTTCTCCAATTATTATTTCTCAGCTGAAAATATGACTGCATATCATGTAAAGCAATAAAAATCTTTGGATCCTAGCTCAATCAAAAGAAAAAAAAAAGAATCAGGGACAATAGCAACTCCACATAGATTGACAAAGCTGACTTTCAGCATTTCCAGTTACAGCTTTGCAAAGAAAAGAAAATGGTTCAGAGATTCTGGACTAAGTTCAGTAACAGCTTAAACAAGACTCATCTTACAATATCTTTTTAAGCTATTTTTACACAAACCCACCTGTTTAGAGGCAGGAATTAAAGCAGTTGCAACTACTGAACAAGCCCCAATGCTTCCACCTTGAATTACTGTATTGTGCTAATTTTGTGATCTTGTTCTGTTGCAGTTAGAAACCTCAGCTGAAGGTTAGAGCCTCAAAGAATGGCATGGAGTGAAGCACTGATCTTCCTCCTTCAGGAGCTGCATGTCAGAGTGAAGCACAAGAAAAGCAGCTGGTTGGAGGAGGAGGAGGAAAGTGCAATGCAGGTGAGCCATTCAACACTAAGCTAAAGGTCTCAGCTCTCCAGCTGTTTATAACTTCATTTTACTGATGCCTAAAAATAACTATTAGCTGATGATTTCTAAAAGAACACACACCAGAGAAAGGCTCTCTGGTGTAAGCAGCCCCTTTTCTCTCACAGCCCCATAATGGCATAAATTCAGTGAATGCATTGGCAGTTCACTGCACTAATATTAAACCTGAAAAACTAAAAGCATTTTTCTGTTGCAAGCACAAGGATCAACAATATGCAGGAAAAAAAAATCTTATTTGGAACTATTTCACTATTTGACAGAGTTTCAGCCAACTTTGCAAACAGTAGCATGCAGCATGGGGAGTTGCTGGTGTCTAGCTCATGATTCAATCTAAATGTTAAACAGAGCCTGGCCCTTAATTTCTGCATATCCCAACTTTCCATATCCCAGATCAGCTTCTCCCACCATGACCCTGAAGCAAGCCTACATAATATGTCAGATTTGCTGCCCAGAGAACTGATCTGAATTTTGCCCATATCAAAAGGTGCTCACTTTCTGAGCTAGAAGGAATGCTGAATGTGGAGATTTATTTTACATACAGCAACATCCAGCAAATCACATCCCACAGGGATGCAAGCTCCAACTTTTGGAAATTGGAGAACAACAAACAAAACCCCATCTAATTTAAGTGACTCCAGCACTTCCATTTATCTGAAACCCAAAACACAATCTTATTTTTTTATAGTTGTACTCAAGTTTGCTGCATCCTTGCTTGAAAAGTTTACATTCCCTGGTGCCTGGTATCAGCCCCAAGTATCTCTGCAGATATATCAGGGAGAAGACAAACAGCATCCTGCAGCTGATGGCTTGAAAAGGACACAAGTACAGCAACCTGTGAAGCTGAAGCACTTGCTTTGCAACTTTTTGCGTCTAGAAACAGGGGGTGCAGTGGTTTTGTAGCTTAACCTCATCTCCAGACCCCAGTAGAAAGCCTGAGACAGCATTTCTCAGTCTTGGTGCCCAGATGAGAGGCAATGCTATAAAAGACATCCATCTGTGAGCAGGTGAATGATGGGGAAGGGGTGAAGTGATTTGGGAGCTCTGCCTGGAGGGGGGCTGCTCCTTTCCCACCCCCAGCAGCCAGTCAGGCAGAGAGTGCAGAACCAGGAGCCTGGGAAATTATGTGGATTATCTGGAAAGAGGACTAATATCCAACCCCTTGTGTGCTTTGCCATATGTTTCTTCTTCAAAACAGGGACTTTTCCAGGTTGCAGAGAGCACTCTGAGACACAACATGTGCATATCTGTCAAATGCTCAAAATACATTTTATGGAAAATTCCATGAAGGTGCCCGGGGCTGTTCTCAGCAGCTGGGCTGGAAGCTGACCCTTATTCCATCCTACACACTCTGCTCCCACCATATTGATGCTTTAATCCTTAAATCCTACATGCTAACTCCTACCAGGACAGGATTTGGCCAGGAAATTTTTTTTCCTTAGAATTTCCATGGCACGTAGTCCAGACTCAGGATACCACTGCAGCAGGTACTACATGAACCCAAAGACCTCATGTTGTCCTTAAAATCCTAAATCCTACATGCTAACTCCTACCAGGACAGGATTTGGCCAGAACAGTTTTTTCCTTAGAGTTTCCATGGCATGTAGCCCAGACTCAGGACACCACTGCAGCAGATGCTAGATGAGCCCAAAAAGTCAGATCCCACCCCAAAGAACTCACCATCAATACAGGTAAGAACCAGATGCAAGAAAGATAATGAAGAAAGGAGACATGAAGGCAATATAACAAGGTCAAGGTGTTT
Source organism: Molothrus aeneus (assembly GCF_037042795.1). Classification (NCBI taxonomy): domain Eukaryota; kingdom Metazoa; phylum Chordata; class Aves; order Passeriformes; family Icteridae; genus Molothrus; species Molothrus aeneus. The sequence goes on along the minus strand of NC_089663.1, from coordinate 8,285,890 downwards.
CTGAAATGATCCTTTTTGTAGAATAGCTTGTGATAAAAGCTCCCTAGTCATTCAGGTAATTTTGAGATGATGAAAGGTGACAGTTCTGTGTCTGTAGAGGGAAGGAGTCCATCTCTGGTAAAGCTGCCCCCTGCCAAATGCAAGACTTAATACTTGGAGGAAGAGAAGAGGAATATCTGAGGAAATAAAAAGGCTGAGGTGTAGAAGACAGGAGTAGCAGGACAAACTGTGTTAGTCATCTTGGCACAACGTGGAGAGGGATCTGGTTCATCAGTGTTGACAAAAGGCCTGCTGGGGACACAAAGGAACAGGATGTCCTTGCAGAGCCATGTTCACCCTGAATCTGCTATTCAGTGGTGCAGCACACACACCACTGCCCTCTTACAGTTGCCTCATCTTTTGTTCCTTGGCTTCACAGAAACTGCAGCACTGCGTAGGCTACTGCCTCTCTAGACACAAAATTCATTAGTGCTTTTTAATTGGAAGAAATACTGTGTTTTTATGTACAGATATCTAATATCAAAAGTAATTGCTTTTATAGAACACTCATTTGGAGCTGGTTACCCCTTGAGATGAGAAAATGTATTCTAATTACAACAGATAATTCAGGAGGAGATAAACAGATTGAGGACTGGAAGGACCAAGAAATAGCAGCTGTACAGTCCATTGGAGATGAAGATAAAAGCTCATTTGTGAGGTAGGACACTGATCCCAAATTTACAGATAATAGGAGAGGTGCCAGAGTTTTGCCAGAAACTTGATATAAACAAAAATGGATTTCCTCCTCAAGCAAGGAAGAGCTGTATAAGGATACATTTTGAGAGGCAAAATAAAAAGCCCCTACCCCAGATGCATAATTTTAAATTATATGTGTGAGACTGATTTTTTTTAAAATTTTCCTTTCAATGATCAAAAAGTTCATTCACAGAGAAAGATCACTTTGTTATCTTTAAATAAATAACAGATGCCACGATTCTTCTAGAAGTTTTTAAATCCCAGCTGACTCGTGGTTTTTGCTGGTGAAACATAAAATGTATTTTTCTCTTCAGGGCTTTGGAGGAAAGCCAGAAAACTCCTCTGGTGATGGCATAAATCTGGAGTTGAGGGGGAGGAGCTGAAATGTTGGTGTATCTGCCTGGCAGCCCACTGATATTAAAAGGAAACAGAATCTGAGTGTCATCAGTTTGGCACCTGTCCTCTGGCAGTGGCCAATACCTGAGGCTTCAGAGGAAATGAAACACAAACGATGAAGCACTTGGCCAATTAAACTCTGCTCAGTCCCTGGAAGCAGAGCTCCCTCTGAACCCCATAGGCAGGTAACTAAAGCCCTGAAGCATAATATTAGATTACCCTCATTATCTTAACTCAGACAGGTAGAAACAGGGCATAAAACTACCCAGTGTCCTTTAAAAGCCCAGCCACTAATATTAGATTCAATGGGCTCCTGCAGCAATGAATTCTCTGCTACTGTCACGGTCAGAGTGTCACCAACTCACATGAAATGGATCATCTGTATCAATATATTAGATTTGCTTTAATTTTTCCAGGGAAACAGAGGTGAAAACTCCTGGGTGAAGTGATCATTAAAACAATAACAGAGCCATTCTAGAGGAAGGGAGAGCGACTTCTCCTTGAAAAGCTCCATGGTCCAAGAGCTAAAACTTTGGGGTTGTTTAATTAGATTCAGGAACAAGCTGGTTCAGCCAAGTTAAAGGGTTTTAATTTCATAAAAGAGAAAAATATCTTGTGAAGAGCAAGGAGTTTGCTTGTGTTAATCAAAGGTAGGGAAGGGAAGCAGTGGACATGGTGGAAAGGGAGGTGTGACCCAAGGTCTGACAGGATGGAGCCACAGCTGGAAAGCTGCTGTTGGATGCAATGACAATTCCTTGACCCTGCAGAGCTGACTGCACACCTCTAATCACTAAAAATACCCCTTTTGACTTCTGGTGCAATTCTAGATGAGAAGTCCCTGACTGCTCTATTCTCAGACCAGTTCCACTACAACAGTCAATCCCACAGGCATAGGTTCCAAAAGGGAAAAAAAAAAAGTCTTTAAACACAAGGGACTAAAAACAACCAAAAACAACTACCTAATTTCAGGTCCTATGCAAGTTCCTACTGTTCTAGACTCCATTGTGCTGATAATAAAGTCCAAACTCACCAAAGGCTCTACCACATCTGACATTGCCCAACCTGCCAAATTACTGCCCAGGGTTCACCCTCAGGTCTCTGTCTCAGAGGGATTTTGTTCAAGGTTAAGGAAGATTCTTCTCTCCTGCTCAAGGGTGTTTGGAGAGCCCTGACAAGGGCCAGACAAGCCCATCTCCTGCAGCATCATTTTGCAATCATGCTCCACATTATTTGCAGACACTCATATGCCTCCCTGCTCATTTACCTAAACAGCCTGCTATTAAATTAAACTAACATAATCACACAGATAGCTTTCCCAACAACAAAGTCATATAGAACACTTTGCTATTTGTATGGCTGAAAAGCTCCTGGTCGTTCAGATCATTTTGCACAGCAGAGGATGGCAGCATTAAACCCAGACATGGGAGCTGCTGGAACTCAGAGTCACGTCGTGCTTGAAAGTGGATCTCCATTTTCCACTCCTGTGAAATTACTCACTGAGTTCACCTCTGGCAATGCAACCACAAAAAGGAGCCAATGTTAACAACCACAGACCTGCTGGCTACAGCCACTGCTCTCCTTCTGTGCTCCAAGAGCCACTGCCTGCTCTTCCTATTGGCATCAGAGAATGAAGTGATCTGAGAAAGTCCCTGGGTTTGTCAGAGCAGGGCTGGTTCTCTGTCTGCTGCCTCTCCATCTCATCATCAGACATTTCTCCTTGGGAATAGATGGGAGAAGACATCAGCTGCTGTTGAGGATGAGAGATTTCAAATACTCCCACAAAATCTCTTGAAAAACAGTTAATTTGGATATTGGTTTTCTCAGGAGCCAGAGAGAGCCTTGATTCCTCCCCTTTCCTTTCAGTGTGGTATTGCCTTAAAAGCTCTGTAAGGGTGACATACTTTTTTTTTTTTGCATCATTGCACATTGGTTTCAAAACATACTCGTTTTCCTGACAGACTGTCTATTTCAGATCTGTAGATCTGTGTATTTTTCTTGACCTGTCTTTGTATTCTTCTTTCTCAGCCACATCTTTGACACCTCTCAGGGAGCTTGGCTTTTGGCTCTCCGCTTTTCCTCCTCTTTCCTGCCTTCACTTTATTTTCACATCTCATGTCAACATACACCACAGCTGTGCCTTGCTTGTCAATGCCAGGCTGCAATGCCTCCTTCCATCAACCTCTTAATATGTGTATGATTTAATTTCCTACCAGCAGGACAAGTCAGCTCAAAAACAAATACAGGACACATTTTAAACAGCAAAAAGACACTCCTGAACCCAGCATCTAAAGAAAAGTGCTTACAAATGAACAAATTATGGCATATTTGAAGCTAAAATGGATGAAGTAAATTATTCTGCAGAGTCCTTCTAATTGATGAGATGAAGTGACAGCCACATTTATAACAGATCTATCTACCAGAGAATGTGCCCTACTAAAGGTCTGAGTCTCTCCTGCTAACAAAGGGGGAATAGAAGGAGATTCCACAGTGCTGAGAATCTTACTTGGATTTGAAGTGCCTTGCTATTGTTAAAGGAAATGTTGAGTCTGGATGTGGTTTTGGCTCTAGAAAGGAAAGCTCTAGAAAGGAAAGCTCTTTCTTTATATTCATAAAAGAAAGCCTATTTAGGAATGAAAGACACGATGTTGCATGGATAGCTTGTAACATAAGATTAATCAGGGATTTATCAAGGACAAATAAAAAGAATTAGGTACCACATTCTCTGGGGGAAGCAAATCAAAGGATGAGATAGCTTTGCAAAAGAAAGGAGAAATGAAGATAAATAGCAATTGCCAATAAATTTGAGAAAATAAAGATGTAATGTTAGGGGGAAAATATTGGCACAATGTTATATTTAAAAGTGGTAATAAAAACATTGTTTACTTTGATTTCTGCCCTTTCTGGTTTATTGTTGATATAAAGATAAATTGACTCAGAGTTCCAGGAGCGGGAAAGCTACAATCTCCTATTACAGGCACTGTAAAAACCAGCTCTCCTATAATAACTGATTCATTATTAACAAGATTGGCTTCATTGCATGTGGGTATTTGTAGGAATTGACTGTGACCCAGGGCTGATTTGGGCCCTGACAAACCCACAGCAGGACCCCTGGGCTTGCCTTGGAGAAGGCAGGATGCATTTGGTAACAATGTGCTGCTTTGATCTACCTACAGAGCACGTTTAAATTACCACACATATATAGAATTCAGATCATATATAAAGACAAGTTTTTGAAGTTGTGAATCAACCTTCTTCAATTTACCTTCCTAATACCACTGACTGCAACAGTGCTTATCTGTTTTTCACCAAGGCAATGTAAAAAGAAACTCAAGTTTTGAGACTCAATTTTTCTTCAAGCTTTCCTCTCCTTTATGCCAAAATTCCATGAAAGAAGGAATGTCCCTGTCCCCTGATGTGTCTCTGGTTTGTACTTACGACTACATTATGAGGTGTTAAATTGCACAGTAAAAAGAGAAATGAGGACAGTGATAGAAGGTGCCTTTATACAGCAGAAGATCATCCTTCAGTGGAGAGACTGGCATGAATCAAAATTTGAATTTCAGGAACTCGAGTTCTGAGTTTACAGCTCAGGCTCATCACTCCTCAAGGACACCAAGCAGACACTGCTCTGCGGTCACGCTTGAACTTCAGGTCACACCCACATTGCTCCTTAGCAGCAAGAGCTTTCCAGCACCAAGTGGGGCCAGGGAAGGGCAGGGCTGAGCCCTGGGATGGGATGGGATGGGATGGGGTGGGATGGGATGGATGAGCAGCAGGATGCGCGTCACACTGCTGAGCACAGAGCACCAGGATTGCTGCTCTGCTCGCTCATAATTTAATTATTCACTCCACTGAAAGGCACTGAGACAGGCTAGTGGGATCCCAGTCTGCCATTTCAGCAGGATGAAAATAAGGCAGGCTCTCCTGCAGTACTGGTGTAGTGTCAGGGAAATGTCATGCTGCTGTAGTTATTAACTGAAATAAGCAGGAAAGTAGAGAAAAAATGCTTGTGCTAAAATATTGCCAATTAACAGAGCAAGCAAAGAAGTTCCATGTGGACTTCTGAGTCTGATTCCTTTAAAAGCTCAGAACTTAATTTTCATTATTGTGTTTAAGTAAGTAAAAATCCAATTTGTCACCAATGTGATTTTTAGCCCGGTTTGCTAAGAAAAACCATTTTGTGGGATCATGCTGTCTCCATTTGTCTATCAGTCTGCTTCCCTCTCCATACTCTCCCTTCACTCTGCTTGTTAGATTTCAAGGAGTGCTTCTAACTTCAGCCAAAGCTTGGCAGACAGTCAGAGGTCTCCAAAAATTGCATTTCTGTGAGTGTCACAGAAACTGACATCTGGGAAGAAAGTGCCATTAAAATGTTCCTACTGAGAGAAGAGGTTTGGTGAAAGATCAAACACAAGAGACCTGTTGGAGCTCTTAGAGACCACCCAAGAATTCACTTGTGGGTTGCCAACCCTCAAGAAATTGAGTTTTCTTGGTTTAGCTGCTCAAGGAACTGAACACATATTTTTTAGGATTAAATGTGTTAATTACTGACTGTCCAGGTCTGTTGGATGCCTGGCTGTTATATCCACCACTAATTAACAGTATCCCACAGTTAACCTGAGGACACAGATAAGGGGAGGGATCAGGGGAGCAGAGAGATGAGCTGTCACCACAGATAAGGAGCCCCCTGGAAATGCAGGCCAGGTCTCCTGGGTCTGGGACTTGGATTTCAGCAGCTTAAAATATTTTCTTGACCCCTTCTGTCCCCAGTTCCAGTTTCTGGAGCTCACACACTCTGCTTCTTGTCAGGGGTTAGTGGCAATGATGAGAACCAGGGTAAGTGATAAGAGAGTGTGTTTTCTGGTCACATTTTAGGGAATTCCTAATGAAATAATGAGGATCCCATTTAAAACTACTTTTCCATATTACAGAAAATTCACATGGAAATGCCTGACTTGCTAGATTAGCACTGCTACCCTTGGAAAGGGAGAACACAGGCTTGGAGGTGAGACACCCTGACAGCAGGACACACCACTCCATGCAGCTCTCTCTCTTTCCCCTGGAATTAATAAAAAAATTAATTTCTTTTGATTTCTTATGGTAGGAGTGCTTTTCCCTCCCACCTTTGATAGGAATATAAAGCAAGGTATCATCCTAAAACCCATGAAGCCTCATGAGCAGAGGAGCAAACAAAACCTCTCTCTCTTTTTAACAGGGAATCTGTCAGTTCAGTATCTGTCAAAATACTTTTGAAAATAATCAACCTCTAGTTTCACAACCATATGCTGAGGCACTGAGGAGCCACAGGCATGCAATATCACCCATCAAACAGATTAGAGGCATCTTCTTCCAGCTCAGGGACAAAACCAGAAGATCATACACTGATTTCTGCTTCTAAAATGAATTTCCATCCTGAAATATCATTTTGCTTTATGACACTGCAGCGTGTCTCAGCCTAGTCATGTCTAATTGGTGCTGATCCTGCATGAGCTGTCCTGTCCTCTGGGCCTGGTTCTGACTTTGCTACTCAGTGCCATAAGGAATCCACACAAGAGCTTTTCTCCCCTGAAACTGGTCCACAATAGCTGTCAACACTCCAAGTTAAGATGCGTTGTCAAACTGTGGAATGGCTGTCCTGGAGTGACCTGTTAAAAACACCACTGATTAACAATATCACAATATCATTGGTGCTTCTATGGGGAGCTCCACTTCTCCTTAGGGCCAGAACAGCTCTGCCATGAGCTACAAACCCTGACCCCAGCTCACTCATCCCATGAGCACTTCCATTGGCTTTAAAAGGAAAATTTCACACTGGCCTCATTCTTCCACAGGCTCCACTGTGTCTCAGATTCTATTTGTGCTCCAGCTCCTTGTCAGGCTGATTAAAGGCTGAGAAATGCCTAAACAAGTAGTCCTGTAGCATATGCAAAAATCCTTCTGCAATGCTCATCTCCTTCTCTGAGGGCTGCATCACTCAGCCCGTGGCCCTTGGCACGCTGGGCTACTCCATCCCAGCTTCAAAGTCAGGGCCAGGTCTTTGTTCCCTCATAAATATTTCTCCTCCATTTATGCACATCTTTTGTTCACTCTTCTCATTGTGCAAAGAAGGACTGGAAATTCTCACTTTGTGAACTTTTTAATGAGTGACGGAAAGAGGGAGACAAAGCATCCAGTTATTAGGCAGATCAGGTTCAGAATGAATCACAGAAGAAATTCTTCCTTCCATGATCTCATCTGAGAGGGCTCTCTGCAGCCTGGCTTTGAGTTATGTGGGCCTGGAATGGGAATGTAGCTGTGAATATGGGACCCATACCAAGCTGCCTCTTTCAGGAAGCAGAGGGTTTTGCATACAACCCCACTGGATACAGGCATTATAAAAGGCACTTCCCTTCTGGAATTAATTTTCTGTTGAATGGAAACGCATCGAGCCACATGGATCTATTTCAGGAGGAGCATCATGCTGGCACAGGTCTAAAATCAAAGATTATTGGGTTTGTGTATTCAGAGCAGGAATAGCTGAGGGTGAAATGTTCAGTGCAGGTGCTGCCATGGTCACGTCTGTGCCTTTTAAAGGAGCACCCCACGAAGGATGTATTGAGTGAGTTTGCCAAATGTTAAATTGAAGAAATAGGTGACATTTATAATTAATACCTGCAAACATTTTCACTGCTCCTTGTGATACTAGCAGTGAATAAACAAAAGACATTTTTCAACTGCTGAGAAAGTTGCAACTTTCTGGCAGATGCAAAAGTTCATTAAAGAGTGGTAGAAATGACTGGCCACCTGGAAGAAAGGTGGCTCCAGTGAAGAATTTGGCTCCCCTCATCCCTGTGATGGTTTTGGAAAGTCAGCAGCCTAAATCCACAGACCTGGGTCCTGGGGACTCTCCAGACAACACACAAATTTTGTAACAGAACTACCTAAAAAAAAAAAAAAGCGTTTTCCATAACAAAGGCTAACACAGGCTCGCACCTAAACCACCCAAGCACCCATTTTTCCATCCCCAACATGAAAATTCAAAGCATCAACTCTTCCAGCAGCTGGGCAGCTCAGCATTAGGCTGTGCAATAACTCCAACATTCTCAGCTCTCTCCCCCTCATGCCCCACTCCCATCTGTTACATGGAGCCACCTGCAATCCATCAGCAGGTTTTAGCATTAACAGCTCTGGGCTGGAAAATCTGTTTTTCCTGTTAGAGGTGTGAACAGTGCCTGGTCCCTGCTCTGGTAGCACAGCCAGCACTCACCCCCAGCTCACAGCAGAGCAATGGGTGCCAGCATTGGCCACCAGCTGAATTCTGCTCCTGGCAGCCGCCAGTGGGGCTGAGTTTTGCAGATACAGAACTTTGCAGCTATCAGTAGCCTCGTTTCACACATGGCTGCATGACCAGAAATCTGTCTTACAAGGAACCCATAGAGCAACTGCAAATTTTCATCCTGAGGAAAACTAACCTTTGGGTTATACAATGCTATTTCAATTGGGGATATTTTTAGTCTTATCACTGCCTTCAGTTCAGCATGCACAGGAAAGAATACCACCAATCTTTGCTACAACACAAGGCTTGCTTGAAAATGAGTTAATATAACAAAAAATACATTTTTATTTACAAAAGCTGTTCATCCTAGAGGCATATGAGAGCTGTAGAAAAAAATAAACTCAATTTCTAAAAGGGCAGTAAGGCCCCATTGCCAAATAAAATACAAAACCAGCATAAAAAATCCAAATGAAAAACAACCAATTAACCCTACCACCCCACCAAAAATGCTAGAGGGAAAAAAAAAAAAGAAAAAAGAAGAAGCAGCAAACTTCCCCAGCATTGCAGGAAAGGCCTTTCCAGCTGTCTTCATGGATATCTTCCAAGAGAAACAAAATCCTGTGCAACAAACCCCCTTTTCCTGTGCAAATGGCCCTGCAGTAGCACGGGCAGTACAGCCACCATGAAGTGCTCATCTGACCTGGTCTGAGAACTTCTTTTTGCAAAATGCAGACTGGAGGCAAACAGCAGAAGCAACAAGAGCCCTCAGGATTAGGAGTCAGAGGTAAAAAAAATACAAAGTTCTCTACTAGAAAAGGGAATCCTTCCAAAACCTCCCAGGAGGAGGGGCCCTGTTCTCAACCATTCTGAAGCAGCACAGGGACACAGCAAGGCTTCATCCTTTGTACTACATAGACATCATCATGACTACCAAGCCTACTCCTCATCCTGTGACAAAAATGCCTTCACTTGGCCAAATTTACTACTGGAGTTACTGTACTGAGAACCACAGACTGTGCTGATGCCTCTGGATCAATAGCAAAGATTAATTTAGGCAACTGGTTTCTCCAGGACTAAGTGCACGGGCGAGCTGAGGAGAATTTGAGTCACTGCTGCAGTGATAAAATCCTGCTTGAGGCAGTCACCCCGTGCAGGCAGCAGTGTCTGTCACCCCCACACTGCCACAGCAGGGCTGGCAGCATCTGCACTTTGCTTAGAAAGCAGTGCCACTTTTGCACCTGGCTTGGATTCCCAGCTGAACACGAGTGCTGACTCAACCACAGATGTGGCAATTTCAACAGGAACAAAATCCAGCAACACACTGGGAACACAGAGAGACCAGCCAGCTCTGTGCTGTCAATCCTGTATCCTACAGCTCCTTTCCACAGGGCTGTCTTGGCTTTGCACAGGGGCAGCAGGTGTCAGGAGCCTGCTGGGGGAGAGCAAGGCTTGTGCCAGTGCTGTGCCATTCTGCAGGGGCTGCTCAGCCCAAGGGAGAGCCTGCTCTTGCAGCAGCCTCCTGGGCTTGTTGCTCTAACCTGCAGCCCAGGAGGTTGAGACTGGAGCAAATGCACACTAAAGAATCTCCAGCAAGTCCCTTTGTATCCTCTACCACCAAATCTGAGTTATTTAAATGTGATTCCAGACACTGGGATTCCAAACATTGTGCTGTGAAATAGGTAACACTCTCCTGTAGTACTTAGGCATCCATAATCTCTGCCAGACAGAGCCATTTTTAAGTAGCAGAAAGCTACTAAAACAGAAGCTCTTTTAAAAACCTTTTCCTTGGTTTAGTTTTCTTCATCATTGCCCACTCTCCCAGGATGACATGCAAATTACAGCTCATGTATTAAAATTATAAATCAGACCGGTGGCAAGTGAAAGTGCTTCTAGAGAATGGCTCCATGGGAGGTGATACAAGGCTTAAGATATTCAGAAATCTATATTCTCACCTTCTCCAAAAACGTTTTGCTCATTTACTTCAACAACTCTTCAGCCCCCAAGAGAACTCTGCGTCCACACTGCGCATGATGACAAAGCAGAATCACTCTATTGTCTCCTCAGCTCCCTACCCTGCTGCTGCCCTCAGACTCTCCTTCAGAGCCAGTAATCAAGGACACATTTGATGGGGAAAAAAAAAAAAAAACCAACAAAAAAGATTAGGCCTTTTACCACTTGTCAGTGATTCTCAAGATCAGCCCATTTCTGCTGCATTTTGCCCTCAACAGGGATACAAAACAATTCATGGCCCCAGGCTCATCCTTGGTTTGTGAGAAGATCCCTCAGAACAAGTCATCCCAGTAAATGAAACACAAACACAGAATTGTTCAGAAATGAAATGGCCTGAGAAGTGCAGTAAGAGGGGCAGGGAATGGTGCGAGAGCTCCTCTGGAACACCCATTCCACTGGGTTTCCCATAAAACGTGCTGCTGGGCTCTTTCCATGCACAGCAAGGAGTCCAACTGAGCTAAACCAGGTGGAATAAAAGTTAGTGTGAAGAACTGCAGAAAGCAAAGTCCCCTTCCTCACTGTGGGAGGAGGGCATCAAACCAGAGGGATAAGAGAGCAGAACTCAACTCCAAAGTACCACTTCCTTGGATATAAACAGATGTGGATATCACATCTTGCTTCATGTGGACCTACACCAGATCAGGGGTGTGATGTCACTTCAAGAAATAAGAATTTGAAAGCCCAACAGATCAAACTGAGAAATAACCAACAGAAACAATGTTGTCACCTTTATCCTCAGCAGCACTACAGTGAATTTAAACTCAGAATAACCCCAGCTAAATCAGAGGGCCCTCTGATTTAGACCAAGTTGCATCATTGCTGCCTTCTGTTGAGTAAGTCAAGAAATCTTGGCTCAGGAGATGGCCTTACACTCTTTTAATCTCCTGCAGGACTTGCTGAGTAAGCAGTCAGTGCCAGTTGTGCTGTATCTTGTCTTCAAAACTGTCTGGAGAACCTAGATCTTCCAGAACACCTGAAAAGATAGAAACTCTAAGGCAGAAAGACAGTTTTTAATCTGTTTGCACCTGCCCTGCTGCCCTCGAAACGAAGCTTTCCACCTCTGAAGCTTTCAGATATTCACGGGCATTTCCATGGCACCACAGCTATGAGTTTTAGGAAAAGCAGACACATCCAATTAGCATGTGGCTGGTTTAGCTCTGTGCTCTCAGGAGAAGATGACTTTGGGTCACTGGGAGGGTTTCTCTGGCTTTCTCTCTCAGGAACTGGAGGTGTCTTATTTCAGAGGACAGTTTTGATCAATAGGACTCCAACAAGGTTGGAAGCTGCTCTGCTGTCACTGGCTCTCTTCCTTCCTGTTATCCAGAACATCACAGGCTCTTTTTATTTTCTACTTTTTCCTTTTTCTGTCCTTCAGTGTGTTGGTTTAAACTAAATGATGGTAATGACTACCAAGAGAAACCCCACAAACAGCAATAATACTTAAAAAGTATGCCAAGTATACCAAGAAACAGAAACTGAATGCCCATTACTAAAGTTAGGGAGGAACATTAAAAAAAAAAGGCAGATTTGTTAAACATGACTCATTTATTTTCCTTCCCTTCATAAACCTTAATATTTCCTTGGATAAATGCCACACATTGAGTGTCTGGAACCTCATTCCAAAATGATGCTCCTGGTTCAACTGCTACCTGCCTTTATTTACTAAAAGATCAAACAAACAAACACTAAAACTCCCTAAACTCAAAAACCAGCTTCACCTCTCTCCATCAAGGGTATTAAATTAAAGCCAGGTTTTCTAATCCTCTGAACCTGTGCAGGGGCTGTAGGTGTGCAGCCACCACACTGCAGCTCCTCTCTGGGAAGATGACAGACCCATATTTGCTTTTCCAATTCCAGCTAAACGTACAAAGAAATGGAAAGATACTGAACCAGAATACAGCTGAAAAGGCAACGAAACCAACATCAGGCAAAGGTTTCCTTTCTGCCTCTGTAAACATTGCTTTTAATCTCATATGGTACAAATGATTCAAGTTCCACAAAAATGAGTCAATGATAAAATTACCACATGATTTTTTTTTCCTGTCAAAATACGCTTTCTTCCCAGCTACAAAGGCAAAAAGCAGAAACATTACATAAAAAGTAGTTACCACTATATGAAACAAAGTAGAGGGAAAGACTTAAAAATCACTGATGTGCTGCTGGAATGGAGACATATCTTTTTGCATTTGTCAATATTTTTCAGAGCTGAGTGCAATTTTGTCTGTTTTACAAAAGAGAGCTGCCCTCTTTTTTAACCAAACTTTTAGAACTTTTCTTCCTAAAGTGCCTAAATAGAGTCATTCTATTCAAATATTACCTTATATTTATATAGGGGCTATCCAAATATTGGCTCATTATGTTTTCCCTCTGTTGTTTTGGAGAATAAAACCTTGACCTTCCTGAAAGCACTGATTGTGAGTTCCCTCAGCTGCATAAATCAATACTAACACAACCAAAACAAGTTTGATGGGGAAATTGGTCTGTTGGACTTGACCATCACTTTGCAATACAGAAGGTCAAGTTTGCATTGGGTAAGTCAATGGTGACTTAGCCAAGCTTGAGAAAATGACCCAGCACTATAGAAAATACTGTGTAGTAAACCAAGAAATGGCAGCCTAACTTAAAAAAAAAAATAGCATTTTTCCCTTATGTCTTCATGAGAACCAACCTTGCTCTTCTTTAAAAATGTCCTAAAAATTATACCACATGAAGAGAAGCCCACCACCAGAAGGAAACCACATGGCTGAGGGCAGAGCTCACATGTGAGCTGATATTTCTGGACATGTTTTGGTGCTAATTATGCCAGATGTATGCTAGCAGCAGACCATAAACACATAAGACAGAAATAGTTACAAAATGTGTGGGCATGAGAAGGTGCAGTTTCATTGGTACAAGGCTGCACTCACACTAAATGTGCCCTGTGTACGTGTGGCTTTACCCCTCTTCTCTACCAAGTATCTGATCTTCAGCTGAGAGCTGCCAGCTGTAAAAACTTCTTTTTGACAACATGGACATGTGATGTGGACATTCACATGACTCTCTTGCAGCCTGTTCCCAACCCTTACTTTCAAACGTGGAAATTTGGATCCATTTTCAACCAGTCTAGAGCTTATGAAGAATAAACTGCCCTTTAAAAAATACTACTGTAACTTTTACCTATGCAGATTGCCAGGCTGAATTTTAAATGCAATCACTTGGCTTCCAGTGCACTCTAAAAATCAGGACTCCCAGTCAGCAGGAATCAGTACTCTGCACCCAGGACCTGCTATTTCCATCATTTGAAGCCTCTGTGCTGCAATTAATGTGAATTGTCCACTTTTTCCCCCAGCCTCCTCCATGAATTGCATATATAATGTAAACCCCATTTATCACACTGGAAATTGCTATTGCATTTAATCTTCCCAAAGAGACCAAAATCGAATTATGATGTGTAACGAATGATAACCTGTCAAATTCAAGGGAAAACTCCCAGCTCATCCCTCCACATCTAAAATAGCACAGGTCAAAGGGGTCTAGTGTAGAAGACATGGGTAGGAAGACATGATGTGAGAATACATAATGAGAAGATGAAAGCTCTCTAAATCTTTGCAGATTGAATGAAATCTAATTACATGCTGTATTGATTGTTGTGTATTACTGGAAAGAGACAGTGAAAAGGGAAAAAGGCAATTAGACTGAAATTGTAGTCTGACCTTCAATTGCTTTTGGCATCAAAGGTTATGCTCTACTTGGGGCATCAAAAATTCTTTATCCTCTCTGGTGAATCATTATCAACAGACTTAGATGCAAAACTGATTAAGGGAAAAAATTCAGTCAATTCAATAATTTTTTAATTTTTCCCCTTTACAAAAAAAAGTAAAGGCAAAGGAAGAAAATACTAAGGTGTTATCATTATGACATTTAATGAATTGCTACCATGTCTAGCTGGTATGAGTTCTGTGTTGAATGACAATAAAATATATCCATCAATAGCAATCCCATAGCAAAAATAATAAAAAAGAATATATATACATTGCTCAACTAGGTCTATAATAACTCTGTTTTTCAAAATAAACATTGTACCCAAGGTCAAACATCAGGACGTAATACAAAGTCTCACCAAGAAAATTCCACTGACACGTTTCATTGCTTTCCTTTCCCTTTACATGCTCTGTTCATTTGCTTCCACCAAACCCAGCAGCAGCTGAGGGAAAAGAAAGCTTTCAGAAATACTATTTTCCCCAAGTTGATAAAAAACCAGAGCACGAGCCAAATGAAAACTATTGTTTGGGTGGATGTCTGCACGACTCTGCAGGGAATCATGGCAATTCTCATTCATCCTATTCTAAAAACTCCTGTTCTGCCAAAGATAATGGCAAGGACCAGCTTTCTCCTGACTTTCATCCATGGTCCTCTGTGTTCTGCACACACCTCCACAGGCACTGCACTCACTGATTTCATTCAGACTGAAAAGTTAATGAGTTCTCAAGTGATCAGTTTTGGGTTGCCTCTTTATACGTTTATAATGTTACTGCCTGTGTTTCTTTTCCTTGCAGAAGGTACACACTTCTAAATAACATTTCCTTGATTGCATGTAAACAAATATGTGTGACAGAAACAAAATTCTGTGCAGCTGCAAGGGTGGTATCTTTCAGAGTAGCATTTTATTGCTCTGGATCATCAACAGAGTCCCTAGAAAATCCAGGCAAGTTTTATGAGTTCAGGACTCATCTATATAGAAGAGAAAAATAAAATAAAAGAACACTGAGATATTACCAAAAATATACTTAATAGGTAGTTCCAAATTTGCTGATCTCAAAGAGAAAGGACCAAGAGCAGAAAACTCAAATACTGGGCTGTGCTGACCTGCTGCAATGGTAGCATTGAGCTGGACTCAGCCTCCTGGAGCTTTGAGGGGCCCTGGGTATGCAAGGAACTCATATTCCTCCTGAATAAAAACCTGTCTACCTGTGTCTGTCTCTCCACACAGAAGAGACTTTGACCCAGCTGATAAAAAAGTGACATCCAGGACAGCCTCATTTGGCTCTCTAACCTTGTGATCAGGCAGCATGGGCAGGGCTGAGAAACCTGACTCAAGCCTGAGGTGAAGCTGCAGAGCACAGAGTGTTTGTGCCACAGCAGCCCTGCTGTGTGACACAGCACAGCCCTGTCACACAGGCTCCCCTGGATCCCAGGGCTGCCCATTAATGACACAAATAATGAGTCATGGCATTACAAACAGAGCAGCAGCCAGCTAAACCCAAATACAGATGCTTGGTCCTGATCTCACTTACAGCAATGCAGCTCTGATGATTTCAGTGGAGAATCTCTTAATTTCTTAGGACTTTTTCCTTTTGTTGAAACATGATGGGGGGAAAAAGTATTTTTTTCAGAATTAATCTATGTTAATGTACCACTGTGTAATAATAAGAAACTCAACAATCACATCAGAGAAAAAATTAAGGATAAATAAACAGGAAATTTTAACAGCTCAGCTTGAAAAACTTTCTGTATTTTCCTGTGTAAGAACTTCCAGGAAAAGAAAACTGCCTGCAGTGTTTGATATGACCTGAAGAAGCAATACAACATTAAGTTCAAGTAATTACACCATGACGATCCATATCCAATAAATGGAATTAAAGAAGATGAAGAAAACAGTTCCCAAGAAAGAGGCATGCTTTACAGAGAACTTCCAGTCATTGTGTGCAATGGTCCCTGCCTATCATGGTAAGGACTCTGCTGATTCTCCAGGGGATGCTGTGCTGAGATGAACACAGAACAGGGAAATCCTTCCCAAAGTCTCCCCTATGAAGAACACCAAGAACAAATCTATTTGAGCAAAAAAGCCATTCATTCAGCTGTAATGGATATATCTAATTTAGTTTGTGAACTTTGTGGCTTGGTGGAATTCACGAGAATGATTTTCCTCTTAAATCCTACATTCTTCAAAACTGTTCCAAAATATGGTCAGAAAGCACAGCTGTTGACACTTTCTCTCTAATTCCTGAATGTGTGGGTTTGGGACCAACACCCCACTCCACATTCCCCCTTCTCTCTGCCCTGTTCATCCAGAGGAAAGTGTGAGGGGATGCCTGTTCCCTAACACTTGCTGGCACAAACTGCATATTACCATAGCAGCCTAACTTAGATTTATACATTCATTCACAAAGTAGTAATAGGAAACATACTTTATGCTAACCCTCCTATTTGTCTGCACTTTGAGGCTACAGTAGCCTTTCTTAAATCAATGTTACAAGTAAGATTTCCACAAGCAGCCCAGAAGCACATATTAAACATATTTACACTGACCATTTTATTTGCTAAGCATTTATTTAGTGAAACACTAAATGTTACATTTATATTATAATCTCATGCAAAAGTTCACTCCTTCAGCCTTTTCTTGTCCAAAACACTGCTGTATTTAATCACATACTTATTTCTTTGGTGTCTCACACTTAAAACTTCACAAATCCACGCAAATACAAATGCAGTCATTTTGAAGAATTAGTTTCTATATGAAATGTTATCTGTCCTATAACAAGTTTGATGGCTTAGCCTGTTTTAACTACCATGGAAGGGTTCTTTGCTTACCTAGCAATATTTTACAAGGCTGGTGAATTAGAATGGTAAGTCATAAAAAGAACTGGTGGATGCTTCCCCTCCTCATCAATGACAATAACAAATTTAAATGGCAAAATCATTAAGGAAACATATGGGTGCTATGTTTAAACAGACCATTAATAGTGCACAATGTAAGAACTCAGCAGAATGTTTTTAAGATAGCTCTGAAACCAAGAATATGACTTCCAGCTATAATCTAACCCTGTATTTGCTATACAAACAACTTCCTATGCAGAGTTAATACATCCAGACAAACTGTAAAACCTGGTACAGTTTGTAGGGACTTCCTCTGATCCTGAAACACCTGAACTGCAGCATCCTGAACTTTGCATCTATTGAGGAAGTCCTGACTTTGGACCAAGAGTTGGCAGAGAGGCAGGGTGGTGGTGGGAGGCTCGACGAACCCCTCCAGCAAACCCTGCATCACCTCTTGCCCTCGGTTTTCAGCACTTCAGCGCTGGGGTCGGTGCGAGTGATGCCCGGCTCCCCTCCCCAGCGGGGGGACACTTGGGGTCTCTCACCCATCCTGCAGCACCCCCCGGGACACAAGACATCCCCTCCCAGCCCCTCGTACCATTGAGCTGGTTGTAGACCACTTCCTCCAGGTGGTCCAGGCGCTGCAGGATGGACTCCCTGTCGGCCAGGCTGCCCACCTTGGCGCCGCGGCTCCTGGCCCGGCGGTCCGCGCTCCGGACGATCTGCACCAGCTCCTGGGAGCGGTCCTGGATCCTGCAGTACACGGAGAACAGGATGATGCCCACAAAGACCAAGATGTTCACCGTCAACAAAGTTTTGATTTTCCGTGCCACCGCCATGGGAGCCGCGGGCGCGGTGGCGGGGGGCGCATCCAGGCGCGGCGAGCGGCGGCCCCGCGGCCACCCGGAGAGGGCAGCGCCCGGGGCGCGGAGCGGAGCCGGGGGGAGCGCGGCCGAAGGCAGCGGAGCCAGGGGGAGCAGAGCCGAGGAGAGAGGAGCCAGGGGGAGCGGAGAGAACAGGAGCGGAGCCCGGGGAAGAGGAGCGAACGGGAGCGCAGCCGAGGAGAGCGGAGCTGTCCTTCAGCACCGCCGCGCCGCTCCCCGCCCCGCGCCCGCCGTCGCCCCGCGGGGCCCGCGCCGCGGCGGGCAGGGCGGCATGGAGCGGGGCCGAGCGCTGCTGCTCCGCCGAGCCTCCTCCTGCTCCTCCTCCTCCTCCTGCTCCTGCTGCTCCTCCGGCGGCTCCCGCCCGCCCGCCCTCGCTCGCTGTCCGCCGCCCCGAACGCAGAGCGCCGGTGCGCAGTGACGTGCTCCGGGGGATCTCATCTACATGCACACGGCGGAGCCGCGCCCGCCCCGCTCCGCGCCCTGCCCAGCGAGCCCGCCGAACGCGCCAGGGGCCATCTTATCATCGCTGCCCACCTGGAGAGAGCTGGTCCTGCCCTCGGGCAGCTCCCGAGGGCGGCAGGACCAAGGCGTCCTTGCAGCCCCCGAGGGGAGGTGATGCTCCACCCGGCTCAGCGGTGGAGAAGAGATGAAATAAGTTCGCACGCTCCCCAGCAAGAGGGAGAGCTGGTAACGCACTCTGCTCCGTGGGTTTCTCGGCAGCCCGAGTACGGCTCTGGCTTGGGATCCTGCATGGAAATGACATGGTTGGGACCACATGTACAGGCAAGAGAAGTTCTTGCCAAACATCCATAGAAAAACGGACTCATAGAATAGTTTAGGTTGGCAGAAATGTTTAAAAGCCCATCTGCTCCATGCCCCCTGCAATGAGCAGGGATATCTTCAAATAGATCAGGTTGCTCAAAGCCCTGTCTGAGCTGACCTCAAATGTTTCCAGGGATGGGGCGTCCACCACCTCTCTGGGCAACTTATGACAGCACTTTACCACCCTTGTCAGAAAATATTTATTCTGTATATCTAGTCTAAATTGATAATCTCTCAGGTCATAACCATTAACACTTTAATCTCAATACCTATGGACATTAAATATGTCCTTTCAACAGCTTCTCCGTTCATCCTCACAGGATATACAGAAGGTCTATCCTTTTATACAAAAAGATATACCCATCTCACTTAGAGGGTTGCATACCATAGGATATATCCTGGTTCTGGGAATTTTTCTCCTTTCATCCTTCCTTCTTGGTTTCAGGAGCTACCAACTCAAAATCTAGCAAAGGTTACAACCTCCCTGAGTTCATCGAAGCTTGGCAAGCCCTGCTCAGGGTTTTCTGAGATATAAATTCTCCACTGCTGCTTCTGCTTCTGACCCTCCTGCTGCTCACCTTCTGCAAGGCCCCTGAGGGTGCAGTTTCTTGGAGAAGATGTGTTTCTGTCCTAGAGGAATTCTCTTCTCCCCTGGTCTTTTGAGGATCACCAGTGAGACCTGTGCTGAACAGAAAAAACCTAAACTGGAGTTTCACTATCATCTCATCTTATCCCTGGAAGAAGATGCCACAAGTTTCTGCAGTGTCATCTCTTCCAAGTATGGAAATATGTACAGGATTTTGTTATTTCCTAGGTTACTGGATTCTTAAACACAAATAATGCCTAGGTGCAGGATGAGATCTTTCACTCAAAGTGTAGCAAAACTCTCTTAGTCACTCAGCAGAAGCAGCTCAGAATCTGAAATTTCCCAGTGCTTCGATTATTTCAGGGCTATTCTTATTGCAAATCACTCACAGAATTACATTTTCCTAGCATATAACAATTTGGTTTAAGAAAATATTGAACTAATGCTCAAGTGCAGCTTATTTGATGGCTCCACAGCATTTAATATATTATAGCAACACCTGCTGGTCTTGATATGGTTAAGAATCTGTTACATCCCTATTTCCAATTATAAACTCCAAGTTCACAAGCTGGCCACAAGAATTCAGATTAGATTCTGACACAAATTTATAGTTTGTCCCAAGGCTTGTAAAACACCTTCAACATTCTTAGAGAATTTACCAAGTTTTGATGAGGATTTTTTGCACCACTGCAGTTTTAAACTGGCTTTCACAGACATGATTTCATCCATGACTGGCTTAGCCGAAGGAAACCACTTTTTCACCTAAGTAAATTTCTTAAATGGTCAGCTTAAAATATTCTCATATTCTTCTGTACACACCACAGACTGTGTTCACATGGCTGAAACCTCACCCAATATCACTCAAATAACAGCTAGCTCGTGTAGCTCACTGTTCCTTCAGACAACTCAAAGCAAGTTGCAAAAGAGATGCCAGAGCTGACTGAAGGACAGAAGTGTTTCTGGATAAATTCCATGATCAAATGATTTATTTCATTTTTTCCTTGGAACCAAACAAAAAAGGCACTGTAATATTTTTACACGAACAGCACTTGAGCTGAAGCTGCTGTTTCCTGCCCAAAAGGAAGTTCCAATTTCAATTCCCACTGAAAAGACTTATGTAGCCAAAAGAAAATTTGATCAAAATCAATATATATAACAGCTGGATTTCAGTGAAAATGCTTTAGCTGAACCCATAGGAATCAGCTCTGATTGCTGATCCGTCCTGCAAAGGGAGATCATGGGAGGCATTGCTAGCTGTTCCCAATCAATGGATCAAGCCAGAGGCAATGTTGGGATTCCATTCCAAACCACAAATCCACTTTCTCTCTCTCTCTGATTTTCACTCCTATTCATCTCCTATTTCCATTCATCATTGAAGATGGATCACAAAGATGCTGTAGAGGCACACCATGACCCCGTGCATTCAGATGGCAGCCCTCAGGTGATCCCACTCCACATCCCCGTGCTCCCCCTGTGCTCAGCCAAAGGGAACACCTGGATGAAGGACAACTGGCTGCAGATGAAGGTGGTGTCAAACAGCCAGAGGTAAGGACTCTGAAAAGCCAGGCAGCACTCAGAAATATCCATCTGCCACAAGCATCTCCCTGAAAGCAGCAAAGATGGTTTATTGCCTTGGGGCACTTCTGAGCTGCTACTGGGCTGTCAAACTGCTGAGGCTGTAGTGGTAACAGCAGCATGTAAAACCAAACCTTGATGTTGTCTGAGGCTCTTCTGGAAGCTGTGCTTGGTCTTGTGCAACGTTGGCCTTACAACATTTGTATTTGCTTCTGTTAACTCTTGGTTACTGCAGGATGCTCCATCTTGGCATGAGGATGTTGATACAGAGGAAAACTTCAGCTGCTTCTGCATTTAAAATCCTGTTCTACTTAGCTACTGAACTATGAGACAGAAAATTTCACTTAAAACAACAAGAACTAAAATATTTTGAAAAGAACTCGAGTAAAGCATCAGTCTTACAGCCACTATGTACATAGCCTATCATGCAGCTCCTCAAGGCAACAGACTCCAAATCAATCTCACCCAGTTCATTTGGAGCTACAAACCTCAACCAATACACAATGGGCTTTTTTAGCCATCTACTGAAATCTGTAAATTGTACAACAACTGAGTATAATCAACATACCCACCATCATCTGGACAGTTCTCAAGTTAAGTTTTCCCCAAAAGTGCTCAGAAAAATGTATTAAAAGAGACCATGTGGAAGTGCCATCCCTACAGCAGAGTCCTTGGAGGCACCACACCTTCAGTCCCAGGTGTGCTGAGTACATGCTCAGATAACCAGTGAGTTTCAATGTTCTATGAGGGGTTTTATGTTGAGTTTCATTTTAAATGAGATGAAGGAACTGGCTGATGAAACGAAAAAGTAAGATTTTACTTTGGAGAAAAGGCAAGAAGAGGATGATTAAAAAGTTGCTTGAAATTTTTTTGAATTTTGAAAAGCATAGGTTGAAAAAAAATATTGAATTCAAGTTAATAACCATAAAATCATTCCCAACCACTTTTCCAAAAGGACAAGATTGATTTACCATTTCTAAAGAGACATACCTTTCTGATCATCCTACTGCATGATATGAGACATTTGCAGGAATGAATAATCTGTAGAAGGGAAGACTTTGATGTTTCAAGTATTTGAGGACTAGCTTTAAAAAAAAAAAAGAGACCACAGACAAAAATATTATGCCAGTGATGATCTCCCACTGCAGATTCCAGCTGTAGTTACTCACACACAGACATCACCACCATTTTCCCAGTGAGAACCCACCTGCATTTGCCTGGACTTTGCTTAGAGTTTTAACACAGCCTAATATTGTTCTACTTCATTTTCTACTTTTCTACTTATTTAGAAGAAAACAGCAGCAAAAGCAGCCAGCAGAGTTTCAGACCTGTGAACACCCAGACACACAGAGCTGAGGCCCTCACCCTGTTGCAAAGAGGCACTGCAGCCCCTCAGATGCTGAGATGCCTTAAAATCTGAACATTTCAGAAACTATATATATATGTAATATAGGTGTATATATCCTTTTAATTTTCGCTGTATCGGTCACTTAATAAGATTACACAGAAGTTTCATAAATGGAATTTGGGAGGCTTCCTCTAAAACTGCAGCAATTCCCACTTGCACATGGGACAGTTCTTCAAATGTACAAATCATGCTGTGTTCTAGCACCTGTGACACAAATATGCACTTCTTTTATATTCTTCCTGTTGCATTAAAGCTCCAGGTTGACCCTGCAGAGTGAATTTATAATAGACAGCACAATTGCCAGCAGATCTGCTGCTTTCAAGCCTGTGAGATTGTGCTGATGACCACCCTGTAGTAAAAGCATGCAGATAAAACTCAACAATTATCCAAACGTGCATTAAAACCCCCAAGAAACCTGTCATTGTAAAACCAGAAGATAAATAATGCCAAGACTAAAATATTCAACCCACATACATTTTACAAAGCTCTAATTAATAAACATTACAGCTCTCACCAATTTTAATAAGAATTGAGTGGAGCTGCCTTTTTAAAATCCAACTGCATAGTCCTCCATCCATTTCCTATTATTATCTCCTACTGTAATTCCTGAATAGGTGCTTGTTTGCTAAGAGAGGATTATCACCATTCACCATGATCAAAAATTACTTGCAGGGACTTAGATTTACCCATGCAACAAGAGAAAAAGCATCTTTGAGGACCTTGTCTCCCCTAAATGAGAGATGCTCAGCCCACCTGCACCTCAAAACAGGGAAGGTGGCTGGGACCAGCTGCTGCACTGGGATTCTGAGCTGCAGACTGATGGTTTTGATCAGCCCCATAACTTACTGCAAGGAATTTCAGAGTTGCTGTGATAAGATAGAGACTCGCCCTGGAAATAAATCAGGGAAGCTTTTCAAGGACGGCTTCTATGTTTATGAGAGTTGCAATAAAGAAAATAAATGTGCAAGAGATATATAAATGTAATTTAATATCCAGCTATTACAGATATAGAAATTACCTCATTATACTCCTTGAAATCCATCTTTACTTATTCCTGATGCCAGAAAACTTACAAAGCCCTAAACAATGGTTAGGCTGTTAGCATGCTGAGACTTCTACTTTTCACACTGTCCAACATTATCTTCTGGTTCTTCATGTTCCTTCTTCTGCTGCTCTCATGCACTGCACAGGCTTTAAAACAGAGACTGCTTTTTTGATGGGGCTGTTTTAATAAAGGCTTCATGAATGATACCCCTAATTCCAAGAGAAAATCAATTTTCAGCTCTGTCTGTGACGTGTGGATTATGATCCTCAGCTCCTCCTTGGAATCCATTTGTCTCACTTCCATTTCTACTCTTAAACAGCCAACCTTATGGTGGCACAATTTCCTGTCAGGTCTTTTATTAGTCTTTGATCAGATATTATTTTAGGAAACCTGTCCAGATCAAGTTTCCTATTCCAGCATGTTTTTAATACAGCAGTTCTGGCTCTGGGGAGAAGCCTGTTCCCAGAGACATGTGGCACCAAAAAGGAAGGATGGGAAGGATGGGAAGGATGGGAAGGATGGGGAAGATGGGGAAGATGGGAAGGATGGAGAGGATGGAGAGGATGGAGAGGATGTTTCTCCCTGTCCAATGCAGCTAAAAGCTGATGAAAAAGCTGAACATTATCCCTGGCTTAGAATAGTTAAAAATATTTTGCTACTGGAATGGCTCTGAATCCAGTAGGGCACATTAATCTTTGGCCATCACTGTGGCAGTCCCAGTTCTGCCAGGAGGAACTGGCCCGTGGGCTGGTGCAGGTATTTGTCCAGGCTGGTCCTCTGGTAGGAAAAGAGCCTCATGCAATATTCATTACTGACTCGTCTCTGTCTTGATGCACATTATTAAGAGCTGCCTGGCCCTCCAGCAACATCTTCACAACAAAATTAAGAAACACAGCCAGCCATCATGTCAAAGTCCTAAGAGATTAAATATTCTAAGTGCAGCAGCACCAGGGTAAATTAGTATTGTTACCTCCTGACCCCCAGAGCTGCACCCAATGCTGGCTTTAAACAATAAAAGTAATGAGATTTTTAGATTCCATTTATTTTGAAACAACAACTGGCAGCTTGAGAGAAGAAAACATGTTTTGGCAAATAAAGTTGACATTGACATTTTTAGTAAAGAATAGCTTTATGGTGCCTTGTCACTGGGCAAATCTGAAGAATCACTGCTGCCTCTGATGTATGATGTTTTTCACAGGGACAGTGTATGTATGAGTAATAAAGAACATTTAGTACAGTTTGTATCTGCCTTTAACAGAGATGTTCAGAATATTTAAATAGAAACCAAAACATTTCTAGCATTGAAGTCTTCAATGTATTTTTAAAATATTTCATCTTAAAAAAAAAAAAATAAAGGCTGATGCATGATAAAATTCCATCCTAAAACTATGCCTGTGAGAAGCCTTGGCAGATGGAAGTAGGATGACAAAACCACATTCATTTAGTTGGGTTGGATTCCCTAATATTCCCAGTGAAGGGCAAAGTCTAATTTAACAGTTTTGGAGAGAGTTTTTGGGGGGTTTTGGGGCTTTGTTTTTAACACACTTGAAAATGAGCCAGTCAGTAGGAAAAGAACATTTAAGACTATATTGGACCATGCAAATGCTTTCAGAACTGTTCAGTCTTTTCCTGCTCCAGACCACACAGCTTCTCCAGCTTTCAATTTCTCCATCTGAAAACTGGGGACAGCTTGCCATAAGGGAAGTGACAGAATTTGCTTTTATTAATCTCTCTCTCAATTGATGTAGAGACCATATGGAGTTTAAAACAAAAAGAAGTCCAAACCAAGAAAAACAAGGAAAACCAAGGTGTTAGGAGGCACCAAAAGTGCAGTGGGGAGGGGAGTTGCAGGTAGGCAGAGACATGGAGGTAATGACATGCCCACATATTCATCACCCTTTTAGCTCGAGGTGCTGGGAAGACATTCTCTATTATTCATTAATTCTGTGGTGAGAAGACAGATTAAGCATTTTTCCCTATTAATTAATCTTGCTCTGGGCTATGAAATTGAAAAGCTTCATTTATTTATATATTTACTTATTTTGAGGGAGAACAATTCCTCAGCAGAGCCCTCCCCAGTGAAACTGCAGCATCAAAGCCTCTGGCCAAGCTCCCAAGCATTCCATACTGTGCCTGCCTTCAGCCTCTGCATCATGATATATAATTACAGACACAGATCTGCTTCTGATACTAAATACAGGGAGATATTTTACACTGGGGGCTTGATTGTGGTACAGACATTAATACCAGCCACAAAGGACAGATCACATCCCACTGATATAAAGGAAATGTGAAATGGATCAGGCCTGTAGTTTTCTTTATGTTATTTACTATTATATATTCTATCCAACACACATCCAGTGGTATCAGCTCACAAAAAAAAAATCCTGGCATTAAATCCTTTCATGTCCATTGAGCTGATTTTGATTCGCATAAACCAAGGATGAGCAACAAGCAGTGTGTGAGCAAGTGTTTTATTGGTGGTTTTATTGCCCTCCACCCCCGAGGCTCACAGACCCCAGGAGGACACGGCTGGGCTGAGCTTAGCAAGGACCTGCTTTGGCCTGAAATCCTGGCCTTTCAGCTGCTGTTTAACAGTCTTGCAGGGGGCTGCACTGCTGCCTGTTAGCACACTTTGTTCAACACAATTAGTACAATTCCCTGCCACAGAAAACACCAAGGGATAGCTCAGTGACAGACTGGGGTTATTCAACTCTTGACAAAAGGTTAGGAGAATTCTCTTGAACCAGTAATTGTCTGTCACATGAAATACGGCAACTTCTTGAGCACAAGGAGGAGGACACCATAACATGAAGTGGATTAGGGCAGGAGGAAGCTGGAGGCAGGCAGGTTAAGAGAGAGGAATTCAAATGGACTTGCCAAAACAGTCTAGGGAAGAAAGTACAAAAAAAAATAAAGAGTCAAAGTTAATAAGGACCTCAATTTTTTCTGATGTTTGTAGGTAAAGTAACTGAAGCTGCTTTCCTTCCAAGTCTTCAAGCTTTTTGAGGTCAGTATGTGCACAGGGAATTTCTGTGGTATTGCACAGAGGGGCCTCAGAGGAATTGGCACATGAGCTAAAACAAGAATGGCATAGGAGGAATAATGGATTTCCTGTGGTGACAGCATTGACTACACCATGAAAGGAGACTCACAAAATCAACACATCATCCCAAAGCTCCAGAGCCCAATCCAGACACGCTGCCACTGTTCCCTGGGTAACTGGAGGGAAGTGGATTGCCTGCCCTGGAAAATGTTCTGCAGGTTTGGTTTGAGGAAAGGAGCTGTAGGAAGCCTTCAGAAGGGGAACATCTTTTTCAAGTACATGAGTGCACAGGTCAGGCTTGGAACAGAGGGTAAGAAAGGCTTAAAGTGAAAATTTACAGTTTAATCTTGTAACGGAGCCAGAAGGGATGTTCACAGCACACATTTTACTACTAGCTTTAACTGGTCACAGATCCAACTCCTGATTACCACTAAATTAATTCTGTTGATGAATCCTTCAGTATGTATCTTACAGTCCTCTTTTCTCCCCCATGATACTTTCCTAAATTTTTTGTTCTCAATGCCTGAATGGAGCATTTATCTACAACAGGACCCTGATCTTGACTGGGACAGGGAGCTGCTTCCACCTGTCACACACAGATAGGACAAGTGATAACAGCAGTGATAAGAACAGAGCATCTTCATAACACCCACTCTATGTAGGACATAAATGAATACATCAGATTATTCTTTAAATAGCCTACTCTAAAATTAGATGAGTGAATGCTGCCACATAGCACTAATGCTAATGGAAGAGCTGGATACCAGGAGCAGACGGTGTTGAGAATATTCTCTGCCTTGAAAATGTTAATTCATTTAATTGCCACTGATTGTACATAGCATCAGTGCAAATTCAAACACGAGAACTGAACAAGCAGTTCTGAGCCTGACCTTTGCCAGGTGAAACCGTGAGTTTAAGGAAAATCTATCTCAGAATCAGCAATGTATTCTCTTTCATGCTCACCTAGCTTTCCAAAGAACACTGTAGGTGTGCAGAAAAGCCCAATACTAAGATAAGTGTAGCTCAAATTCATCTCAAACAAAATGCAATTCTGTGGCACACCCAACAGTTCTGAGCCACATCTTCCATCACCTTGTTCCTCAACTGCATGATTGTGAGCTTGCAGCAAACCTGGTGGTGTCTTAAAATGGCCAGAGAAGGAGCATTTCTATCCACTCCTCTAAACAACAGCAAATCCTGTAATAGATAATTCAGTTTTATGGTTGGAATTTTCCAACCTAAACCATTCTATGATTCAATAATAATTCCTAGCCCAAGGGGATTCTGGGGTGCAGAGAAGAGAGAAGACCCCTTTGTTTTATGGAATGAAAAGCTGAGATCTGATAGCCAGCAAGACACTGAACAGAGCCATGATGGACACAATTTGCTATGCTAGAGGAAAATTCTTTAGTCTTTGGGGAATTTATTGTCACAAGCCAGCTGCTTATACTGGATTAGAAAGGGAATTAGAAAATACACAACCCAATTAAAAAGTAATGTTTGTTTGTTTGCTTCTTGCAGTTCTTTTGCTCTTTCATACTAATTCCTTGTCTTTCTCATTTTTACGGAATTCAATATTAATATTGATATTCACAAATAAATCCCAAGATTCATGTCTTTTTAAAATGCCTCCAGCATTTTTTTCACAGCATGGCCTGATCCTGATCCTGCAGCTGTGAATGCTGCAGTTTCCAGCAGCTCAGGATCCAGCCCCAGGCATGGCTCCAGTGGGAGGTGACCTCAGAGCACAGTGACCTTTCCAGAACATCAAACCAAAATGAAAAGGTGCCCCAGCCTCTCAAGCAAGGACACTGAAAGGAATCAATATCACTTTGCACAGATTTACAGCAAAGCTGAAGGAGGGATCATGCTGAAGGCAAGACAGAAGGGGAATTTTTCTCTGTGTGTTTTTCTGTTGGTGAGAGTTGGAAATGGAGCTGGCACGTAACAAATGCTGGTGGTTAACTCTGCTACCCTCTGGAATTGTCCATTAAAATAACAAGGACAATAACAGGTGATATTTCAAAGTGGCACTGAAATTCCAGCAAACAAACTGTAGGACTGACTGTAAATACCTGCACAGGCTTTAAAAAATACCCATCCCAGATTTACCAGATTTGAGGGTAAATTCCCATTTTCCATCAAAGCACAGCAAAATCAAATTACACAACTCCTTAGACCTATGAATTTTCTGTTGCTTTTAGAAGAAAAAAGGTTTTTAAAAGTTCTTCCTTGTTGAAAAGAAGAAAGAAATCCAGTAATTTATTAGGTTCATTTAAAACCTGTGGAAAAAATTGCAGCTAGAAAGCTTGTGGCAGTCTACTTATTTTTACTTTCATGAAAGAACTCACATGATTAGAAAAGAAACACAAACATTCCATACTGAGTCAAAAGAAAAACTTCAAATAAGAAAAGAAGAAATAGGAAAAAGAGAACCCTCCAAAATGATGGCCTAGAAAATTCCATTAATCTTCAGATGAATAAGATGATTATATTCAGATGATAATATTTGATTAGATGATAACATTTGCAACCCATTGTCACATCTGACATTTTGAATGGTTCCAATCCTGATAACTTCTCAATTTGGGAAGTTTATAAAAAAAAAAAAGGACTCATTCAACACTAACATATTTGCAAGTCCCATTTTTTTTCCATTTTTGTGCCATTTCTGCTGCCATCCCCCAGCTGGGCCACCTGGCTGCAAAGGGGCTGTGCTGCACTCTGGTGAGCTCAGCAGGACAAGGCTGAATTTGAATTTTGAATTGCAGAGTTCCCTCCATCTTTCAAGTTATTCTTGTTTAATGCTCAAAGCCAGGAAAGTCAATTGAAACTTAATTCTCTTCTTCTTTGATTTATAGCAGCTGTGGATTAAGAAGCTGATTTGGGACAGATTCAATTGTTTCCTCACTGAAAAAAAACCCCAAAAACATAAGAGCTTTTCTAAAGGTTTGCACCTTGAATAATGGTTCTGTGTGTTTTATTGTATTGCACCACTATATTTTATTAGAAAGCATTATTCAACCCTGATTTCCTGGAATTTCACCGTGGCCCATTAATGTGTTGTCAGAACATGGGAGTGACTGAACAGAGCTCTGTGCTCAAGACAAGGGGCTTGGTTAACCTGGGATTGCATCCATTGAGAAACAGAATTCAGGCATCCCAAAATGGGCCATATGAATTCACTGCAGCTCTTAGTAGGATTTTTTTTCAAATAAACTTTTAAATAGTGACTTTGTTTCAAAATTTTCACATCTTTCCACACTTTCAAATTCTACATTTCTAAATGATGCCCTGACATGAAGTGGGGCAATTCTCACCCTGAAGAACTTTCACTTTTATATACATATACATATACATATATGGATTTCACTATATATTTTAGTGAAAAAGTTTAAATAATTCATTTAGGTCTGGATATTTCTCTTCACCAATGTTTTGATTTAGTCCACAAAGGAACAAACAAACCAATTATTTGTATATCTCCAGTCTCCTTAGTAAGCCTTCCCTTTTCAAGTTTATAGGAGACAGCATGCTTCAAAACAACCCATTCTGATCTGGGGCTTAGAGAAAAAGATGTTTAGTTCATATAAATCAATATACCCTCAGTGAGGAACATGAAACTGTGCTTTCATGCCAGGCCAGGAACCTACCTGGTTTTACTATCTCAATTCAGAGTAACTTTTTTGTTTGAAAATGTATGTGTTTCATCACTAACAAATATTCAGTTAAAAAAATAATAATTACAGAAAACACGAACGCTGTATTTCCCTAAAATATGAGCATTGAAATGCACCAAGTATTGGAAGATAGGGATGTGTTGTACAAAAACCAGGACCCCTTGACAAAAGAGGAATGCTTTGAAAAGATAAAGGGAAGATCAATATGTTCCATCTTTATAGGCTCTCATCTTGTATTCTCCTGTAGTCTCAAGTCAAAGCCTACTTTTGTCTGTAGTCTAACAAAGAGTATTCGTGTTATGAAAGGTACAGTGGCTCCTTCTTTATGCTCCCTGATAACTCATAATTTACAATCAGTCTGAGATTCAAAACAGCTTTTTCCTCACCTGCCTGGCTCCCCTGGCAGAGCAGCCCAGGTTCCCTGCAAGGCTGCTGTTCCCTCTGGCTGATCCCTCCCTGCAGAGCCTGGCTCAGCTCCCTGCCTACAATGGCCACTGCAGAAAGCTGGGGGAAAATAAATCTGTTTATCTATGTACCAGGGACTGCCATACCTGACAGCTGTGTTACACACTGAATGAAGAACACACCTCAAAAATACCTTCAGCACAGGTGAGGATGTAGATCCATCCCCACTCACCAGAGCTGCAAAGACAAGGTGCTGGTGTGGTGCAACATCTGCCCTGAGGTTGTGCTGCCTTGCCACAAGCAGCTGAAAGCAGAGATTCACCTAAGCAGCCAACTTTGCATCCTGAGAGTCCTGCTAGGTAAATATGAACCAGCCCTCTCAACAGGTAAATATAAACCAACCCTCCTCAAGAGGTAAATATTAAAGAGCTCTGCTCATCAGGTAAATATGAACCAGCCCTCTCAACAGGTAAATATGAACCAGCCCTCTCAACAGGTAAATATAAACCAACCCTCCTCAAGAGGTAAATATTAAAGAGCTCTGCTCATCAGGTAAATATGAACCAGCCCTCTCAACAGGTAAATATGAACCAGCCCTCTCAACAGGTAAATATAAAATAGCCCCCCTCAAGTGCAACCCACAGCTGCACAGCAGTTACAGAACAAAGCTTTTTCTGAGAGAAGTACCTGGGTGTGACAGCAATCACTTGTACATAGAGACACCACTTTCTTCCCTTTTCACCTAATTATCTGTATTTAAGCTGTGCCTGTTTACAGGGAGTCATGCAGGATGGAAAAGGAAGTAGAAGATCACACTCCCTCTTCCACAATAACCTAAAATAGCTTCCCTGGAAACACAGAGTCCCTGTGATGTTCCTTGGTGTCTCAGCCAAGAAAACTTTACCAAGTCCTGAGTCGTGAGGTACACTGTGACTCTGTTATTTTTGCTTGTATTTATAGCAAGGTTTTCCTCTCCAGTTAAATAGCTTTGGTGTTCAGCACTATTTTGAGAATTTCTGGAGGAGTTGGGGGGAGGAGGAAGGGACAGGGGATGGTGGGTGGTCTGTCTGGGAAGCAACATCCCTCCAGAAACTCATGGCAAGGCAACTTGCTGGACCACCTACATGAGTTGTCACTTTCTGTCTCCACAGACAATTCACTCAAGAAAAATGAATTCTCTTCAAACCCAGATTGATTGATTTATTTCTTTTTCATGTGTCACCATTCTGGCCAATTACAATTACACCAGGAGCAGACTGGTTAGCTCAGAACATTCTACAGCAACTGCACAAAATAAAGAGTGGGGTGTTAGAGGGTGCAAATGAACTCATGCAAACACAATCTTTGTCCACCAAAGCAGCTCCACTTACAGGCCCCCAGAGCTGGAGGCAGTGGAATGTCCTTGTTTCATTTCTGAACCCCAGAATCCATCATTGTAACATCAGGGATTGCAGGGAATCAGAAAATCCTTTTCCATGTTGGCTCTGATCACAAAACCCCAGCACTATGCACTGATGCAGAAGCCCATCAAAATATAAGATGGGTGTTTCTAATCTGAAAAATCAGTCAGGACCTTCACCTGCTTGCTGCCACCTGTCCCACCTGAGGAAAGCAGGGTGCCCACCCCATGCAGAGGGCAGCCCTTGAGCCTGAGCAGCACCAGGAGACTTGCACTGCTTCCTTAGCAGGGGCTGGAAATCAGACCCTTTCTTTGTCCTGACACAAGTGTATTTGTTCCTTGTGTTACAGCAGATAAGGAAGTAGCCAGCAGGACCACAGAGTAAATGATGCCCACAACCAGCCTGCAACTTGCAAACACACAAGAGCACCTTCTTTAGAAACTCAGAGCTCTGTTAGTTGAAAGCCTGAGTTCTTGATAAGGAGGCAGATGTATCCTTGGAAGAAATGCTAAAAAGACAAAATCCTTTTGCTGCAGACAAAGAAAGGCTCTGAGGACTGAAACCCATTTCTTATCTTCTAGAGAACTGTTTTGTCTGGATGCTATTAGCACAGCATTCCTCTGATCATTTGTAAATGTCATTTACAAACCCTGGCGCAATTGTTCTTTGCAGAATAGATTACAGGGTCCAGCCTTCCTCCTTTCAGAGTGCAGCCCATGCTCTGAGTTTAATAAGGATGTTGATATTGTGCTTTTCAGTGCCCACGACCCAAGTGCTGCACTGTAACAAACACTGCTGAATGTGTGATGTGGGACCACAGAGCATCCCACTCCCAGTTTGAGAACCTGCACTCCCCTTCTCCCCAAGCTTCCCTTGAAGTCACCGCTGATCCAGGCTGGATCAGAGAAATGGGCTGAGCCACAGGGAGTGAGCTGCCTGAATTCCCTGTGCTCACAATCATGCACACAGGGATTTCTGGCCCTGTTCAGGGCTGTCTTCACATCTGGGTTGATCCCTGGCCTCACACCTCCTAGTGTAACATCAATTTGCAGTATTTTTGATACTTGTTTTGTTTTTGCCGAGAATGTCACAAATAACAACTGCTGTTTACACAGACCAGATTGCATCTGTGTTGTCTCCTCAGAGGTACTGAGGCAGACAGAAAGGGAAGTTTTCATTTTGATCCTATGCTAAGAATTGCACATTTCTTGACCTAAATCCTGCCTGCAGAAAGATCTGAAATTCATGAGTGGTGTCCATTAAAGAGGTATTTGACATGCCTCATCTCCATTCCCTCCTAAACAAAACAGGGCCCAGCTACCACACCATAGCATCTGATCAGCAAAACAATGAGGGAAGAACAAGAGCAGATGTGGCAAATAAAGCTCGTGGGATGGCACACCCCAGACAGAATTCTGTTCTGGATTTAATTGCTGCATGCAGGCAATCTAGGAATATAGAATAAAAGTAGTGGATGCTTCACCAGCCATTCATATGGGGGCTGTATCTGCTTGCTTAATTTTAAAATTCCAGTTATCAAATAAACATGCTGAACTCTGGGCCACAAGAAGCAGATGCTGTATGTTTACATCTACTTTGATCTGTAAGGTGTGATTTTTTTCTTGGTATTTTAGTGACAATGTCCAATTCTGAAAGGCACTGGCTGTTTATTAATTTCAAAGGAGGAAAGGGAACTCTCTGTTGAATTAATTAATTTCCTTCATTTCATGCAAGGCTTCAACTTCACAGTTTGTGATCAAAGAAAGGACATCTACAATAATGTTAAATATGGTTTAGGTTTTACAGTGTGCTATCTGCTAGTTTGGTTTCCACTTCTCTAACAAATCTCTTGCAAACATATCATGCACAGGCTCTGCAAAACACCACACAGGAATGACAGAGAGAGGGCACTGGAACCAATGCTGAAACCAAACAAAAGCCCTTTACTGCCCTATTATGACCAGTTCAGAGCTGAAATAGTGTAACATCTCCTAAAAACTACCCCCTCCAACCTCCTCAAAACCATCCATGAACAAACACCTTCAGAAGGGGACTGGTCCCATTTCTTCCAGAGGAATCCAAAGCCAGGTGATTCCCAAATGCTGCCTGGTACCAGATCCCATTCTGGTGACCTCTGGATTTCTCTTGGAGCTGCAGTGAGCAGGTCCCAGCCAGAAGGGAGTTTGC
The DNA here is from genome assembly GCF_037042795.1 of Molothrus aeneus. Lineage (NCBI taxonomy): Eukaryota > Metazoa > Chordata > Aves > Passeriformes > Icteridae > Molothrus > Molothrus aeneus. The sequence goes on along the minus strand of NC_089663.1, from coordinate 8,251,880 downwards.
TCCCTCAGCACCCTCCAAAGGTGTGGAGCTGGTGAAACTCCAGCACCAGAGACTCCACTGATTGCAGCCCAACACAGAGAATTATGTCATGTTTGCCAAAATATTAATGTGTTTTATGCTCCAGTGTTAACTAAAAACATTTCTTAATCCATCGGCTAATCCAAACAAACAAATTAGTATAATTGGAGAGTTGTGCTTGTGAATACAAAGCACAAAGAGAGGGAACATGAATTGTCTTGTTGTCATTCCTCTCAGGCAGCATGTGCAGCTAGTTCTGCTCCTTGCAGTCTGAGCATACTGGTATAATTGATGGCAACATTTATCATAACAGCAGCACAAAAGCATCAACTGCTTGATGAATTTATTTACTCCTGCCCAGAAGTGAAGCTATGATTGGACCACTTTATAAACATCAAAATGCTGTAGACCTGGTCTGTTGTTGTTGATTGCACAAGGGGAGAAGAGGGGGAAGAAAAAAAGAATTAAAAACAGGGCAAAAAAACCTTGATTGGGAGGCTGGAGGTTCAATTAAAAGACAAATGTCTTTCATTAGAGGAAAACAACCATTACTTTATCTAATTAAAAAAAAAAAAATAATGACTCTTGCATCCATGATCAACAGCTGCAGCATGGTCTGCTGCAGAGTTTAGTCCTTTCTCTGGCAGGTTTTTTTCCCCCAACCCACAGCACTCCTGGAGGCAGAGAGCTGTAAAGAAAGCACCAACCTTCCAAAGTAACATGACAAGGACACTGGGCTTAGCAAGGCAAGGCCAGGAACCACACCAAATTCCTATTTTGTCATCTCTTGTCTTCCACAGAGAAATATGGGGTCATGTTCTCTTTGCCCTGACACAGCATAGCCATCTGAACCTATGCAAAACTCTGCTGCTTTTCCTGAATGGATTCTGCACTTTTTGTCCCCAATTGGAAGGAAATCCAATAGGAAATAGGTCCAATGGCTTTACATTTGCTAGGTTTCCAGACTGTATCTCTAAAAGGGTCTGAAAACATTGCTTGAGATGGAATGGTCTGCCACACTCAATCTGCACACTAATTAAATATCATGGTTTTTCAAACAATAGTTTAAAAATTTTCCTTTTTCCCTGGTTGGCTCCTTTGACTCCCCTCTGGGAAGCACAGAGGACAGAAGTATCTGGAGATGAATTTCAAACATCCAGTTGCTGTTTGGAGCAGTCTCTATCCAGCCTACAGCAGAGCCAGCAGCAGCATCACAGGATGATTCAGAGACAGGGAAACAACAGAAATTCCATTACAGGCTTCTGCAGGGTAAAGAGTTCACCCTTAATGAGATCTTAATGTCTTATAACTCACCAGATAAAATTTAGTTTATGATATTTATGCTAAGACACCAAAATGTAGTCAGCCCTGACACAGTCAGGCTCTAAAGTGCATAATTAAGACTCAGTGCTTCAAACTGCTGAGAAACTCATATTTGATTGAGGGTAGATTTTTTTTTTTCTTTAAAATAATAGGTTCTGTGCTCAATGGTGTCAGCTTTCACAGCACTGGGACAAGGAATTCCAAACCTGCCTTGCAACAAATAAATTTAAAAGCTCTCAGGGGTACGTCCCAAGGGGAACAGTGGTGAGCTGTCCTCCAGAGGCTGTGCAAGCTATCAGGGGTGAACATTGTAGGGCAGAGACCAATGTGCTCCACAAGCAGTGTGACAACTGACAGCTGCTGTGTCAGGCCCCAAGTTGAAACAAGTGGGATTTCAGGAGCATCCCAGGCCTCGAGAGCACAAAGGTCACTCCATTTCTTTGTTGTTTGCGTTCCTTAATGGCGTGGGAGCTTTATAAAATTCCTGCTGAGACCTTTTAAATTCCCTTCCTAATTATGCTGCATCTAGCTCTGAGGAGGCACACACAGGGCACTTGGTTGGAGAGAGTGGTACAAGCACCATGCTCCCAGGAACAGTCTGGGAAGGAGAATGGGAACAAGCACACTGCCTCCAGGGCCTGCAGGACCAGCCTGGAATTAATCTAAAGATTATTTTTATGACTGGCACTCGTCTCCCCTTATTGTTTTATGCAGCACTTCAAACTCCAGGTCAGTGTCACACAAAGAACAATAAGATAATCATAGTAATAAAATGCTAATCTATCCCATTAACCTCTGCCTGGAAAATTGCAGCAGACCTGGCTCCCAATAACAATGCAGGGAGGCCTGAGGAGAGAGCAGATTAGACAGATTCCAGCACAGGGAAATAACCCACCAAATCCTGCTGCATCCAACTGCTAATGTTATACACCCCATGGAAAATTGGATGACTGGGAAGAAGTCAAGAACTGCTAGTGGCACAGTTTCCAAGCTGGCTGCTGAGCACAGGAATTGAGTGAGCCCTGGGCAGCCCAGCCAGGGAGAGGGGTGGCTATTAATGGAAAAGAAAAGCCTGCATAAGTAGGGGTAAGCAGTTTCCACCACACTCATTGCTGTTCAGTGAAAGGCACAGCTGCACCTTTCTCTGAGTTATCAAAGATTATTTCAAAAGAGCACAGAATGGCATTCACAGCAAGATACATCCCATCCTCTCTTCTGTTACTCTGTTCTACAAAGCACTGGGATGTGGTTCCCTCCCTTTAGCAAAAGCCTCTGGGCCAAAATATTGCTTTCCACACGAGGTGGCTGCTCACAGGCAGCCTGGCCTGACCCAAGTCCTTCACAGGCTGTGCTCCCTTTGCCAGAGAGGCAGAGAGGACACAGATTTCCAACAGCTGCAGTTGGGACTTGGAAGAAAATTTAAATTCTCAGACAAATGCCTTGGTAGATGAAGCAAGGCTGGCTCTGCTTGCCCCTGCTAACAGGAGTCAGCCAGGCCTGGCTCTGCTGGGAGCCACCAGAGCAAACAAATGCTGGGCATGGAGGAGCTGAGCACAGCATGAGAAACCCAGAGAGCAGGCCCTGTGCTTCCCTTTTCAGCAGGAATCTCATGGTTACTTCAAAAACCCTGCGAAGGAAGGCAAAGGGACTCTCTACTGGCTCTCAAAATTCAAGAGGCTTTCAACAGCAAGGTACAAATATCTATCAAAGACAATTAGTTTTGCTTTTAGTGTAAGTAGCTCCTTAAAAAAATAAACCCACAACAGCACGTAGCAGCTGAGGACTTTGCTTCCCCCATACCAACAGCACACCTCTGCTGTAATCTTTGCTTTCCTTCCCTTTTACATGACAGAATGAAAAGGTGATGGCATTTCCATGTGGTTACTGCTCTTTTCACTGAATACAAAGCAAAGAGTTTCTCTGGAGTTGCACCTTGGCAGTCTGAGCCGCTCTTCAGCCCCAAAGGCAGCAGAGGCCCAAGGGGGCAGAGGGCTCTGGAGCTGGGTGTGCCCATGGCCAGCTCAGCTCAGCTCAGCTCAGCTCTGGAGGCAGACAGGAGCAGCTCAGAGCAGCCTGGCTGCACTTGCTGGCAGTGCTCACACTCATTTCAGGACAGCACCAGGGCCCATCAGCAGGGTTGCTCTGAGCTGCTCTGTCTCACATGCACACAACATCTCACAGGAGAGAAAACCACATCCAGCACGGTTTGCAAAAAGTCCTCAGCAACATCAGAGTGAGTCCTTCCTTGCTATCCAAATATACTTTTGAGGGATATTTTATCATAGCATTTATAGGGTTTTCTAAATCATCATTATAACTATTAATACTCTTTCTACATTAATTAACTATTTTGCAAGCACGTAAAAGCCCAGCCAATTTACAGGCATTTCTCTGCAAACTATTAATAATCTCTCAGGTGTGCAAGATTATTTGCAAGCAACAGTGGGATGTACAGCTCAGGGCAACACCAGGCCCACACAGTCAGAGGCAGGAACAAGACTGACAGAGCTGCCAGTCACATCTCCTTAGCCTGGGTCTGCTGAGGAAGATCTTCCCCTCTGCAGAAGAGATGGAGCTTTCCTGTAAAAGCCCAACACTATTGACCACATTAGAAGGGCATGAACAGTTTTGCTCTTTATTTTCCATTGTCTTTCTGCTCATTTCTTCTCTCTGCTGTATTTCTGAATGATCTCATTCACTTTCTCCTGCTTCACACACCAGAAGGATCACTAAGAATCACTCACCCTCCAGCCTAGGGAGAAAGGGGAGCAACGCTTTGAGGAACTCAGAGCTGCTGCAAAGAGTCTCAGCTGAGGTCCAGGATCCCCTGTGGCCATGGCAGCATGAATCCCTGTGGAGATGAGCTCTCACAGGGTGCTCTTGCCTTTCTGGGGAGCTCTGCGTCCTTCCCTAACTCCAGGCTGATGGAGCTGCCCCACAATGAGGAGTGGCTTTAGAGCCAAGCTGAGGATGCTGTGCACAACATCTGCAGGCAATGTGAACCAGCACCAACACCAAGGCAGATTTATGCCAGCTGAGAAATCTGCTCTCTCCCCAGCCCATCCTGCAAGAATAAAGCATTTTCTTTCCTCAGTCATGAGACACTAGCAGGGTTTGCAGGGCTCTGTCTCCAGCTCCCTCCAGAGCCAGCCGTGCCTCCTGAGGCTGCAGCAGTCTCACCCAGGATGTTTGGTCTTTTAATTCAATTCCCTTAAACCAACAGCACTGCTGAGGCTTTCCCCTTCCATTCTCATTAGCAGACCAAATATGTTCTAGAATGAATTGCATAATTATATCAGCAAATCCATTTTCTCCTGCAATTTTTTCTCCAGTTTCCCAAACTGCGGGGCTTCTTTTTCCCTGCAGAACTCCCCAAAGAGATGCCACAAAGCAAAGCAATCATGCAAAAAGATTTATGACAGTCATTTGTATACATGAGTATGCTCACAGACATTCAAGTTCCCTCTTCTGTCTTCTCCTTTTATTTAGTGTGAAAGCACAAGCTGTTCCCAAGTCACATTTATACATTTTTCATAAATCAGATACACTACTCATATCATTTTAAAGATGGACATGAAGGGCGGTTGTGTGTTTTCTTGTTTTCAGGGTCCCAGCACACCTCATGCTTTGCCTGAAGTCTTTAAAAAAGCATCAAATTTAACCAAAAGTGACACTCACCTCACCATTAACCATGCCCTGGACTGAGCCTTTGCTCAGTGTAGGATGAGCACAAAGAGAGGGCCTGGGGAAGGAATGGTGCTGCAGACACAGCCCTCAGCAGGCACAGGCTGCTCTCATGGAGTCACCTTCCAGGTTGTATTCCTGCTCAGGAAAAGCAGGACACAGAGCTGAGCAGCAGCACCCCAAAAAGAGCATGACAGGAGTTCCTGCAGGGCTCCACCACAACCTGGCTCTTCTTCAGCATTAAACCACCAAGATCTGGTTAAAACACATGATTCATGAAAACTTACACAGATTCCTGGAGCTGCTGTGGACTTGGAGAAGAAACACAGACATTTCCTCTAGGTTTTCCCCTATCTCAGTTTCCTATTTGCAAGGGCCCGCCCTATTTTACAACACCACATAGCAAATGTAGAACATTTGTTAAAAACAATTTTGTCCTCAGGTTCTTCTCCTCAACCCATCTTGTTCTCCCTGAAAAAATTAATGAAAGCTGAATAAACTGGGAAGAAATGTATATTTTTTTGCCCTAAAAACCCCAGCAGTATTCATACATCTCATCTTGCAACCTGCTGGAAGAACAAGCCAGGTCACAGCTTGATTAGCCCATGTTTGTCTTGTGCTATCCTTTGCTTTATTCTGTGCAAGGTAAAGGAAAAAAAATGCTCAAAATGAGAAAAGGCAGGTTCAGCTTGGAACCCTGGTGTCCTGGATGGAGTTTGGGCTGCCCTGTGATGCAGGGAGAGTCCCAACATTTGCACAGGTTCCCTGAGTGCCACAAACCCAGAGGATGCCATGGTTGCATGTCACAGATCACACACACACACAACACAGAGGAGTGGAAGCAGCAGCCCTTGCCTTGCTCTGCTTTGGCAACTCTTCACTCTGATCACATCAACATCTAAAAACCAGGCAAATGGCAGAATCCAGGGCAGAATCCTCCCCTGCTTTGCATCCTTTCTGCACAGGCACACAGCCCCCTGAAGAGCTTGGCAGAGGGCACTCAAACCACAGCACATCCTCTGTCCTGTGTGCCTGGTGAGGAGCTCAGCTCAGTACAGCTCAAACTGGACACACAGAGGCACTGAGTGAGCTCCTGGGCAGGATTTCTGCCCTGTTACCCAGCTGAATGCTTCCTCTGAGTTACCAGAAAATATCAATCTCCTCTGTTCCTGGGAATGTGCAGCATGGAGAGTTGAAGGCCAGGGAAGATTCAGCCCTGCAGAAATATTTCAGTGCTCAGCACAGAGCCTCCTCTTCCAGCTGCTCTCTCAGGGTTTGACTGACATCAGTCACCCAGAGCACACAGATCCATCTTTATCTGTGTTTATCACATGTTTTGTGCTACTTAAGGCAAGTGTCTTCTCTGCTGCAGCAGAACTGCCAGAATTAGGATTAGTTATACAAATTTATCTTTTTTTTCCTTTCTTGGGGAGAAGTTGAACAAAGCGTTTTTCATTCTTGTCAAATGTACATTTGCAAAACACTGGCATCTATTAGACACAAAAACTAAAGAAGGTGACATTAAAAGCTGGGTAAAAAGAGAGTTTGGGCTGTTTCCTGTGAATAAAAGACAAAGAATTGCTAGACAAAATCAGATACTTTCTGAAAACATTTCATTTAATTCAATAGAAGCACTTTGCCTGATGATGATGATGTTTGCCTGGTGATGATGTTTTCCTAACACACAGAATGCTGAAGCTCTGTTCAGAAAGGCTTTGAAATGACACTGAAAGATGCCATTTCTGTACAAGAGCAGTATCAGAAAATGTTCCATATTTTAGCAGTCCAGAGTATCAAGATCACTCAGCAGTAGAAGGTGGTGAAAGGAAGGGGCTATAAAGTTATCAAAACAAGAGGAGAATCTGTCCAGATTAGAGAGAACTGTGAACAGAAAGTCTCTTTATTTTTAAATACTATGTTATTAAAAGCCTAGCATGACCAAATTATGCTGAAATTGTTGCTAAGTGTTGAAAGAATAAAGATGAATATGACAAGAAGGGGAAAACAAATCACACATTAGGAAAAAACCACTTTCTAACTGATAGCAATTAAACCTGGGTATGAAGGTTAGTCTCCTGATGTGATTTTATTTCTAATCACTGCAAAGGTGGCTGTGTGAAGCTGTAGAGCCAGTCAAAATGTGTCTATCTCAAGATCTATGGATTATACACTTGGCAGATTATTTCTTACAGGGACATTATCAAGCTGCTGTTCCCAGTGCTCTTTTAAATTATCCTGTAAAGATAACAAGTAATTCTCTAATTAAAAACATTCTTTTCCATCATGTAAATCACTTTAAAGATATCTGTGACTGATATGATGGACATTACAAATTCTGGTAGCACCCACCCAAGCCTGTGCCAGCAGCATGCTGGGATATAATTTTATCTAATTGATCAATTAAATTAAAATAATCTTTGAAACAAGCTATAATAAGAGTTGTATAATTCCAGTGCTACCTATTATATTCCTTGCCTCTTTATCTCCTCTGTCTCATTAAAATATTCACCCAGGCCCTGGCTGAGTAATAAAATGGCAGCTCTGATGGTTTCATGACAGAGCAGTGGATGAGCTATGGCTGAACAGTTCAATTAATTCCAGCCTCTCCCCATGTTAACTGTTTCTTACTGGTATAAAAGGTATTGAACCAGGTCCTTTTCTGCATCCCAGTTGTTTCATTGCTGGCAGAAATTCTCAGCCTTTAGCAGACAACCAAAACTAACATACCCCCCATGAGATGGCAGGTTCTTTATGGGGATGCTCCGTGCTGTAAAAAAGCCCAAAAACTCCCACTGTATTTTTTTTCATCTCATCATTCCATGAACAGTGTCAAAATGTGATTATCTCCACCTCTCTGTCTTTTTGAAGAAACCGCACATGGGATATCCTTTTGCAGGTGGTATTCGTTGGTAGTTTAAAGTGAGTTCTGATTGCTTTGCTCTATTTGGGGACAAAAAAATGCCACATGAGGGAAAGCTGAGAGACAAATGGTCTGGTGGGTTAGAAAAAACCAAGAAAATTAAAAGAAGGGGAATAAAGAACCTGGAAGAGAAAGTGCAAAAATCTGACATCTTTCACGAAGAAGATTTAGTCTTTCATATTAATTTACAACCGTTTTGTAAACCTTGAAGAAAGAAATCTAAATATCTCCGTCTTACTTGGGAAAGAAGGAAGTTAAAAGAGACATGCTGCCATGCCCAGATGACCACAGTCTTTTTTGGGATGCTGATCTCAGGAGGGTGAAGTTTCCCATTTTTTCACAACTCAGTATATTGCAAATGAAATCTATTGACTCAGGCACAGAATGGGGAAATTCTATTTCAGCCAGCCAAGATCAATGAGCTGACTACTGACCAGTAAAAGAGTCAAGAATTAGCAAAGCAAAGGACTTTTTAATGGAACTTTATATTGTCAATCTCCATCTGCCATCCAGAGTCTTCAGCCAAAGCAGAAAATTTATTCAGACATTACAACCACCTAGCCTTACTCTGGCATTGGGATATAACATGCCTTCTCTTGTTAATATCATTCAGCAACAGCTGCATTATATTACCTGTCAAAAATTATTAATCCAATTCTGTTTTCATGTATATTTATCATTTCCCTGCCAACCACAGTCAAATGATTCTGTAAGACACATCGATTTCCTGAATGAATTAAATGAAAAGTGTCTGTCATAAGTTTTACAGACAGTGGAGTGATTTTCAGGTACTCTCAGTTTTTTGCTGTATTTTATTCCTAATAATGTGCAGAAAATAATCAGGGAACAGGTATGTACTCATTATGAGACCTTTTTTGCTTCCTTAAATTTTACTTGCTTAGAAGAACTGTGCCATGGAGCCAAATATTCTTACTTTCCTCATATTCTTACCCCATTTCAGGCAAGCTCCTTGGGCAAAATACTATTTTACTATAACTGCTCATCTGAGTATTTCCCAGAATCAGAGATAACCAAGTTACAGAACCACAAAAGGGTTTGGGTTGGAAGGGACCTTAAAGCCCATCTCGTTCCAATGCCCTGCCATGGGCAGGGACACCTTCCACTGTCCCAGGTTCCTCCCAGCCCTGTCCAACCTGGACACCTGCAGGATCCAGGGACAGCCACAGCTTCTCTGTGCCAGGGCCTCAGCACCGTCACAGTAGAGAATTTCTTCCTAACACCTAATCTTCAGTTTGGAGCCATTCCCCTTTGTCCTGTCACTGCAGTTCCTGAAGTTCCATTTTAACAAAACCATTCTGTGCTCCTGCCCTTCCATTCAAATCATGACACCCAACAGATGGGAAGTCCCTGCCCAGCTCCCAGCACACACACCCTGTTTAAACAATTCCCCATTTACAAAACAGTGCCCAGGTGCTGCAGGGGAGCACAGACTGCACTCTGCCTTCCACAGCTGGGCAGCCACATGGCAAAAAGTGCAACACAGCTCCTGCAGGGGATGAATATTTACCATTTACATCTAGTATCCACAAAGAGAATGTCATGCATAGCAAAAACCAAGTGTGAATTGTTGAAAGACGACTGGAGGCCTTGGTCATTGAACCCAGGAGTCCTGAGGAAACAGGACAATTCTCAAGCAAGTCCCTTTCATTATTTTCTTCAAATGAAATTATAATAAAGTTCACCGTGCCTAAAGCAAAAATTAAGGTCCACAGGGACTTCAAAAGTGACAAAAGGATAAAAGTTATGTTAATAGGAACAGTGAGTTTCCTTCAATCCAGAGCAGGAGGTGCCAATCACCTGGAGAGAACAGACAGAACCTTTCAATAACATTAACTGACTGGTGAGGAGAAGTTATTTTTCTGGAAATGTCTTTTCCTTTCAACTCCCTTCAAGTACTCATGAACTGAACAAAAACCTTTACAAGTTTCTTTGTCTCCCCTCCAGCCCATCTCCAAGGACATCTTGTAGATGCCCCAGTGTTTGGAAGATGCTGCATCACAAAGAGGTTCAGCTCTTGCACAGGACCATGACTGAGTGGGGAGGCAGAGTGACTCTGATTCATCCCAATTTGATCATGCCAGAGGGAGCACCCAGGTGACCCCAGAGCTGCTCATCCCTCAAGCTCCGTGCCTCCATCCCATTCCCCAGGATACAGCTTCACCCATCCTCATTATTTGCAGGCAGTAAATCTTCCCCACCCTCCCAAGGGCTGAGATGCAAAGTGAAGCATTCTTTTCAGGGCTCTCAGTGCCAGCAGCTGAGTGATGCTTCTCAGAACGACACCAAATGAGCTGTGCAACACAGCCTGTTATGAGTTGGACCTTGTGTGCAATACATCAAGCTTTTAAATGTGAGACACAGCACTGTGCAGGTGAGGTTTGCTGCACAGGCTGTAGAACAGGCATGGTGCTGAGCTCAGCAAAGCATTTGCTGCCTGTGCTCTGGGCTCTGCACTTGCAAAAAGCACAGCAGCTCTGACCAGGGCCCTCTCTGGCACACAGCACATTCCCCAAACAAATATTTCACATTAGTAAACCAGACAAAGATTTGTCTGGTTTGACATGGATGCATGACAAGGATATATGTACAATAGTGAGTTTTTCCACATTTTCCATATCAACATCTATCTCTTTTGTCCCCTGCTATTTATTCAGATGCAAATACATCTGGGAGATGACACAGGGGGACAAAAAAGGGGACAATCTCCTCCCCTCCCCATCCACCTCTTTTGGTCAGCCTAATCTTACCCAAATAATCTCTTAGCAGGAGCATATGAAAGAAGGGCCCTGACTTGAAGGAGCTCCCAGGAAAACAGGCAAAGTGAGAATCAGAAAGATGATTTCAGCATTTGTAATTGTGTCTGGGTCAGGCAGAATTATGCCAATTATAAGGACACTGAGAGAAGGCTACAATATTTTTTATTTGAAGGCATGACAGTTTAGACAGGAAACCTGACTGAACAAAGAAAGAAAAAAAGGTATTTCTTGGAAGTGGTCAAGAAAATAGAGTCTGTCCACTGCCTGAAGGAGGGAAGGGAATTTGGGATGAGACAGTGAAGAGCTGGTTTCTAGGTAATAAGTCTAGGTCAAACTGAGCATATTTCCTATGCTGCCCCTGATGCTTTATTGCTGAGGTAAGAGGCAATGGTTTCATATCCCCACCAGGCAAAGCAGATCAGTAATTTCTCCAGGATCATCTTGATTTCATTCTCCTCTTTGAATTCTAGCTTTCTGCATTTGGTATTTCCTCAGCAAATTTATCTGCAGCACTGTGAATAACAAAACAATGCTATTCTACTCTCAGTATTCCCAATTCTGCTGCTATTTGCTCTGGAGCTCTTTGCTTTGGCCATATTGACTCAGGTATCCCACAGCCCAAAACTGCTTCAGTACTGTTTGCAAAATTGAACAGTTACTCACTGAAATCCTTCATTTCTCACACCCACCCTTGCATTTAGAATCATCTCTCTGTGAAACAGCTAGAAAACATTCCTGAGTAAAGAAGCTGGCTTTCCTCCCCTGGTCTGACAAAATGTGAAATAGGAAATCAGAGCACAGTGACAGCAGAGCCTTAGCTCGGGCTTCATTTAGGCCTTTGAGAGGTTTCCTCCCTCACCAACCTGCAGGGACAGTAATGTCTCTACAGGTGTACAAGAAGTGCTACTGACATCCCATCACACTCCTGCTGCACACTGAGTATATCACAGAATGTGGAGCTGTGCAATAATTCCTTTCTTTTCCCCTCAATATTACAATGAGGGATTATGCAGCTGCTCAAGAAAGCTGAAAAGTAACCTACAGTTGGATCAATGGAGATTCAGACTCAGACCATGTGTTTCCTGAGAAAAATCTGTGTTCCTTCCTCAGAGCAGCTCCCCAGAGCTGGAGCAGGAGCAAGCACTGGATGTGAACATTTGGGTGCGGATTTGTGCTGTGCTCAGAGGGGACAGCCAGACAGCTCAGCTGGACAAACCCCCAGCTCAGCTCAGCTGCCACTGGGAAGTCTCACAGGTGGTTATAAATCAAAGTTATGAATTGATAGCAAAGTGCTCCTGAGGACAGGAAGAATTTGGAGTTCAGAGTGTGCAGGGTCGCTGCTCCGCGGGGCTCTCGCACCAAAACCGCGCGCAAGCCCAAGGGGCTCTGTGGGGAGCACCTGGGTTTGTCTGAGCTTCTGTCCCCAAACAAGCATCTGAAGCTTCAGCTGGAAGAGGAAACGACACTGTGTACATATTAAAACAGCTACAATGGAGGAGGAAATTGCCTTTCATTAATTTTCCATAAGTAGATTACACCAAGCAGAGTGTAAACAGTCCCACGGGCACCAATTACCAGGCTTATTCTATAACTGAATTGTCCTAAACAAGCACCATTTTAATTTGAATATCAAATACTTTACACAGCAGGAAAGAGAAGGAATAAACCAACCTAACAATGCATTTGTTATGGATTTCCACAAAATTGCTGTGGAAACCTCTGTGTCCCCAGTGGATTGTGCGCGGTCTCTTCCCACATGCTCATGCTGCACATCTCCCTCCATCACAGGAGAGGCAGCACAGGCACATGCCAGCCATTGTGCCACTAACAAAATGGCCTCAGAATCTAAGGAGAGGCCAAATAATGAAAGTAAACCAACCAAACAAAAATACCACAACAAAGTCCCCCCTACATTTAATTAGATTTTGCATGATTCCCTTGTTTTTCTTTTTTTTCTCCTTTTAAGAGACTAACTTGGAGGTATTTGCTGCTTCTAAAGGTCTTAATGAAATCAGCCTTCAGGCACAATTTTTCTCTAATAAACTGGAATGAATAAATACCTCATATGTCCAGGAATGAGTGAAGCCAGTGGCATTAAAGAAACAGAACCCAGCATTATCCAGGTCAGTTCTCCAACATAAAAGCAGCAGCACACATTCCCATGAAGATCTGGAAAATCCTTCTCATTTCCCAAACTCTAGCTTGCTTGTGAACTATGAACATTGGCAACATCAGCAAAAGGCCAAAGATTCAATAGATGAAATTAGAAATGAGGAAATAGAATTTTCTACTCTATCCAAAGGAAGGCAGGGAACTTCAGAGGACTCTGCACATCTCTCAATCCCGGTGAAACACAAATTTTTGTCTTCATATTTGTATATAGTGCAATTGTGGCTATTTCAGACCAGCCCTTGTGAGTCTTATTCTCACTCAAACACATTAAAGCCCTGTAATTTCTGTTTGTGGAACTGAGAATGTGCAACCAGTTTGGGCTGGAGAAAAGGTCTAAGAGAGGGCTGGGTTACCCCAGTTTAAAAAGCAGGAACCAAGGCATGCATTGACTAGTTTAACCAATAAAGCTGAGGCACAAATCCTGAAGAACATCTGCTTAAACCACAGGGCTCTGAGCTCTTCATCTTCTCTCTCAGAACATTCACCCTCCAGAAACAGTAACAACTCTGGAAAAAGCATCAGGAAGTCTGCCTCCTGATCTGAATCTGCAACACACCCTCTGCCATGGCAGAGCTGCAAGGTGCTGTTCAGAGCCTTTACTGGTACAAGTTCAGCAATCCAGCCACAGCACACTTGACACTGCGGTGTGTTCCAGCAGACCATGCTGTAAATTGAAAGCCAAGTGTTCTCTGTACAGTTCTTGAAGAAATAATTTAGTTCCTAGGTGAGGGAAATGTTGTTAAATGTATTTCAAGCTCTGAATACTAAACAGTCCTTTTTTTTCCTGCTGTATATTTTGGGTTTGTTTTATATCACATAGATGAATGGGCAGGGAAGAGCAGCCTTCTGGAAACCAGGCTTGGTCTTTGCCCAAAATCCATTTTTCATTTTCATGTAACAACAGCAAGAACTGCATGTCCTTCACTTATACTTACACCACTGAAAGGAAAGGCCCTGAAGAGAAATGTGGAGAGAAATTTTTACATGTAAAACAGAAGTTGTGAAGTTTTCTCTTCTCCAGTTTCATTAAACAGAAGAAAACACAGCAATCATTTAGACTGAATCTAAATCCTGTTTTATAACCAGTGTCCAAAAAGGCCAATCCACAGCATCTCTCCATTAATGTCTACATATATCAAGGCAGGATTGAGCCACTACATCAACAAGACCCTGCAGGAAAGAGTTTGCTCTCTGCTCAATCTGTCTGGCTGCTCCTACAGCAGCAGAATTTCAGCCCCTTTCCCCCCACAGTGGCAGAGTAGAGGTGATCAGCCAGGGGGCTTTGTGCCCAGACATGGAGTGCTCAGGAATCCTGTCCCCATCAGTGCCAGCCTGTCCCCTCCTGGGCCAGCCCATGTCCTGCTGAAGCTCCTTGGATCCCCACGAGGGGCTTCAGCCAGCCCTGCCTGGCCATGGCCCACAGGCATGGACAATGCTGTGGAACACTTCTGGAATTGGCATTTAATTTTTTCCACAGTTTATTAGGCTGATACACCATTCACAGAAGAAGTGAAGAGTGCAAATACCACTGCACCAGCCATTTCCAGACTTTGCCACCACTGAGGAAGCAGGAAGGGCAGGCCTAGCATAAAATGTTCAGTCTTTCCTGTGGCTGCCAGGATCTCAGGCACCTCTCTTGCTCAACGTGGGAAATGAATTTGTAGAGAATTTTTAAAGTTTGACAGAAAATTCACATAATATGCATGTATGTAAACTTTGAGATAAGAAATGGTTACTTAGAAATGTTATAGAATAAGATCTGCTGAACATAGCATAAGAGCTACTGCCTTAGAAATGCCATGGGATAGGACAGACACTGTTGAGAGAGAAATAGAACTAGAAACAAATTTCAAAGGATGGCTTTGCAAATAAGACTAGATACTTTGGAGAAATAGAACTATGAAAGATTCATTGTAGCAGGACCCACAAGAGGCAATTTTAGATGATTGGTTTTAAGGTATTTACAGCATGATGTGGCTAAAGCTGATAGGTCAAGAAACACTTGTATTGTAATTAGGAGATAAGTAGCTTCTGATTGTAATAGCATGAATTATAACACCTGTATTGTTTCACCCTTCTTATGAGACTGAAAATGGAATAAAAGTTTTTAAAAAACACCTCTCAGTTACCCCATCTCTAAATCAGAAAAGAGCATAATCCAACAGCTCATTACATATATTTATTGTCATTTATCCCATGTTCCTGTATTCTGCTTGCTTCCTGGATCTGACAGGGGCACATACTTCTCTTTCAGCCCCATCCATTATTACCAATCCAATGGAAAAATCATTCCAGGTCCCTGCTCCAGCACAGATTTCCATGTGACCTTGACCAGGTCATTGCATCCCAGTTGTTCACCCAGGGTCTTGCTTCAATAGATCACCGAAAATATAAACCACAATTTCCTGGAACAGATAAGTTACCAAACACAGGGATAAGGATTAAGGGTGGTTAATGGGCTGTGCATGCTAAACTTTACTACAGAGGTCACTGGGTTCTGTCCCCCACCATAGCCACTGTGTCCCAGTGTCACACAATGTCATGTTAGCAATCCAAACCACATCCAAAGTCTCCAGTTCAGCCTGTGAGATGAGATCTGTTGGATGAAAAATAGCAGCAACGAATTTCAGGCTCAGCAGAGAAGGTGCCTGTATATTTATGAGCCTAAGCCCAACCTTTAAAAACTCTCTTTTCTCCAGTGCAGCTTTCTTCAACAGGAAGTCATGGATAAAACAAAAAGAAGGTGCTAATGATAGAATAGTCAGGCAGAAATAATAGATTCTTACTTTTTTCACATCCCTAGAAGCACAACAATTTATTTACTGGTCTTCAGTACCACATCCTGCTGTTTTTCTACCCCCAAACAAGACCCTGTGGGTTTAATTAAGTTTTCAGAGGAGGCTTGGGAGACATGATTTCAGTCAGTCGATGTCATTTCTTCCACGTTTTCTACGGATGCACAGGGAAAAAAAACCTACACAGCAAAATAAATCAAACATGTTCCTGGTGAGCAATACACCAGACAGACATGGCAACCCTCTCTTGTCCTCATGTTCTCACGCTGCAAGAACACAGTGGAGGGAAGGCCAGAAAACCTCTGCCTGTGCAGGACGAGGAAGCTCTCAAAACTTAGCTCCTCATGGACACCATTCTTCACCAAGAAATTGGAATGAGATGTACCTGAGTCCCCTGATGCACCTTTCCTCCCTCCCTTGCCACATCCACCTGCCACTGCCTTATCCCTCAGTGTCTCTAATGAGGCTGGCATCTCCAGTCTCATGTTTGAGTCCCCCACAGGCCATGAACCAATGCTGAGGTCTGGAGGGATCCCCCAGGAGCAGATCCAAAGCAGTTTTGAGACCTCTGAAGATGCAGAAGGGCACCTGCAGCTGGGAGTGCAGCACTTCCAAAATCCAGCAGCAAACGGATGCGGATCTCGGGACGAGTTAAGGAGTTTATATATTTGGCCCTGTAGTTCTGCCTCAGTACATCACCTGCACTGCAGGAAAACAGGAATATCTGACCTCCTGGGAGGGTAAGGAAACACCCAGGTGCAATAGGGAGCTGTGCTTGTGCAGCAGGATTTGCAGCACGAAGATCCAAGTGGGCCCTCATGGCAGACCCTGTCGTACAGCACGTTCAGACTCACAGAAATGATGCTACAAAAAGTATCAGGATTTCCTTTTACACCTTCCTGATGAAAGCCTAGACTTGTTAACAACCCTCTTTCAAGTCAAGCAGCCAGCCAGTGCTCCTGTTTCATAAAATACTGTGTTCATGTTGAACACAACATACTCTGCAGAAAGAATGAACCATTTTTTAAGGTTGTTTCTAGCAGAACTGGTGTCAACAATCTAAACCTTTTGCCTCCACTTTTTTTTTCTGACACAGTGAATGTGTTCTGCCCCCACAGCAAACATGCTAAAATATGTCCTTTGCCCCGGAATTTTGAGGTAATCTCCCACCTGAATCATCTCTGTCCTGAATCCCTGCTTCATTTTTGGGAGGCTCCAGGTCAGTATCAAGAGTCTCTTGACTGTGGTCACTTGTGGGCACATTGACTCTGTCTTTCCAGAGGGAAATCCTCTGCCCTGACTCATAATTACCAGCAAACCATTTGAATTTCAAGGCAATTTTGCTTTGGAATTTTAAATGACCAAAAAAACATTTCCTATAAAAAACAGGAGTTCCTGCAAAAACAAAGGAGTTTAGCACACCTATCCAAAACCTTAGCTGAACACTACAAGCAGTAAGAGGTTCAGGAATTGTGCTTTTAGAGATATTAAGGTCAATCCATATTTGAGGAACATGACTAGAACCCCAGAACAATAACTGGAAATAATTCCCAGGCCTGAGCCTTCTGTCTGCCTCTGCAGGCAACTCCCCCCACCCTTAAACTGCTTAATCTCACAGGCTCCTGTCAGTGTCTTTTTCATTATTTTAAAAAATGACTGAGTTTATTTTCTCTCTTTGTTGTTTTTAAGCCAATGTCTTAGAAGCCTGAAAGTGAAATATATTTCTTTATCAATTCCTTGTTTTTCTCCTCCTCTGCCACCCATGCACAGTGGTTTGCTTGCTGAGGCTCATTCATGTGTAGGAGCTGCTGGCATTGATGTATTTTCTTAACAGGGTGGAGGGTTTTGTTTTTTATATTTTTAGAGCTGGCTGGCACATTGATTTAGGCTGGCAGAAAGAGCAGATGAAGATGATGTTAATTTTACAAGCAGAAACAGGCAGGGATAGGATGCTGGGCTCCTCTACCAGAGACATCTCAGTTGGCTACCACACAGACAAGCTCAGGACTTCCAGACTGTAATTCCCTGCCAGTTTTACTGTGACTGATGACCCACAGGTAAAGGAATTCACTTCCTTTTGAAGGAATATTTTGTGGAGATTTTGTAATTGTTTCTACTCAGACTCATGGAAGACTGCTGGTCACTTGTAGGTAAAACCTGGATGTGCACAGTGGTAGTGGGAGCTCTCTGTTACTCCAGGAAGATGGATGTACACCAGTTTATCCCTTCCAACCATTTATCAGTTCATTAGCACCACTCAAAATTCTTTTTGTGGATGTAACACACAGAAACCCAAACACAAACAAACAAAAGCAGTGATTTGTTTACAAGTGCTCTTTTCACAGGAACACCAGCCTGGGAGTGAACACTGCCTTCCTCCACTACCTTCCTGCCTTCCTTCAGCACTCCAAACACTGTCTACAAGCTCCTGTACCAGATTATCTCTTGCATAGAGATAATCTCATAAATTAACTCTTGCATGGAACCAGCTCTGGAGCCCCTTAGCAGGTAGCAGCACATTCCAGGCCTTGTGGCAAAGATGACTCATGGCTGATAAGGAATGCATCATCTCCCATCAGGTCACACAACCTGCTCTCTACAGAAAAGAAATGTAAAGAGCCACTGGTCCTCTTCCATCCCCAGCATCATTGAGCAGCATCTGAATAACTCAGAGAAAAGTTAATTGTGGCCAGGATGAATCTGATTACCTTAATTAGATGCAAGCTCTCTGGAGGGAGGAGGGAGGCTTTGTCTTCTCTTTTAGAAAGAGCAGCAGTATTTATCTGGGGGAACCAAGACATGCCAGGGATCCTGCAGAGAGGCTCATGGTGCTCCACTGTGAGACAGAGTCACAGGGAAAACACAAGAAAACAGCTCCAGAGCTGATCTTGGCCACTCCAGGTCCTGACTGAGCACCTGCTTGAATTTCACAGAGGGGTATTTCCCCTTGCAAACACCTCAATGCACTGCAGAAAAAAAAAAAAAAGGACTCCCTCTTCTTTCACTCTGCTTCACCCATCTCCAGCCATGGGAAATCCATGCAATATCAGTAACTTTGAGTTAAAATCCATCTTTTAGCTCCAGAAACTCTCATGGCTGCTCATTCAGATCTTTGCAAGGGCTTTGGTTGGTGCATGAAGCCATTTTGCAGCAGTGCTTTGCACACAAATACGAGGCAAACATTTCAGATCTGCCCTGAAAACATGCTCATGCTCCATGTGGACACATTTGTGTGTGTCAAATTTGTCATCTGCCTGGGAAAGGGTGAGTGTGTGAGATCCTGCACCCCAGTAGAGGCTGCCATGAACAAGAGCAGGCTCAGACTTACACCAGTATTTCCACTTCTCCAACAATAAGGACAACTCAGAAGCAATCTGAGAACACAGAATTTCATGCATTGCTTAGGGTCTCTTGTAATATCACAGATTATTATCCCTCCATATTTGTCAGAGGAGTTTGGAAGAAAGAAGGAGGATTGCTGGAAATTGGCTTTTAAATCTGGCTTCCCCTGAGAAAGATGGTCATGCTCTGAGGTTTGTGGTATTACTTGATAAGCAGTGATTAAAACAGTAATCCCGAATTGTAATCAAAAAGCAGTCAAGGCTCTGAAATTACTTTTTACTAAGCTTTTTTCCCCTTTCAAAGACAGCTCTGTATGGCAAAAGATAATAAAACACCACAGACGCTGTTCCAATTTCATTTAGAAATATTTGAGCCATTAATTTATAGTTTGGAAAGGTTTTTCCTCTTGTCTTTAAATCCACCTCAAAAATAGGTCTATAGTCCAGGAGAAAGGAGGAAAAACTCTTTCCTGTGGCTATATTGCTCTTGAATACCTGATATATTTACATGTCATCACAGTATGAAGCAGAGGAAAGGTTTCCCCATACCCAGTGAAATGCTCAAGTCAGCCTTCCCCAAACTTTCCCAGGCAACAAAATATCCATGTGTGATTGTCAGCAAGAGCCCCTCCTACTTTATATGGCTTTGAGATTTCTGACATGGAAAGCTCCTGCTGGCTTGGTTTCACAAGGAGAATTCAGTGCTCTGACTTCAGGGCTGATGTCTGCAGGTTCACTGGAGGAGGAGACCCAGAGTGGTTGTGCTCAATAATTCTCCTCCAGCCCACTCAGCCAGAGCTGCGTGTTCACCTTTCCCTCATCAGATCAAAAGCACCAGCAACAGCTCATGACAGTTTGATTTTCCACTCAGCAAATGGCCAAACTATCAACCAGTTTGTTTGAAAACAATGATGTTGCCAGAGGAAAAAAACAGTAGCACATAAGCTTTTTAAAATTTCAGACGTAAGTACAAAGCTTTCATTAAGCTGGAAAATTTTCCATAGTTATGGGCAATGATTTGTGATTTTTCCCCTTTGTGCTGATTTTGCAAGAGAACAGAAATAAAATTCATCAGGCTGTAAAAATCAATAGTGATGCTTTGTCCTGTGTAATAGAAAAACTGCAGAAGTTTATCAAGCTGAACAGCAAAATTCACAAAGGAGTGCAGGTCACATCTGAGGGAGGAACTCAGCCTGCTGCCTGTGTGTCCCAGCCTAACCCCACACTCCAGCCTCAGTCTTTATTAGGGACAAAATAAAGACACTACAAGGTATTGCCTTTTGCCAAACATGCCCTTATAGCTCTGCCACCACACTTATTTATTTTAGAAACAACTTAGAGATTCCTGCTCTGTAAATGCCACTCATGGACTACCCTGAAACACAACTCACACCATTCCAGGTCTCACATTTCCCCCAAAGGTCAGTCAAGTGTTTTTTAAACCATATCTCTCCACAACAGAGTTTTCAGCCTGACATTTCCCCACTGCACATTTCCTAAAGCCCACTGAGGAATCCTGAGGAAACAGGATCAGCTGCTGCAGCTGCTGGGTGGACACAGAGCAGCCTGAGGATGAAGTGGGAAACCTCCCCCAGGCACCTCCCCATCCTGAGTGCCTTTGGAAAAATGTGGAAAGAAAAGCAGTAAACTTGTGTGTGTGTTGATTATCCAGCCACACTCCTGACACTAATGAATGCCCTTGTTTTACAGGACTTGATGGAAGCAAAGCTATAACACAAACTTCTAAAAAACAATTTTTCTCAGGGATAAATGCTCCCCTTCTGTTTCATTTAACAGCTGGATAGTGAAGATGAAGACAAAGCACACGTTTTATCTGTGGATTAAATTAAACCCTGGATTACAAATTGTAATTGAACATAATTATTTCAATAGTAGAAAAATTTAAGGTTGTCCTCATGAGGCAGAATTTGCCCCACAGAGCAGCATTAACATGATCAAAATGGTTATTTTCTACTAACACACATTCTGGTATTCCATTTTCGAGCAGCTAGCAAAACATCCTCCATTTCTTGTGGAGGAACAAAAAATCCCAAGATACCTTTATGTTTTATGCTACTCTCTAAAACCAGCAAAGTGTAAACTCCATAAAATGGCTTTTAATCTAGCACAAGTTTACTTTATACCGTGTGATACAATCATCTAAAATAAATGTTGTGGGTTAAAATTGGAAAACAGAAGATGAAACCTAAAAAACCTCTCCCTTTTAATGCCTGAAGAACAAACCCCAGCTGCCTTTCAGAAGCAGAGAACTTCAAACCAACAGAATATTCTATCAGCAGTGCTGCTAAGGTTTGCTTTCTCCCCATAGAAGGAAAATTCCTACTCTTCCTTGGCTGCAAGAGTTCTACTGCTCATGTCAGCAGGGCAAGCAAGATCTGACTGACAGAAAAATAGTTCTGTGCAGGATACAGAATCTGTGATAAATGCAAATGTCCTTTTATTACTTTATCATTCAATCTCATGATCTTACAGTGGTGAAATTGAAATAAACATAATGTAAAAATTAAATTTAAAATATATGAGTAGGACTCTGCTAGAAATCATAAAATAAGGGCTGCATCAACGAGGAGATTTATTTTTGAGCACTGGGTTCATGTCCTTTAGAGACAAAAATAGGTACTCTGGACAAGAGACAGAAGTTGCTAAGCAGGCATCAGGTTTGCTGTAAGGACAGGCAACTCCCTGAACATGTCTAAAGTCATCAGCTCCCAGAATATGGAAAATCACTAGTGAGCAGTATCCTTAGAAACCCTAAAAACCCACATAAAATCACTAGGTTGTTTTTTGATTTTTTTTTCTTTAAGTATGGCATGGGTCAAAATGTCGGCATATTACGTGGTATGTCATAAAAGTGAAAGTACTCAAAGGCAAAATTGACTCAGTTACATTTGTATTACAAACAGCAAGAAGCATCTGACTCATCAGAAGATGATTTCATCCAGCCTTTTCAGAAGGATAGGCACGAATGCATCCAGTATCCCTCAGGATGATGTGGGATGCTGTGGGAACACTCAGAGCCCCAAAGATCAAGAGGAGCCCGTTTTTCTGGGCAGCAAGGGACACCAGAGCTCCTTTGGAGGCAGGTGAGTGGTTACAGACACAGGGGAGAGGGGGAAGCTGCTTCAGCATGAAGAGAAATGCAGCACTTTTAGCAGCAGTGGTTGCAGTGCATCCTGCTGAAGTGGAAGGGAGCAGTGATTTGGGAATAGGAGAGGGATGGCAGCAGGAGAAAATCTGATTGGCACAGTGGAGGGGCCTGGTTTGATGGGCTGCAGGAGAGGAAGCTCTCCCTCAGGTGTGAAGGAGGAAAAAATAACAAAAGAAGGAGATAACTCCATTCCAGACATCAACAGGAGTAAGACTGCCTCTAGGACAAAAACAGGATCACAAAAGGCAAAATGAAACCTGAGAATAGGGAATGCCTAGAAGGGAATCTCTCAGTTTTGCAGAGAATGAAACTAAACCTGAGACACGCTGGATAAGAAGAAAACCAACAGGGGGACTGAAAAACACAGCAAGGAAAGCTGTGAAACCTTCAGCTCTCTTGACCCACAAGGCACAGATAGAAAAATCTTGGGTTAACATTTTTATTTCTGGGATTTTTTGGGTTATTGCTTATATAACTTTGTTTCCATTGCAATAAATATAGCAATATATTAATAATTACAATGCAGGATGAGCACTCCTGCCCTGATATTTGTAAGGGAATAGAAACTGTAATGCACCCACACACCATCCAGAGCCATACACACACCATCCATAAACCTGGATAAAGGTCAGGTTGTGTCATTAATCTGCTTTTAGGATCCTTCACAACACATCAGGATCTTACTGCAATGAAGACTTACAGACCAAAGCAAGAGCTCCAACCACATTATCAGACTAAAAAGTGGTGGATCACAAGGAGGAAAGCAAGGTGTTACTGCTGACATAAAAGTAAGCAAAAGTGAACTCTGGCAGTCGTCATTCAGAGGAAGACAGTTTGAAGATTTGAAAGAAATGAACAGTAAAGCTCTATGGACTTTTAACAGAAAGCTTTTCTAATTCATCTCAGAAATCCCAGGTTCTCCTTCCCTCCCCATCTCCCTCAGAGCTGCTGTAAGTGCAGCTCTATAAATACACAGATCTATGCAGAACACAGGTGTGTGCCCCACTTCTGCCTCTCCCTGTACACAAGTGAATTGGGATCATGATTTGCAAAAAGAGGAAATTCTCACTCTATATTCAAAAGGTAAATAATGACTCTGACCTACTGTTCTGACCCAAGACAGTGCAGGCTGTCCTTTATCCATCACTTACTCTCACAGCATACAGAGCAGTACAACCCAGGGAGTAAATTAATCATTTTCTCTTTCTGCAGTGTACAGGATATGGACTGCTCTACTGAGTGACTACTTCTTTATAAGATAAGGTTAATCAATAAAGATAATTAGACACTTCTGGTTAATACATCCACGTCACTGAAAAAAACTCACATTATGTCCTGCCATTCCCCGCTGAAATAAAAACAAACACTGGAACAAATCCAACTGGTATAAAAATGACCTAACTGTATGGCATTGAAAAACTCAGATTAAAAACACTGTGTGGTTCACTCCAACCTGAACATTCCTGAATCTCAGAGGAAATCACATCCTGCCTTATCTACCACAGTCTGAGCCACGAGGTTAAACCTCTGTGTTCAGCCAAAGCCTCCCTGATTTTAGTGGATCTTTGAGCAATTTGTAGCAAGTGTCAATTTGTCAAACCCCCAGATTTGAGCTGGTATTTGGCATCTGGGCAAAACCAGCTGAGAGAAAACCCAGCTCTGTTTTGGGGCACAGGGGATCAGCCACAAAAAAAATTAATGCCACAAAAAAAATTAACCCTTTTAAGACTGACCCTTTTTCATTGTTCTGTGGCATCTCTGCACAGCAATTATAAAACCAAAGTCTGATTAACCTCACTCTAAGCCCATAACCTCTGCCTGCTCAGGCTTCTTTGGATGCAAAGGGAGACTGAAGGATGGGCAGTTTGAGGTTCTGAGGTGCCCACACTGCTCCTTGGAGAAGTCCTTCTTTGCCATTGCACCTGTGGCACCTACAGCTTTTATTTGTAATTCCTGTGACCTGTCCCAGATCACTGCTCAGCTCTGAACAGGAGGGCAAGATAAACCTCTCCAGCTTCCAAGGAGAAATCTATAGCCATGGACAAGCAGCAGCTCATCGGGCTAATCTCCTCTTGTCCCACTTTAACTGAAGCTTTTAGCAAACAAATATTGATCCATTGTTCCACAGCCACAAATCCTCAAGTAATTCTCACTGAAAAGCAGTGCTTCTTTTTGTCAGGGAAGCTTTCTTTTAACCAAAAGAGAGAGGGGAAAAAAAAATCAAATAAAACATTTTTTAAGATTTTGTAAGACCAGCAGTCACAGATATTTTGCTCCTGCCCACAGATCAAGAACTCTCACTAAGTCACACAATCCTGTTTTGCTTCCACTTCCCTTGGTTAACATTTCATCCCCGAGTAGGATTTGGGCATAATTTTACTTTTTTATAGTTGTGCTATTGAGTGTCCTCTGCTTTTCTTGCTCACATTTCACCTTTTTACTGGCACTGCACTAGAAGCCTTCCCTGCTTTACTTTCCTGTCTGTAGAGTTTTCCCTTTCTCAACTTCAGAATGAAGGCTCCATCTAAGAGATGTCACCTTCTTATTTTTGTAGGCCCCAATACCCAGCCACATGCAGCAGTGGCTGCTCAGAGTTCCAGGGATGCTTTGCCATTGCCTAATCTAAAATATCCAAGTTTATGTCTTTCAGAAGTAAGAGATGGCAGCAGCTTTAATGAAAGTGGAGGAGAAACAACAACAAAAACAACATAAACCCAGCAGGAGCCCTGGCTGAGAAAGCTGTTGCAGAGAATGAGTATTTTGCTTTTCCTCTTTAGGAATGATAATAGTTTCTTTTCTACCAGCACATCTCAGCATGTCCACACTGGTGTTATTTTCACCTAGGTGGTTGGAATTAAAAAACCAAAGAAACAAACACAAACAAAACCACAAACAAACAAAAAACAAACCAACCAAACAAAAACCAAAACAAAACTCAATCAGCTAAAAAAAAATAACAAGTGTTATGCTGAGGTGGAATTACATAACATTGTGAGATGATGACCACAACCCAGAGGAAACATTCACAGAACTGGGTGTCCCAGAAGTCTGAAATGATGGGGAGGAATCAAGCTCAAGTGGGCCAATGGAGAGGGGCTGAAGAGGCACAGACAGGACAGTGCCTAGAATTTATCATTCTAAAAGCAGCACAAACAGGAGGCAAGGGAGGTGGGAAATGAGCCCAACGCCTCTATTTTATTAAACAGAATAAAATTTTGGCTAACAAAAAGAAATTTCAATGTTCTTATAGCTCCAAAGATCTCTGTTGCCTTTTGAAATTTGCCTTGTGTTAGGTAGCACGTGGATCTCTCATGAAAAATTCCAGCTCTTCAAACTGGGGCTGTAGGTGACACTACTGCCTGCATTACACAAAGCTAAAGCAGATGATCACCGCTGATCCTGAAGAAAATTAATTTTTTTTCAGATAAACAGATTTTACAATCCAGAAGAATAAGAAGGGAAATGCTCAGCTCTGCCATTTTTACTTTTGAATGCTTTTTTGCTCTTCAACTCTGAGGTCAGAGACAACTTTACTATAATCAAAATCCCAGATCTACTAAAGATTATTCCGAATCCTTATATCACCCAGTTTAATTGTTTTCATTATCTTTGGAGTTTTATTATTCTAATTATCTGTGTGCTTTTATTATCCTAAATATTGATCTTTCCTTCTAATTAAGCCTATAGTTAAGATAGGAATATATTGAATTAATTTCAACAAATAAAGCAAACCTTTATCCCCTTGGTGCCATGATGGGAGATGGAATCCAACATCTGGAGAACTCCTAAACAGCTGAATTTTGTTTACAGGATGTGAGAATCTGAATTTTAAACCAGTTTCTACCCAGAAGTGAGGAGCAGAGCATTGCCAGCTCCCTGGCACAGCTGAGCTGCTCTGGGGAGCTCTGAAGGGAAGAAAATCCTGATCCCACACCTGAGCTGAGCTTGGCACAGCTCCTCTCTCCTGGGCTACACTGGGTGTCACTGCAATGCCAAGGTTTGGCAAGCAAATCCTGCTTTTCTGGGCCTCGCTGCAGCCTTTTGCTCCAGTGCTTAGGAAGTTATCACAGCGTGTCATATTTCATTTGGAAAAAATCTATTTTGCATGGTTCCTTCTGCAATTTGCATGTGCTTTGCTTGCTCCTCACAGCACTTCATGTGTGACAGGCACTTGTAGTAAAGGAAGAATATACAGATATGGTTTTCTGTTCAAATTTGGTTTTGTTCCTGCTGAGCCAAGACTTTGATGCTAGACAGAAGTGGAAGGAATGCCTGAACTCACAGCATTTTAATTTTTTTTTTTGAAAGATTTACAAAATGCATTAAAGTGGTGTATAAACACAGAGTATTAACAATTCTGTGGCAAATAAATTATTAGCTCTTTATGTTGTATGATAATATTTTTCTCTTGCATTTTCTTCTCAAAGGGACCCCTGTTAAATATTTATGCAATAAAAGATAAAGATGGTGATGCTACAGAGCAAACAATTAGGCTTTCCTAACAAATTCCTCCAGTAAATTAAACAACATGTTCCTGAATTTTAAAATCCTTCTCCACTAATTATTTCAAGCTGTATTCCAGGATTTATTATACTATTTTGCATGGAATTATGTAGGCAAAAATAAAAACAAAACGCAGGATAATGATCCTTATTCTAGAGTAGGTATAGGAATACTGAAAAGAGTCCAAATAAGCATACAGGCTCCTGTGTCTCACCTTCTAATGCACAGATGGATTTGGGATAAAGCCATGTAGGCCTTTAGCAGAAATAAAAAGTCCTGGTCAAGTATTTTCCATCCCAGGGCAAGGGGAACAAAAGATGGATCTTGTGCAACTGCCTGAGCCAGCAATGATAGTGTGAGACATTGCACCAAATGAAGCAAATCCATCCTTACAGACAGCAGGAACTGGTGATGATTTTTACACTCCTCAGGTTTTCTGGTTAGCAAGGAGCAGCCCTGGCCCAGCTGTGCAGCAGGACAGCCTTTGCTGGGTATATAGGGCACAGGGAACTGCAGAGCTGCATTCTTGTTCCTAAAGTAGGACACACTACAAAGTCTTATTAATAACACAGTCCATAAAACTGTGACAGTCCCAATGACTTGATTTGTAAGGAATGCAGAAATCCTTTAGTCAGAGGTGGACAAGGATCCAGCATCAAGCTGAGTTCTGCAGACAAAACATTATCATTGTACCTGGAGAAGTAAAAATGGCCATTGAGTTCCAGAGGAGGCCCATTCCAAGTCCTCCTGCAAGAGCTAGACAAATTTCTGACTTTAATTCCAGGGCACGTCTCAGACAATGGCCTGGCCAGACACCACCACCCTGCAATTCTTGCTCACATTCAGATTTCATCTGAGTGCACCCAAACTCCAGACTGGGAAATTCAGAGCAGCCTTCTGCCTTGTGGCAGCTTTATCACCTGCTGGAGCAGCTCAGTGCTGCCCATCTGACAGCAGTGTCAATTCAGTTGAAACTTGATTCTTAAAAGCAGATGCACAGCTTCAAAACCTCCTGGTCTGTCACATATGGAGATGCCATCTGCTTTGTTACTGCCTCAGTGTGACCCAGTCACTCAGCTCTTCCCTTCAAGATCTACTGAATGCCAAGACAAAGTGAAGTTGGTGATGGGGGGGGAGGAAATTCAGATTTACTTTTCATTCTGCCTTGACTAAGGGGATGAATAAACAATAGAGGCTTATTCTTAAGTACCACATAAAATTAAGAAGTGCATATGAAGAACAAGTGTAGCTGGACATATAAATCACACAGTGACCAGCATGTTCCTTTATTTTTCAATTTTAATTTTCAATTTTAATTTTCAATTTTTCAAGAAGCCTGAAGTGCCTATTCTCTCCTGAGGCCAGCTGTGCACAGCTGATGGCTCTCCAGGAACAAGAAAAGCATATTTACTTGCCACCCTGGTTTCTTCAGTTTTGTTCTGCATCACAATGGTACAGGTAAATGAAAATAACCTGCTGAAACATTCTGACCATTCAGATAAATAAAGCATTCAAGCTTTAGATTGACCTTGAAATGCACAGCCAGAACCTGGACATTTAAAAGTTCAGGCACAAGGAACAGGTTTTTCTTGAACAGTGAATTGGAGAAACACAATTGAGAGGTGAAGCCACTGTTAAAACTGATAGAGAAAAATCCTGTCAATCAGGATCCTAAGGAAAAAAACCAGTCCTATGGGGTGCTTGAAAACTTGATGCTTAGCTACCCATTAGATTAGGAAGGATGGTAGAATCATTTCCATGGCTCACACTATTTATAGACTGTGCCTATCATCCCTAAAATGCCAGCAAAAAAAAAAACCTCAGAAGAGCCTTCTCACAGCAAAGAAGAGAAGATCTAATTCAAAATCCTGGATATCACCAGCCAATTAGCAGCTTCAGCACAGATGTGAGCTATCCTTCTCCCTGCTCCACATCTTGTCAATCATGCCTAGGTAATGCTCACTTCATCCTTAGTTTATTTTTTCAGCTTTTCAGGACAGTGGCCATGGTAATAAATGACCCTGTTGCTCCCATAATACAAATGGAAGTCAGCACTTGCTACTGCTCACGGAACAAGAGGAAATAGAAAATGGTTGTGAGGGGACATCAGGCAAAAGAACACTATTCAGACATTGTAAGGCCATCTTTAAGGCAAATCTTTACTCTGGATAAAGATAGAGAGTTTGGAATAATATATTTAGACCCCTCTATACCTGGTTATGGTCCAGGCCTAGTTCCACATCTTTGACAGAGCCTCTGAAAATAATCCAGTCCAGATGCAGCATTTTGAGTCATTGATATGAGCAAATAGTCATAACCTGTCAGGGCTTCCCAGATAGTGAAATGAAATATTAATAACAAACCTAAGATATAATTCCTCTGATAAACCAAAGGATAGCACAAAAGCCACACTGCTGCTGTCAAAAGAGCTTTGCTTTGAGAAACCTCTGGAGCTAAAACATGATTCACATTGGCTTCCCACTTGTAGAAGCATCCTGGGTGATTCAGCATCTGCTAAGATGTCACATCACCCTTCAGACATGTCACTGCTGGTGCTTCAGGAAAGGTATTCAGAGCCAACTCTTGTCTACAGACCTGGAAGGCATTTTCTTCTCTTTTGCTGTGACTAACACAGAGAGTTTAGACCAGATTAAAAGAGCTGCTCCACATAGGCAAAGATCTTCTGTTTTACTGAACTGCTCCCAGTCTGTAGCCTCAGCCAGGTTACATCCTGAAACAGAAATTTTGGACAAATACAAGTTCTGAGGGCAGCATTGGAATAGTTCAGTAAAACAGAAGATCTTTGCCTATGTGGAGCAGCTCTTTTAATCTGGTCTAAACTCTCTGTGTTAGTCACAGCAAAAGAGAAGAAAATGCCTTCCAGGTCTGTAGACAAGAGTTTGCTTTGAATACCTTTCCTGAAGCACCAGCAGTGACATGTCTGAAGGGTGATGTGACATCTTAGCAGATGCTGGAAATGGGGAAGGCACCACTTCCTGTTGGACCTTTTTGAACCTGGGCCTTTTCTCTGTGCACTCAGGCTCAGCAGCAATAGTGCTTCTGGCTCTGCTGTGGAATCAGTCAGGTGAACCTCCTCCAACACCTGGGGCCCTTTGCCATGCTCCCAGATGTGTGCCAGATGTGAACATCACGCCAGGGGGCTGCAGTGCCCTCCCAGAACTGCTCCAGTCCCACTGTATTTGTACTAAAGGTGCCACGATATCAGAGCTAAGCCCACAAAGGTGAGATCCTCCCCACATGCAGCACACCAATTTGTATCCTTGCCCCCTGATTACTCCTCTAATTGCTAAAAGGGAACTCCTATTGAGAAGAGTGGACACAAACCAGCACGGAGTTTAGTGATGAGAACCACTGGGCAGTCTGTTAGCTTGGTCACCCAAAGACTTATCAAAAACTCAACAAGGAAACCTGATTGCAGCATGATTAATGCCAGTCATTCACCATTCCTCCCCCCCATGCTGCCAAGGTTGATGTTTTCCACCCTGGCACCTATAATACAGTTAATGCTGTGTGGCTAAAGGCAGAAGCAGGAGTGCACAGAGCCAGATGGGAGCAGAGGAATGCAGGGTGGAAGTTGTCTATGAAATGGAGATGATTATGGGCAGTGCAATTAGCAATCTGTCTATCTGCCTGCCTATGACTCCCCAGGTCAGAACACACTCGTATTGTTTCAGTGCTCAGGAACATTTACATGCTATTGCAAGAGGATATGGAGCAAAACCCTCCAAATATTCCTACCCTGAAAACATTTATCAATTAGTGGCAGGCAGGAGAGAACCCCACCACATGGTGATGTCACTACGGCGAAGGCTACAGCAAGAAACTGCCCACCTACATTCTAGTGAATATTTTTCCTCTCAGGGTTGAGGGTGCACAACATCACAGTCACCTGCAGTGAAAAGATTCCTTTAATTCAAGCCCAAGTCAGGGAGTTGCAACACTGCACAATTTCCCCCCATCTTGTCTCAATCAGGTCCATTTCCATCATTTCATTGTGCCCAAGAGCTGCTTTCTCTGCAAACAGGCAGAATTCTCACCTTCACTGAGCACAAATCCCTGACAATACCCAAATCAAAGAGGCTACACAAGGGAAGAGGGGAGGATTTGGTTCTTCAGGGCTGATGCTCCAAATTGATTTCAATTTCAGAGAGAATTAGTTTGGGTCTGGCTTTTCAAAAAGGCTTGGCCCTGCAAGTTCATGGCAAGATCTGAAGTGATGATGGGATTGTTGACACCTCTGGAGGTACTTTTCAGATGCACAAAAATTCACAACAAGCCCCCCAAAAAACCCCAAATATAAAAACAAGCAAAAAAAAAAAAAAGACCATCCAGCAGAGCTAAGGCAGGAAATGTGATAAAATCCTCCATATTGCCTTCATCACTTAATTTTTCAATGTTCAGCTTTTCAGTGCACAAAAATCTCAGAGGAATGCTACTCCTTTTCTGTATCTCTTCTGAATGTGGCTTTTTTTTTCTTATGGAATTTAATATATTCCTAACATGAAACATTTAATGCCTGTTGCACAAATGTCTAATAAAATTCAGCCCCATGGCTCTTTTACTGTCAAGCTAAATAGGATCCATTTGAAACAAACGTGCAGCTTTAAAATTTCCTCATCTGAATGCTCCTGCCTTTGAAGGGAGCAATTCTCTTCTCCCATCCCCTACAGATCAACAGGGATTTAGAGGAGCAGTAGGTGGGAATCTTTCAGCTTTGGTTTTGTTTTGCCAACCCAGCGTTTTAGATGGCAGAGCTGTGCCCTGCTGCACTGAGGAGAATGAAACCTTCCTTAGAGACACTGATTTTTGCAGGTATTAAAAGTGTACACAAACACAAGAAGAAAAGCACCCCAGACATTTTCAAATGAAGGAAAAAAGGGGCTGGGATATGATAGAAAGGATAACTACTGCAAAGAAAAGTCTTTAACTTAGCCTCACATCACTCAGGGCAAATCACTCTTTCCCTAACACTGAGGAAAGCTCCAATTTTACAGCCAGCTTTAGTCTGAAGTTTAGTTCAGCAGTCAGCCCTGGAGGAAATCGGTGCTGGTTAGTAGGGCTGGCTTTCCTGGGACTTTTTGTTGCCCTTTAAATCTGTAAGGCTAGAGAAGACTCCCAGGAAGGAGTCATTAGCTTTCAGGATGGCATTTCTGGAAGGCAGAATTGTCAGAGTACTTGCTCTGTGGTGGCCTCTGCTCCAGCACTCACTGAGGTATGTAAATAAAGAGCTGCATTTAATACTCTGATTCTCTGCTGGCTCCTCCACAGGGAAGCTGATCTGCACAGCTCATGTTTCTTTAACATGCAGCAGCATGTCCTCTTCTACACAATATCCAGAAGAGACACCTCCACTTTCAGAATAATGAAGCATCTTTTTATTTTGAAAGAGGAAAAAAAACCACCTGATTATAAAAGCCCCTGCTGCAGGTAATAATGGGTTTAAGAGATTTTGTGATTAAGCATGTAAATGCAGTTTTACAGGTGGAAAATAGACTGCTATGACTTAACTGGTACATTTAGAGAGAGAAAAGGAAGTTATTAAACCTTCATTTTGTTAAATGTGTTGGTAAGGAGTTTTAAACACAAAGAGGGAGAGAGAAGGATATTGTTCATGCAAGAACTTCAGGCTTAGTCTTACTACACTGAGCATGCAAACAAAGCTTATATCTAACTAAACATTTCTTTTAAATGAATCATGATATAAAAGCATTAATTCAGGGTTCTAATTAATTTTCCAGAAGAAATTATAATTATATTTCTAACAATTAGCATTTCTGGCTTGCAAACACGTTTTAGCCACTTCATTCTTATGCAGCACAAGAACAAGAGCTGAGAGCAGGAAATAAGTCAATAAACCACAAACTCCTCAACATTGCAAAGTACAGGATGAAAAGGACAATGGTAACTTCCAGTGGCATGCAGAGCCCTGTGGGGCTCATGGGCTTTCATTGGGTAGCAAAGATTTCTGCACCACCAGCTATCAATTACATGATGCCTCACATCCTCCTTTTGCCAGTGGCCATTTCTGTGGAACTCCTGCCAGCTGAGGCCACCCTGAGCTCTCAGCACGAGGTTTGTGTTCCATCTCCCCCTGTGAGCACACAATGGGAACCCCCTGATGTTTCTGGAGCCCTGATGCACAGACCGCTGTGCCAACAATCATTGCTCAGATCAGAAATAAAGAGCTAAATCATAAATACATCTCTGGGCACAGCTTAGGCATCACTGCACAGGAACTCCTGCATTTTAAAACCCCTCACTTTTTGCAGCCAGCAGGTTGTGCAGGGAATCTTTGGCAGAGCTCAGCTGTCACCAGTTCAGAAATACAAACCCAGCTCTTTGCCAGAAGTCCACAGTGTTGCCTTTGCACCCACAGCAGTCATGTTCATGAGAGGTGGTGGGATCTGACAGAGGCAGCACCCACAGCTCTTCCACAGACTTCATCCCACCCCTTTCTGCCCTTTTTTCCAGCACAGAGGAGTCTTGAGCAAGACATTTTGCATCTGAGCATTTGATGGCCAGCACAGAGCACATCCACAGAGTTTCCTTTGCCTTTTATGACAGGGACGTGCTTTCCATGCTCACCTGCTCAGCAAAACGTGATCCCTTTACACTGAGGTGTTTTAAAAACTGCCCAAGCTCCAAAGCTGTCAGATGTCTCTATGCAACCACAACTCTGCAGTCACCATGCCCTGGCAATTTAGGGTGGAGTGGTACCATTGCATAATCCTTCCTGCTTAGTGATTTATAAAGTCCTAATGCAAAATAGCATCAAACTTCAATGCCTGTCCCTAAAATTCTCTCATTTATTCTGCTGTTTTGTCTACCTGCACTTTTTTTTCTCCTTTTTAATAGGAAAGTGTTTAAACAGCTCTTTCAAGTATTGATTAGGCTGATACTCAAAGAAGAAGGGAAGTGATTGATGAATATACCTGTTCATTTAAAACAGGTCTGAGGCAGCAGTAAAATTAGTTGCTGACTTAAGTAATTTGGTCACAAAATTATGCTCATGTAAGTAGCAGATAGAGTATTTCTGCTGTGCAGTCAGAAAGTCAACTTTGGATGCTCCCAACAAACAAGAAGAACTGTGTGTGACTTCTTTACAGCCCCTTAGATCAGTGTCAGACTGCTGGATTTATGCAGGAAACACACAGTTAAGGGTTGAAAGCTCCCTGCTTCTTTAGCCAGTGATAAATCATCCCAGGTGCAATTTGTGAGGCTTTTATTTGTGAAGCTGAATGGGGAACTTACACTTTTTCCCTTTTAAATACACTTTCTCCTCTTTAAATACATGTCAAGGCTAGAAGGAATTACAGTGCTACACACACAGTAAAACCTGTTCCAAGCACCTTGACACACTGATAAGTCAGAAATTACCTTTGAAAGACTTAAAAAAAAATCCTGTCTTGATTGTGCTTGGTTTCTAATAGAGCTACAGCAGAAATGTTTCACAGCTTTGGAAACTGCTTCAGCAGACACAAAACTTCAGGTGTGCTGAAGGACAGAGAGGTAGGAATGCTGCTTGACTCCATGGAAAGGAAGGCTGGGCCATGCTCACAGCACTTTTTGCCGGGGGGGGAGGCTTTGCAGAGGAATGAGCATCCCCACCCAAACTGTGGCAGTTCTGGGCAAGCACTGAAGATGCTGCTCAGCCTGTGGGATGGAAAAGTGCTGCTCCAAGAGCCTGGGCACCTGGAGGGGTCCAGCACCAGCCACTGCCACAGGGGACACCAGACTGGAGAAGGGCTGGTCCCCAAGGAGCAGCTTCTCTGTCCCCAGCAGGTAGGATGTGATTCAGGAATATAAAAAACACCTACTGCAGTCTGCATAAAAATCTCTGCTTTTGTATCACTTCACGTTTGAGGTTCCTTTCTCCAAATCAGAAGCAAGTGGTCCAGCACACATCCAGAATAAATATTTAAAGCACAAGTAAGAAGAAAAGCTCCCTTGTCTGTCTTTGCCAATCTCTTCATCTTTCAGCATCACTAACAGGCCTGCTGTTTACAGAGCAGTGGCAAAGCCTGATTAGGGATGCATCTTTAAAAACAAAATAATGTGGGGGAAAAAAGGAGCACATATCCTTGAGATCAGATGATTCCCCAAAATGTTTGATCCCTGAGATCAAATGCAGTGTTTTTCCTCCCACTGTGCCTCTGTACCAGATTACTTGCAGGTACCTCAGTCCTCAGAATTCCTGATCACAGTCATGGGGGAATCACCACAGAAAGGAACAAACATTGTCCATTAAAAGACAGCCTTGAGTTGTTTTTTGCCAGTTTTCTTTCTTTAGGCTAATACTTTGGTGTTCATTCAAACCACTGAAGTCTCTTATCAGGGACAGCACAGCACAGAATTTGAAATGGAAAACACAGGCAATCTGAGTTTCCTTAGAAAATATTAGAAGACTAACTTTGAAATGCCTTAATTTTAAATTTCTTTCTTTTCACAATTATCTTTCCTTAAAAGCAAAACTATGTCAGTAAAGTAACAGAAGGAAAAAAATAGAGGTGGAAGAAGAAGAAACTAAAAAAAGCTGAAGAAAAAAAAAAAGCTGGGATAAAAATGAAAATATTACTTCCCTAGGGTTTCTATTCTGCTTTTTCCTATATATCACCCTAACTGCAGAACACAAAAATGATCTATTAATCACATTAAGCTTAACCATCCATTAAAAGCTTAACCATCCATTAAAAAGTATTTTAATATCACCTGTCTCTCAAAACATAAAAATCTCCTGACAGCCATATTATTTTCCTGACTTGCTCGCTCCTTTTTCACGAAATGAAGTTTATGCCAAAGGAAAGCAAGGGATAAATGAGGGTCTGTATCTCCATATTCCCAAACTTTGATAACCTAGAGTCACTGGGGATAGGATTGCAATGGTAGAATTAACACTTCCACCAGAGCACAGGGGGGTTTTGTCCTTTTCCCCATTGGTGAGGGCTCAGCAGAGCCAGGTCCTGCCTTGGTGTTCCTGTCACCCTCCAGGCTGTCCCTGCCACACCAGAGCAGTGGGACACACATCCCCCATCAGTGCTGGGAGGTTTTTAGCTGCAGAGCTGATTTACAGCAGTGCCCCAGAGTGATCTCCTGCACTTGCCTGATACCCAGCAGGGCTCATGTCCTGCCACAGCTCAGTGCTTGTCAATGAGAGGTGGAGAAATCCAAGTGCCTCCCCTTGTTCAACAGGCAAAATCACTGGTCAGCTACCCAAAAGAATCTCATTTTTTAAACTCTCCTTTTGAACCTATTTTGGTTTTCAGGTAACCAAGAAACTCATCTTTATTCGTTGGTGATTTTTTTTACAGCTGCCTGTAATCTCCCAACTTTCAGACTGAAAATCATTTAAAAACAAATGAGCTTCCCTACAGATAAAATTCAGAGCCTCTCTGAGCTTTCAAGATAATAAAACTAAAAGGCAACGTTAAGTTGAAAGGGGAGATGAAAAACAGAGGAAACCAGAAAGTCCCATAAAGTTCAGAATTAAGGCTAAAAGAAATGGACAGAGAGTAAATTCTCCTTTTCAATGCACTATTTTATGGAAGTGGGATGAGAGCAGCAGCAGGGCACAGTATCTCTATCTTGTTAGCACTGTTCATATTCTCATGTGTTTCTGGATGTGTGTGTTTGTACTCCAGCTGGGCCTGCTGCCATCACATATTAGATATTCACAGCTTCAGACTTCACAGCCAAGATTTTCAAAAAGCTCCAGTAGCTGGAGGTGCCTCCAGTGCTGAAACATCCTAAGGCAAGCAGCTTGGCAGCACTCTCAGTAAAGGGCTTTTTAAGGCCTCTCAGGCTGGATATTCAAACAGCCTGGTCCTCATAATCATCAATTTGTGACAAGAGCTGGCAGGGGCACGAGGCACATTTCCATCTATATCAACTGCTAGAGTTGGTGGGTGGCTTTGGTTGGACATTGCAATTACATCTGATATCAAATACAGCAGAACTGTAAAGCTGCCTCTCTCCTCTCCATCCAGCACTTCAGCATTTTAATAAAACTGCTCTGGGAACTGCACCTCTTGTTTGTCTAATACCAAGCATTGGAATAAATTACTTCATTTTTCTGCTGTTTTAAAAGATTCTTAAAGACTTGAAAAAGTTGTATATGTGATACTCAGCATATGATTTTGAGCTTTTATAAAATTTCCCTTTTAACTTGAAGAAGTACCTTGGAAACAACTGCAGTTCAAACATCCTTAATCATATTCTCTCCCCATGAAAATTCAGCAGTACAGCCTCATTCTTCTTTAAGCTCACGACACTTTACCTTCCTTTAAAATTGGCCTGCAAATGTCCCTCTCAGGGGCTGCTCAGCTGCTCTGGTCCCAGTGCCATGGAGGGAGGTGTTCTCCAGCAGCTGGGGGGAACCCACTCATCCTCATTCACTCTACAACCTCTGACAGCCTTAGCATGTGAAAGAAAAAGATTTATTAATCAGAAAAGATGACAGGCTGCCACTGCTGTGGAAAAAAATAATAGCTATTTTGTTGGGGAGGTGCAAAGTGCCTTTAATAAACAGAGAGAACAGGATGGAGAAAGGCTCTTGGGCAAGCAAATGAAAACAACTGGCCCAAGACGAGGTTACACCCCCCAGCACATTCAGTGAAACTCTGCATATATGCAAATGTCCCCCTGAGCTTCTGTACACCAGCAAAATGTAAAAGACATGGTGGCTCTATAGGGGGAGGGAAAAAATTAGGCCAGAGGAGCTCCTGCACACACAACTGCTCCACAGGAGAGAAAGGAGAAAGAGGCAGCGCAGTGCTGTGAGGCAGTTTTGCCTCTGTCATTATTGTACCTCCTACCACAGGATTAGGCACTTCAGGAATTAGTCACAAATTGTTCACAATATGGAATGTCCCTGTCCACAGAATGAGTTCATCACAGTCCTTCCTTACTGAAAGGCTTCCAAGTAAATACCTTCACTTGCTGTGGCCGTTGGAAACCTCAGTTCATCCAAAATTCATCACTACAGGCAAATGATTCAAGATGTTCCTCCCCACACTTCACTGGCCCTGAAGCCCACTTTGTGTCCAGGCACTTCAGAGGCTGTGGGAGCCAGCTGCAGGGCAAGGAGGGGACAGAAGAGGGACTTCTGAAGGAGGCTGAGGGATAGAAAATGTTGGTTTCTTGCTACAAAACCCAACCCTCTGGATCCCTGCCTGCTCCCCACATGGGGCAGAAAACACCTTCTCACCTGTGGGGGTGTTTGAGGGTCCCCAGGATGAGGGAAGAGATGAGAATCTTGAGTCTGTGTTTCAGAAGGCTGATTATTCTATTCTATTCTATTCTATTCTATTCTATTCTATTCTATTCTATTCTATTCTATTCTATTCTATTGATATACTAAAACTATACTAAAGAAAGAGAAAGGAGACATCAGAAAGCTTGAAAGGAATGAATAATAAAATCTTGTGACTGACCAGAGTCTGACACAGCTGGATTTACATGATTGGTCATTAATTAAAAACAATTCACATGGAACCAGTCAAAGATGCACCTGTTGGTAAAGCATCTCCAGACCACATTCCACAGCCATCAGATAATTATTGTTTACATTTCTTTTCTGAGGCTTCTCAGGAGAAAATCCTAGTGACAGGATTTTCATAAAATACCACAGTGACTCTCACCCACTCTGCTGTTTCTAAGAGATGTGCAGTGGCACAAATCCATTCCAAAGAGTTTTTGTGCTCCAGTAACCCAGCACTGCCTCAGTGTCTTGTGTCACCAAGGTGTGACCCCACAAAGGGCACCTGGCCCTTGTGGCAGCTCAACATTTACATGCTGAAATAAGAGCTGTGGGTTGTCCTCAGCAGAGAGAAGGGAAAAACCTGTTTGACCTCCAACACTGCAGCCTCTTCTGCCTCTG
The DNA here is from genome assembly GCF_037042795.1 of Molothrus aeneus. Lineage (NCBI taxonomy): Eukaryota > Metazoa > Chordata > Aves > Passeriformes > Icteridae > Molothrus > Molothrus aeneus. The sequence continues at coordinate 8,213,282 of NC_089663.1, read as the reverse complement.
CTGCAAACCTCAGGCTGTGAAATATCCTGTCCCTTCTGAAGAGGATGATCCATATGCAGCAAACAGGCAGATCAAATGGATCCCCATTTGCAGAGAAAGAATTATCAAGGTGGGACTGAGGGCTCTGTGATCCTGTTTGCTGCCTCAGAGAAAGCAAAGATTCACCAGAAAGATCCCATTAGTCTCCTCTCACAGCAGAACCCCAAAGCTGCCCTAAAGGCACAGCAAACAACTTTCCTTAGCAAGATCCAGGCATTTTGGAAGGTTTTGCTGTTGTCAAGTGAGATTTCCAAGCTGAGTTTTATTTTTCCAATCTAAATTGAACAAATGAAAGCAAAAAGTAGAATAGAATTACCCTCAGTTCACTGGCCCACACCAGCAGATGTCTGGTGCTCGCCCTCACCTCTTTCTGTCCAAAAGAATTCCCAGCAGAGTGCTCCAGGATGTGTCTCAGCACTGTCTGACTGCACTTGAGCCTCTCAGACATTTGTGACCATATTTAAAAGATCCAAGTAAGTAAGTGGAGTGTGTTTTCAGCTCCACTGCCTTCAGTCAATTAAGTACATCTTTTCAGAAATAGGAAAAATGCAATTATTTGCACTGGATCAGCCAACTCAGCATGCTAGTCCTGGATTATCCCATCTTTCTCTAAAAAGAAAAAAATTACAATTACCCAGCAGAATTCCCAGTCTGGACCCAAGTTCCAAGCAGGACTGTGAGAGGGGTCAGAGGAAGCTTTATGATAAAGAATTGCCAGATCATTTGGGAGAGGAGAACTGCAGGATTTGCCATCTGCAGAAGTGACAGAGACAGCACCTCCACCTTTATCAGCTGGAGCCACAAAGAGCCAGTCCAAGGAAGCACTTTGGGGTTTTTTCTGCTGCTCCTGAAGAATAAGGTGAACCCTAATCAGCAAGGCATGAAGCTGAGATCACTTATGAAATGCTGGGAAAGGTCAAAATTCTGTCAATTTTGCAGGAAAGTCCTGCAGCAGTTTTGATCAAGATGGTGAAGCACAGATTGAGTTAAAAGCAAAAGCCCCAAACAGCCTGATACTGTGCTTAGTGGAACCTCACGTTATCTAATCTAACTATAAAATATTTAGCAGTTTAAAAATCAGTCATGTCAGCTGGAGTCTAATTTCTTTTTCCCCTGTGGATTTCAAGTGTCTTTTTGAAACTTTTTGGCATTAAAAAAGCAGAGGGGAAAAAAAAACAAGAAGGAAGGAGAGTTTACAGGAGGACTTCTGTACTTCCCATAGAGCTTTGTGCTAATAAATGAGGGGTGGGGGCTTGATTGAAAGAATAAAAGTGATAATTAGGATAACATTCACAGCACCTAAACCAAAGACTTAATCAGTCTGTCAAAATGGATATTATTCACTGATTCATCTCCAAGAATGAACATTATATACAAGACACAGGCAGAAAAGAAATTGTCATTCTGTAAATTTTGAGATTTACACTTGCTTTCATTTCTTATTGAGAGGGGAAAGAACCCCCAAACCCTCAACCAAATAACTCAAAAAATAGAGCAAATAATTCCATGATCTAGAATAGAAATCACCGACCTGGAAGGTGGCAGAGATGAGTTCAAATGCCACTTCTGAATCATTTCAGCCTAAGCTCTTTCACATTTCACAGTTATTTAGGTGTACAGCTAAAAAAAAAAAAAAAAAGCCATGACCAAAAAATAATCCATGACAAAACAGAAAATTCACAGCAACGTGGCCTGGTGGTTAAACCACACACCTACATGTGTGTTTGACAAATCCTTTGCAACAGCCTCTCAAAGATTACTGTTCTGCCTTGTCAAGATAGCTGTGAAATTGCCCTGAAGAAGTTGTCTCTTTTTGAAACCAAAGTTACATGTGGTTGAGAAATGCAAAGAACTGGACAAGAAAGGAGGAGTTTTCAGCCTTAGCAGGGCAAACCAACAGGCTACATTAGAAAAAAAAACATGGAATGCAATCAATCAGCAGCAATGAATTTCAATTATTGTGCCTAAATTCCACAATTTACCTTGTGCCCCGGTGAAAAGAGGGCCTGACAACAAAAAAGCCCAAAGAATTCTGGAATACTATCCTGATACAAGGATCACCAGAAACTACTCAAAGGTCTGCTTACATGCTGTTCAGGTTACAACACCAATTAAAAATTGCTGTCACCATTAAAATTATTCATAAAATCATTATTTATTTCCCTGGCTAATAATATTCATAATACCAAACCAGTTGAGCACAAACAAGTTTTAAATTAGGAAATGGTACACCAGGCTTTTATGTTCTCCAACATTCGAGGCAGTTTTCCAATTCTGCACAAATCTATCTTAGAACTAAATTCATGACCCTTCTGTCACTGAATTTTTGTTGTTGCTGTTGTATAAAGAAACCTAAATTGTATTTCATTTCCATCAAAGCACCAATCAGTTTTTTGTTTCTTCAAGCATGGGTAGAATTACAGCCCCTTCTGCACTTTGATTTTGATTTCTGTTGGCCGGTTCAAAGAGCAGGCAGTGCAAGAGAAAGATGTTGAAATAAGATGGCAAAGTCAAGCATTTTCAGCTATGATCTACAGCAGATGTCAAAACTCTGCAATGCATATCACACTGCTAATCAAGGCTTGCTAGGATGATTAGAGGAAATCACCATTTGAAGTAAATAAAATAATTTGCTAAAATGTATGTCACCTCATGAAGATGCAGACATTCTCATATTTTTGCAATTGCTTCTTAGCAAGGAAATAAATACTAATTCTACTGGGGGAAAAGAGATATTAGGAATTCAATCTTAAACAATACTTGTGCTCTAGGAAATTGAAAACATCAGAATTCAGCTCTTGTTCCTGTGACACAAAGAAGAACAAGAATCTTTCATCTGAAACAGCAAAGACTAAGAACTGCAAAAAGATATTTGGGAGGAGAGGAAGATGCCATGTTGGAAACAAAAGCTTCTGTTCTTTAAAGACAACAGATGAGAGTTAATTGCTTCATAATGGAGAAAGTATTGAAGTATGAAAACAATCTGTATTTTGGAGAACTGTTCTGTGTCCACAAGTTGAGTTCATTACTGATGTTTTATTCATTTCTTTTAACAACACTGCACTAAATTCCTACCATAATTCATCAGCTTGCATCAGATATCCTTGAATTTTAGCAGATCCCAGTTCCATTCTGGAAGAGTTGGAGGCAGATAACAAAACAAGTGTTTATGTGGAGACAGCTGCTTGATAAACCAAGCTCAGCAAACAGCCTCATTGCTGCACCTGGGAAAGGCACTGAGGGTTCCACTAAAAGAACTCCTCAAATAAACAAAAACAGGCATCAGGAACTTCTCAGCCACAAAATCAGGAGCAGTCATTGTCTGGTTTTCTTAGAGATAAGAAAAAAAAAAAGAAGAAAAAGAAAAGAAGAAAAAAAAGAAGAAAAAAGAGCACCCCAGGCATTAACACAGAGAAAGTCAGCCATAAACCACATTTTACAGCATCATTAAATTGACCAGAAACTACAGGTTTACCATGGTTAGTACTGTACATACCCTTAAAAAGTAAGCACACACACAGACACAGAGTTTGTATATGGAAAATATAAGACCTGCAATAAAACCCATTCTTGGCTCATTTCTGGAGGTGTCCTTGCCCCTTTCTGAGATGACCTTGGACAGGAAATGCAGCAATTTCTCCTCTCAGCCTGGGATCCACCAGGCATCCCCCAAGGCCTTGGTTTGCCCTCTCTCACACAGCTCCCCATTTCCCCAGCTGCATCTGTTCTGTGATTCTTGGACACCTCTGGCATCAATCTCTGTAAAAGAAGCTGCTGATACCCACAGGGAGTTCAGGGTGCTGAGCAATGGCCCTTGGAGGCAGTTTTGCCTCTGTCATTTTTGTTCTTTCTAAAACAGGATTAGGCACTTCAGGAATTACTCACAATATGGAATGTCCCTGTCCACAGAATGAGTTCATCACAATCCTTCCTTACTGAAAGGCTTCCAAGTAAATACCTTCACTTGCTGTGGCCATTGGAAACCTCAGTTCATCCAAAATTTACCACTACAGGCAAATGATTCAAGGTGTTCCTCCCCACACTTCACTGGCTGAAGTCTACTTTAGGTGCCTGTTTCAGAAGTATGGAAATACAAACCTAAAAGTTTCCTTTAAAATACAATTTTCAAGTCTGGGATGTTATTTATTTATCAGAGGGAGATGAAACTCTTTCCATATTTCCCTAAAACAAATGTACCATGGAGTATTGAGTTAGTTTAACTAATGTTGCCTTTGGTTTGGCCTGCCTGCCAGCTGCACAGCAGTTCAGCTGTTAATAACCTACAGACCACACCTCATCTCCAATAAAAACTGAATTCTAACATCAGCAAGTATTCTTGTTGCAGAGGCTGCATGGACCTTCAAAACCCCAATCACTGAAAAATTCTGCTAAACTAGCAGAAAATGCCCAGGCTGCCTGTGAGAAAATGGGAGCTAATTTATATGTAAACCCATGGAACACAGTGTTCATTCTCCAGGCCTGACTCACACTGATAAGCTGTTAGCCCAAATAAGGGGGGGGGAATAAAATAATCTATTTTTTAACATAAAATTAGCTGTTGAACATGCTGCTCATTCTCTGTGTGCCTGATCTGAGCTGTCTCACTCAGCGATATGGAAAACAGCAGGAGCAGAGAGCAGCACTGGGGGGCCCCAGGGTGTTTTGCTCGACTCCTGTATCAGAGGAGGGTTTGGAGGATGTCACACACCCAGGAAGGGAAGAGGTGAAGCCACACCAGCAAGGAAAAGGACCTGAAGGCAGCCTAGAGGGCTTGTCCATTCCTGCACAAATCCAGGTTACCCCTGGAACTCCCTGGCAGGAGGGGAGGATCCCCAGAGACAGGAGCTGCAGGTGTCCCAGGAGTGACCCCTCAGAGTGAGCCCTGGACATGTGAGGCTCTTCCTGCCCAGCACCCAGCCCGGCCAAGACTGCATCCCTGGGGGAGCCATCCCTGCTACTAATTAGTCCCTAATTATCTCTAACACGAGATTGTTCTCCAGTCATCTGTCCTTAGGAGCAGCCTTGGAAAGCATCACCCGTGACCACTCACAGGCAGCTTCCTTGTTTCAGATCTCTCACTTTTTCTCCTTTTCTACAGTTTCAGGCACTGGGGTTTTTTCCTATTTTTTTTAATTGCTGCTGCTGGAGGTGTCACACCTCACCTATAGCTGTGCACCCAGGGGGAATTCATTTCTCCAGCTCACACTGACTGTAGTGCTGTGAACAACTCATCTTCTGTATCTGTGGGAAACCTGAAAACTATGATGGACCCCAAGACCAATGTGTTTGGTTTTTTCCCATTTTGCAAATACCTGCAAAAACTTCTTGGTTTCCATTAAATTCATTTAAGTCATATATACTGTTTGTTCTTTACATTATTTTTCTTTGTTTGAAGCTATTTTTTCTAACACATCATCAAAAAAAAATTCAATTAGAATGTTGGGGAGAAAATATTGAAAGCTGAAACATATTTAAGTATTACTCTAAAAATAGCATGATCATAGGTGGAGTTGAGCATTTCTCTCCACAAAGTTTTGTACAATGGTATTTTCATACCCTTCTCTGCTAAGACTATAACCGTCCCTCAGAAAAAACTAATTAAGCCCAAACAATACAAAACAAAATCCTGTGTCATGTTCAAGGAACCTGCTGGGACCTATCTGAGCTACTGTAAGATAATTTAATGAGTACTCATTAAATTAACATCTACCCCCACAGCAAGTTCAGCAGTGAGAGATTCGAGCAGAAGAGCTTTAAGTGGCTTTTCCTGCTCTGGGGGCTCCTGCTGCCTCATCTGGTTCAGGCAGCTCCAATCCTGTGCCTCCGCACGCTGGGGAAGCCCCGGCTGCCTGCGAGAGAGCTTCACTAAATTCATTCTTACTGTAAATTTCCAGCTTTGAGAGGAAAAGAAGATTTATTAGCCTCGAGCAGAGCTGCCTGAGGAATCCCAGTGTTTCCTCAAGGGATTCAGTGCTCAGAGCTGCTCAGCCAGGGCTCCCCACTGCAGCCCTGAGCTGCAGGAGGCTCAGGGTGGAGGACACTCACCCTTGGGGTGTCCCTGCAGCCACCAACCCAAGGCTGTGGTATTTACATTTTTTGAACATGATTTTTTTGCTTAGTTTTTTTTTGTTTGTTTTTTTTTTTTTGTTGTTGTTGTGGGGTTTGTTTTTTTTTTTTTCCAAAGGTAAAAAAGAGAGTAGTTTGTGGTATTTTCTGAGTCCCCTGTTGTTGGGAGGAATGATTGAATCTGACTCCATGTTCTTAGAAGGCTAATTTATTATTTTATGATATTATATTATATCAAAGAATACTATACTAAAGCTACACTAAAGAATAGAGAAAGGATACAGACAGAAGGCTAAAAGATAATAATGAAAAACTTGTGACTGTCTCCAGAGCCCTGACACAGCTGGAGGGTGATTGGTCATTAGGTCACAACAATTCACATGAAACCAATGAAACAATGACCAGTTGGTGAACAATGTCCAAACCACATTCCAAAGCAGCAAAACACAGGAGAAGCAAATCAGATAATTGTTGTTTTTATTTTCTCTGAGGCTTCTCAGCTTCCCAGGAGAAGAAATCCTGACGAAGGGATTTTTCAGATGATATGATGGTGACAGTAGTTTATTTCTGAACTCTAATATTTATAGACTTTCAAAAGTGACCATGGATTGGAGGATGAAATTGCCACCTCTCCATCTACACTGGTCAAACTAACAGTCCATCAATTCTCTCCTCCTCCAGAAAGGAATGCAAACCAATCATTATTTATATGAAAAGTGTGTGAGAAACTCCCTTAAAAAATGTAAACAACTTAGAAGAACAGGGCAACACAAGGCAGGGTGGTTCTTCCCCCACTCTGCAAGCTTTCACTTGGCCTTGTTCATCCCTGATTTCCCAAATGAAGGATGGTTGTGGAAGATGTTTGTCTGGTGGGGAAAACTCCTTGCTGGCTTGGAAGAACCTTGCCCTGAAAATGGCTTTTTGTCTTACAGAGCCAGGCTGGAGCCAGAGGGATGCAACTGAGACAGGGGTGCAGTTTGATCTTATTCAAACTGGGTTTCATGGGCTGCCCACTAATCACAAATAAATAAATAAATAAATAAATAAATAAATAAATAAATAAATAAATAAATAAATACCCAAACAAACAAATATTTTCCTTCTCTAGCAGGTGGTTTAGATGCACTGGTAGGGTACTGTGGAGATCAGCAGGGATGTATCAATGTTTTATAGCAATATTTAGATGAACACAAAGAAAACTCAGCCAGGTTTGTGCTGACTCACATGCCCTGGGGAAAATGGAGGTAACTTCCCTTTGAACTCAGAACAGGTTTGTTTTCACAGCCTGCCATGCTGTTTGCTGTCTGGATAATGTGCTTGGTTCAAAAGGCATCCACAGACAGCAGGCACTGCAAAAAGGCAAACTGCTTGATGCATTTTTAATATTAAGGTACTACAAAACAAGTTACCAGTGTTCAGGATCACCCACTAGCAAACTATCAGCAAAATGCATGAGGAATTTAAATGGCATATTGGGAGAGTCCATCACCATGCTAAGGATACTCACTCTCTTACAAACCCATTGCTAATACCTCATCTGGGCTCACACAGACTTCAGTCTCTGTCAAAGGAGCATCCAAAATTAAATTTATTCACATCCACACAATCCTGAATGATATTGAACTGTTTAAGGAAACAGTATGTGTCACATACTGCAGAACAAACTGAGTGGTGATGGTTAGAAAAGCACTCCCCAAATGCCCCACAAATGCCTTCTTGGCTTTTGGACAGCCTAAAAGGAGAAAAAACCAACAGCTGATGAATCTTGTTTAGGCTTTTTTTTTATACCCAAAACCATTCAAGAGACCAACTGCTAGGCCCTCAAGTCTGGCTCCAGCTGCCAGATTTCTGCATTCAAAGTGCAGCAGCTCCAACTGTGGGGCAGCTTTTGGGGATTGTGCTGCTGTCAGCCCCAGAGGTGAACCCTGCCAGGGAAAAAAGGAGATTCCAGAGAAAAAGGAGATTCCAGAGCAACCCTGGCTGGGCACATACCTGCCCTTTGCTACCAAACCTCTCTCAGAGATACAGGATTCTAGCTTTCCCTCTGCCAGGATTTCAGAGGCTGTGCTGGAACCATTTGGGAAACAATGCCTGGGGCAGTCTTGCTAAGAACAAACAGATCTCTGAGCACAACCAGGACACGGCAGAACGAATGGCACAGGGAAATCAAGAAACAAAACTCTGCAGTGAAATTGCGTAGACACAGCTTATCAAAGTCTCAACAGCACTTTTATTGCTGCTTGCAGTAGGAATAAAGTAGTGACTTCCCAAATGATTCTCTCAAAGAACAGAGATGAAGATATTTCTATCCTATAATGAGAATTTGGGGGTGGAAGGATTTTTTTTCTGGAAAATAAAAGATATTGTATCTCGCCTAGAGTGATAGGGCATAAGATATATGTGGACCTGTGTGGCGGTAGAACAAAAATTTGTAAACAAGAGGTAAGAATAGTCTTTACTCCCTATAGAATGTTTTGGTGTGTTTTTGTTTGTTTTGCAACCACATGGCAGCCCTGTGTTCAGCTTTGGATGCCTTTTGCAGCTGCAGTGGGCTTGGAGCTCTGGGCTTTGTGGTTTTCAGAACCCTTAATGCTGGGAGGAGCAGGAAAAACCTCATGGGATGAGGCTGGTGCCAAGCAGAAAGGTGTGGAGGGGGCTGTCTTGTGGCAGTCTGTTCCCCTTGGGATGCCTTTTTGTTACTCCCTACGTGTTTGTTTTGTTCTAATGCTGTGTTTGCCCCTGGGACATTTGTCAGGTTATTTCTATCTATGCTTCTTAGAAGGCTGTGGAAGCAGGGAGGCTGAAGCCTGGATTGCTTTGCAATAATGCTGCAGCATTTTTAGGCTTCTGCTACTGATAAATCTACTTTTATGACTGGGCCATAAAGCTTGATGTGGTGAAGCAGGATTGCACCCAGGAGCAGTGCCCATCAGCCTGTAAGCCATGCCCAAAAACACAGCTTAGGGTAAAAAGCAAGTCAGTCTGGTTAAATAAAGCTCACTGTGACACACAGAGGCTGCTCTGGGACTGACCACTCCTTTTGGTCAGGAGAGCTGAATTACTGCAGCCCTTGGGAAAAAATTGTTTCACTGATTTCTATATGAGTCATTAGTTTTAATGAGGACCCACATTCTTCTTTAATGAAGACCCAGACCCAGATTACTTTCTGGCCCATATTTAGTACAAGAAAACACCAGCAGGCATCAACTAGCCCAGCTTATCCTAAATGCTCCTTCAAAACTCAGTGGAGTTCTTCAGCTTAAAGGAAATACAGATTGCCAGGCTAGATGCCTCTCACCCATAATACAGAGTTTCCATCCAGTGTGATGTCCCAAACCCCTGCCTCAAACCAGTCCTAGACCAAGGCAGCATTGATTTCTACCTGCCTTGCAGTCCCCATTGTCCTGGTAGTCCAAGCCCCATGCTGATGACAACAAAACCTCATTGTCCCAGGTCAAAATGTGCCCAGACAGACCTGGGTCACCAGCTGGAGTTTCTGGGTTTGGCACTTTTTGTCCTTTACCCAAACTATAACTCCTATCCAACAGCTCTTCCCAGTCCTAAATCCAATCATTTCCTAAGTCCCGACAAGGCCTCTAAGGCCCAAACCCCACGTTCAATCATATTGTCCCCAAGAAGGAGCAAATCAAATCCTTCCTGTCCAACACCAAAGCTAAGCTGGCTGCTCATCTTAATCGGTAGCTTTCTGTCACAGTCACACTTCTGCTGATTCTTTATGTCAGTATTTCTCCTCCTGCCTCAGGAATTCAGAGACACAGAGGAGCTCATTGCCTTCACCAGCTGTGAAGGAACATGAATTACATCCAAAAAAGAGAAAGGCGTGGGCTGAACAGGAGAAGCATCCTGTTCTCTGATGGGTATTTCCACTCAGCTGCTGAATCAGGGAACACTTTCAGATTTGTGCTGCCACTGTTGGGAGCACACATCTTAAATGATATTCATTTCCAAGACCATGAGCTAATTTGTTGAATACTTTGCCACTTAACAGTGTTTTACATAGAGTTATCATCATCATCCTTCTGGTGGCATTTGGAAAGCCCCATTCTGGAGAAACAAGCTCTCAGGGAACAGCCACAGCCAGGGAACACAAAGTCATTAATCCATCTTTGTGATGTTTGTACCAGGCTGCACAGTCAGATGGATCCTCACAGGTGTCAGCTCTGAGGGACTCACAGCAGCACACATCAACCTTCAGATGCCTGCACACATCAGAGATCAGAAGATCCTTGATCTCTGCTGTCCATTGCTGAAGCACAGGCCATGGCTGGTGTCACAGCAATCTGCACCCTTCATTTCCCTTTGCAGAGCAAAGGAGCCAGTCCTGACACAGGAGATGAAAGAGTTTGTAGCTCTGAGCTATGGGTAAATCCCTTGAAGCCAAGATGCAGAGCATGGAGTTAAAGACATTTAAAGTCTTTCTGCACAGCAAACCCATCCCTGACAAAGCAAAGGCCCAGGAAGCAAGCCCTGCCTTAATTATGAACAACAGTTCTCGCCAAAAAATGCCTCCAAAGCATGGAATATATACCTCCCAAACCTGATGTGCACTTCAACAGAAATAGCCTCTGCTGTGAGGGATCCACTAAAGGAAGATACCATTTCAAGGCTCCTGGCAGCCTTAGCAGAGCACATCTCTACAAAGCTTGACACGAACAGGGCTGTAATTCCAGTCATCACTGTCATCCTGAGATGACTGCATTTCCAACCACACAGGGAATTCAAAAGTCACCCCCAGCATCTGCTCCTTGGCTGTCAGGAGCCATCCAGTGAGAGGCCTTGCTGTTTGCAAGTTTCCTAACAATTTAACCTGGCTCAGGGCAAACAGAGCTCAGCTCATTTTTTTTAATTAACCACTCTATGCACTGATGTGCCCAGGCCAGTAGAGTTGCTGATGGCAGCACACATCAGCAGCTCTAATTATTCCAACCTAGACGAACACGTGAGACAGTTTGACAAGAATTGTGCTGTCAGGGGATTTACCCAAGAGGCAGCTGCATGGCTGGGCTCTGGGTTAGATGATAGCTTGAACAGAAAAAACATGCTCAGAAGAAAGCATTTCCAAGTGACCTATAATGCAAACATGATCACTTCTAAACAAAAGCATGCAGGAGAGCTCAAAAAATCCTGCTCTCCTCCTGGGCAGAGCTAAAGCTCCTGGGGTAGCTGCCTTTCTACACACAGTGCCTAAAGGCAGCACACAAGTGCACAGTCAGAGGCATGTTCCCAGGACCAATTGATTGGAAATGTGCTAAGACACAACTTCTTCTGAATTGACCAAAAATCCACGTAATACCATGACATTATTTTCCAGCAGGAAGGGATTACAAGAGTCAGAGGCCAGTTTTTATTTATACACACAGAGGCACACAGTGTGCATGCACACGTACACCCACCACTGCAAAAGAGTCTCTCACAGCCCAAATTGAAAGATTAGTTCAGGCTTTCTTTAATGTGGCATCAACTCCTGACACTTCCTTTGTCAGTGTTATCATGCACTCTGGATTTGCTGCGAGCAGGAGCTGCCAAAACCCTTCTGCTCAAACTCTCCACACTCCCTTTTGCAATTGCTGCCAATCCCTCTTGGACACTGACACCTCACCCCACACCCACAGCAGCACCTCAATCCAGGAGCCAAAAGGAAAGGGTTTTCCAGGCAAAGGAGCAGATCAAACAGAAACAGAACAAATCCCACAAAGAGTTTCTCTCTGCACAGAATTTTCTGCTGGCAGCAACCCCCAGTTTATAAAAGGAAACATCTTGCTTGGATCAGCTTGGAAAGAGATGATCAGCCTGGGTTGTGCACTGTGCAGAACTTTTGGGATGCTTAGCTTCCTACAAGTATCTGTTTTCAGAGCAGACTTGATTTATGGCTTCATTGACCCTGCAGTGCAGCATTACAGCAGTGGGGACAGTGACAAGGCAGCAGCAGAGCCTGATCACTGCAGCCTGGAGGAGCCACAGGAATGCTCAAGGATGAAGTGCTCACATGCACAAAGCTGGGAGAGAACACAAGGATGGCATCCTACAGCCTTAAAAAAGGCATCAGTACCACTACTAGCACCCCATTCTCTTATTCAAGACCTTGTTCAAACACATCTTAATGATGCACCCCAACATCAATGGTATAATGCCCCACAATGAATTTTTGAAAGTCAGCAGCCCTTTTTGGCAGTGAACCAGTCCTGCACAAATATCTCAGTGACCCAAGGGAAAAATCAACACTAAAGTAGATGAAAATATATAACTATCAGATATATGGAGGTAGACTCAAACTCTGGAAAATTCTTTTCCTTATGGCCAGTGTAACTCCCAAACAATTAGTCCTACTATTATCCTTATCCTACTTCAAATATTCAAAATTTAGATACTTGCCCAAGTTCTTCACTCAACTGGTAGTAAGATTAATTGGTATGCTATATGCACCTCTAAGTGATATTTCCAGTTATAAATACCAACCTGCATTCTGCCACACTAAATTTGATATGCACCAGTCATCACATGAATTTGAGAGTGGTTTTTCTCAGCATCCATCATAATTTTGAGTCATTAAAAAAAAAAAAAACTGTGTTATAAAACTTTTGCCATTTTGCCCTGAAATTTGTGGTAGCTGATGTCTGTCTCCCTTCAACAGACATATCAGCCATACTTGCCCTAACATTTTTTCCTGGTAAGTGCAATTGTCCGATGAGAACTGTAAAGTGATCTGTGCTTATCTTCCCTGGCTATTGCAAAAATCAGATCTTTCTCTAACAAAGTCCTCTGCAAGATGAAATTAAACACAAACTTGTGGGCTTAATTGTATTACTTGGAATGGAGTATTGATTGTAGCTAATTTTATCCCCCATTTTGAGGGTTTGCTTTGCTGGCTGGCTGGCCGTCACTTTGATAAATGGGAGCCAGTGGATATCTGAAGAGGGACTGATATTTATAGTTCAGAAAATATCACCAATAAGTTTACAATGAGAAGTAGCCCCCTTTCTTTGCTAACAATCACAGGAGCAATTAGGTTTGATGAGGCACAGGAACACCCACTGTAAAGCCGATGGTCAGCTCAGAATGTCTGGCTACCTCAAATGGCATTTTCCAGCAGTCTTGACAGCCCAGGTGAGTTTGGCCCCTGCTTGAGCAGCAGCTGCCACTTGGAATTTCAACAATATCCCACTGCAAAGGCCCTCAGGACAGTCAGGCCATTTAGTCAGGACAGTGACCACCCAAAGGCTGAGGGAGAGACATGAGATAAAAATGGTACCAGGACCCAAACCAGCAATCTGGATTTCAGCATCAGACACTGAGGCTGTCTGTTTGTCAGATTTGGGGAATTATTGTTATTCTTTGTATTTTCATAACTGCAGGTAAAGGTTCTATGACTATAGAGGACCATGGCTATCAAAAAGCATTTGGTAAAACATTTGACTCTATTCTACAATGTGAAAAAAGTGTTGTCATCTTAAGATTAATTTCAGGCACTATATGCATTTAGGGACACCAAATCCTAGTATTAGAACCATGCCTTATATTTAATCCAACTCTTTTCTTTGTAGACCATTATATTCAGCCCAATTTGCATATCAAGTCCACTTAATGATGTCCAACAGTGACTGAATGACTGAAACTGATGAATGAGGAAGGGGCCACAAGGCACAGTGGTGGTGGCAAAGCTGTACCATGAAAACATTTACCTGATGATTGATTAGCCCCAACTTTGTTTTTGAATGAAAGTTATTCATACTCATAACCATTTCCATTGCAAATATCACAAGGATTATCACTGTTATTACACAAGGATTATACTTATTATGATTCTTTTAGCCACAATAGCAGGATTATCGTATCAGATGAGTCTCAATTTGCCTGCCTCCCTTGACTTTCTGGTTCTAATGAACCATCTGGGTGACCTCCTTCTCTCACAGCAGCTTTTTAAACACACAAAGCCAACATTAAAGTGACTGCACAGAGCTCCTGCCAAAGGGAAAGGAGAAGAACAATGCAAAACCGAGTTGAATAAGCAAAAATGCTCCCCAGCAATATCCCTAACACTCCCAAACTACCCAGGAGCTGGCACATTTGTTGCCACACAGCCACACCAGAGTGGTGTGAGCAGGCAGAACATCTCTGGCAATAGCAGGCAAGCTGTCCTGCAAGAGCAGGCAGGGAGCTCTCAGAAGAACAGGCACAGCCACTCTACAGCCCACCATGGGTCACCCACCCTGACCAGGCTGACAGGAGCAGACACGACAGCAGAGACTGAGCTCCAGTGGAAAACATGAAACAAAATAAAGGGAGGAGGGAGACAACAGGGAAAAAATATTAATGAGATTTTAAAAGGAGATAGGGAAAAGTGGGGGGGGGAAAATTAGTAAATGCAGAATGCTGGAGTGAGGGAAAGAAGGTGAAAAGCACCAAGGAAAAGAACAAAAAAATTAATCAGAAGAATTAAAAAAAGCAAATGAAAAACAGGAGAAGAAATGACTAAAGGAAAGAATTAAGGAGCTTAGTGCAATAGCTTCATTATTCTCTGAAAGCTCCTTTAGTACTAATAAGAGGGGAGATTAAGGGTATTTCTTTCAGCTAGCAAATTTAAGAAATATTTCCTCCTACTATCTTTCATTCCAAATCTAATTTCCCCAAATATTAAATCAGAACTAGGAAAGACTTTCATATATGATTAAAACTGGGATGAAGTCTGGAATAGGAATCAAATGGCAGCATCTTGAATAAGGCATTGTGGTTTCTGAGGAGATTTTTGTTTTCTTGCTTATTTGCATTTTAATATCAGACTTTGAATTCTGGAAATAAAGGCAGTGTATTCTACCTATGTTGAACTCCTTCCCTTTCCAAGATGCATCAAATCTCCTACTGAAGTCAGGTTTTTTTCCTATACCTGCCATTGAATATAGAAGTATTGCTGAATATAGAAGCAAAACCACTCACCCTGTCACAGCAAGACTAAATCTGCCTTTAAAAACCTTGGGCTGCAGCTGGTCTCACATCTGTTTCCCAAGAGATTTCCTTGCTCACCAGCTCTAAGCACAGACATGGAAGGGTTCACAGGTGACTCTCTCAGAACCTGAATATCTCCTGCAGAAGCTGCATGTGGAGCTCCATCAGAAAAACTTAACAGTTTTAACAGGGTGAGGCAGGAATGTTGGCCAAACATTACCACAATGTGGGAAATTCTGACACAAAAGAAGTGTTTTCTACAAACTGAACAAAAACGAAAGGGCGACTTTCAAGACAAACAGTGGGGAAAGAATTTTTCTGTTTCAAATTTGAGTCATCACCTAAACTTTTGGGAGGGAAATGGAGGCACTGAAAATCCAAGAAGTCTTTGGCTTTTCAGGATCTCCACCTTCCAGTGGAGGTGCTGCCAAGGCCAGGGCAGGGCCAACTGCCCAAAATCCTGCTCCAGAAATTCAGGCTGAAGCAATCCTACAGATGTACAACACTGATCTCCAACTTGGGCCTTTCAAAACCATATTTTTCACCACCACTTTCCTCATTTCTATCTTCACCCTTCTGCTCCAGAAATGAAGCAGGAAGCCCAGAGTGTTGGAGCACACAAGCATTTGACCCTTACCCATTTTCTGGGATGGCTCCTGTCCTTCTGGAGACTCATTTTTGAAGGCAACTAGAAAGCATATCTATGACTGGAGAGCATAGGCCAGTCAATAAAATTAATGGTTTATATATGAAAACAAATTAAATGCCAGAGTCCTGTGCTTCTCACGTGAGCATGCTCAGGCTCATTAATGGAACCTGGCAGATTCCCTGGAGTACATGCTGGGATAATAGAACAAATGCATTTGTACTGACAGTCATTGGTAAATGGCTAATCAATCCCTCAGTGCTGCTTAATTAGTGACTGCAGGAGACCCTTTTAATTGGCATCTGATACTTGATTTGAACAGACAAATAAAGTGCCACTCAGCCCTTTATAGCCAGTGAACCCCCTTTTTCCCCCCTATTAACTCCACGGTAGCTCCTGAAGACCAGACCAAATTACCAGCTCCCTGTCACAGCCTAGCCTGACACCCTGAAGTATTTTATCATGATTTCAGTGCTGATGTTGCATTGAAACACTGCATATGATCTGCTGGTTGCTCAATATGGTTTATATTAATACAAGTTGTAGACTGTCACTGTTCGGAGAGTAGGTAGTTACAAGGAATGCATTGGTTACATTATAACTGGAATAATTTATTATTGAGCAAGCAAGTTCAACAAGCACTATAAAAATCAATTTATAATTTTTATGCACTTCATCTGGGCTGAAAAACGGTTTTGTTCTCCACTATTTTCTGACTAGACCTCTTCGACAGTAAAAGGGGGAATAAAGCTTTTAAAATTGCAGTTTGGTCAGCAATGCACTCTGGAAATCGAGATTAAAGATGACAGTTTTCAGATGCATAAGTTATGCTTACTTTGTTTTATGGACCTAAGGCCACCACAGTGCCAGGCACTCCCTTGGCAAAGAAAATCATCCAAAGGTTAAAGAAAGAAACAGAGTTTGAGAGAGTCAGCCAAAACCAGAGGTGACTTGCATTAGCTGAAAAGCTATTCCACTTCTGTTTACTCCTTCAAGTCACTGATTCACAAAAGGTAAGCTGGTGGTTATTAAAAGTTTCAAGAGCAATGGCAGTTTTGGAGGAATTAAGAAAGGAGTACTAAAATCTTCAGTGGCTGTGCCTGCAATTGCTATGCAAGGCACAAACCACACACCTTCCCAGTAGCATGAAATCCAATTAATACAGTCCTGGGAAGGCTCAGTGCTCCAGTTCTGATGAAGATTTAAAGGTGCAATGACAGATTGTAAGAGTTAGCTGGGACTCACACCCTTAAAGACCTTGTTAATACTGGCAAGATTTACTTAGCACGTGTCCAGCTGGTCAAGTTAAAGGGAGAGTTCATCATCCCTGTGGACAGGGGGGTCTGATTTGAATTGTATCACCAGGCCAGGCAGAGGGAGGGGGGCACAGGCATCTGGCAAGAACCTATTCCAGCAAAGTTTACCCAGAGTGTGACACTAGGACATCAGCCTCAGAAGGGGATCCCACCATCACACACCTCTGAGCTCCTTAGGCAGCAATAAATCTGTCACCAGATTGCCCTGCTCAAAACCAGACCCAGCTGCTCAGTTCTGGGGTGCTCCTTGTGCTGTGCTGCATCTACAAAATGAGCAGCACACCTGCCAGGATCCCAGCCCCCTGCCACCACCACTTTTCACGTTTATTAAAAGGGCCTCTGAGCTATCCTTGGCAATGATCAGCTTTGATGAAATGCCCCCTGTTCACAATCAGCACTTTGCCTCGTGATTTATCACTACACTAGTTTATCATGTTACAATCACCCTCTAATACTTTACAGTCTGAACTGTTGTGCAGTTTAACTCTGATGCTATTTACTTCATTTTTATAATATTCAACCTCTTGGAATCACACATCCTGGGAGGCTGTTGCACCAGAATCCCATCTGTGGAGAAGGGTGAGGAGCACAGTGCAAAGCCAGCCACACACAGGACATTTCCTGCAATATTCAGGAAATATTGCTTTGTGCACTGTGCAAGGTCACTGTCCCTGTTTGACATGTGGTTCCTTAAGCCAGAGGGAAAGGACATGAGAAGACACTGTCTGAAAGAACAAGCAGCTCCACAAAAGAACCCAAACCTATTCTGCAGGTAAAGGAAGAAGTGTGTGTGCTGGAGAAGCTTTGAACCCAGAAGCTGGTGGCAGATAATACACTCCCACAAAAGTTCAGGCTTTGCAGGATCATTTATCACCTCTGACTGTGGCTTGCAGTGAGAAAAGTTCAACCTGTGCAAAGCATCAGCACAGGAGGGTGATACCTCCACGGAGTTTGAACAGTGCATTTTCAATGTTCTACCTATCAAACTATTTAATGTCAACATACATTTCAGAGAGGCTTAAAACATGAAAGATATAGAGGAAGGTTCCAATTTGAATTACTTAATCATCTTTCTCCCCCTTGCTACTATCCATAGGAAATATATTATATATATATAATGTGATATATATATATATATATATAATATGTTTACATTATATATAATATGTTTATATATATAAACATATTCAAATCCACCAAACCTTCAATGGTAGACTTCAATGTGGGAGGAAATTCAGCTTCTTATGGAAAGGGGAAGGAAGGGATATGATCATAATTTAGACAATTTTAATTTCCTTGCTCACCACCTAAGACAACTCCAATGTTTTTGTCTTAGAACATTTAACAGAGGACAGGAGTTGGGCAACAACAGCAATGAATAGGAAGCAAGAGAATTTCAAATAACAGAAAAGTAAACAGAGCTTAAGGTAAACAAGTTATCTTTTAGAAAAAAGGATATCACTTCAGAAGAAACTGATATAAGAAGATTCTGGAGAAAAACGAGTCCAACTGTATATATCTTTATTTTCAAGTGGAAATTTCTGCTTCCTATTCCAGCTCAGAAGCTGAACCTTTGTCCCTGAAAGCAGAACAGTTATGGTTTGCAAGTGTTGCTGCCTTGCCCAGAGAAATTACAGTTTGGCTGCTCTGTGTTTTCACTTCCTTCTGAGGACCAGGACCCAGGTGGACACAAACATTAACAACACCTCAATTTCTCCTTATCACAGCCAAGAGGACAAAGATATTCTTAAAGGAATCTCCAAGCTCAGTAGCTGCAGCCATAACAGAGATGAGAAAAATGAGTTCACTAAAGGGAAATGCCTAGGAAACCCTCCCAGAGCTATTCTGTGAAGAGCAGTGATTAGTCAAGAACCTGTAACTCGCAGAATGAGACATTTCTGCTGAAAGGCATCCAGCCAGGTTGGAGAAACACAGCTCTCATCTCCTTGCTGCTTCGTCAGCTACATCCAGAGCAAAGGGAATCTGTGTCCATTCTGCAGGTGTCTCTGGCTCTGACAGGCACAAACCTTCCAGCAGAGCCCTCACAACCACAGACACACATCTGCCAGCTCCTTGCAGGAGACACAGTCACAGCTGGGCATTATTTAATGAATGGCACTCCCAAACTTCATCTCTGCCTGCATCCTTTCCAAACCAGCTCAAGGGCTGTCTCTACAGCCACACCATTTAGGGGGCAATGGAGCAACAAGATGATCAACACCTGAAGGAAGGCTTGAAAAGTCTGAAAATGCAATTACTGCAAAGCTGGGCACGGATCTGGACAATCAGATCAGAGAGAACTCTGCTTTCAGATGGTGCAAAGTAATTTCCTGAGCCCAGCTTTGCCCCAGCAGCAGAGTGCTGAACCTCCACAGCTCCTGAGGGGATGCCTGCAGTGCAGCTGGAGGATCCAGCTCCAGGATGCACAGGAATGTGTCACAGCTTTCATCTGCCTGGCACAGGCTGGGAAGCTTCAACTGGGCACTTCTGAAACAAACCACTGCATTCCAGCTGGAGCCAGGGATATTTTTTATTCAGCACCTTGGGGACGGCACCATCACAGGAGCCCTGAGCTGTTTAGAAGAGAGGCAGCTGCAGGGATGCTGCATCTCTTCGATCTCACCTCTAAATATCACATTAAACTTTGAAGAGCAATGACAGAGCAGCACTGCTCTGACACTGAGACATTTCAGCTTTAAAATGCACTTTGCCCTGACAGCTTTAGCCAGGGAAGCTGCAGAGTGGGGAATGATGCTGCATACCAAGAGGGATTTGTCTGTCACAGAATTAGGGTCTATATAATTTAAAGTCATGCATACTTACACTGCCTGGCTTTTGTTGTTATACTTTCCAAGGGCTTTTTGAATGGCTCAAAGAAACATTTAGGTGAAGAAAAATAGCCTGAGATCTGGACTCTCCAAGATATTTTAGCATTAACAGATTAGAAAATTACCCAGGGAGCATCAGAAATCATTCCCTAAGTAGTCTCAAAGGTAATGAAATAAAACCCACTGAAAGACAAATAGGAACATGAAGGCCTGAATATCACTATTTCTGCTTTAATTGGATTTCTGAGAGATCTAAATCCACTAATGCTAAATAGCAATAAACAATAATAGCACTTACATGGACCTATTCAACTCTGAGGTGTTATAGGCACTCATTTATGAGTGCATAGCACATCAAAGAGATAGGTACTATTCTTCTGTATCACCAATATTAGCTAAAATTGGAATTTCTGTTCCAGAAGAAATGCTCTTGGAGTGTATTTTCTCTTCCAAGCCATAATAATTCTTCTAAAAACTTAATTTCATGGGCATTTTTAAGCACACTTTGCTTCATTTTAGCTGAAAAATCATGAAAATAATTGATGCCAGTATTAGGTCTGCTCCACGACTTCCCATCTCTAAAAGCTGATCCTCTTCAGATACTCCAGCTCCATTTTTCTTCCAAAATCTAGTTTCACCCAACTGCCACATACTGCAAAGCTGAATTCTGATAAAGCTGCTTTTTCTAGAAGAGAAATGTACTGATGAGAAAGGGACTGCTGCAGCAGGAAGGACCATGCACAGTTACTCACACAGCACCCCATTTTCCAAATAAAACACAATCAGATATTATTACATGACCAAAATTTGACAATCCAGACCAAGTTTACAAATTAACAAGGATGAAAAACCCTTTGGCTGTGCAGGGAACACAGGCAGCAGAGCAGCATGATAATTCTGCCCACAAAAAGAGGTTGACTTGGAGTCACCCAGCCAAGCTACAGCCAAGCCATTTATCCCCCATCACAGAGAATTCCTTCTCTCCAACAGGATTGGTTTGCAGTGATCAGCATTGGGAACCATTCACTTCCCCCAGGCTGATTCAGGAGTTATTAAACACACACACACTCACACAGATTAGCCTGTCTTAATTATGTCTTTATCAAAGGCAATCAACAGTGGCTGGAACTTTCAGCTCACCACCTTGTGCATCAAAGGCAATGCAATCCTTCAGGCAAAATGTTTACCAAGCTGAATGACCCAGAGCAGTGGGAAACCAGTGTCACATGAAAAATTAAGAGCCTTGGTGTTTCTAAAAGCCTTCCAGCAGTGAGGAAAAAAAGCAAGCATAACGCATTAGCAGAGGAGGGTATTCACACCTCCCTCCAACCCCTTTTTTAAGCTATAAAAGCAAACTCTGCATGAGCAAAGCAGATAAAGCTTGAATGGGCAGGATTAATTAGAAAACAAAATAGTAATGGGAAAAGCTGCTGTGCTTTTTTTTTTTCCCTGCAATTTTTAGTTCAGTAAGTGGCCACTTATAAAACCCAAACAAAGCACTCAAAAAGCCCTACCATGGGATGACATCTCCTTGTCTTTCTCTGAGTAATGAACCTATTTTCTTCTTCCTTGAAGATAAGACAACTTTTGACTATGAGAAATATAGGAGAAAGTTTTCTATTATATGTATAGGTCAGCTAGAGTACAGAGGCAGAAAATTGCAATACAGCAGTGATACAAAGTTGTGGAAGATAAGTTTTCCAGATGCTCTGCTACACTTTCTTCTCAGATTCTACCATTTCAAGGGCATCTTCTGGAACTGCCAAGAGATAAGAAAAAGTCTCTGACTGGAGTTCATTGATTTCATAGATAAAAGAAGGAATGGATCACAGGAGTGGGGGAGAAAGGGGAATGGAGGAAGAAAAAAATGGAAATAAAACTTTTCTGTTCCAGTGCAGGGGTAAATGAGGATGGGAAGGAGAAGCTTGGCCAGGAGGCACCAGGGACTATTTGCTCAATCTAGCTGGAACTGAACCTGAAACTTCAAATCTTGGTGCTGGTTGTTCCCCTGGAACCAATGGAGCAAATTTCCCACATTGTGCCCATGTTCTTGGCCCTGCCAGGAGGATTTGAAATCCAGGTGTCAAATCACGGAGCTGTTTAAGCAACAGATGAGTCAAGGACTTTGTAACACACAAAGCAAGACTGGGTGACACCAGGACAGAATAAGAGATGGCTGATTAGCTGTGAGCTGAGAGGCTGAGCCACAGCATCTCTGTTCCACAAACATCATCCCAGTGTGACAGGGTGACACGAGAGATGGGGGAGAATTCTTCAACAGCAGCAAAGAAAGGGAGAAAATTAAATTCCCTGTCACTCAGCTGTAAGTGGTCTAATGAAGTGACAAGCAGATTTCCCAAAGTAAAAGCAAGGCATGCCTCTGTCTGAATAAGGACCATTAGACTGGAACGTGAAAGAAGCTTGTGAGCACAAATGCTGAACTGGAATAATCACTTTTTCTAGGAAAAAAACCTCGAAAAAAAAAAAAACCCAAAAAAACAACCAAACAAAACCCACAAAAAATAAACCAAACCAAACAAAAAACACCCCACCTCACCAAGATTTTCTAGCCAATCATGTTTCCTTGCCCAGGCAGCAGAAGGCTGGGCCCCAGGGCAGCACCCTGGGCTCAGCAAAGGTCAATCTCAGCCCAGCTCCGTGTGCAGTGTCCCAGGGAAGGAATCCCTCTTCTTCCAGGGCAGTCAGAACTACAGCTGTAAATGCTCTCTGCTCTTGAATCAAGACCTCTTTTCCCAATGGAGAGATTTTTTTCTGGTGGAGAAACTTCCACAGAAACTCTCCAAATTACAAGGGCAATTAGTGCAGTCCAGGGCTGACAGAGCTGGATCCATTCCAGAGTCCCCCAGTCAAGCAAATCCAGCTCTCTACACTTAATTAAAGCACTAATAGGTTTGTTTCATCACCAGGGTGCCCCACCAGCCCAGAGTTTTGCTCCCAAATGACCTAGCCAGAAACCACAGGCATTCAAGTGATCTGTTATTAGGAGTATTTATCACCAGGCAGGTATTTCAGCTCTCAGAACTCTGCATGATGGGGAATTGAAAGCTACAGCAACTTGTCAGGGCCTGAGGAGAGAACCCCAATGCCATCACCTCCCTGCCCCAACAGGGTCACCTGGGTCCTGCCCTAGCCCACACACAGCTCTCATACCAATAAAATAATACACATTGTATCATATAGAGCACGTAGCTAATTAGGAAATGCTTTCATTTACATGTTAGCTACATGGTTTTGTTTCCCTGAGAGACTGATCTCAGCCCTGTTTCTGAGTCCATTCACAGACTGCTGGCACACAGAGACAGTTCTCAACTCACAAACTGCCTGTGGAAGTTTCATTTCCAGCTTGTCTTACTTTCCTTTCACTCAGGGATGCATCTGAGTTGGCTCAGGAAGCTACACATGATTCTGGGAAGAGGCACCAAGGACAAGGCAGTTTGGGGAATTCATTTTAACACCAAGTAAGGGTGTCTTTTCATTAGTTATCTTCTTGGAACTACTCACACATCAGCAGCTCATGACCCGTGTAAATGAAAACAAAGGCTTTGGTTTCATTTTTTACCCGTTTTAATTCAGAGCCTCTACTCTGATCAGTTTACAGTATGATTTGAGATAAGCCACAAACACTCCAAATTTATTTACAGTGGCAGATATTTCCAATGTTGATAGCTCTCACAGGTACTTTGCATAGCAATTGCCCTTTTGTAAAATTAAAAAAAAAAAAAAAAAGCAAAACTAACAAAGGAAGAAGTGTCACTTTGGGCCACTTCCAATGCCATGAATTACACAAGGCTGGATTCAGCTGGAACACATCCCATAAGGATGCATTAATTCCACACACTTCAAGCCACGTTGGACAGATTTATCAGGAATAGACAATTCAGAGTGTAAGAGTGATTTAAGATGGTGCAAAGGGGCACATATGCTGAGCCTCTCCTTAACTGGCCAATTTTTTTCAGCTGAGCTATCACTGACTGTGGCATATTTCATTGCTGTGGAAACCCTCCTTGGAAATAACATGAAAGGGGAATGCTCAATCCCATGTCTATGTTAAAGAATCTGTTACAAGTTTCTTTAGAGCAAAACAGGATTTCAACTGGGATTTTTTTTCTGTAGTCCCCCCAGAAATTAAGAGACATATTTTTTTTACATTTTGAGTTCGGGCAGGGAGCACCAACAAAAGCCTTGGCACCATTTCTATAATGATTTACTTGATCTTCCCTCTGAGCTTAGGTAACACCCAAAAGGCTGAAGGCCTCCAGCAAACCTAGAAACCTCCACAAAATCTCAGTTTTGTCACCTACCTAGACAGCTCCAGGGCAGCCCTGTTAACAAGGCTAAATGACTCTGAGACATTTCAAGCCAAGCCCTTGCATGTGGGCCCTTGATCATGGCCATCGGCAGGGTATTGTTCACACCTCACCTTGCCCTTTCTCAGAGCTGAGCTAGGTTAGAAAGGATGGAATTGGCTTCCTGTTCACAGCATTTATCGACCTGGAGAGGTCACCATGATAGACTGCAAGTGCACAAGGTCTCTGCACTCCAGTCTGATTTCCATACAATTATAGATTTTGTGATTACAGCTGCTCTGTGCATTTAGCTCACAACTGCAGCCAGGTGCCCAGGCCAGGCTGGCTGAGAGCAGAGCCCTGGTGCAGGGGGTGCTCTCAGCTCCTGCTGAGCACTTGGCCTCTGCAGAAACACAGAGCATTGGCCATGTGGGCAGAGATGAGGTGATGGAGATGCTGGAGACCTCCAGCCTCAGCTACACAGCTCCATCCAGCCCCAAGAGATGTAACAAGGCCATGAAAAGGCCCTGACAGCACCAACCTGACCAGACTGTGGCTAAGCTGGTTTCCAGGGCTGCCTTCAGCATTTCTACCTCTGTTTACCAGGTAAAATACAGCACTGCCAGGCATTCAGAGTGCACTCCCACCTCTACATGAATGCTGAACTGGCTTGTATTTCAGGAAAAAGGATGAGCCTGAATGCCTCAAACTGCATTTTCCTCTCTTATAATGAGATCCATGGGTCTAGCAAGAGATATCATCCCCACCTAACACACTGCCCATGTTTTCTCCCATTGTTACTTAGATAAATGTACATCTTCCAAAAGATTAAGGCACTGACAGGATGAGATCCTGGCCTATACCCTGGTTGCTTGTCACAGTATTTTAACTTGTGTCCCACATGGCATTTTTATTTGCTTGTAAAATATATTATAAAACTAGATTGAGTTTTCCTGGGGGGGGCAGTGGGGGAAGGAAATTACAGAGACCAAACTATTGCCATGGAACATTTTTCCTGGCTGAGAGGAAATCTTAAGGTTTCTGTTCACAAGACTTTTTAAAAACCATCAATAGTTCTCAGAGGAAAGACACAAATCTCCACTTTTATTTGCTAACTTGATTGGTGCTTTATTTTTCTTTCAAGATTCTGCTGAGTCTGCTTGGCTCATGGCCAAGGGATGCATTTTGCCTCTCTATTTGTATCAAATTAAGAATGCCCATATCCAAGCTGATGGGGAACAGGCTGGTAGAGAAACAGAGTATTAAATAAGCCCATTTCCTTAGCAGCATTTCCTTCTTCTCTGGTACTTCTGAAGCTCTGGTTTTCAGCACCACACTGACAAACTTTCTGCCTCTTGACCTTAATAGGAGCTGAGCTGTGCCAACACTGTCAAATTCAGATGTAGTAAATTGCTCTGAACCTCACCTTTCTCACAGCCTTCCCTGCAGCTGACAATGCTTCATATTGCAGGAGATCATTACCCAGAGGAAGCTGTGGCATTTAAAGTGGATGAACCCTGCCCCAAAGGGCACCTGGACATCTCCAGCCCTGCATTTTTTTATTCAGCCAAAGACATCCTTAATTAAGGCCAACTGAAATCTTAATCCTGGATGCGCCTGTTGTTCAAAAAAAAAAAAAATTAACTGCAAGCAGACATTGCATCTGATCAGGGTACAAAAGTTTCTGTGCTTAGCATAAAACCTTTGGTAGGAATGAAGATGGTATTTCTCTGCTCCTGGAGCAACTAATTAGTGCTCAGAGCTGTGTTCAAACATCTCCCCCTAATGCAGCAGACACCAGCTATGGCTTCACACTGAACTTCTCCTAAGCCTAAGATCTGTAATGTCTGTTTCTGTAACTTAAGAGTCAAAGATAAATCCCTTCTCAGAAGGAGAACAAAAATTGCCAAAGCACAAAGGGGTTTAATTAAACAACTCTTCATTTATCAGTATTGGTATGAACATGTAAAACCACACAGGGAGCTCTTAGCAGACAAGAGTCTCAGGAATGAGAGGACCTGCCTTTGACAGGGTTGTGGTTAGTTCTGTTCTCATCAGAGGTGAGCAGGAGCTGCCAACACCCACTCAGTCACAGTGGTGAAAATCAGGAGGAGCCTCACATAATCCAACATGTTTAAGAGAATTCATGTGCTTATTTTTTGATTTAAATCTTCTGTGAATCAGATTCAGTTTGGGGTCTGAGGTTTACACACATTTGTCTTGAGAGCCTGAGGTGCTGTTAATCCATTTACCCAAGCCTGATCGACTGTTAATTACTGCAGTCTAAACAATTGGGAATAACCTGATCCAGATCCATAGTTACCCTCTTCACATTAGCGAGGCAATACCTGCCCCAGCACCACCAGCCTAACAAAAGATCGTGGGTTCTTTATCATTTCAGAGATGTTGCTCACAAACTCAAACTTGCATACAGATGGTTGCAGTGCAAGCCACAGAGCGAGGAAAATGAACAGGGGTGCAACAACTCTGCAAATCTTCCATTTGCTTCCATTTTGCCACTCTGAAACAGGTGTTCTGCTGGGCTTCCCCACTGGATATGCAACTCACTAATTAACAGATTTGTCTCAGGACCACTGGCACTAATTAACACTGCAGTCTAATTAATCAGAAATTTAAATTCCACTGAAGAGCTTTTGAGCTATTTCTGTTAGGCACAATGGAGGACATTTTTTGTTGTTTGGTTTGGCTCTTTTGACAGTTGTCTTTGCTTTGAACTAGTAGCAAGATTAATAGTCTTGATATGAGTAGAATTGATCACTTTCTATTAAACACCTTTTTGTCTTTGTTTGTTTTTTTAAATTAACATTATTCTTACCAAACTCAAACACATACCTTGCCTTTTATTTTATTCTCAAAAGTGTTTTTTTCATATGACATTAGTCAATATGGTAACTGTTGCTTGCCATACAAACTTCCATCTCTAGCCTATGACCAGGCTGGGCTTAACCAAGGAGTCATCCTGGCACAGATTTTGAAGATTGAAGTATCTGCAATTCCTTCTTGGTCACTATTAATTTCAGTCCCCTGGGAGAGAATCATAGCTTTTTTTTTTTTTTTTTACCAACACAATGATTTTTGGAAGATATGAAAAAATATGAGATGTGAAAAAATACTGATTGCTTTAACTAAAAAAAAAAAAAAAAATTACACTGGCATAATAACAGATGATAAATGCTATCTGCTTTAAATATTCCTCCTTCCCTACTGTTACTCCTCTGTGCTGGTTTATCATAATCCTTAGCCCTACAATCTACGATTAAGGTGCTTCATTAGCTCTTTGTACTTTGCACTACTTAAATCATTCAAACACAGCATTACACGAGCCTCTGCTCCAGAGGCTTACAGCAGACATGGCTTTGAGGAATTCCAGCACAGCTTGGTCACACAGGGTTTCACCAGGCCAAGACAATCCCTCAGTCCCCATCCAGCAGGACCACGAACCTCTGGGAATGCCCTGCCTGATTTTCTGGGCCAGCAGGAGCAGGAGTGGTTAGCTTTGGAAAACACCAGTGGTTAGTTTTGGAAAGCAGAGACACACCAGCTAAAATCCAGGTACTAAAATCCAGATAAAAGCCAGGGAGAGAAACCCTCCAGTTCTGGCTGTTTTGGGTCACTGAATGGTTGGGCAGCTGAGGCAAAGGGAGCTACAGGTGCTGAAATATCAGACCTAAGGTGGGGTGGGCAGAGTACCACAGGCAGGGCTTAATCCTGACCCTTCACTGAGTCAAAACAAACAGAAGTTAACTATTGTCTTGCTGGCTTCCATCTGGGGTAACATGGCAAGTCCTGACTGGTTGCACACTTTGGAAAACTTTCACTGATTTAAGAGATTAAAATCTAAACACATCTGAACAGGCAACAACTTGCAGAAAGGGAGATCTTTGTGTGAGCAGGAGGCATAAACAGCAACCCTCCCTGTGCCTGTGGCCCAAGCCATCTGCACTGAGAAAAGCCCCAGAGAAGTTGCAGCAGCTGAACCAGCAGCTCCTCCACCAGGTACAGCCTGACCCAGATGCTTTAGTACAAAAATAACATCATGCAGGTCTTGTACTCCTCTGAAAAACCAAGGCATGTTTTCCATCTCCCATTACACATCCATGCATGGCTGCATATGCATTCCAGGGTTTTTGTATGGAAGGAAGAAGAGGGGCTTTGCAATCATCCTGCTGATTACACCTACAGCTGGTGAAAATTAGGGACAGCCAGATGGTGTCTCACCAATTGTTCTGCAGCTGGCCACAATGAAGGCAGCTGGGGGAGACAAATGCTCCCACCACACTCATCACAGAGAACAGCATGGAAAAAAGAAATAGAGCTCCACAGAGCAGAACTCCAACTCATTGTTTGAAAAAAGATAGAGGATGAGGAAAATTGTTTTGTGTAATTGCCAGAGGAGAAAGAAGGAGTAAAAATACCACTGACATAGAAATTCAGTGGTATTATCAAACCAGTGCAGCAAAACCTGAATGAATGTGGTCAATTCCCAAGACATGGAAGTGAGGGATGGTCCTTTGGCTGCAGATGTGCCAGCCATGTGTGTTCCTTGTGAGGCTGCACTCTTACACCTGCAGCTCCATTTCCTCCTGCCCCCTGAACTGCTCAGATCACACAACACTCAGGGCAGAGGCAGCTCTGAGGCTCACAGGTTGAGCAGCCCATTTTTGAGCAAACACGCTGGCTGACAAAGAGAACCATCCACCAACACAAGCAGTGAGGGGATACCAGGGGCTACAATGGAATTCTGCTCTATTGCAGTCCCTACCTAAAAACCCAGGCTTTGGATTTCATTTCATGTGACACACACAGACCTGTCCTTGGCTGCCACAGACACAACAGGCTGCAGTGAGCCATCCTCCCACCTGAATGAACCAAACAAGGAATCTCCATCTCAAGCTTTCCATAATGCTCAAGCACCAGCTGACTTGAAGATGGGAACTGTCATTTTGATGATTTCACAGATGATTTGGAAAGGCAATTCCCTGAAAGGTCACCGATTTGTCTCTCTACACCTTGAGCTTCATTGCATCCAAGGGCTCTTCAGCTGCCGAATCCATTCCCAGAGCACTTTCCATTACACCTCTCAGGCCAGTCATGCCTTTAGCCTCACAACCCTAAGCTGATATTCCCATAGCCCTGAATAAATTGTGCTTCCAAGCTCTGATTTCTTATTCCAGAGCTGTGATGGCAACAAGTACACCAAAAAATGTCTACAACAGTTGTGCAAATCTTATTATTTCCATCCCCCTCTCACTGCAGAAGAATCTCTTAAACTGCTTGTGAACACTCAGGAGCATTTACACACCTGCTGAACCTTCACTGTGTCAAATAATTAGTTGGGATCCATCACAAAAAGCAGGGGAAAAAAGACCCCAAACATAATTTCAGTCTATGGCAGACTCAAAGCCACCAACATTCTTCCAGCATGACAATACAACCCTGAATGAAGCCTCTTGTCTTTGATAGAAATTGCACAAAACTGCAAATGAAGCATTTGAAATGCTCATTTTCTTGAGAAGGAAAACCAGAGCAATCTCCAGAGGCGTGGTGACAAACTATCCCAGTTCTTCCATCATGCCACATGATCAGGCATTTGTTCTCTTCTGACACTCCATCTTTTCAATGCACTCAGAGTTTCTGGTTTTGTTTTTTGGGGTTTTTTTTTGCTGACAAGTAACTGCTCAGCACTACTACAGAGCTTCTGCATTTCATCCCAGAGGCTTCACCATCTAAATGACAAGGAAAGGGAATCCTGTGCATGCAGATTAGGCAGCTGTACCCTGCAGAGCCAGCCAGCATGAGACTGAGGATCTCATCATGACCAGAGCTCATGAAGCTTCACAGAGCACAGAGTGGCTGCTCAAGCAGGGGCAATCTCATTGCTTGTGCATCTCACCCCAGAAAGAGGGAACATTCTCTGCTTATTTGGGAAAGGAAATGTGGTCACTGACACTTTGCCTGCTCAAGAGGCTTTTCAGTCCACAGCCTGAGGAATATCATGCCCCAGCTCAGTTTAGCCTGACATTTAAATCAGAGGTCCTGGTACACAAGTACATAATAAAAGCAGTATTTTGACATTGAACAGGACATGAGAAGGAAAATTTTCTATCAACAGTAGAAAAATTATTAGGTCCCCCATGCTTGTCCATATCTGCTTTGAAGACAGGTTCCTCCACTAGAGAGAACAACACAGGGCCATACATTAGTCTCAATTTTTTAATAAGCTCAAACTTTTAATGTGCTGAGTGTTTTCACTGAATGGTTATCAAGGGTATAATTGTGTGGGCTTTAGCTAAAGGAGGAAGAAGAGAAATAGATCAAACTTTTGTGCTTTAAGAATATCATCATGATTACTTTTGTTTAATTAATATTGCTACACATCTCTGTAATGAATTTTCAAGGGCAAAAAAGAATACTTCATGAACTTTTCCCCCTAAGCTTCCCATACCTGAATGTAGATACCAGTAATGATCAAGAAGGAAAAATGGAGATAGATATAAGCTTCATGCAAGAAACTTTAACACTGTAAACTCCTGCCTTTCTACAGATGATGATTCACTTGTTAAATCTAGAAACATTTCCAGACACTGAAGCAGAACAACATGTCTGTGTGGGTATGGGCTAACTGGAGAACTCCTGTGATGGATAGCTGGAAATGTTAAGATTCTATATTAAGAACATACACTTGTGATCAGAGCTGAAAAGACTTGAAAATGTCCCCAGAAACTTAATGACCATGTTTTGCCTGTATTTGATTGATTTACCTATAAATCAAAAGGATTTCCTATAAATCACCAGTTTGGTGAGCTGCAGGGGGAACAAACCCATTTCTAACCATGTCCCTTAGGACAGGAGCACAGTGCCCATACTCCTCCTCCCTGAAGGGACCCCCAAGGCAGCCAGCATGTCTGTGAGCAGCTGAACCACACACTGCTGGCTCTTGCAGGCTTTAACAGCCTTCACTGTACACCTGGAAGGTAGGAAAACACATATTGTGTACACATAGACAGATTTATCATTTTAAACTGAGACAGGTAGATAGAGAAACACAATAAGCAAATAAATAAAGTACCAGAAAAGAAGCCCAGACTAAATTGGTAGTGGGACTGCTGCTCTGGGCTCTGCTTTCAGCACTCCACATCCCCAGGGTGCTCTCAGCCCACGCTGAATCCTGCCATATCCACCAACTCCACACGGACCAGCTCCTCATCTGGTACAAGCTGGCACTGCTCCAATGACTTAATCAGAGTTTTGCTAATTAGCACCAGCACACGACTGATGGCTTTCTGCCTGAGAAGATGGGAACGTTTTTCCTGCCTGCTGGCCTGTGAAAGCTTTTGCTAGCATGGGATGATCTTTTCTGAGGTGGTGGAAACACAGCTGTGTGCTGCATTTGCATTCCTGGAGAGGACTCCAACAGTTCCTTGCCACCCCAGTGAGACAGCCCCTAGCAGGATGCAGTCCTGTGTGACCCAGGGATATCCACCAGGGCCCTGTGAGCACACAGGCAGCTGCAAAAGTGCATTTCTGACACCCTGCCAGAGGAAATGAGCCCTGCAGGTCATTGGCATGGAGCTGTGCTGAGCCAAGCAGTGCCCCCATTGCAGTGAGACCCAGCACATCTGCAGGGCAATGACAGCTCCCAGTCAAAAATGGACAGGGAACAATGGAGCAGCTCCAACAAGGGACAGGGGACAGCACTTCACTGTCTCTGGGAGGGGGCTGTGTGCACACAGGCAATGTAGCTCTCCTGCCACCCCAGCAGGATTTATTGATGATATTTGGGACAAGAGGCACCTGTACAGTGCAACAGGGATGGAATCCAATTGCAGCACACACAGGCTCTGCCTCCAAAAGCACAACACACAAATGGCATGGTGACAGATGAGGCATTTGTTAGTGAGGCATGGACAGGTTAAGTGATGTGACCAAGGTTACACTAACAGCCAAAGGATGCTGAGCATCTGTTACAGTCCCCTTTATCCAACACTGGTAAGCTTTAAATGCAGTCCCAGATGGAAACAGACAATAAAACCAGAGTCAGTACTGCCAGGAAGCCTAGGTTTAACTGGAGTCCCTCAGATTTGCAGAACTGACTAGAAAAGCTCATCAATTTTACTAAGTGAGCATTTCATTAGATATAAAGAAGATGGACAATAATGGGCATGAAATTAACAGAATGAAAGCAGTCCAGAATCATATAAAATTACAGCCTGATTGGTGTCCAATAAAATGCAACATTCAGGGAATGGTAAAGGCACTGCCACTAATTAACTAAACGTGTTTGATCATATCATCTTACTCAGACAGACTCCAGGTTGCAGTTGCAGCTGTGCTGGCGTTAAGAATTGAGGCAGTGGAAAACGCAGCACTGATCTTTTAGCTGACCTGCCAGTACAGTGCTCCCACTCCCATTTCAGCTGCTACTCCTTCCAATGCTGCCAAATGTTAAACAGATCCTAGCAGCAAAGAGCTCAGCAGTTAATGTGGTACAATTTACAGTAGGAGCTTCACCTATGTAAAACACAGCTCTTTGTCACCAGCCTCAGCTGCTTGGGTCTCACACAGAACACACAGAGGCTACTCTGACTCCCAAAGTTATAACTCAGCAGGAGAGCTGCAGCAATATTTTATTATGAGAGGCTGCAGGCTTATTTATCCAGCTTGTGCAGCAGGCAGGGGCTAAGAAGAGGATGAGCCTTTCCCCCAGGCTCACACAGCTATGTGAACAGCTCCCTCCCAGGGAGGGAATGGAGCCTCCCTGAGGAGAACAATCCTGCACCGCAGGAAGCCAGGGAAGGATGCTGTGGGAAGACAGGACAGCACCACAATTCCCAGCTTTTTTCCAAATTCCTCTCTTTAACATTCAACTGAGAACCAGTGACAATCCAGAATTACATTTAATGGCTTGATAAGGCTGTCAGAAAGAAACCCTGAGCCAAGAGGATTTTAACCTCTCCATCTTGGAGCAAGCACAAAGTGTGAGAGCAAATGTGACTAGAGGGGTGTTTAATGGATGGGGTTTGTATTTGCTTTTTGGGGAATCTCCTCAGAGCTTTTGATCCAGATGGAAAGCAGCAGGGACAACAGGGTGTACAAAAGCAGCTGTTGGGTACAGCTGCACAGGTACCTGACCTAGAGCATTCACACATTGCATGGGATGCTGAGACCTGTGCCAGGACCACTTCAATTGGCACAGATTGTCAGTGTCCTCGAGGGGCCACTCTAGAATCCAGGGATGACTAATGCACAAGGGAATCAGCACAGGCAAGCATTGGATTCACCTGAGGATTCCCTCTTAGTGACCTTCCATAATCCCACAGGCTGGCTTCATGGCAGCTCTGTAGAACCAACTGGGCTTAAGGAAGACATTTCTTTCTGGAGCAACTGGTGGAGTTGCAGCAGGGCCCTGGGGAGGTTATGAAGAGGACAGGCGTGAGGGGTTGCCTTTTAAAGATCAGGCCACACTCTGGCCCTTCCCCAACATCGATTGTAGAGCTCACA
This sequence comes from Molothrus aeneus, assembly GCF_037042795.1. Lineage (NCBI taxonomy): Eukaryota > Metazoa > Chordata > Aves > Passeriformes > Icteridae > Molothrus > Molothrus aeneus. The sequence continues at coordinate 8,179,597 of NC_089663.1, read as the reverse complement.
GTCAGCTCTCCCTGTTGCACTGCCATTCCCCAGGTCATCAGCACACACCAGGACAATGTGACCTTGGCAAGGAGAAGGTCTGCTTAATGGGTCTCTAGAGCAGCCCTCTCACCTCACTGGGACTTTTTGCTTGTGGAGTTAACTGCCCACTTGCAGCTTCCAAATGAAAGTTGTCAGCTGTGTAAATACTGCTGGTCCCACGGGAGCCGAGTTCCCAACCCCTGTTCCAAATAGCAGAGAGGATGGGAAATCTGACAAACTCAATTCTTTGTAGGCTCTCTCTGAAGTGTTTCTGCAAATGATAGTCTGGAGCATCCTTCCAGGCTTTGCATTTTCCTTCCTTCCTGCATCTGCAGGCAGCACATGCTCAGCAGCTGTGTCCCCACCTTTTTCCTGATGCCAGCTCCTGGCATCAGGAAATGCCAGCTCCTGGAAATACACTTCTTTGAACTCCTCTACAACCAGGACAAAATTCAATGTGACACACAAAAAACTGAGTGCTTGTTTTTTAGGCCTGGCTGCAATTTAAATCTCACGAGCTGCAAGATCACCTGGGGGCTCTAAAATTACTTGTGTACAGGTGAGAAAAAGGTTCATTTATTTTCTGGCACTTTCTCCTGGAGAGCTGGGTAGCATCTGCGAAAGGCAGAGATTTCATTTTGATCAACGAGAAAGGTTTGCTGAGCACATGTGGAACAAACCCAAAACCACTGTGAGCACAACTGCTGGGTTCACTGCTACCACCAGGAAAACACAGCACAGGAGGGCAGGGAGCTGACATGGGCATGTCTGTGCATTTCCATGAGACACAGCCCAGAAGGACTCCCAGTGCCTAAAGCCAGCAGCCACAGAGCTTTCAGAACCACAAGGACAGGCTCAGTCTCTAGAAGGAAGAAGTCACCATTACTACACAGGACTTTGGCCTGTTTTAATCAGGGTGGTGCCAATTTATGCCAACTGTCATTAAGCCAGCACTTCCCCTGCTGGTGGAGGTAAATCAGGTATGGGTTATAACTTCCATAGCGAGCACTGGCTTCCACTTAAAACAGACACAGATGAGATCAGGCTGCTGTTGAGGCTCTAAGAGGCATCCTACCAATGCTTCCCCCTTGGCTATCCCCTTTCTCAGGTTTTCCAGCTCATTCTTCTTTTGTCTAAAAATTATTGCTTGTTCTTTCTTTGAAAAATCCACTTTTTCAAAGTAGTTTTTCTATCTTCTTCCATCTCTGTTTCTTAGTTTCAGCTCACATGCTATTTCTAACTTGCTCCCACACAGCTTCAGTCCATCCACCTTCCCTAGAATTTTACATTTGAATCATGTCCTCTCTTAATTTCCTTTCTCTAATGAATTCAAGCCTACTTTTCTTAACCTCTCCATATGGCTCTAAAACATTGAGACCTTTTATCCTAGTAGTTACTCTCTCCTGCACCTTCTCTAATTCTTCAATATGCTTTCTGTAATAAGAACAAACTGCTAAAGGTAAAAGCAGAAAGAGATTAGTGAGAATAGAAAAATTCTCATGGCAGCCCTATTTTCTCTCTGTGAGGACAGACAGACACCCCCTTGCAGCCTGAGTAGACCCCAAAATATCAATCCTGCAGCAGGGCAAAATGGGAGCAGCTGATCTGGAGAGGATTCCTTCTGCTTCCTCATTTTCTCACACTGCACAGACTGCAGCTGCTTCTTGCCCTGCTAACAGAACAGTAAAAAATCTGCTGCCCACTTCAATAAATATTTCACTCAAAGCACTTTCAGCACTATTGCACAGTGCAAGTACCTTTCAGGCTGGGACAGAACAAGTTCCTTTCAACAATTTTACCAATTCACTTCTTTCTTGACCTAGAGAGATGGGGTCAAGCATTTCATTCTGTGAGCATGTCTATCAGCCTCCTCATCTATTTCTTGGCAGCACAATACCACTGCAAATTCACGACAGAGATCAATCTAAAGACAGCAAAGATCAGCATCTTTACATCCTGGGTGTCACCTGTAGAATGGCCTGAAGGTTTATTCATCCCTAAAATAACTGCCCTGAGCAAAGCCCTGGGAGTCTCCTGGAGGAGTTACTGCAGTGTCACAATTAATGGGTGACAGACAAAGCAGTTCACAGAAACTTCTGAAAGACTTTGTCAGGCATCTTCATCCCACCAAGTTAAGAGAATATGAAGGAGACAGAGCTTTTCCCTCTTCATCTTCATTAATGGAGGAGAAGCACTCTGCAGTGACATGCTGCCAGCTGTCATCACATTCTGCCTGTTAGTCCTCACAGTAGGAGAAGCAGCAGTCTTTGCATTAGAAATGCCTCTAACCTCAAGAAACAAGCCTGATGCAAGTCCCTGAATTACTTTGACTCTTCTGAATTACCAAAGCACTTAAGTTCAGCTCCTAATTCCCCATCTAATTCATAATTTGTAAAACTGGAAGTAGACACACAATGCTAAATTTTAACCAACCTTGGAATTCGAATCTGGATCGGAGCTTCTGCTAGAAAGGTTCAGAGCAGTCAGAAGCTCCTTGAAAAAACATTAGCAGTAACAGTAACCCATGTTCCTAAGCTATTTTTTATTATTATCTGATGATTTTACAAATTAAGAAAATACATTAATTATGTCAAGCCATTAAAAGACTTTTTTTCCCTTTCATCCTTGTTTCCAAGGTGTTCTCAGAGTAAAGACAGTGCCCCAGAGGTAGGAGCTGCCACCCTCCTCCTGATCATCAGCTCAGCAAGCCAGAGAGAGCAGGCTGCTGAGGCCAGAAGGAGAATTAACCCTGAAAATACAACACCTGCAGGAATATTTTGATTTGGTTTTTTTTAAGTTTCATTCAACTTTTAAAAACCATACCTTTTTTTTTCTACCAAGCAATGAGCAGTTCCAGCTGCATTTTCAGCAGCTTCCTTTGGTGGAGGGCACAGCCTGGTAGAACACAAGGACATCAAATGAAACATTAGATATTCCTCCCAGAATGATTGAAGCCATTCCATTCCATGAGATTTCTACATTTCATTTAGCCTAAAATAAAACAAGGGCTGTGTGTCTTGCCTGAGATTTTCTTTTCACTAAAGGACTGAGACTCTCAGGAGGCTTCTCTGGGCAGAATTCTCTGGATCAGAAATGCACTGAGGCACCTACATATTAAGAGGGGCTTGGATGAGCACAGTGACTTCATGTTAAAGAAGAGCAATAAGAATTGCCCCAGAATTTTCCAGTGGCCCTTGACAGACCTCGAGTGTCAGGCTAAAATCATTAATGTATAAACATGGGGAAAAAATAGAAATATTTTATCAAGTTTAACTGGGCGAACTTCTGTCAGGAAAAGCACCAGGAGCACCCAGTGTCTGCTCAGTGCTGCTGTGAAATTGCTTCAGCATCTCCTGACGCTTTCTGCCTGCAGTTTCTCCTGGGTCAGAGAGGCCTGGCTCAGCATGGGGTGCTAACAGTGCCTGGGAGATTCAATGCTGCATTTCAGTACCAGCCCACGGAGCAAGCAGTGAAACTCCCTCATTAAGCTGCTCTGAGATAAATCAGGGCTAAACTGTAATTGCAATTTGCTTTTCAAGAACACCCATTTCTCAGAAGTCTATAAAAGTTCAAGCTGAACATCAACGAAGCCAAATTTTCCTCTTCAGCCCCTTTGTTTTTTTGGATTTGAACTATCAACAATTACCTTCCTTATATACTCTGACATTTATGAGATCTATGGCCAATGTGTTGTGAGCCTTTTGACAGGAGCACAGCATTATTCACACCTCAGATACCACTGTCTGTAATAACTCAGTCAGGAGAAGGTGTAAGCACAGCAGCCTGGCCTATCTGCAAAGAAAAATAACATTTTCCTCTTCTGTGCTACAAAAAAGAAAAAAAAAAAGTGTTTTTTTTCCATTCACATCTAAAAAGGGAGCTTTGGGAGACAAAGGTCTCATTTTGAGCTCCATACCCTCTGAGGATATGGAGAATAATCTCAGAGGCATGAAGGGGAAGAAAAAAAAATTAAATTTACAGTTAGCTCTTCCTGTCCAAATCTGTCATTTGCTATCAGAGCCAGGCACACCTGCCCTGTGTTTCTGGGATCACATCTCATTAGCCTGGGGTTCACACGTGCCTGGGATAATCAGTGCTCTGCAGATAGCACACAGCACAGACTGCCATTTGAAGAAGGGAGCCATTTGGAAGCCCATTTCCCAAACAGATGTGAACAGCTCTCTCCCAAGGCTCACAATGCAATGATGTCCTTGGCATTTCCTTCCTCACCAAAGAGAAGCCCTCAGGAGCAGCCTCTCTGCCAAGCAGACCTGGCCAGACACAGCCTCATGGGCCAGCAGGGGCCTGTGCATTCCCTGGCAGCAATTTGGCATCATCTGCCCTTGGGACCAGTTTCTCCAAGAGCCAGATGTGCTCTGTGCCAGCTCTGGGACAGACACCTGGGCCAGTTCCCCAGCAGGGAAACAGGGAGGGCTCTCCTGGTGGAAAACTGCAGCTGACACAAGAGAAGCGCAGCTCCACGGTAGTTGAGAAATGAGAGGAGGATGGTGGAGGCCCATTTTGGAAAAGACTCTCTTGGGAACATTTCAGTGGAAAACCATATGCTCTCCTTTCATATCAAGTTCTTGCCACTCTGGAGTGTCAGGAAAGGGAGCTGTGCAGTTAGCACAGAGAAGAACTCTGGCAGCAATGATGTGGGGCAGTAGAAATGTACATATTGCTGCAGGGCACGTAAGGACAAAGTGACACTGGGAAAGAAAAAGGATGGTTGATTGGATAGACATGGCATTTGGAGAGAATAATTATTCAACACAAGGTAAATTTCAGCACTGGCATTACTGCATTCCTTAGCAGTGGCAATTTTGTCACTTTGGACAACAGAATTTACTTTTGGCAGTGTCACCTTCCAGTTCTACTGTACTTAGAGATTACTTCTGTGAACTTCTTGTTTCTAGAACACAAACTGTACATTTCTTCCTTTTCAACCCATTGTTTCCCTTCTCCATTTGTGCCTTAGCAAACTTAGTAGGACAAGAACCTACTGATGCTTTGAGCTGATTCTCAGTACACACCCAGCCAGTCCTTTCTGCAGATACTTGTCATTTAAACATGTCCTCCTCATTTCCAAAGTTTAATTGTGAGAACTTTGCAGCAATAACAGTATGCAAAGAAAATGGACTGTTGCTATACTGCAAATAAATCATAGTCAACCCAGCCAGCTGTGTCAAGAAAAACTTAGAATTCTATCTTCATTAGCTCTACTATGTGCTTATAAAAGAGATCAAACCAATGAATCCTACTTAGAATTTTTTAAAAATGGGCAGAGGAGGGCAGGGAGAGATATTGCTTTTAGCACTGACTTGCTGATTGCTAGAGAAATCAGTGTTGCAGAATTGCTCCATGCCATGGAGTATTTTAATGGGCATCCTCTAGTTTGTACTGCAGAGAATTTCATCTCTAGGATGTTAAAAGCTAAATTACATAGTAAGACAGCAGAAGCTGGGAGATCACAGTGGAGTTCCAGATCTGTTTGGGTTTTGTCTAGCACAATGGAGCAGCATTTTTCACTTCTGCTCAATATTTGTCATCCATTAAATCTGCTTAGGAGGTTAGTCCAGCAGTTCACACACACTCCATCTGGTTTCACAGAATGCTGTATCCCTTGGTGACTGGTAAAGCCAAGGAAATCAAACAAGTGACTCAACTGTGTGGCTTCAAACAGTGCAGAAACACATGGAATGCTGAGTTACATCCATTTCAGTCTTCCCTCTGCAATACAGTGTAAAATGGAAATGAGTGGTTTATGATGCAAGAATTGAAATGATGTATTTGCAGCTCCCCTGTAACAACACAAAGACACTTTTACCTTTCCTCAGGAATTATAATCCACTCATGTACCAGTCTCAGGGCCTCTCACTGAGAATTCCCTCACAGCATTTGGCCCTTGGTCAGCAGGGCTGCACAAACCAAGCAGGAGGGAACACACTGCCAGGGGGTGAATGCACAGACCTTACTGTGTTTTAATTATGGAGAAGAGAACAAGATATTCTGAGAGATGATGGCAGACTCATTGACGAGTTCTTTGATGGAAGCCTGTCCTGGTCAATGGAATGTATTTCAGTACAGTGGAAATAATGAGCTCCCTAGTGTAGGCTCAGCTGTTTTTAAGAAACCATTTTCATTCTGCTCCACAGTTATCAGCCAAGCTACACCAAAATCCTTTCAAACATGGCTCAGGGTGAAAAAAGAATAGCTGGAAATGCATGGCAGTCCAGCCTATCATTATGGACAATAAAACACACTGTGCCAAGCAGCACTTCACTCTCTGATTCAGAAATCCCACAATTTGATCAATAAGGCCCTTTACAGCCACAAGCAGCACAGGTTTCACCCACACACAAAGGATTCAGCCCCAGCATCAGCTTCATTAACCTTCATATTGAACCCAACATTTCCCCTGGACACTGAGCCTTGGCCATGACTCCACCAGGGCACCTTCAGCTGAGGCTTCAGGCTTTCGATTTTTCTGCTGGATTCCCAAATCCACCCCAGCTCAAGCCTCAGCCACAGCTCCAGCCTTCCCACAATTTATTTAAGGTTTCCCTTCTCTCCATGGACCATTAGGCCTCAGATTTCTTTGGAAATACTTTACTAGGCAGCTCTCAAGAAATTCTGTTTGACCCCTGCCTATGTTAAACCATGAGGACATCAAGAGTTTCCTAAGACACACAGCTCCATGCACCCACATTTCCCATAGATGCCAGGTTAAGGAGATAATCTCTTATTCAAGGGTTGAGTTCCTGTTACCCTAAAAATCAGATTTCTCCATCAACAGGCTCAGTGTAACCCAGAGCAAAGGTGATTGCATTGTACACTGGAGGAACACAGAGACTTACACCAATGCCAGGGCAATGTTTCTGGCAAATGGCAAAATTATAAGCAGATAGGAGGAGAAATGGTTAAGCACTGAAATGAATACTGACCAGAATAAAACAGCATAAGAAAATGAACATCACATTCTAATTATGAGAAGGAAATAACTTTCAGTAATAGCATAGCCTTAATTAACCCCTACAAAGAACATGCAGTGGTAAAATAAGACAAAAGTAAAAACTGCAAATCAGAAATTAAGTAATATTTTCCTAGAGATAATAGGTGGGTTTGCCCCCTCCTCCTTTCCATGCCCTTAAATATAACATACTCCCTGAAATTATTCCAAACCTAATACTCCTTTTGAATGAATCAGCATTGATGCAGTAACTTCAAAAGCAGATGTACAAACCAGAGACCTAATGCTGAAACTTAAATGAAAGAAAAGGTCTTCTCTACCATCATTTATCTTTCATGAGCAACCCCTGATTCCTGCAAATTTATTCATTATTTGAAAGCATTTCCCAAATAGGCAGCATGAATAATTTCCAGACTTTGGGCAGTTCACTAAAATGTCCATTTCAGCAGATGCAATTCAAGATTGGCACTTTTACAGCACATTTCTGCTTCTGCCTCACCACCGGAAATGTTTCAGCAGGGCTCTAATGAATGAAAAGGAGAGAGACCGTGCACATCCAGCACAAGCTGCTGCTTTTTCAGGAAATGGGGAATGTTCTTCAGGGAAACCAGACACAAAGATGAATTTCTTATACACTGTAAGCATCCCTGAATATCACAAGCAAATTATTCATGAGCATAATTGAGAGGGATGTGGTGAATTCAGCTGCATCTTTTAGTCAGAGCTGGGACCCTTTGTCAAAGGCCTGGCCTCTGTATGTGAATCACTCAATGGAGCTCATTAGCCTGAGTCATAATAAAAGGTAAGATTAGATGATGAAGCTCTTAATTAACTATAAATCTCTCTCATAATTCTCTGCTTCTGAAGTACACAAAGTCTACAAAGGGGTGGCCAAATAGCAGAGTAATCCTTTAAGAATGACAGCCATGCTTGGTGCACCTGCAGGACCACAGCTCTGCATCCCCCAGGACAGTAACTCCAGGAAAAACCTGGATGCAGAGCTGCGGTTCTCCCCTGCACAGTTGCTCCAGTCCAGAAACCAGGAGGATGCAAAATCTACCAGAATAAACCCATGAGTCAAAACCTGACTCAGATTTCCCATGAGTCAAAATGTGCTGGTATCTCAAAAAAAAAAAATAAGACCATGTACCAGCTGCCTTCAGCTGCCACTCACCAAAGATGGATGCATTCATTTATTTCAGGGAAAAAGTCCCATAACCTGTGCTCTCAGCAGATTATCCTATAGATCACAACTTTGAAATTACTACTTGGGCTGAATCTTTTTAACCAAGCCAGCCTGATTCACTGAAAATCGTTAAAATTTGGAGAAACTTATAAACCATACCAGACAGGTTTGGTCACTTCAGCTCCATGTGCTGGTTTTCACAACTACTGAAACTCTAAGAGGAACATTTCTCCATCTAACCAAGCCAGTGCTGTGGAATCATGCTCATCCAGCAGCATCTTGGCACAAAAATCTTTCCCAATATTGAGGAGATCACTGTCACAATAGGACATGAAATGAACAACATGCATGCTGAAACCTCCAAGGTAAAAAGAAGGAAATTTTTTTCTCGATCTCAATATTTATAGAATTCCAAAAGTGACCCTGGATTGGAGGATGAAATTGCCACCTCTCCAATCAAACCAACGGTCCATCAAATTTCTCCTCCTCCAGGAAGGAATGTCAAAACAATCATTATTTACATAAAACTGCTTGAGAAACTCCATTACAAAAACGCAAATATCAGAAGGCTTAGAAGAACTTAGAAGAACAGGGTGACAGATCACCAGAACCTCTTTGCTGGTCAATACCTGGTCCATCCTCAGTTTGCATGGGAAGAAATTGGCATTGTACTAACTCTGAGGGCACAACACCCAACGTGCCCTGTGGATGTTGTAAATACTCCTTCTCACTCACTTTGTGGTAACAATTTCTACTCAACCATTTGAGCGTCTCTGCTCACAAGACAGACCAGAGCCCACGTGCAAACCCAGCGTTTATCTGAGTATTTTTTCCCTTCAGTGAAGACCATTCACCTCTCTGACAGGACAAGTCACTCAAATTGGATGGATTACAATCCCCACCGTGGGCAGAAGGGGATTTAGCTGAGGTGCAACACAAGTGAGGCCAGCCAGGGAGGCTCCACAGGACGCTGAGTGCTCCTGACAGCCGCGGTGTCGCTGCAGCGCGCAGCTCGGGCTGGAGAATAACAACGGGGAGGGAGCCTGACACATCAGCCTGGGCTGCCTCAAATTGGACTGGACTGACTCCCTCTCTCCCATCCCGAGGACAGCACCAGAAATTTGAGCTGTTCATTCTGAAATAGAGCTGGAAGTAGATATGAAGTGGGCTCCCAGGGGTCTGGGTAGTTGATGCACTCGCGCCCGGCGCTCCTTTCCAGCTGTCACTCAGGCAGTGCCTGTGCTGAGTGCAGATAAAAGCTGGTTTTTCGTACCCAAAGACTCCTTGATTGCTGTTAGGGAGCCTGATCCAGGCTGTGAGGAGGAGGGAGAGGCAGAGCTGTGAAAACAGAGGAGTGCCTCACTCCCTGCATGTATTGTTTTAATTTATTTGTTTACCACTATCCAAACCTATGGCAATTAGCAATAAATTTAAATTACTTTTTTTTTTGAGTCACGTCTGTTTTGCCCATGATGGTAACTACCATTTGTCTCGATTACAAGATTTTCTATCTTATTTTCTCCCTGCCACCATCCTGCTGAGGGGGAGTGAGAAAACAGCCCTGGCAACCAGCCAAGGGTCAACCCACCCCTGGAATATATCAAAATCCACTGCCTATTCTCATGTATTACAGATAAGGGGATTTAGATGAAGGCTTTCTAAAACTGGGGAAAACAAGGGAGACAGCAGCAGAGTGCACTGGAGAAATTTCCATCTTGAGATGTCAAGATGTTTTACAGAGATCAAAAAGCACATTATATCTGGTTTTATGGGAGTCTACAGGAGCAAAAATAAGAACAGAATAACAGCTTCCTGGGCCCCACCCAGTCATGTTTGTAACATACCTGGCTCTACTGCTGCTAATACCTATGAGGACTATGAACAATAAAAGTTAACACATCTGGCATTTCCTTGACAGACTGGCAGGAGGGAAATACAGGTCTAACATCTGGTTTGGGGTTAGGGTTCCCTGGCACCCAGCTGTTGGGAAGCACAGCCAAGACACACTTGTGTGGAATTAAATTGTCCACAGCTCAGCCTTCAGAGGCATTTGCAAACTTCCCCTTCATCAAAGCGAACCAATTCTGGACATTTTGCAAAGCTTCAGCACTATGGAATGGAAAGTAGAATGAAGAAGAAAAATAAAAGCCAAAACATAAACCCTGTTAAAGAGGGGGGACTGTGCTTTGTGGAACAGAAGGGGGTTTTATGTTTGAAAAATAATGAAAATGGTTTGAGGGGAAGAGGTACATTAATCTTACATGGGATGCCCAAATAGTGGGAGCAGCAGAGGGTCCATAGTGTCATTAGAAAACAAAGTTATTACCTGAGACATGTGTATTTTGTGTCCTGACCAACAAAGTGTAATGTTCCATAGAATAGGAACATAAATGAAGGAAGAGCTTCACCAAGATCCAGCAACAAAATGAGCATGGAAGAAGCACAAACACTGCTGGGCTAGGGAGAAAAATTGAAGTTCAGAGTAGCAAAGTGTGGTCAGCAGAGCTGATGCTCAGTAAATTCATTGGCACAGCTGACATCCACTGCACTGTCGGTTTCAGTAATCTAGACAGAGAATCTGATGACATCAAATTGGGATCCTGAGCACTGAAGAGCTCCACACAGTGAAAGATTCACCCAGGCAATGAGGCAGCTGCCTCGTGGTCCCCCATTCTGTCATGCTGAAGGCAGGGGCATTGCTGCTGTCACTGAAATACCTCACTCCAAGGCATGCACTGCCTGGCTCTGCCTGGGGCTGTGCTGGGCTTGCTGGGCAGGATCCCATCCCTGCTTTGATTTCTTCAGCCTTTGGCTGGGCTGAGGAAACACAACATGATGAGAGGCTGCAGTCTGCAAGAGAGACAGAAGCACAAGGATTCAAAGCACAGCCCCCACCCGGCTCTGCAGGAATGAGGTATTTCTGTTCAGCACCATCAGGGCTTCAGAAATGTTTTCTTCCATTTTTCAAAAGGAAAAATCTGCTTTTTAACTGCAGTGTTTTCAGTCTGCTCTGTGGAGGGGAACAGCTGTGCTCAGACCTTTGCCTTTCTCCAGCCAAGGATTCCTATCACCCAGAGCTGCAGCATCAAGGCAGTCATGGAAAGCTTTTGAAAGGTAATACTGCACTTTTAAAGCCTTGAAACATGCTGAGAAAGAAGCAGGTCACCTTTTCTACATCTATCAGCAGTGTGAGCTACCTTCCCTGCAAGGGAGGCAATTCTGTGGGCACAGGCTCCTGTGTCTGTGTGCCTATTTCTAAAACAGCCACACTGCAGATGCCAGAGAGACATTTCTCTGGAGCAGTCACCATGTCATAAAATTTGCTTTGTTGTAGGATACCAAGCCCATCCTAGGAGCCTGCAATTGAGCTTGAAGACTTTCTCCTGTGTGTGCTGTCTGTCCATGCTGCTCTGTATCACCACACAGCACTGACTGCTGGCACAGTTTGTTCCTACTGCTGCAGGAGCTTCTGAGCAAGAGAGAGCTGAGCCCATTAATTTAATTCTTCTCTTACCCAGCCCCATCTGATCCTCCCTCCCACTCCACCTCTGGCATCACTCCCCTCCAGCTCAAATCTGCAGGTGTAATTCCCATGGAGCTTTATCAATGGTTATCAGCTCCCTCCTGTGAGTTTCTAAGCCTTTCATTGACTTCTAAGGCAACAGGAATCATCACAATTTCTCTCCTTAATATTTATATGTAACAATATTTCTCCTGTCACTTTTCAAATGCTTCAACTGGCCCCAGCTCCATGCCTTCACTCTTCCTGAGCTGAATCCTTTAGAAGTTGTTGATAGTGACTACAAATCTCCTGGCACATAACCAGGTTTCTTCCTTACAGGGTTAAAGCCTGCCCAGCTGCCAACCCCCCTTTCCAGGTACACAAAAATAAACGAGCTGCTGAGAGCATTTTCAGCCTGTTATCACTGTATTGGGTGTTCCATACAGAGAAAACTGGAGCAGCTACAACTCACACTCCTTTATTTAATATGTATCAATGCCAACCAGTATCTAATGGACATAATGATTGAATACTGACAGGCATATTTCTCCAGCCTAGTTCTCCTTTGGCAATAATGCCTGACCAAGATTGATGACTCTAATACCAGAGCAGGCAGTTTGTTTGTTTCTTCTATAGGCTTCATTTTTCAAATAGCCTCAGATTCCTCTTCCCTCTCTCCCAAAGAAAAAGGGAATGGAAAATTGCAGTGACTGCTGAGATACCTGTACAAGTGCTGCTGCTGTCTCCTCAGGCTACCAAACCACAAAGGTCAGATTCACTAAGGTGCTAACTGGGTTTATTCTGCCATAATTCACATGGCTTTACATCAGTATCAAAGTGGAGTGTCACAGTGACACATGCAGCTCCCCGGGTGAGGATTCAGCCACTGGAGTGGAACAAAGCCTGAGCAGGCCTGAGCAGATCACAATGGGCACATTTCACAAGCACTCCTCAAGTGCTCACACAAGATTCCAGGCAGTTCTCAGGAACAGGAGTGGCAGCAGCACAAACAACATGAACAGAAGAGACTCCACGAGCAAGGCATGGGTTTTCTTTTTTACCCTGGCTTGAGGAGTCAGCAGCAGATGCCAAGGACATCAGAACAGCAAACATTGATGTGCAGAGCTGAGCTAGGAGCCAGCTTGCAGCAGGGAGCAAGGCTGCAGTGTATGGGCTCAAAAAGGAGATAATTAAAGTTTGTCTTGCCTAAGGACAATCCACTGGGAGGCAAAGTGCACTGCTGCATGCTCTTACCTAGAGAAAGAACAGAAAATGGAAGAAGGCTCTAAAACAGAAGCTTGGTGGTGTGTTCTGCTCTTTAAGGAGAAACCCAGAAATAATTTGTATTTGTGGATCAGCTCTCCCGTGTTTTTATCAAGAATGCTGTGAACTTAGCCTACTGCTTAGTTCTGTTGGTCTACTACTTGTATTTTTACATGCTCTTTACAAAGTTTTGGGGTGCATTAAAAAAAATTAAGATGCAGGTTTTGCTCCTTACTGGCACAAGGAACACACACAAGGAAGATGCTCAAGGACTGGACACAGGAATGTGGCAATACACAGAGAGGCAGAATTCCCTGTAATCCATAAGCAGAAACAGCCTCTCTCTACAATTTCCTGGGTCTTATTTCCATGAGGTCTTAGACAGCAGCAGTACTTGTACTTCACAGCAAAAGCAAAATGCAATTGTAGAGATGAGTCCCCAAAGGCATCTTTGCTTATCCTCAGCCTAGAGAGCTCCTCACCAGTCTTATTACACTGCTCCTAATTTGAAGCAACATCTGCTATAGAGGAAAGGTTAAACAGGACTGATCAGCAGCAGAAAGTGCATTTTACACTGAATTAGGTAAGGCTAAACAGGAGCCAGAAGCTGTGTTATACCACAGATCTACACTACAGTGACCCCATAATGTTCTCACAAATCCTGTCCTGAATGAAGCATCACCACACACTCACACACCTGGAAAAGCTCACAAAGTATCCCTGCAGCTGCACCTTCAAATACAGGTCCCTTTCAGGGGGGAAGAGACAAGACAGATTTCATTCTTTCTCGAGGACCTTGAGCCATGATTCTCAGTCATAAATCCCCAACACCATTGCCAACACACTTCATTCAGCCCTCTGATTGTGCCCCATTTCTTTGTCTCAGTTTCCCCCCTAGTTCCACCAGTAATTATTGAAAAGTCCTTGAAAAGCCCACAAGCCTGTAATCATAAACTACAGATTAGGCAAAGGTGATTTAAAAAGTCTGGACTGAGTGCAAGGACATTTGGTAAATGTCAATTAGAAAACACAAGAGCCACCAAAAAAAAAAAAAAAATCCCAGACTTTTATTGCTCTGAAGCACCTTTTGCACTCTGTAATACCTAAATCTAACTCATCCTCTTCTCACTTTATTGGGAGGTTTTTCTCAGAGCAGAGGTGCCTTTGAGCAAAGGTAGATCAGCCAGGAACAAAGTCTCACTGGTAAAGAATCTGAGAGAGGTTAAATGCTTGGGAAAAGGGGCAGCAAAGTAGGAGATGCACCATGAAAATATCAATACTCAGGGTTCATTATGCAGCCACTGGAAATAAAACCAAAGCAAGGTCTCCCTGTGTTGTTTAGTGCTGTAGCTGTCAGTGAAGAGCTCCAGAAACACAATGGACATTCTCATGCGACCTCCACAGACACAGGTGCATCTTACACAACCATCTTTGGACATGCATGAATCCTGAATTTTAAGGTTTGAAACCAAACTAGCAACTGTGTTAAAAACAAGGCTAAAACATTCTTATAACTATGAATTTAAATATCAGATCAAAAACCTCTTGTCCCAGAATCCACAGCATTTGCACCTCAGAGATCACTTGTGTCTGTAAGGTTCTGGTTTACTTTTCAGCTTGGGACTTAAAAATAAGTATTTTCTTTCACATTGTAATAAAGACAGTCACAAAACACCACAGCTTCTGGAGAGTTTTGTATACCATGAATTTAAACTAATCCTTAATTATTCATGTGTATAACATATGCCAAGGGCAGAAAAGATATTAAACAATTTAATAAGCCCATTTTTAATTTATAACCTGGATCAGGCAAAACTTTGCCTGGATGTGCTCCTTCTCCAGGTGCATCCAAGAATTTATTGCTAGCAAAACATTACTGTAAATAGTCCAGTGCTGTAAAGAACAGACAATCAGCATCCACAGTATTTGATAGAAATGTAACAGAGAGAGAGCACAGACTCACCAGTCACTGAGCAGAGTGACTTGGATGATGTCCTGCAGTGCTGTGGTCAAAAGCAAATGCATGAAAAGAGACTGAAGAACTGACTTCTGTCAGCTGAGGCAGGAGTGAGGAACTGAGAGGACCTGAGAGCAGCACAACACTCTCAGGGAGCAAACTGAAAACAGAGTTTTGGTATCTGAACCATTTAACAGTAAGCAGAGGCTGGGCCATTACTGATGTGTTTCAGTTTCTGCAATAAAAATTTCCAAACAAACAAATACAGTCAAGGAATACAGACAAAATAAAGAAATCTTACTGCTTATCAAAGGCACACACTCATGGCTTTTTCTCTTTACTTCACAAGTGCCTGGCTGAACTTCAAGATGCGCTTTCCTCTGAGCAGCATGGGAGTCTCTAACATTTCTTGTCCTTTGCTATTTGGTTTGCACACACATGTCTGACACACAAGTAAGCCTGACACATTTCTATGTGGGAAATTCACATTTATTCTGAGTAATATTGCCTTATTACTGCTCCTATTTGCTTCTAGAGCAGCAGCACTAAGGTGTTGTTGAGTGAGAGACCCTGCACAGACCTACAGTGTCTAAATCTTACCAAATCTCTCACAATCCTGTTAGGGCAAAGAGGTTCAAATGATCATAAGCACAATAAAGGGTAAAAAAGGGTAAAAAGGGTAAAAACCACTATGACACTATGATGTCCCCCTGCAGGTAGAGGGACATCATGCAGGTAAGGTCGTAATTATTGGTATAGTTCACAACTTAAAATTACTTCAACCCACACTTTCTTTGAAAAATAAATATGTATCAGCAGACCTCCAGACTTTGCTCAATACTCTAAAATTATCAATAATTGCCTTATATGTAACAGATGTCACAGAAGTGAGTCTTGAAGATATAGCTCTCATAAAATAAGAATGTTTTCCCTCAAAAAGGTGTTTCATATTTGAAAGAATTTGCAAAACATGAGGGATCCAGCACAAATTCCAGCAGCCCAGATCTCCAGGTCCTGAGAGATGCCTCACTGCTTGCCTCTCACTTGGCACAACAAACTCTGACATATTCCAGTCCCTGTCCAATGTGGTTCTGCAGGTTTGCCTCTGCACACCAGGGCAGGTGTGCACGTCCCTGGGAACTGTAACTCATGCAATAAACTGGTTTCTTTGAGGTCCTTGGAAGCACTGTTACTATTCTTGGGATATTTTCCACCAGCCCTTGCTAAATGATCCATATCCTCTGCTGCAGCTAAACAACAATTGATTTTTCTGTTCTTTCTAAGCACTGTCCCGTTGCCAACGTATATTTCTCATTTAAGTTCCTGGAGCATTTTGTTGCCTCTCCAGCTTAATCTTGCCTTTCCATAAACTTATTTTATGAGCCTCCCCATCTGTTTCTGAGATGTGTGTGCATGTTGTGTGCATCTCTCTCTCCAGCTATTACCCAGACAGGTGTATGTTTGCTGAGTGCACAGCATGTACATGCAGCCTGTCAGGAAAATGAGATTCTGAATCTGCTTCACTGCTGCTCCTGCTCCCTGCTTCATACCTGCGACCCCAATGAATCATGTTGGACACCCTGAATCACAGCCTGCAGCTCTCTCCCTGGTGCTACACAGATTGTTTTGAGACTACAATCTCTTTGTGTGCATTAGGACTCAATTTCTGGCCTATTCCTATTGTGGATTTTATGCTGATAGTAAAGCATGTTGTTAGCATCACATTCCTTCTCATCTGTTTGCCAAAGACCTGTAATATTGAAATACTGAGTGAGGAATCACTGCCCTGCCCAAGCCTCCTGCCTGGTATCAGCACCTTGGGGAGCTGCATCTGACACAATTAAATAAAGGTCAGTCCTAACTGGGTTTGGCCCTGAATAAAATGGATTCTCCACCTCTTTGAAAGGAAAAAAAATTAATAAGTGTCCATAGCACTAACAAAGGGCCTCATATTGACACGTCCCTGTTGTCAGGGTTTGAAATCAGCCCTGCTGGGCAGGTGTGGGCAGCAGCTCAGAAACTGCAAGAGCAGTTACTCAGGAGCTGGAGTAGGAGCAGGTTGCAAGGGCTGCTTTGTTATAGCAAAAAGCACAAACCCCACAGCATATTTTATGTTTTTGGGATGGTTTTGGGGACTCAGGTTAGCCAGAGACAGCAGCAGCCAGGTATTTCCTGCTTGAACTACTGGTCCCACAGGCAGGGCTCTGTGTCTGTCACCATCCCATCCCATCCTCCCAGCACTGTGCTTGTCATGTTTGTGGCTAGGGTTTAAAAAGAGAGCCCATAAAGCTCTTTTTTCACCCATCATCACAAAGCAGGATGCAGGATTCATTCCCAGCTGATTCATCCTGCAGGCAAGCCAAGGGTTAGAACACCTCACCGGATTTTGTGTCTTTTCCTGCCCTTTGGTGATTTCTCATAACAGAGGATGTGTTTCTCCTCTTAGGTCCTCAGCTGGGAATTTCACCTCACTGAGCTGCTGCTGTTGCAGGGACCTCTGACCTCCAGCATGCCTCCAGGCCCTCCTGCTCTTTTCTTACAGCACACCACGGCTGTAGCTTGTGATTTTTATTTCAAATCCTAAAGTTGTGCAGGGAAGTATTTTGTGCTTTATCACTGTGGGAAGCCATGGAGGATGGATTCTTTCAGACACTGCATTTACCCCCACCCCCAGCTCTTTCCAAACTTGTCTTTCCACAAGTTGAAAGCTTTTCTCAGTTGGAGTAAAGAGCTGAAAAGAAAACCCATTTCCCTCTGAGAGTTTGCAGAGCAGCCTGGTTTTTTTAGGAAGTGAGCATTCCTCTCCTGCAGATGGAACACCAGGATGACCAGCAAATGTAATTTAATCAACAGGGAAACAAATATTACCGCTCAAAAGCACCCATGAACTTGGAGAAGGGGTCAGGTGCCCACTTGACCAGATCTAAGCAGAGAGAGGTTAAAGTGTCAGGGAAGACACTTTCCCATGAGTAGCAGAAAAGTACTCCTGGAAGTACTGAAACTCTCATTAAACACAGCACAGGGTTAAGTGCTGGAGACCCTACTTAAGTTCAAGCATTCCATGCTTCAAAACAAAGAACTTTGCTGCCCTACAAAGGGCAAGATCCAGCCTGTGCCTGGCAATCAAGGCAAGGGTTCTTAAGTGAGCATTTCTAGATCCACCTATGCTCATATTTAATTTTTCATTTAAGTTTACTGCAAAGCAGAGAAAGAAATTGCAGCCCAAGGGTCTTTGCTACAAGATAGATTTTCCAAGGACCTTCTGCCACTGCCACTGTGCCAGGCCATGTGTCCCCAAGGGATGGGGGATGACAGAAAGTGATGGGGGAGCATCTCTGACATTGCTCAGATGTAAAAGTCAGGGTGTAAATAGAAAAAAGACCATCAAATTAAAAGGTTTGTTTTGCTGTTGTTTTTCTCCTCCCACCCTCAACAAATTAAATAAAAAGTCTAAAGACTACAGCTTGCATAATTTAACATGCCTGTAAACATGGAACATGCATAATTGATATTAAACAACATGCTAATCACCTCATAATGTGAACAGAGGGGCAACCTACCCTCAGTTTATGTATAAGTAACAAGATGGAAGCCTGCTGAGCTCTGTATAATAGGTCCCCCCCTCCCCACCCTTGCATTTGTGTCTCAGCATGATGGTAAACCACAGCTTAGGCAGGAAAGCTGATGTATTATTTATGCCAAGCTTTGAACTGAAATGCTTTTCCCTGTGTTATATAAATATATATATATTAGTCCTTCAAACACAGTGATTGATTCTGTCAGGTCACTGTGAGAACACATTCCCTGCTACCCTGGGAAGGAGCTGCCATGCAGGGAGCTGCAGCAGCAGTGAGGAGCTGCTCCCCCAGTGCCCAGACACAGCCCCAGAGCTGTTCCCACTCCTGCAGCTGCCTTGGGAACTCCACAGAGCCCAGGGAGTTGGACAAATGCTGCCAGCACAGGGAGCACTGCCAGAGAAGCCTGCAGGGGTGTCCTGAGATCTCTCACCTCTGCCCCCTTCCATTGCTGAATCCACTGGGGAGCAAAGGGCCAGGGGCTGCAGGCAACCAGAAAGTGCACCAGGATGCTGAGAGCAGAGACAGAGCTCCTGGTGACTTCAGAAGGAACATGGATGAGCTTAGAAGCAAATTTCACAAGAATTTTACCACATTTTGTTTTCACAAGATGATGCAACTGGGGCTGAGTAGAGCTAAGAGGTATTGAGCACAACACAGCAAAGAATCCACAACTGCCTTCCACCAGCTAACCCCACACACATGACTTTGCCTTGTCAGAGGTCTGGCTTTAATTAAAATCAATCTTAAATAATCTATATGGCATTTCATTAAATGTATGCTGAGCTAGACCAGGGCACTATCAGTACAAATCCATGTGTCCAGTACATGAGCTGAGAAGCTGAGGTCACAACAGGGCATTTTGGGCTCTCCATTTTGGAATGTGTTGTTTAAAGATGGAACACCAAATCATCTTTAACCTTGCCCCAGGGCAGAGCAGCTCTCTCCCATGCAATATGTTAGCCAGATAATTAAAAGACTACAGATAGCCACAAACAGATGCAAGGCATTTTGTTTTAATGCCAGAGCTGTTTCACCAGTGGCAATTTAGAAATTTGACATCAGTTCCAGCATGCCCAAATTGTGCTCTCAGCTGAAAAAGAGGTAAATATTTAACGCTGGAAGGAGTAAATAAATTTTTTTTAAAAAGAGAGAGAAACAAAAGGTAGTATGAAGTAAGAGATATAAGCCCTACAGGAGGCAGCTAACATAGCCAGGTTGAAAAAAAGTGGCTTTTCCATCTCTGAATGGAAATCATCCCTTTATTGTGATGGCAGTATTGCTGGAAATTGTGCAAACTCTAACTCCAGGCTCATTGCCACTGCCCCCTCTGTTCATCTATATTGGGCTGAATCTCCTTTAACCTGGTTCACATGAACATTAAATCTTACAGCATCAAATACTGTATTTTTACTGATTTGAGGAATTCTGGGCCAGGTGGGTTCCAAGGCTCCTGCACAGCACCTGTGAGGATGTGAGCACCAGAGGAGGCTCCAGGAGGGGCACAGCAAAGCCCTCAGTGAAAGGAGCAGGGTGGGCACACGGGCGGGGAAGGTGGAGCACAGGGAGGGCTCTTGGTGTGAGGATTACATCCCTGGGAATGAAATCCAGCTCCCAGGCAGATGGGCTGAGTTTGTTTATGAGCCTGGGCTGTGAGATCCTCTCAGTCCATCTGGCTGGCTCTGAGGGGAAGCATCCAGCAGGTACCCAGGCAGGACCAGGCTGCTCCAGCCTCCATTCCATCATTCCACACGGATCAGGGTGCTATCCAGCCTGGTGGGGAGGGTACCATGGAGGGGAAACACCAAGCTATGGAATGCAGCACTCTCTTCCTGATTAATGCTAATGACTAGAAAAATTCGAGTCTCTTGAGCAAACCCTGCCAAATTTCTGCAGTCTCTGCAAAGCCTCACTTATACAAAGATTACTTTACAGCCCTCTTACCACTTGCTGCTGCCTTATCATGGCTGCAAATTGAATTAACACATCCAGAGCCCTGCAGCACTGCCAGGGGATTTAGAGGTCTCAAGATCAACAGGAGTCTTCTTCTGAACTATTATCCTGACCATAACCACACTGATACTGGTGAGGGAATATACAACATCCTGCTACAAAGTGATGAGAGCCTTCAGGAGATTGTCCCAGAGGTACAGTAACAAGTACCCAAGTACTCAAGAAAAAAAAAATCCAAACAATAAAATACTTTTTGCAATGAGTTTCTGACAAGCAGTAATGAACAAGGGGTACCTTGGCTCATATTCATCCCCCAAATGAGATGATGGAGTGCCACCATGAAGACAGAGCTATGTACTAAACATCTGTATATGCAGAGAGTATTTCATATTATTCCAAACAAGTTTTCATGGTTCAAACACCTGGTATAGTCACCAATAATGAAAATCAGTGAGGGCACCCAAAATAAACCCTCAGCACAACTGTTTTAGTCTCATTTCTCTTAAGTGATGCAGGCATAATATCCCAAATTAAACACAAGGAATGAACTGAACTTTGATGTGAAAACTGTCTCCCAGTTCAGAGGGGAAAATAAAAACAAAGCAAGAACCTAAGGAGGGTAAAGGCGCTGATTTTTGCTTTTCCTTCAGCAGAGCCGGGCTGTCCCCACTGTGGGAGCAGTGGAATCACCCCATGGCAGAGCCCATTCCCAGCACAGAGTCCGTGGGACAGCACCGTCACCTAGTGGGCATCCGGGAGAGCACTGCCAGCATCTCCTGTGCTGGGACACAGCTGGGAGAGCAAACTGTGAGAGTGAACACCTGAGAGAGCACTGCCAGCATCTGCTGCCCTGGGACACCAAACTCTGAGAGTGAACACCTGAGAGAGCACTGCCAGCATCTGCTGCCCTGGGACAGCAAACTGTGAGAGTGAACACCTGAGAGAGCACTGCCAGCGTCTGCTGCCCTGGGACACCAAACTGTGAGAGTGAACACCTGAGAGAGCACTGCCAGCATCTGCTGCCCTGGGACACCGCCGGGAGCTCTGAGTGCCCTGGGCAGACACACCAGAGTCACTCAGCTCCTTATCACCTGCACCACAAGCCAGGGCAGGCAGCAGCTCCCTCTGGGCTGCCAGACAATCAGTCTGCACAGATTTTCAGGGATGGAGATGAGTCTATCGCACCCTCACCTGCTAAGTCTCAGATATTTATTTTTGGCAATCAATAGAAAGACTCATTTTGAATAAGGGTGAAGAGTTCAGGTAGGAAAATCATTGGCACACATACCCAGAGGGTTTTCCTGATTAAAGCTGCCACAGTACACCAACCTTAGAGATCACCTCTTAGTACTACTGCCCTCTTCCTAATAAAGCCAGAAAAAGGAACTTTTAGTGACACTAATCCATCACTAAGTTCTCCTTTGGGAGAAAACACTAAAACCACCAAAGGTTGCAAATACTCCCGAATCAGAGTGTTTAGGTCTGCATCCAGGTGTCATTCTGTTTGTTCATCACCATCAGCTTTTCTCTAGCCCTGTTCCTAAGACAATATTGTCACCAGGCCTTGCCTTTGGCTGCTAAACTTTGGACCTTTCTTCCAGAGGATGCATGGCAGTGGCTAAGACAGATGCCTCCTGTCTTAGCTGAGGGAAGCATGAGCAAAGTAATGAACTTTTACTATATTTTAATATTTTGTCCCTTTTTTGCAATTCCTCTCAGTGGCAGAGCCTGGATGAGGACAGAGCTAGGACTGGGAATGTCCTATGGGAGTTACAAACATTCTCAGTCTCTGATGTGCTGCTTGAAGTTCCTGGTTTAAAGTTGAGCCTCTGCTGTCAACACATCTGCCTAGTTTTGAGTTGTGTGATTTTTCTTCCACATTCCCATTCTTCTCACAGTCCCTCTTACAGTTTTATATCCTCAGCAAAATTTCCCTTTATAACCCAGTTTGCCCCTCCTCCAGAGATATTAACCCACTTCATTTGCTGCCTGCTAGGTGAAAAGATAAAAGGGCTCCACTTGTGTCAATTTAAACTCTCTCTTAATAAAGGGAACCAGAGCATTTATGCAGCAACTATTTACCTCCTTATGTGGTGTTGTAGCCAGGTATGTGCTCCAAGTTTAAAGCAAGCAGCTAAAATCCATTTTCTGTTTCTAAGAGAAAGAGTGAAATCAATTCCTAATGAGACTGCAAAGTCTCCATTCCCAGCAGAGGACAGAGCTACATTTACAGCACAAGAAAAGGTGGAGGTAATTCCAAAGATAATTCCAAGGCAGACATGCAGAACACAAATGAAACAGCCAAGATGAAGTGGGATCAGCACATTGGGATCAGCAATGATGAATGTGTTGTACAATCCTCATCAGATCCTGGGGGGATTGAAAGATGCAGGAAGGTCAGACATGCTGTTCAATTCTCCACTGTACATAGAGAAGCCCAGAACACTCCAACCTCTGGGTTCTACTTTTTGCCAAATATTTTACTCTTATGAGCTAAAATGATGCACTGATGCCTTCAAAAAATGCTTTACTTGAAGTTTCACCTTTTTTTAGTTTAAATCTATGAATGCAGTCAGAAAAGGCATTTTTCTTCACTCTCCTCTGTGTAAGAGTTTTTCTGTCTCCTAGATAAACACTTCTGCTCTCATCAGATAAATCTGGTGCTGGAAATCCCAGAGACATTGACTTTACTCTGACTTGAAGAAGCCAAAGCAACTACAAGTATTAGTTTAGCTTTGTAGTGCACAGGCATTCATTTAGCCACAGAGCAAAAAGAGTTTCTAAGCTTACCACAGCCTCAACTAATCTAAAGTTATCATCCCAAAAACCAGCAACAACAAAACAAACTGAAAAACATGCATTCAGCCTGCAGTATTTTTTTAGATGGGTAAGTGGCAGTGATTGAAAATCAGGAGTTGGATCTCTAGCATAAGAATAGCCAAGGAGAACCCTCACTATGCATTTAACTGTTCTCACATAAAATTATCCCAGAAGTCTCACATGGTGCCACTAGATGTCATTCTTGGACTTTCAGTTGAAACAATTGTTTGGGTTTTATTTTTTTCTCTAGTTGTTATGCCAGTTGCCACAAAGAATGAAGACCTTGCCATGATTCTACATCTTAATTTAATGTGATAGCTCCACAAGAATATATTTGGCTTAATGTTTATGGGAGAAGACACATGCCAAATTCCTCCAGTATGAGACAGGAACTGGTCTGCTCATAATTCAGCCCAGTATATAATCTTTTTAAAAGGAACACAGGCTTCAAGAACTTCTTGTTTAAATATTGATCTTATCCTCAGCATTGTTTAATCCCTCTAAAAATATTAGAGGAAAGCAGTGCTTTATTGTGGGGAGGCTCTATTTATTTGAGGGTTTTTTTGGTCATCTCCAATTTGCCAAAGCTGGAGGTGTAAATGAAATTATATTTCTGAAGTTCTTACTATTTAATGAAACTCTGATGGAGGCAATGTGCACAACTACCCACATTTTAAAATGCTTACAATTTCCACTTGGGAAGGGGGAACAAAGTGAGGGAACTGGGAGGCATTAAGCAGCAGGATTGCAGAGGGAACAGAGCACAGCAAGCAGACCAGGACAGGACACAAGGATCATTGCCAGCACCAGGCACCCACACGTGGCCATAGTGAGCACCATGCCAGAACTGGTGTGCATTCAGACACAAGGAGTGGTCTGGGGTCAGATCCAGACCGTGCTGCTCTAAAAGCTCAACTCCAGACATCATTATTCCAAGGCCAGGGCTACAGACAGCCCCCTAACACACAGGGATTTATAGTTTTTGCTGTGAAGGTTACTTAGATGCTTGAGTAAATCCATCTGACCCTTTTTCAAGGTTGATTAATCAAAACACTGGATAAACATTCCCTTGCTAGCAGCAAGTGCACTTGGGCAGGCAGCTCTGTGTCCCCTGAGCTGATCCCAGCAGGGAAGGTCACTGCAGCACAGGCACAGCCTCCCCTCCCCAGGCAGGAGCAGGGCTCACAGAAGCACAGCTTTCCATCCTGGCAGCACCATCCCAGCCCCTCAGCACCTTGCAGTTTCCCTGCATTCAGTTCTTTCAGGGACAGGGGCACAGAGCTGTCCCAAATGCCAGCTCCTCCAGCTGAGGGCTGATCCTCAGGGTCCTGTTGTGGTGTTGTTGTGGGTCCCCAGGACGAGGCAAGAGATGAGAATTGACTCCAAGTTCTCAGAAGGTTGATCTATTATCTTATTATATTATATTAAAAGAGAATTAAATACTAAAACTATACTAAAGAAACAGAAAGGATACATCAGAAGGCTAGACAAGAATGAATACTAAAAACCCCTGACTGACCAGAGTCCTGACACAGCTGGACTGGGATTGGTCATTAATTAAAAACAATTCACATGGAGCCAATCAAAGATGCACCTGTTGGTAAGCAACCTCCAAACCACATTCCAAGCAATCAGATAATTATTGTTTACATTTCTTTTGAGGCTTCTCAGGAGAAGAATCCTGACAAAGGGATTTTCCAGCAAATATCACAGTGATGGTCCTTTTTGCATTTCTGCAGGCAGGCAGGAGTTCACTGATCACAGCCCTGATCACAGTTTGTCCCTGAACAGAGTGCAATAACCAGGGTGCATGGGGTAGGCTGCTTTCCTCCCACTGATGTGCAGAGGGAGGAGGGTTCCCTTTGCCAGAGCTGCCTGGTGGCTGCAAATGAGCAAATGTGCTCCTGTCACCTGAAACCCCTCACATTTGTGCTGGCCATCACAGCATCCATCTCCTGTTCCACTTCCCACAGTATCTCTCATGTTTAAGCATGTGGAAGCAATGATCTAAAGGTCAATACTCCCGCTAAGAAAGGAAAAATATTGAAAATGTAAAAATTCTAATCTAGTCAGGAAAGAGGAAAAAAGAGCAACTTGCACAAGCAAGAGACACAGAAGAGAAAGCTGAGCACAATCTTTACACAGGGAAACAACCACAGGGTAATAAACAGATCTAAAGATGCAATTTGTGTGGAAAGAGAGCAGTTTTTTTACTGAAGGAAAACCATGTGTAACATTGAATTTGAAATAATCCATCCAGCATCCATGAAAGATCCCAGTCTAGCACTTACTCTCCTGAGGCACATTCAGAAGTGAGCAACTCATGTAAGGTTTATTTCATTTACTGCAAGCTACAGCATCAGCCATGGGGAGCCTGGTGGCCACTGACCAGCAGCACCACAGAGAAGCTCAAGATGAACTGAACAAAGGTATTTCTCTGGACATGAAGTCACCAAACCCAAAACCAGCTTGTTCTGTAGCTGAAGAAGCTGCAGCCATCCTCAGGATGGACACCCAGCTGTAATTCCAGCTCAGCAGCTGCTTGCTCTCAGTCTTGACTCAGTGTTTTTTATCATAGGAAGCTGCTTCCTATATAAGCAATCAACTTGACAAACATCCCAGCTGTTTCCCCCCCTCTGCACTACAGCAGCTCCATAAGCCATGAAGTCCTTCAGCTCCAGCATTCCTTCTCCTGACCAAGAAATAGGCCATCTGCAGTTGGAATTTGGGACACAGCATGCCATACCTCTCTCAGAGGCTGCCAGCACGTCCCAGTTCTGCTCTGGTGCTGTGAGTACAAGGGGCAGAGCAGCCTCCCTGCCTGATTAAAGCAGCCTTGATTTATGCAGTCGACTGGAGCTACAATAAATAGATTTGTAACAACACAACACAAGCCTGTTACAAGGGGTAGCTGGGGATGAGTTCAGGACAGGTGTTCTGCAGAATTTATAATCCACATCTGTAACATGAAGCAGCAGGCAGCTTATTTAAAATGACAAGGCTGGGGAGAGTCTGAACAGTCCACTTTTCCTTTTTAATTTATTTTTTTTTTTAATACAGGGAGGCTGGTGGGGAGAAACTCAGCCAGCATTTGCACTGAGCCAGTGGTCCCACTGCAGTTCTAACATGCTTAACATAGGGGAAAACATCTTAAGGGAGTGAGTGGTAATGGGCCATGAAGCATATGGCAGTGTTGTGGCATCTCAAGAGCCATATGCACAGGCCTACAAACTGTTGGGATGTGATACACTACAGATAATATCCGTGATAAATTATTCACTTAACCAAAAATTGTACATCAACCCTCAACAGCTGGTAAAAGCTGGATCCTTGCCCAGTACATTAAGGAAGTTTGCTTCCTCAAAGCTCTACTGTTCTTCAGGGGATTTGAATTATGCATGTTACCATGAAAGCTAATGCTGTACATATGCATTCAAAGTTATTATTAACCTCATCAGGCAGGGAAGGAGTGGAGCAGGCAGCTGTTTTTCTAGCTCATGTGCTTAGGATGTGGTGATGTTTTAAAGGACTTGCTGAGAGCAAGGATATAGGAGAGCTGATTTTCCCCTTAGAGCAGCTTGACAGTAGCCAGCTCAGCCTGAAGGGTCTCTGGGGTGGTCATTGACAGAGCCAGGCCTGCTCTGTAATATTTTTATACCACAAGAACTGAAAAGTAACATTTTTGGTGACCCACATTATAGCTGTGCTGTGCCTTTTATTTAAGGATCTTAAAATGCTTCCCAGACACGTGGGGGACAAGTCCCCACCAGCAGAGCTTTTACTTTTAGTGACAACACCAAACTCTACTGCACCTCCCAGAGCCCCTGCTTGAAGTGTGACTATTGCAGGGTTTGATTTTTTATGGACTGGCCAAGCTGTCTTTGCTGGCAATTACACCAGCAAGTAAGGACCTGAATCTTAAAACTTCAGCACGCAAAAATCAGCTTTCTCTCTGCAATGTGCAAGATCCAGGGTTTTTCCCAGCCACCAGTTCATCAGTCCCTCCTTTCTCAGCCTCCCCCAGCCCCTGGGACCACCTTCCCCCATCTGCTTTAGGGAATTGTCTCCTCATGACAATACTGTATATTTTTCCTCAAGCATCCAAATTCACCAGGCTCCCACCTTCAGTGTTTACATTTCATTATACAAATTCTGAGTTGAATTTGTTATTAAAGATGTAAAAAACAAACCAAGAAGCTTCAAAAACCTCTCCTTGTCCCCATACCAAATTCATTGGAGAAGCCTGACTTGCCATTAAGAAGACTTGGATTTTTTCTATGCAGCTTTAAGGCTGCATCTTCAAATGCTGCCTGCAGGACTGACATTTTCCTCTTCATCCCAAACAGGATGGAGCAAGGCTGTGGCACGAGCTGCAGCTGGAGAGCCTGGGACAGTAAAGGTAGCACCATTATCTCCTGCCTTGCATCCACGTGCTCTTGACATTCATTTTTTTGAAGCCCCCCCAGGCTTTCATTTCTCTCCCTTTCAACTATTTTGCTCTGCCAAGAGATTCAAAGCCAGGCTCTGTGGGTAAATGGCCAGCTGGTGCTACAGCAGAGTATCACAGGCTGGAAATGGGTTTGGAGAACAGTCTGGGGGCAGTTTGGCCAAATGAGAATGGGGAGGCAGAGCAGACTTGCTGCTGGGACTGCAGTAAGATTTTGTAGCATTAACTGAGCTATCCTAGCAGCTGCTGGATAGAGCAATAAGCTTTGAACGTGACTTCTTGGTCTCCTCTTCCAGAAAGACAAGCTAATTAAAAAGGGGTTAGAGAGAGATTATGTGGACCAAGGGGAGATTTCTGAAAGGCATAAAGAGCAGCTCAGCAGCCAGATCTCCCCAAAAGTCAGTGTGAATTAGGCAACTAACTCCCACTTGTCCTTTGAAAAGCTCTGCTTGCAGCTTTTAAAGCTTGTCCTCTGGTTAAAAATAAATAAATAAATGCCAATATCTTCTAGCAAAGCTGTGCATCGCTTAGAGACAGATTTCTGATCCCTTAGAGGATCAGTGCACACACACACTGTGCAGCAATTTTTGGTAGTTCTGTTCTGTTCTCGTGTTCCTCAGATGATCAATTGTGCAAACACAGCCCATGGACCCTGGCTCCACGTTCTGCCAGAGGTGTTTGGTAAGTGAGGCCAGAAACCCCTGGTGCTGTGCTGCACACAGGAGCAGCACTCACTGCCTGAATGAGTAAATCAAAGTGTCCCCATGTCTTCTGGAGACACAAAAGGAGGGGAAAAGCACCAAAGTGAGAACAAGGCTCACCCTCCTCCCCAAACAGCCCCAGCTGGCAGCAGCAGCTCTTTGCTGCAGCCTCTTCTCCAGGGCACCCTGGGAGGAACCAGCATC
Organism: Molothrus aeneus; assembly: GCF_037042795.1. Lineage (NCBI taxonomy): Eukaryota > Metazoa > Chordata > Aves > Passeriformes > Icteridae > Molothrus > Molothrus aeneus. Next base: position 8,150,998 of record NC_089663.1, on the reverse strand, counting down.
TCAGCTTGAATGTCAGTGTCATTTACACAGCAAATGTCACCTCAAGCTAACACCAGGAGCTTGTCAGGGCAATTCACCAAGAAGCAGCAACAGCAGCTCTTTCCCCCGTACATATATAAAAAATAGATTTATCTAAAATTGGATTTAGGCTGCGAAAGGTTTTCCAGTGATGACATCAGAGTGGTGAGTTTGATTTTACAGCACCAAAATCAACAAGGTACAATGGTGTGCACAAGCCTGCCATGATGTAGACACTGTTCTGAAGATGCAGGCAGTTTATAGTCAGTGCTGGCTCAGTCCCTGGCAGCTCTGGGCCCTTATAAACTCATCCATAGCTGGGCTGAGGATTGTTAGCACATTCTGCACAAGTGGCAGCCACTCCCTGCTAGCCTGGATTTTAGTTGGAAACAGGACAGTTTCTCTCCAGCAGATTTCTGATGCCTCAGCCCAAATGTCAGAGCTGCACCTCAGCACCTTAAATCAGCTGCCAGCCTGATGCCACCCCAGCACACAGAGCCAATCCTCCTGCAGAGATTCCAGCAGACACTCACACCAGGGCTTCTGGCAAGGGGAGGCAAGCCCAGCAGACAGATCCCATCTTCCCAGCCTGCAGAGGAGCTGCAGAGAGCCCTGCCACAGCCCATTTCCCCTGCAGGCAGAGGGAGGGAAGCTGGCACTGTGCCTGGGGAAGCCATTTCGGGTGCTTAAGGGGCTGACACCAACCCCAGAGCTGGTGCTTACAGCATTTCCTACAGACAGAATCTTACACTTGTAATAACCTCATCTCTTGAGCCACTAAAATCATGTGGTGGTTTTTTTAAGATGTTTATTATTCCTATTTTTCCTATAATTATTCCTATTTTTCCTTTTATTATTTTTTTTCCTATTTTTCCTTTTATTATTATTTTTCCTATTTTTCCTTTTATTATTATTTTTCCTTTTATTATTATTTTTCCTATTCCTCTCAAAATCTTTCCTGCAAGTTACCTGGGACCTGCAGAGCAAGCACAAGGGCAGTTTTTGGAAGAAGAATTACAGAAGAATTGCTCACCATCAGACAATAAGATGACTACAAATTCATTTGGTTACTCTAACCCAATCCACGTGCCTGACACGTGCAAACAAAACATCCACCTGTCGAATGGAATTACCTGTGGTGATGGGCAATATGTATTTTTATAATGTAAAACACAGATTGCAGCCTTCATTTCCTCCTTCCTTGACAGAATGCAGCTGCACAGAATAGAGACGTAACAGGGGAGCCTCATGAATCCAGAGCTAAGCTGCAGGAGACCAGGAGCAAATAAATATTTCACAAAGTGTTAGCACAAGACACGACAGCATAAATAAGTGTGAGGATAATGGCTCTGAATGCAATTTGGCTTAAGTCATCTGTGCCTTCAGAAATAGAAAGATGATTTATTTCAAGCCCGAACGACCTGAGAGGGAAGCAGTGGGGGTTTTCTTGGGTTATTTATTTATTTTTAATCATTATCTTTGACCTTTCTGCAGGCAGCAAAGGGAGCAGGGGTGCTGGGTCGCTGGTACAATATGTAGGTTAGCACTGGAAATATTTCTCAGGGGTCTGAGAGATACATGAAGTTAGCTGAGGTGATCAGAGCAGTCCCCAAAGCCCCTTTTGCTGGAACCTGTTAACTGTGAGCCCATGCTGTGGCCACAGCTGATGAAAGCTTTTACATTTAATAGCTCTCAATGGACATTTCTTCCTTCAATGCATCCAATTGCTTTTTGACCCACAAAAACTCAACACCTCCCCGCCCTGTGGCAGTGTCAGCACACTCTGTGAGGAAGGATGTCCTTTTTCATTTGGGCCTGCCCTCCAATCCCCCTGTAATCACACCCTAAAAGAGGAAATGTATGGTCACTCCCTATTCAGTTTCCTTGTTTCACTCAGGATTTTACAGCCCTTGGTGATATTCTCTTTGGCTATTTCTTTCCTAGGAGGAGATTCTTGACTCTTTTCTGGGTCTGCTGAGCCCTGCTTGAGTCAGAGCAGGGCCCAAACCCAACACACTTGTCCTGCAGCAGATGTCCCACACATTCAAACAGTGGCAGAACAAGGCTGGACATGTCAGAGCCTAAAATGAACCAAACTGCTGGAGTGAGGAGCACAACACTTCAAGCAAAAAACCTGCTGAAACAGTGCCCTAAATCTGACTTACTCCAAGATCCAACCCCAGGTCAGAGGGCTTGGCAATTACAGCAGAGAAAAAGCATCTTAAATGTATTTTTCATCTCAAGGCATTCCCTGGTTTTGGGGTTTTTTTATATTGCCACAGCTCATACAGAATGGTATGAGCTGTGGCAATATAACAATGGTAAGTCTTTTGCTGTCCTAAAAGCCTTCATCAAGCATTAATCCTTAATCAGAAATACTGGGAAACAGTAATGAAACAAATACAAAAGTCTGGAATTAACCAACTTTGAATGAACACAAACTCTGACCCACAAAGGACTCTCAGGTCAGCTCATGAGGCAGAGCATTGCAGGGTATCTCTCCCAGATAAGCAGGCTGGGCTTTCCAGCTGCACACACCCACTCCCAGGCACCACAAGAAGGGGTTTGTGTGTCCCACACTGCTGCACGCTGAGATTTCCACAAAGTCTTTGGAGCCTGGTGGTGCTTCCAGGCAGTGCCAGCCCTTCCCCAGCAGAGGAGCCTCTCCCCTTCCCACTGAAGCAGAGTTGGAATTTTCCCTCTGGGATGTCAGGCTGGCAGGATGCCACCCTGTGTCCCACAGAGCTGGTGGCACCCAGCCAGGGGCAGAGCTGTGCTGGCACCTCCAGCTGGTAAAAGCACAGTGGGAAAGGTAAAAGCCATGTCATGCTTTGGGTGAGAGTGAGAGGAATTGCAGATTTGTCTTTACAAACAAGCTGGGGGTCTGCTGGTAGATAAAACCAGCACTGGGAGATAAAAGAAACAATGGGAAGGATTCCACTGATTGATGAATTGAAAAAAGATATTTGCTTTTACAAATAAACTTTAGGTTTGCTGATAAATGAAATTAGCCATTGAAAGATGAAAGAAACAATGGGGAAGAAAAAACCCTAAATTCCATTTCAATTAACAATTAAAAGGGAGGGTTATATATTAGAGGGAAATCTTTGGTATCAGGCATATTGGGAAGTCTGAACTTCTCAAGTACCTCAGCCAATGGGGAAAGAGAGAAGGGAAAATTGGGATAAAAAGGAGGCTGCATCTTCCAAAAAACTGGAGAGACCCCAGGGGAATGCCCCATGGCCTCTCCCTTTATTCAAATAAAGTAAAAGGACTCCTCTGTCTCCTTTTTGGACATAAACCTCTGATGTTTGTGGATTAATTTTCCTAGCAAGAGGGAAGGGTTGTGCACAGCCTGCTGGGGGAGGAGGTGCCAGTTAGGATAGTGCTGTGTGAGCCAGCACAGCCACCTTCTCTCTGGCCCTCATCCCCATCTCTTGCTGCTGGAGGATGCTGCCCTGGCAGCTCCTTCTGGATGCTCTCTAACTCTGGAGTAGGAGGCAGGTTTGAGGAAGGAGTGCACAGATAATTATTTCCTCCTCTGAATTCCCTGCTGGATTTGGCAATCCTGCAGCAAAGCCTCAGTGAAAGCCAAGCAGAGGCCAGCCCTTGTTTGGTATTCCTGCTTTGAGTGACTGGCAATAACAAACCCAAACCCTGAACAACCCCTGGCTGAAAAAAAGGCAAAAAGAAACAGAAGCTGCACTCCTGGAAGTGCAATATCTGTTTGGAGAGTGTGGCTGGGGGCCTCCCCAAGGACACCAGGCAGAGCTGGCAGCTGAGCACGCAGAAGGGCTGAAATGCTCTTTAATGGCAAACCAGGCACTGAATGCCTGCTCTCTGCCCACAGATGGATGCACACCCTGCAGCTCTGGCAGAGCCATGGAAACAGCTGCCAGGACATGGGCACAGCAGCCAGCCAGGAGGCAATGCCACTCCTCTGGCCCTCGCTGCTCCTTGACAGCCACGCCAGGGCTGGAGCCCAACCCAGCAGCCCCGGCAGGGCAGGACATGCAGTGACACCCAGGAAAAGGCTCTCCCTGCCTCTGCTCACCCTCCTCTGATCCCCAGCAGTTGTCAACCAGCCCAGCACCCCTGATTTCCAGGACTGGAGTATTGCAGCTCCAGCCTAATTGAATCCAGCCCATCAGAGCCTGGGCTGGAGGCAGGAGCACAACAAACAAACAAACAAACTCTGCTGCCAAGGCCAAGGCTGGATGCTCCTGCCAGCCCTGCCTGCAGCTCCCACGGGCTGGCCCAGCAATCTCAGAGCACAGCAGGGCTGGAAATGTGGCTCAGGAAAAAGGATGGCCACGATCTCAGCTGGGATAACCTGGCTGCACTCCACTGGCTTCTGTGGAGCAGCAGCTATCCAGAGCAGCTGACAATCTAATCTAATTGCCCTGCTTTGGCCTGACAGAAGGTACACAGCTCCCAGCCACAGGGTGCAGGTCAAGGCCATGAACACACATATAGGAAAAAAAGCAAACTCTCTCCAAAAGAAATTGTCAAATTTAGTGAGAATATTGTCCAACCCATTGTCTGGTTCAGTTCAATTAAAAAGATGCTATAAAAGACTCATACTGCCAAGGACTGTACTTTAAGCACTTCCCCCTCCCTCTCTGCTCGTGCCTCCTTCCCCAAAATAAATTCTCTCATGCACACGTGCCCTACTTGCAAATGCTCACCCTCCACAAAGCAGTTTTATGAAGAGAACCCAATTACACCCAGGTAAATTGCACATAAAGAGCTCCACCCAGGGAAGTTATGTCATCCAAGATTAACTAGCCCTACTACCTGACTACCCAGTCTTTTTACATGGTACAACCTACCAATCTGTTTACAACTACAGAAAAAACCCACTACATCAAATAACATTCAATATCCAAAATTAGCTGTATTACAAATATTGTTTAATCCAGTGTCATGATTTATTGGTCTCCTCCCCCTGAGAGCTTCTACTGACCTCAGATTCACCTCAATGAATCTTGATTTTTGAATGAAAACAGCAGTCAATAATATTTACTTCCTATTGACTTCATCCTCAACAGCACAAGGAGAAGACTGAACTATTCCTGACCCCCCTGTCTCAGTTCTAATCACAGTGGTGAGATCCCAGGCCCCATCTCTGCAGGCCAGAGAGAGCAGTGACACCCAGCAATGACCCCACCAATGGGCAACACACACATCCACCAAGTTCATTTATGCAGAGAGGCACTGGATTTCCTGAGATCTCACAACCACTTCTGTGTGACAAAACCTTTAGTTTGAAAAAAACCTGATCCTGCTCCTGGCTAGTCACATCTGTTAAATCTATCATCAGGCAGCAGCAGCTTTAAACCATGATATGAAGACTTGCCATGAGCATCTGGCAGTCAAATTTACACAGCAGGAGTGATTCAATTGCATTCCAAGGTTACTGCTGCTGTTTATTTACACCTTTCCTGATGATCCAGAGATTTGAAATTGAAAAGCTGCCATGTGCTACTCCTCACCCCATAGGCCTTCCATCATCAGTCTGGCAGTCAGGTGTCTCTCAGATGGTCAAAGTCACAGGCTGGCTTAGCTGTGACTGTCAACAGGAAACCCAAACCCTTCCCATCACACCTAATGAACAGGCAGAGCCTCTCCGGTGCCAGGTTTATTCTCTGCCTGTTGGATTATCTAAAACCAGACTTGCTAGCCTTGATTTACACGTGGTGGATCCTAGGGAATGCATCAGGCTCCCTTGGAAACCCAAGCCTTGTATTTACCAACAATTTCCTATCTATTAGTCATTACTTCATTCTTAACTTTATTAGACTCCCTCCTCCAAATCCAGCTTGTTCTCTGCCTGACAAACCCAACTCAGCTGGTGATGAGCTGTCCTAGCACCGTCCCATGTTCCCATCACAGAGGTTATGTGTCCTGCCATGGCCTTTCAAGCCAGGCCTTGGAAAGGTGAGTCCATCTGCATCCTCTGCTCACCCCCGAAACCATGGCTCCTGCTCCCAGCCTCCCCAGTTCTGCTGCCATTTCCCAAAGCAGAGCTCCCACACCACAGCAGGTCCCTGCTCAGGTGTTAGATGTTATTGTTAGGTGTTAGAGTTTCCTCCTCTGACCCATCTGCCTCTGTAGAACTTTGTGTCTAGACACATTATCACTCTCTCTTTACAACAATAAGCACTAAACTGAGTTTACATCCCTCATTCTTGGTGCCATGGGCTGCAGGCAAAGCAAATGTCACCATCAGGGAATGTGGGCAAGTCCCACGTGGCCAGCAAAGCCAGTTGTGACAACACAAACCAACCTGCATCCAGCAGGCACCAGCTAAAATAGGCCAATTGCCTACAATTTTTTTTTCCCTGGGTACATTCAGGCTCAGGGAAGCAGTTCCAGGTTACCCCTCATTAGGCAGATGTTCTTTAAATGATTTATGCTTCTATCAAGCTTGATATCCCCACAGAAGATTGTTAGTGAAAAGCTCTGTGTAATCATTTATAGTGGGATTTATGATGTTTAACTTAGGAACTCTCTGCAGGCCCTCTAACAGGATGGAGGTGGGCTGTGGGCAGTAAAAGGTCAGTCCCAAAGGAAGCCAAACACGATGCTAAGAGGAAACTAGAATAGGGCTCTGAAGGGCTTTGTTCACATTAGAGGGGAAGCAGCACAGACTTTAATCATCCTTGCCAAAGGCATGCACATGTGAGGAACACAGGAACCAGGCAAGATTTTGCCTCAGATTTTCAAGGTTGGTGGTAAATGTGGTTTTAGGCTGGTTATTGGCTTAATCTTGCCCTCGTTTCTTCCTTTTTTTATATTCAGTTGCCTCAATTACAGTCCTGTATTGAGCAAGGAGTCATGCAAATGTTTTTGTTTGGTTAGGGCTTTTTAATGTTTTTAACTTATTTGCAGGCCAAAAAACATACCAAATCTAAAAAAAAATCCACCAAAATATGGGATAAATAGTGAGTAACTGATTACACCAGACTTTGGTCCCCTCTTGCAGCACTAGCATACTCAGAGGTGGGAAGAGCTGTTAAAGGCATCTCAAGGACATCTGCTAAACACCAGGATATTCTGGAATTAAATTTCAAGTTTTAGTAATATTTTTTACTTCCCTGTTTCTTCCAGAACTGGGAGGTAAAGTGATAGAATACACCCAAAAGAAAACACAAGAAAAACTCGGTAACTCCAGAAGCAGAAATTCCTGACAGTCTCCTGGGAAAATCCTGAACTTTTCTGCTTTGCAGTGCAGCCCCTCAGTGCTTGGATAATTCAGCTGTTTGCATTTTACCCACTCAGTCTAACCTGAAGCAGCTGGAAGTGCCTGCTCCTGCAGCCCAGGACTCTCACAGTGATAATTCTGGGGCACTTGAACCACCCTTTCTCCAGTCTGAGCTAATGAAACCCAGCCAGACCCAACAGCATCACTGGGCAGGCCGGGAATGTGCTAAAGAAAACTGAATTACAGCTCATCTAAGCAAAGAGCATTATCCCAAAGTACCTGGGGGAAGGAGCAGTCAGCCTGGATTCTCCTCCCCAGCATAGCCACAAAGGGTCTGCAGGGCTCTGCTGGGCTCAGTTTCCTGCTTGCTGCCTCAGTTTCTTCACCTGCAAGATGCGGTTTTGTTGAAAATCCTGTTTCCAGAGCACACTGTGAACGCTCTTACAGGAATGGAAAGTTTACAGATCTATTACTGGTTTTATGCAAAGCATCCATGGGACACATTGCTCACAGTTCCATGCAGCAAGGGATGCTTCCCACCCCAGAGAGGGGCAGGCAGAGCAGCCTGGACATCTCACAGAGGTGGGAGGGAGCAGCAGCAGCTCCAGCAGCTCAACCCCTGCTCAGCACCCCCAGCACAGCCTAACCCTAACCCTGGGCAGGTAAATCAGCCTAGGGTTAGGGATGGGCCCAAGGAAGAAGCTGTGGAGGCAACCATGCTGTGGCAGTTTTGTGCTCCCCTTGGGATGCCTTTCTCAGCTGCAGTGTGCCAGGAGCTCGGGTTAGGGTTGTGTGGGCAGCTGGGTTAGGCTGTGAGGGCAGCTCATTAACAGAGCTCCACCTGCAAACCTGGCTCCCCCACAAGCTCCACAGGCACCCTGAGAAAAGCCTCACTGCTTCCTTCCCACCCACTTGTCCCCCAGGCCAGCTCTGCTGGAAAATCCCATCCTCCCTCCCACACAGCACAGAGCAGGGCTTTGACAGTTCCTGGAAGAAAATGTTTTAACCACACACTTGCACCTGCAGCCTGGCCCTGCGTGTCACAGAATTCAGAATTAAGCAGCACAGCTATTGTAAAAATGAGTTACAGCACAAGTTCCTTCATCTCAGTCATCACAAGGGCTATATCCCACTCCTGTTTTGGTACCAGATGGCTCAAGGTCTATTTTTCAACAAGTGCTGTCTGCTACACTTGCAGCAAGTCCTTTGAGTTACAAGGCAAATCTCTTCCCTTAATATCTTTTTCATCCTTTCCCCCTCCCCTCTTTGAGCTCACAAGTACATCTTTTCTTAAGAAACAGAAAAAATCTATTATTCTTCAAAGGCCCAGTTGTGTCCTTCATGTACTGAAGTAGTCAAAGAATATTATGGGTCATTTTGTCACCATGGAAACCACAAATAGACCTTCAGGGTTTTGGAGAGGTGATATTATTTTGGAGAGGCTGTGCAGGGCTCTCTGACAGAAAATAATAGGGATGGCAAATCAAGGAGACCTTTTATACAGACTGTGTGAAATGCAAAGGGTATCAAACATCATTTCTCTGCCACCAAAGACTACTCCAGGCAGCAGTTTAATATGGTATCCTCTGACAGCTGAGCCCAAATGGAAAATTAATGAGGCAGCATGATATATGAGTCTTTTTAAATCTCATAACCAGCCTCCTTTATAGAATAAAAATGGCCAAATCAGTTTAATATTAGTGGAGAGGTTCTCTGTGTGTCTTTCTTCTGAGCCTTGTCAGTGCAGTGCTGAAGAGACAGTTTTGGTTTATTGACTGTGTAAGTCCAGCTGTTTTCAAGTTTTGGACTGTCTAAATCAAGATAATTCTGAGCTTTATTGGTTTATCAAAATACAGTAAAGATATGAAAGCCTAAGGAACAGCTGGGATCTCAGAGGGGCCTCATCCTGCATTCAGGAGCCCTCAGTGCCCTGTGTTGGTGGCCTGGGACAGCAGCTCCTCCTCTGCCTCCTGCCAGCAGGGCTTTCCCAATCCCACCCACCAGAACACCCCCCAAATTTGTCATTTCTGTCATGAAAAGAGGGACTTAATGCACAGTGAGAGTGCTGGCTGCTCTGAGAAAAGAGCAGAAAACAGGAGAGCACCTTGAATTAAACATAACCCACCTCAGGTTCAGTCCCTGCCCACGCAGCTCTCTCCTCTCCCACACTGCTCCAACAAAATCCTTTGGGGTTGACCTTGTTCTTCTGCAAGGGAAACTCCTAACTGCATAAACAACTAAAACCATGCACTTCTCAGGCCAGAAGACCCTTTCTGTGGGCATTCTGGCAACCATATTCTCCCAACTGTGTCCCAAGCTAGAGACCTACAGAGAAGAGAGCAGAAGCAACTGCCAACAAAGTTCTCACAAAACTACATCATATCCTACCTGGTGATAGATGAATTCTAAACCTACTGGGTACTCTGACACTTCCAAGGTGTGTCTAATTCTACTCTGAATTAGAACAAAACCTTAAAATCTCAAGTCATTCTGCAGAACAGAAATTTCAAAATGCTTCTGTGTTTAGAAACAAGCAACCATTTCACTGAAACACTGAAAAAAACAGCTCAAACAAAACAAAGGAGTCAAAACAAACACTCCTTTCCAAAGTTTTCTGTCAAAACATCTTTAGATGAAGGTGAAATAGACACCTCCATGCAAAATATTTCAGTTGCAGAAGAAAAAAAGAGCTTCCTTTCGAAAACTGCTTTATAAAATACACCAACTCTGGCAGCTTCCTCCACAGAGCAGGTGTAAGCAGATCCATGGCACACAATCACCCACTGTGGCTCAGAGGTTGTGCTTTTCCTGCCACCCCTCAGCTGGAACAGTGCCGTTATCTGGGCACCCTCAGCACCCAGACCTCCAATAAAACACAGTGCCCTAAAGACTGGAACTTCACCATGTGAAAGCAGAGGGATCACCAGAAGTCAGACAAATAACACTTGGCTAAAAGTGAACCCTCAAGAAAGAAAACAACAAGCATTCAACACAGAGCAACAGAAGGAAACTGCTGTACCTTTCATTGCCTTGTTAAGACAACCTCAACCTCTCCAAAACACCACACTGGCTGTGGCTCAAACACACTGATGGCACTTTGCCTCTCATTTTACAACTTACCCAGCCCTGGTCCTGCTGAGCATCTCCAGTAAGGCAGAACATTCCAAGCAGGCTTGGAGGAACTTGAAGTCACAGCCCTTCACTCCACTCCACCACAGATATGTGGCTGTTTTCCTGATTCCTAGCCCAGTAAAATCCACAAGCAGAGGGGCCAGGGCAGCACATGCCAGGGCAGCACCATCAAACAGAAGGGCAGGAACCCCTGATGAGCTGTTGGGCCAGTCAAGGAGGAATTGGATGCACCTGTTTGAAAAGGGGTGGGCAGCAGAGCATCAACCAAGCCTCAGTAATTTCAAAATTGCCCAGTTTGATGTGTTTAAGAAGGATGATATGGGGGAAACAGGGATATAAGAATTTAAAAATAAACTTTCATGATTTCCCTCATTCCCTGGCTCTTTTGAAAGACTGAATGCTTTGCTTTCAACAGTGCTAAAAGCTCCCACTGCAACCAATGTTTGATGCACAGATGACCCAGCTCCTCCAGCACTTTGTGGAACCTCCTGCACCTGTGCCAGGCAGAGCCCATTTTTACCTTCATAAATGTAGTTTTCCAACAGCATTAGGAATGTGGGTGCTATAAGGTGGATGTGGAATAAGAAACACACAAAAAGTAGCAGAGAGAAATGTTAGTGTGAAAGCAGGACTGCAGCTACACCAACATCCCAGGTATCAGAAACATGGGAGATGAATTCTGGTGTCTGTCCTGGGAGTTTCATGGAGATCCTAATCTGTTTCATTTCTCTAATGAACAGCATGATAGTATCAATAAATGTATTTATTGGCCTAACAACATCTCCATTCCTATTTCATCAAGGCTTCACTCAGAGGGTGGGAAGACAGAAGGTCATTTAATGTTTCACGTGAAAAAAAAGTTCATTGCCCAAAGCAAACAGTAAATGTGGAATAACGTGTGCTTGTTTCCTTTATCATCTGGTGCTGTGTTGGTTTTGCTCAAGTTGTAAATGGCTGTTTTGTTCCAAGCTCTCCTGCTCTTAGCACCAGTGGCTGCACACAGGCTGAGCTAAGATTCTGTCTGCTTTAGCCATCCCCAACAGGCAGCACCACATCCTCAGAGCAGGGCTTGAAATACGGCCCAGTGTCAGCAGGAACACAGCAGCCCAGTGTTTAACTTCTTACTCCACTAAGTACTTGGAGACGTCTCTTTCCCTAGGCTCCCTAAATGCTTTATAAACCTTTATAAACAGGCAGAGTGAAAAATCAATGCAGAGATACTGTGGGGAGGAAGAGATAGCAAGGAAAGGAAAGACAAACTCAATGAAAAATGAAATAGTGCCCATATATTTGCTACCAGCAGCCTTGCTGTTCCAGGGCTTTTTCCTCACTCCTCCCTGTCCCAGTCTTTCTGTGCAGGAGGCAAAAAGCAGGATTTTGTTCTGATCAACTGCAACAAGCAATGTGGTTTTAACAATGGGAGTGTTTTCTCTTCTTCCTTGAACTAAGATTAGGTTTGGAAACTTAGAGAGTTCTGTAAATAATTCCAGGCTGAGCTCTGAGCTGCAGTGGTCACTGCTCAGAGCCTCCCTGGAGCCCTGGGGTGAACACTGGGATCCCACCCCCATTTCAGAGCTTTTGGGGAGAGGATGAGCACAGACATGTGTGGGGAAGCTGGGTGGGGGGATGAGCACTGCCAGGGCCTGTGGGTGAAATCAGTAGGGCTGTACAGGCATAAAACTGAGATGAGATCAACCAGACCCCACTGCAGCCTGCATTGCTCAGGTGAATTCAGAGACTTTTAAAAAATTATTAAATGTAATTACTCAGCTATACAAGCCCAGCATAGAAAAGACATGGTTTTGCCCTGACATGCTGTGGGAACTTCCCTTTTGCCTTCCCCAGGATCAGCAGCAGAGCCTGACACAAGAACATTTGCTGGGAACAGGCTCAGTGCACCTTGCCCAGGTGCTGTGTTTCTGTAGCCCAATGCAAACACTGTTATCTCCCTTACCCTGGCAGACTGCTAATAACAAGTTTATACAGTTCATCTTAAACAAATATTGGGAAAGTCATCCTTACAAGGTCTGCTAAATTGCAGAGACGTCTGTGCAATTGCAGCTGATGACACAGTGTGGAATTACACAAAGGAAGGGGTCAGTGCCAGTCAGGCTATTTCTCAGAGCAGATTGCATGGAGGTCTCATTTAACACTGCCAGATCTGAACATGTGCACTGTATAAAGCAGAGCCTTTATGGTTCTATCAAAGGTCCCTAATTTGGCTCTAGGAGCCATCTGCTGATTTAATAGGGGATCTGGATTGTTAGGTTGGGTTTGGTTTTTTGGGTTTGTTTTTGGTTTGTTTTTTTTTTTTTTTCATTTGTTTAAACACCTAAAGCTTAGGCATTTAATAGAGAAAAATATTGCAATAAGTTAATCCTCAGTGTGGTAAAAAAGGAGAAAATGAATGTGTTCAGCTTTGTTTAATTTTGTCTCCTAAGCAACCAACATATTGGATATTGTGGGTACCAAACCTTGAGTGTGTGGAAGTCATTAAATTAGCCCTTCCAAGACTGCTGCAACCATATTATTAGGAAATTTCAGATGAATTACACTGTCAAGACTGTTAAGTATCACCTTGTGCTTTTATCAGCCACTAATTAAGACTGAAACAGAATGTTAATGCCCATCTTACTTTGGCTAAACAAACAGAGATAATACTCACAATGCCAGCTATATTTAAATAGGCCCAACACCCACCATGCACATTACTCCTCTATTTCTTCACACAGATCTATGTGATCATTAAAAGCCCCCTGATGCCAGAATAAGGAACCTTGAAAGGGGATTTCACCCCCTAAGCACCGTGGGGCTGGTGACATTCCCATTTATCTCCCAAGGTAACAATCTGAGAGCCTGCTTCAGGAGGAGCACAGTGAGAAATGTGGGCTCAGCCACAGCCCCAGAGCTCCCTCTCTACACACAGGTGATTTGCTGGGAATTTATTCAAAACCTGAGCTGACACAAACCATCACAGGACCTAGTTTGTGCCAGAGCAAAGCAAGGATTACACAGGATCATTCCAACAGCTCAGGCTTTACAAACACCAGGGATAACCCCAGAGGTGCTCCCCAAACCCATCCTCCCCCCCTCCCTCAGGTGCAAGGGCATCAGCTTTCCAGCAGCAGAGCAGAGGGAAGGCTTCATCTGATGCAAAATTAATGCAGTGCCACTGAAATCAGCCCACACTCACCAGGGCTCCAATTCAATCACATTCCCTCATTTATAAAGAGTCTTGAACAAACATTTAATGTAAAGGTCTCAGATTTCTCATTTCAAGGGCTGTGAATCTCACAGGCAATCCAGAGAGCACAGGAACTGGGCAGAGGTAATTATCTTAAACTGGAAATCCCCCTCAGGACCCTGGGGGATTCCAGGGCAAGCAAGGAGTCAGCAGCTGAGCACTTCCCCAGGACATTTTGGATGAAATCAAGGGCAGTTTGAGCACTCACATGTTGAAGCAAGATTAGGAATGACCACTGGATGTGACAATTTACCTTGCCACCAGGATTTCTCCAGGATTTACTTTTTGCCCTTTATTCATGTAGTTGTTTGCAGGTCAAACATGTTCATCTGTTTTACTTCCCTGATTCAAAGTAATGGATAGGAGCACAAATAAGCAAACAAATCCACCTCCCCCCCCCAAAAAAAAGAAAAACAAACCAAAACCAAACCAAAACTAGAGACCCAAACTTATAATTTTTGTGTTATAGCAATAAAGATGAGAGAGAAAACAATTTGCCAACCAATTTACTGGAAAACCATGGTACATCTCCTGCTACTGCATAATGGAAAATGCTTTGAAAATGGGTTTCCAGATTTCCCATTTGTGGTGAGCTGTGAGCACACATGGATTTAATATCATGGGTAAAACAATTAGACAAGAAAAGGTCTGCCTTGAGTTCATAATATCTTGTGATCCAAGGTGATTCCTTCTCATTCTCAGTCCATGGTTCAGACAGACCTGATGCATTTCTGAAGCCCAGGGGGGAAGAGGATCCATCTTGTCCAGCACATCTTAGTTCAAGGATGAGGGATTAAATTAGTGATGAATTACACCCCGAATGAAAGCAATCCTTTTGATGTACATTCAAATACAATGAATGTGTGTTCTCCCACTGCAGTCAGCTGGGGCAGCCACAGCCTTCATAACCATTAGTTATCCCCTAGGCCATCAAATAGTGGAGCCAGTGGGGCAGCAGCAGATCCCTGGCTGGATCACACACAGAATATGACTGGAATCCTGAAGCCAAAGACTTACTGCTGTCTTTTGTGTGATGGCAGAGGTTGCCCCCTTGGTGCTCAGAGGGACACAGCTCAGAGCCAAGCCCATCCCAAAAACCCCAGAGTGCTTTTGGTTATGGTGGTGTGAATTGCAAAGAGCACGAACTGGACCTGTCCCCAAGAAGAAAAGGGTGAGTACAGGGGCAAAATATCAACAGATCTAAAATTCCTGCAATTAGCAGGCTGCAAGAAGAAAGCCAGGAAGAGGTGGGAAATTAGAGAGGAATGAAGCCTTAGCCTGGGAGCTGGGCCTGTAGGTGTACAGGGATAGACCAGAGAAAGCCTGATGCAAAACCTGGCACTGCAATCTGACACTCTGATTGACCTCTTGGAGGAGATAACTCAAGAGTCTCTCTGTTTTTGTTCTCTTTAAATACATGTACAGTCTGCTCCAGCTGCTTGGCTCTGGTGTGAGCTCAGGGTGCCAAGCCAGACATATTTGGCTTTGATACAACATTGGCTCAGCCTTCAAATAAACCACTGCTGTATTGTCATTAGGAAACAGGAGCTCCTGAGTGATTTCGTGGAGAGGTCTCAGAGCTGCAGTCAGGGCTGGGGCACAGCCCAGCCCAGCCCTGGGGCTGAACGTGACTGGGAGCAGCAGCTGCTGGCTGGAGGCAACAGCCTGCTGGGGAGAAACCTCTGTTCCCAACATCTGCTGTTTATTCCTCAGCCTCACATCATGGGTGACACACAGAGCAAGTGCACTTGGGACAATCTGGATCTCAAACTGATGGCCTGGTAGGATTTGGGTCTGTTTTAATTGATTAAAGCATTTTTAATGAGTTTTCTCTGCCCCAGCCTTGTGTTGGTAATGCTAAACCTGAGCTACACAGGAGCTCTGCTAATTCATTCACTCAGTTAAACTTGGGTCCTCCTGCAAGGCCAGGATTAGCAGCCAGGCTGAGCAGAGTGAGGGCAAGGCCTGTCCTCTTGCCACCACAGCACTTGGGACTTGCCTTGTGGCCATGGCCCTCTCCCTTTCCTGGCAGGATCACACTTCCAACACTGCTGACACAACATCTCCCCTCTGCCTGGTCTGTGCCAGATGTGAAATTTGCTGTCAGCACCAGCCAACTGCAAGAACCCATCAGGCTTGGGGTCACAAGTAAAGCGAGTCCCTCCTGCCATGCCAGTGAGGCCATTCTCTGTTCTCTGTATCTGCACCACTCACCCCAGGGCATGGCCACGGTGGGAGATGAGAAACTGGTGAGGTTTGACTGCAGCAGCACACAGGGAAGCAGCAGCAGAACAGGATTGAGTCAGAAATACCTGCCAGAAGCCAACAGTGATCTTGTTTCATCTGCTGACAGAAACTGTGACAACTGTGTATAATCTGCCTGATTTTCTCTACCCCAAATAGTCTCTAAAACAGAAGTAGTTTAGCTTCTACAGGAGCTGGCACAAGAGAACAGAAATTTGACTAGACAAAACACTGACCAGGGAGGAAGACTCCTCACCCTCATTCTTCCCATCTCTCCAGCATAGCAGAACCAGAAAAGCAAACACATCCAGCAGACTGTTCCCCTGAAGATGGGAAATGAAAGAAGGGAGACACAGAGAGAGACTTTGTTCTATTTTTAAACACTTGAGAATGGCTCCAGAACTACTGAGAATGGCATTGAAAGCACTCAGTAAAACCCCCCCCAAGTGCACATCCAAACTCCAGCTGGCTCCAGCACAGGCTTTACCCCAGAGGAGGCAGGGATGTTTTCTCTCCCTCTCCATGGGTGGCTCATGTCCCCCAGACCGGAGTGAGGAGCTGAGAGCTGGGAGGAGGCTGCTGCACTGCCCAGCCTGGCATCTACCCCTCCCCATGCCCTCGCCCCTGTGTCCCACACAGCAGCACAGCTCTGCCTGCCCCAGCTGCTGCCCCCTTCTTCATTTTGCCTCCAAGCCCTTGGAGGACATTGACATTCCTGCTGCAGATGCCCAGCAAGCTGCAGGGCAGGGGAAAATAGGGGGAAGAAGTATGTGAGCAGCAGAAGCCCTGAAAGGATGGATGTGCACTGCTCTGAACTGCAAAGGGTGTGCTTGCTGGAAGCCAAGGGCAAAACCTCTGAGTGATGTCAAAGGATTCAGCATTTTTACTCACTTTCCTGAGTTCCCAACATTATCACAACAGTCTGGCAAACTTTAGGAGAAACTTATTTAAGATGTGAGAGTAGGCTTTTCCAATCATATTCTGGGATTTATGCAGGGTTGGGAACTAAATTTACAGCTGAGTTATGGATTTCATCAAAAAATTTTCTATTGAAATGAAAAATGAAAAATCAAATAACTATCCAGATGCTAATGGAAAGCAGGTGTTGGGCTTTAAACACGAGAGCATTTACTGGTTTAGTCACATTAATATTATGGTTGAGACATACTGTACTGATTACAGCTTTAATTTAATAAAACTCAGTGGTGCAGAGCATCATATCCTTTATTTACACATGGCACCCTTCCTCTGCAGAATGGAACCAGAAGAAACAAAGGGACTTTGACTAAGTGAAATTCACCTCAGATTAAAAAAAGCACTGCAAAGTTTAAGGTTTTGATAAACAACATAATGTGCTGCTGAACTAATGGCACCACTGTGTTGGGGGTGTTAATATCGATAAATGTCAAGGTTCTGATTCTGTAATCCTGCACTGCCTCTTCCCCATCAGAGCTGATGGTTCCTTTTGCCCTTTTCCTCACATAATTATTGTACAATTTTGTTTGGAAGGACTCTGGGACCTTCTGGTCTTGCCCAAGGCAATGCTGACTGCAGTGACAGTCTGAGTTTCTCGGGACAGTTCCTTTACCAGAACAAACTGCTCAGCTCAGGGACTTCCAGCCACTGGGAGTGACTGTCAGCACCTGCATTCCCCTTCTCCATTCATTTTTTCCCTTCTGTTTCAGGAGGAGCAGGGCCAGGACCACGTTCAAAGAAAAGCTTGGTGTTTGTGGAACACAGTGCACTGCCTGCTCAGGTCAAGAGGAAAAAGCAAAGGCCATAAAATTAACAAAGAGAGAAAATTTTCTGCAAAATTAGGGAGAAAGGTGTTATGAAAGCCTGCATTTAAAAAAAGGAAAAAGCCTCAAGAAGTCTCAGAACGCCTGGCCAACCTTACAACAAAATAGAGGAAGAAACCGAGAACGCAGCAATGACTTTGAAAAGAGAAGCAGCCAAGCAGTGCCACAGTGTGAGTTTACTCCATAGCACCTTTCTCAGTGTGGAATGAACCCCCAAACAAAGCTGCCACTTGGGAGCAGGCCCTGGATCCCCCTGGATCCCCCCAGGGATGACCAGAGGAGCTCCCGAGGGCTGCTAGGAAGGGAGGGGAGGCTGATGGCCACTCCTCCCAGCCTCTGGAAAGCAGTGTTTGCACAGCCCCCAAGAACAATAGCAATAACATTCTATTGTCTCTAGGTTTTAGAGCCACTAAGACTAATGAGTTCATTTATAGCCCTGATGGAAGTAATTAAATCTGAAAATCAAAGCACAACATTCTTGTTTAGTGCTCTTTGAAACCAATATTCTAATGGAATGCTATCAGCAGCTAATTGAAGCACTAATCTTGCCCAGGGTTGGGCCCATTGCCCAGATGGCTCATACATCATTTTCTAGTCTGGCAAGCAACATATTGCACTGGCTGGATGAAGCTGAGATTAGATATAGCTATAGGATACAATGGAAGAACAAGAATTTTTCCAATCAATATTTTGATAAAATTGATATTTAAAGTCAGTCTGCCAATAAACTTCTTGCTGAAGTACAAGGACACATCCTTGGCTTTATAAATAAAAAAAAAATCTGCTGCCTTATGCAAATAAAAGCTCCTACCAACTGGGTAGTAATAGCAATACAGAAACATTAGCAAGATAAATGCCCAGTGAGTGCCATGAGGACAACAGGGAAGCTAAAGAGCTTAATCTTCCTCCTGGAGCTGAACCACTTAACAAATAAAAGTCCCATTTTTCTGCTGCAACATGTCCTTTCTTGAAGTTTTTGCATATTGTATGCTCTGTCAGGGAGAGGAGGGCAGGAGGGTGCAATGGTGTGTAAAGTACAGCTGACAGGGATGTCTGAGGAGGCAGCAGGATTCTTGTCCTGAGATTAATGAGCTTGGGGTGCAACATTCTGCTTTTCCCAGGACTGGAAGTTCAAAGTATCAGGAGCCACGTTACCCAATCTTATATCCAAGCAGTATCATTTCCATGTTTTCCTGGCAGCTGTTAATTCCTTTGTGAAATTCAGTAATAGGACAGATGTTGGCATTTTAGTTATTCAGCAGCTCTGGCCTCTATGATCAGCTTTTCCTACCTTTTCCTGGTTTCAGCTGTGGGTGTTTGCCCAGGCAGAGCCTCCCCTGGTGTCAGCACAGAGCTCAGAGCTCAGAGCCAGCTCAGAAAGGGCTCCTGGGGCACAGGGAGGCAATGGAGCAAGAGAACTGCAGAGCATCCTTAAGGAGCCCGGTGATCTGTGTCTGCCCTCTGAAAATGCTGTGTGAACTCCAGCCTGGAGCCATGAATTAAGGACTGCTCTCAGCACCCGTTTCTCCCTGTCAAGCACTGCACAAATCCTGTGAAAATGGGTTTCCAGATTTCCAATCCTGGGGTTTGTGGGCAGCACAAACTTGTTCTGCTTCTGTACTTGAGCTTGCTGCTCACACAAACCTTTGAAACTGTACAATTGTCTGTGCCAGCACCCAGTCCTCTCTATAAAGCATGAATTATCTCAAGAATATTCTATAAAACATGAATTATCTCAAGAATATCCTGGTTTATTGATATTTTGCTGCTGGCTGGTTAGATAAAGTGTTTTGAAATATTTTTTTTTAATACCTGATGAGATATGGTTTAATGCCAGCAAAAGTCCAAATGCAGCATTATCTGGAGGCCTAGCAGGAGGCAGATGATACAAAACTCTGACTTGAGAAGACAAAAATCTGTCTTGACAGGTGGTAAAAGTGAGAGAACTAAACATCCATGTTCATCTATATTTTGAATATGTGGATCAAATACTTTGTCTTTCTGGCCCTTTACCCTCAATGCTAATTTTTTGGTTTTACTTTGCAATTTAAGCTTTCCACTTACAGTTAAGCATTAGTATTTTCCCAAGATGTCTAAGTTAAAAGCATAATTATTCAAAACTCCCTCAGTGACAGGGAAAGAGAGATGCAGCTTCCAAGGCCTGCTCAGCCCATCTGAGATCTGAATTGCTGCTCTCTCTGCCTCCCTTTGTCCCTTCACTGAGTCTAGGAGTAGCCTAGGACAGGAGTTTCCCAACTTGCATATCACTATTTGTTCAAATTCCAGGTGAACTGGAAAATAAAGGTGAAATATGATTTCTGACCCTTAAAAGCTCAACAAGTAGGTGAGAGAGTGAAGGCATGCTCATCCTGCTTCTTCAAGAGCTCTGCTAAAAAGGAACATTTCTGGTGGAGTCAGGTTCCTGGGAAGCCCTCTTCAACAGGCATAAAATCATCTGAAGATGTCAGAGATCCATTGGCTTTTAATGGCAAAGCACATAATTGTCTCTCCTCTAGTCCAAAATGCTGTTACCAGCACACATTTCCTATTGCTTTCTTGTTACCATCTCCATTTAAGTTCTTAATTAGGCAGAATCACTCCACCCATGCACAGAGAGGAAAAAAAAATCCCCATAGGCGACATTTTAACTAATAATTAAAAGGCTCATCCAGGGATCCTTAGGCACAGCTCAACACAAAAAAATATTAAAGCATGTCTTGAAATGTGCCCAACGTGAGGAATGAGAGGTCCTGTGGCAGGAGGGGGCAGGGGAAGGGCTGGGGCTGCTGAGGTGGATGTTAAGTGATGCTCAGCAGCTCGGTGATAGCTGCTAAGAATAATGAACCTGACCTTGTCAAAGGCCGTCATTATTGATAATAACAAAGTTCAACAGCATTATTATAGGATTTTACAACTGCTAACCTTTATTGCTGGAAGGCTAATTGTGACCTTTCTTGTGTCTCCTTCACACCTAATTAGGTTTCTGTTGTAAAGAGATAAAAGAGTGTTTGTATCAGTGGGGCATCTTTTTCTGCAGCTGAATGAATTCATGAAAGACTGAGATTGTTAAGTGTGAGAGAGAGAGAGAGAAGAGGAAATACAGAAAAAGGCAGGAGGCATTAATAGACTTTAGAATAAAATCCTGACAGATTCAAATTGATTCTGCTGCCTGAGAAAATTGAGTGTGGAGGGAATTAGATTTATGCACTGTTAAATGTAACTGCCTGGCAGTATCCATACAGAAAGCTGTTAAAATGGTAATCTTTAGAGATGTATGAAAATTGTGTGTGAATAGACCAATGAACCATCACTCAGAGCATGTCTCTTCTAGCTGAATAACACAAGACAGTATTATTATTATTAATAATGTATTACAAACACTATGCATTATGTATGTAATTTAATCACAGTATCTAAATGTATAAACAACAGCACAGGCACGTGGTGACTTTTTTTGTGCTTGTGGCTCTATATTCCCTTGTTCTCTTTGAGGACCCCCTGAGGATGCTGCTGGTGCAGCTTGGGAGCAGCTGAGCCAGGGGACCTGGGGAGCCCAGCTGGGTGAGAGGGGCTGTGCAGGGTGTCCAGGGTGCTGGTCCTGCAGCCTGGACTCAGGACAACAGAGCAGCAAAAGGCCTGGAAAGGGGCTCCTTTCAGACAGGGAGTCTGGGCCACTGTGGCTGGGCTACTGGGCCTTCCTTGCAGGCAAGAAAGATGCCTATAAATAGGAGCAAGACCTGTCTATGGAACTTTTCCATGAAACGTTAATGGCACTTGGCAAATTCTTTATTGCCATCCTGCCTGCACTAACTTAATGTCAAAGTGAGTAGGAGAATCAAGAAAATGTTTCTTTTATGTGTTCACAACTCCCTTTTCTTCAGGCCTGTCTACCCAAAAGGCTGGCTGCTGCTCCTGGGTTACCCCTCTTGGTGCATGCTTGGATTTGGGGACAGAAACAGCCCTGCTTCCCAACTCCTGCTCTTCCCATCCTCACCCAAGCACCTCTGCCTGCCCCTAAAATCAGGGACAACTGGGCACTCTAGACAAGCAAAGGGCAGAATTTTCTTCAGAGAAAAAAAAAAACAAAAAAAAGCAAAAAACCAAAAAAAAACTCAGAGCTTTCTCCCACCTCAGTGACCCACCCAGCAAGGGTCTGCCTCTGGATGAGGTTCCCAGCAGGTGGGGTTCATGAAGGATGCAGATTCCCTATGGCATAGAAGGCTCTGGCCCAAGCCATCCATTATTTCTGTATTCAGAAAAACCTTGCACACACTGTGGGCAGACAGCCCAAGTGCCTCTGACCTGGTTTTTTTGTTGTTTTAATCCAGCAAGGGGCACAGAGCATGTGGGTTATTGGGAGTTTTGAGTTGCCATCAAGGAGGCTAGGAACAAGTTTCTAATAAACATATCCATAGCTCAGATTGAGGGGAAAAATCAAGCTGGAAATAACCTCTTGATTCCCCTATTTGAATTCAGATCTGTGGTTCTTATGTCAAGATTATCCCTGGCATCAAAGCAACTGGATGAGACAATGTTATCACTGATGGCAGGGACAATCACTGATCTTTCACAACCTGATTTAGATTAAATGCTCTTTTTATGACTCTAATGGTGGTACGTTTCCTCTACCCACATCTGGAAGTGCACTTGCTGCAGGAATTGAGCTATTGCAGAACAGAGGGAGTTGCTCTTTGGTTCTGGCTTCATCCCATCAAGCAGAGGGTGAAAAGTTGTAAATCCAGAAATACTTCCAGGTGAGCCACGGAGTTGTTTCCTTTGGATCTCTCTAGCACCAAGTTTGAGCTCCTCACATCCTCACACACTTTTTTCTATTAGGAAAATGCTGTTTCTGCACAGAACATGAATTCACTAAAGTTTTGCAAAGCATCATTGCCATTTCCCAGGTCCAACCCACCAAGCCATCAGCCTGTACCCAGTGCAAGGCCTTGCAAAGAAACACAGGGGTGTAAGGAATGGAAGTAACACAAATTTAAAAAAAAAAAAAAAAAGCTGCAGAGAAAAGCCACTCCTGCCCAGCTCCCACCCTCCCCTGCAGCCAGGCTGTTTGTGTCCTCCTGAGGGAATTAAGATACCTTATCTACTGCATCTGGTTCCATGCCAGACACTTCAGAGTCAACACACTCCACCAGGCTTCCTGAAGCTGCTAGGAGAGAATCAGGGCCAGACCATCCACCCTCTGCCAGATAAGGAAAGAGCTTAATAAGCAAACAGAGAAAGAATTTTGTTTTCAAACATCTCGGAGGGAGCTACTAAGTACATATTATAAACACAGGAAAATATCAGAAACTCTTAATGATTCCCTACATCAAAAATATCCAAAATATCCTGGTTAAAAAGCTGGATGAGCTGATAGATGTCTGTCTTTTAAGGGCTTTATAGGCTGAAGAGACATTTTCATGCATATTTGTGGAAAAACTTCCAGAAGAATACAAAAATTAGGGTTCCAAGTACTCAGTTACTGGGATTTTCTGCATGGGGATTGTTTCACTCTAGTTGTAGATAGATGTAAGGTATTTTCCACAACTGTCCTGAGCAACCTTGGGGGAGCAGAGGCATCCTGAGAGAGGCACAGCTGGATGAAAACAAGCCACAGAGGAGAGCTTTTGGGTTTAGTGTTGCATTTTTGAGCAGATGTTTTCTGGGCATCACAGACCCCTGCTTTAATTTGCCTTGTTAATAATACAGAGCAGAAAAACCTGCTTAACAAAATAATTAATGAGCATTCAAAGCAATTTTTTTGGTAGCATGTTTCATTCTAGTGAAGACTGTAGGTTGGCTCTCAGGAGTGGAAGAACAATTGGGACACAATCCCCCAAGCAGACACTTTGGCTGCCTATCAATGTATGGGGAATAAATTCTCCTTCTCTCCCTTGCATGTTCCTCCTGGATTCTGGGGTCAGGAATTGTGCAGTGCTGCCTGCTCATGAGTCCCCCTCAAACTGACAGGAAAAGCAAGTGCTCTGGGAATGTATTAAAACTGCTTAAGTAGGCATATGCAATAACATGTTGACAAAAACATATGAGGAAAATATTCCTGGGTATATTGCTCTGCAGAGATGAGTATGCTAGCAAAAGCAAGTGTTTTATTTACCAGGCCAGCTCATTTTCAGACTAGCTTTCTATAACAAAAGAGTTTAATAATAATGTTGAAGGCAAGAAGGATGCCTATAAATAGGAGCAAGACCTGTCTATGGAACTTTTCCATGAAACTTTAATGGCAAGAGAATTAGCACTTGGCAAATTCTTTATTGCCATCCTGCCTGCACTAACTTAATGTCAAAGTGAGTAGGAGAATCAAGAAAAGATTTCTTTTATGTGTTCACAACTCCCTTTTCTTCAGGCCTGTCTACCCAAAAGGCTGGCTGCTGCTCCTGGGTTACCCCTCTTGGTGCATGCTTGGATTTGGGGACAGAAACAGCCCTGCTTCCCAACTCCTGCTCTTCCCATCCTCACCCAAGCACCTCTGCCTGCCCCTAAAATCAGGGACAACTGGGCACTCTAGACAAGCAAAAGGCAGAATTTTCTTCAGAGAAAAAAAAAAAAAAAAAACAACTCAGAGCTTTCTCCCACCCCAGTGACCCACAGGGTCCCACCAAGTGGGGTTCAAGAAGGATGCAGCTTCCCTTTGGGATAGAAGGCCCTGGCCCAAGCCATCCACTATTTCTGTATTCAGAAAAACCTTGCACACACACACAAGGCCTCTCAGATTGAGCAACCCATTCATTCCCCTTCATCCATTCAGGTGGCCTTTGCTGTGCCTATTAACTATCAAATCTCCAGCCTATCTGAAATGCAATCTATCTTCCATGACATGAAAGATTTTATCTCTGTGCCTCAGCACACACTGCTCTGTGAAAAGGACAGGGATTTCATTCTGGGCACTTCAAACGTTACATATAGAACATTTGGCATTTCAGGCAAAAAAATGGTTTTTACAAAGGAATGGTAGTTCTGCAATTATTTTCCATGTTAATAATTTCATTGGTGTATATTATCCATCAATTAACACATATTGCTGACAGGTATCTTCATTTTAATGATGACTAACACTTCTTTTAAATGGGATGCTCCAGATTGCAAAGACCTTTGTCTCTCCTTCCTCTTTAACCCCTCCCTCTTTAAATCCTTGCAGTGCCTGTAATAAAATAGCAGCTTGCTCAGCCTGAGACTCCTCAGAAAGAATCCAGAGCTGCATTACTCTTCCTGGCTGCTGTGCATGTTTATGTGGACATCTGAGAAAGATTATAAATATCTCTATCTTTTAGTTATTTGGCTTCCTAGAACTATACAGGAATATTTCTAGTTGGTGCCACTGCTCATCTCTCAAGCACCTCGGTGATTTTTATAGTGTCTCTAGTCCCACAGCTCTTATCCTCCCAGAGGTTTTATTTTCCTTTAGATGCACTCCTAAAAAAGGAGTAGAAAATGTCACATATCCCAAAGTGCTTCTAAATACTCCAATTTCCTGTAAAAAACTGAAATTTTCAAAGAGAGCCTAAGGGAATCCAGCACCTATAACCATATTGCTGATGGTTAGGGGAAGCAATACTCTCAGACTAAAGGAAGATTGCAGAGTTGATCAATTCCCAAATATTTCATAGCAGAGCCAATAATAATATCATGTTACTTAATAACTAGCAAGGGAAGGGCTGGGCAAAGCATGTTTGCAGCTGGAATTTGAAATGTACTGGAAAGGCCTGAGCAGAGGGGCTGGGTGGCTGCTTCAGGCAGGAGAAAAGGGTGTTGGTGTGTCTGGATTTTGCTCATGAACAGAGGAATGGGGAAAAGGCCAGGCAGGGAATGTGTATCCACCTGACTGACACAGAAGAGACTTGCAACAGGGAATGTAAATCCTGACTGTGACAGCTCAGCCAAGAATTCCTCCTGCCCCTCCCTCATCCATGATCTTACTTCACCATCAGTATTTGAGGCTGCCACTGCACCAGCAGTGCTTAAAACCCAGCTCATGCTCCAAGGAAAATCACTTTACAGCAGGCACACACAGAGATGCTTGGATCTCACACAGCTGGGACCGGAGCAGGCGATGGTGATGGTTTCCTTCATCCAAGAGGTGCTGCAACCTTGTGGCCAGAGAAACAAACCCTCTCTGGGGCATTTTCTGTAGCTTTTCCTGGCAAAGATGATTTCATTTTACAAGTGCACGTGGCAGTTGCGATGACCTCAGTGTCTCAGCCAGCTCTTTCCTTCTGCCAGGTAAGTAAATCCAGCAGTGCCGCCCATTTTAGCAGCACGGTTTGTGCTCCAACTCACCCATTTTGTAGATTGGAGCAAAGCCTCACTCTGTTACTCCTGTTACTCCAATTCTCTGTCAGGTCCTGACCTTCCAACCCCATCATTCCATGCTGGCAGGGTCAGTGGGTATCTCCCAGGACAGGCTGGTGGCTGTGAGAGCCCCAAGCCGAGCTCAGTGTGTCCAGCCCAGCTTGACAGAAATGTCTGGCTGGAAATCATCAGCCTCTGCTCCACACCAGAGCCCAGCCGTGTTTACCTAATCTGCAGACCAGGCACATCCACTCAGGGAGAAAAAAAGAAAATCACAGGCAATTTGTCAGAGCATTAGCTGATAATTCAGACAGAAATGTTAGATCTTGAGGCATGGCTCGGGGCTGCGGGGGGAAATGTTATTGACTCTGACAGATCCCTGATGACAGATCCACTCCCTCTCCCAGGGGCAAGGCTACATTTAGACACACTTAAATTTTCATTGGAATTCCAGGGTAAAGCAGCAAGTGGACAGCAGGGAAAGAAAGGGAGAGGTTAGTGGAGGAAGAGGGAGCTTGCATGGTTTGGCTTTTCATCCCACCCCTGTAATTGTGGCCTAATTATTTCCTTTTAAACTCATTGACTTCGCCATGGTAATTATTACTCAAGCTTAGAAATAAATATCCCTTCTGCTCAAAGAAAGCCATTCCTGCCTACTTAATGCTACTTCACTCCATGTAATAGCTCAGAGTCCAGATTTAGACAACAGTGGATTCTTTTCAGACTTGATGAAATGTTCCACAGCTATTTCCCAGCACCTCTGGCTTCCCAGCCAGTTGCATCTATTCTCGTCTCTCAGGCAGAGATTTTAAGAGCCTTCAGGTTATTTTTTTTTCTTCTTTTTCTTCTGTGTATTCATAGCATCCAGCACAAAGCTGTCCTGAGCCTCCAATGACAGCTGTTAAGTAGCAAATAATAGTAATAATTGGAGCATTTCTAATTGGGCTGTAGTTTTTTAAATTTGAGTGCCTGAGGAGGTGCATTATCCTTGAGCATGGCTCGGCCTGTAATTCAGTCAGGTTGCCTTGAAAATGCACACTCCCAGTAGTATTTAAGCACCTAAAGAAAGATCTTCATTTTTGGAGAGGCTGAAAACAAATTTCAGTAGAGCTTAGGTCTGAGACCTCTTCACAAGAAGAAAAAAGCACATTTAATTTGATTTTTTTTCATCCGAATTGAGCAAAATTCCTACAATTAAAATAATTTACAATTTTTCCCCCCCCATGTGGTTTGGCCCCCCATTTGTCAAAACTGAGCCTTGTGAATATTGAAACATGCAAACTTTAGCATAAACTTATGCTGCCCAGTGGTTCTGAGAGCACTGAAGGCACATCCAACATTTCATTAGCCTACATTACCTTTCAGGCAGTATATTCCTTTCACGCCTGCCCAGGTATTTCCACTTGGGAATGCTGTGCATGAATTCAGCTCAGAGCTGCCTGACTTTTGGCAGGTGACCAGCCCCAGCTGCTCTGGTGGCTCTTTGTGTGTTTCAAATGGCACAAAGGCTCTGCTGAAGCAGGCGCAAGTGTACCCAGTGAGTCAGGGCCACAAGCAGCAAGGAGGAAACAGGAACCCATTTAATCCTGGGCACGTGCAGTAATTTAAAGAAGCTCCTCTTCCATCCCAGCCAGCACACGGGGTGCAGCTGTTAACTTTCAACACACTGAGGGCTAAAGACAATGAAAAATCCAGCCCTGGCAGAGGTTAAACCAGTGCATCATTTGCCAGGGAGCTGTGAGCCATTAACCTTTCCACTGGCACTGGCAACCAAGAGCTGGGAGATAAACATGTTGGGGAGGAAACAAATTGGTTCATTGGAACACTATTAATGTGCCTGCCCTTGGAGGCCACGTTTATGCTTTTGGAAAATTACACATTCATGCATAATGAAGTGAGATAGAGCTCACCGATTGCCAACAGGGTGCAAAAAGCCCACAATAAAGATTTATAGCAGGTGCCTAATTCTCTAAACATTTGCAAATTAAGTATTTACGGGTGTAATGCTGGCGATTTTATTGCCAGTTTAAGTTACCATCATTTGAGCTCTTTATTTTGCACTGAAACTGAGCTGAGCATTTAATATCCATGATGTGTAATTTATTCAAGTATAATTTGGTGATGTTATAGTGGGAATTAAGGCAATACCCAGAGACGCTAATTATGACACAACTACATATAAACATAGGAAGAAATCCCCTGACCTAAAGAACATGTTCTTAGCTGACAAAACCAGATGAAGATTGTAATAGACACTGCAGAGTGGAGAAATGCTGTAAAGGGGGATTGAATGACTTGCCCAATGACACATGAAAAACCATCCTGTTATAGATGGAAAAAATCCAGACCTCCTTCCCCACACACCTAGGGCACAAAAGTAGATTTTTCTACCTGCTCACATAGGATGGGCAACTCTCCCAGGCTGAAGAGCCTGGCTCTCAGTGGTGCTGAGCACAGCCACAAAGCAAACCCCTGCTTCTGAAATAACTTCTTTCCCTGGGGAGCTGCCACAGCTCACAAGTGAGCTAATATAAAGATTTCCACTGATACAGAACAGACAGAGGTGAAAGTATGGCTAGAAGAAAACACACCACCTAAACATTCCTGCTGCAGCTCTTTCCCATGGAACATTCAAGGCAAGTACAGGAATTCACTCTGATTTCATAAGAGATTTTGCACAGCAGCACGGGAAGCATTTCCCACATGCTGTGCCACCATGGCCGTGCCTGGGGAGCACCAGCTCAGCCCAGAGAGGAGCTGGCAGTGCTCAGTCAAACCCCAGCTCACTGTGTTTAACAATCCCCTCTCCCACCACAGCTGCTGCAGCCTGGCTGGACCCCGGGAATGGGTTTGTTTTGGAGGGTATCCAGTTCCATCCACAGCTCCATCCACAGCTGAAGGAGAGCATGGATGGTTGGTTGAGTTTCAGCCATGGAATAGCGTCAAAAGTCAGCACAAATGACCCTCAGGAGGAGCAGGGGATGAAGTGATTCACAGTGGTGCTCTCCTCACAGGTGGAGGGAGCACATCTGTTTTTCTCAAAGGGAAGGAGCAGGGTCTCTGTCCGTGCTCAAGTGGCTGGTGACATGTTCAACCAGCTCCTCTGGATGCACTGCAAGAGAAGGAACTGCCCTGCCTCTTCTCATCATGTGCTGAGGAGCTAACAGTTCAGAAAGGGAGGAAGAGAGAAGATTACTCATTCATTAAAAATGTGGCTTTGAACCAGGCCTAAAGTGTTATTCCAGGACTTCTCCTAATGAAACACATAAGGGCCACTGGCAGCTTTCTCCCTCTGCTGAGCAGCACACCAGTGCAAACGCAGAGATTTGTGAAGCCATTCCTCAGGAGACATGTGGAGGGCCTTACCTGATGTGAGCATTCCTCCCACCAGCTCCCATGGCAGCACTCACTGCCAGCAGCATCCTAAGCAAATCAGCTTCAGGGACACGACTTACACAAGCAGATCATGAGAGATGAAATCTCTCTTGGCCTCATCACCTCTTAGAGCAAATCAAAACAGAAACTGCCTTTTGACATTGTCCAGATGTGTGTGAAAGGAGCCGACTGGTCTTTGTTGCACATAAATACAGCTCCTGTGAAACAAGATAGAAAAATCTGACACTTGGCCTACCACAGGGTTTTTAAAGATGAAGATCAGCTAATCCAGATGAGTTCATGCCAACCCTGGGAGCCACTAAACATATTCAGTATTTCTGGTTGGATGGAAAGTGGATAAAATTACATCATTATGGGAAAACTGTTAATGCACAGTGGTTCAAGAAAGAGGAGAGGAGGGAACAAAAGCAAATAGGACTGGAACTGCTAAGCACTTAAGCTGTTTTCCAGCCAACATGTATTAAGAATGTATTTTCAAGTGTAGCAAGGGATGCTGTCAATAACTGTAAGTAAGCCCTGTAAGATGCCAAGTGCTGCATATACATTTAAAACAATTGACACTTGCAGAGGTTAAAATGGACATTCTTCATCCCTGAGATGCTATTTTGGTCTCTTCTTAAGATGCTGAATGAAACATAGGTAGCTACAATGACAGATTCAGAAGAGCTGTTAACACAAGGGCAGCATTTGGAAGCACCTATTTTCCTGGGAGAAGCTAAGTGGGGAAACACACACAGGGCTGTAATTGTTTTCCTTAAACCAATAGCTCTTTCCACTCACTCTCATGAATTCCCCTCTCCTGGGAGAGCCAGAAATAGAAGGCAGGCAGAATTTTCAGCTTTTGAGCTGAGTTTGGTGACAAAGCAAACAGGTCAAGGCTGTGTGACTTTGAAAATCCCATCCATTACCTGGGGTTGAAGCAATGACAGGAAAACAAGAGAAGAGATGGAAGACACAAAGTGCTATTCCACTGAGATCAAAATACATCTCCATCCACTAGCAGAAATCTAGTGGACTATCCACACACCTCTTGGACCTTCCCAGATGATTCAATATGCAGCATTAACTTCCCTCTGTTTAAATAATTCCTGATTTGAAACTGTTCTTATGAAACTCCTTCAGAGTGTCTGCTTTCCCTTCTAAAGGCATAATTTTCATCCCTCTGTCACTTTACACACATGTAAGCTTGGGATGGTAAAGAGCTTGACAGCATGTTATAAAGACACAGGGTATTCTCTTATCTCCTCCTTTTTTTTTTTTTCCCATTATTAATCCAGATTTTCCTGGAAGTTCTGTAGGAATTTATGAAATAATCTCACAAAATAACAACGCATTGAACCAGGAGGAAAAATGAAAATTAGAAGCATTAGGTGAAATGTGGGCTGTGCATCAATAGAAGAATTCTTACATCTGACAAAAATGAAGGATCCATGCCACAGCAGCCGCAGCTCAGAGAGGCAGCTGGGCTGGTGTGTGCCATTCACATCCTCTGAAAAAATCCCTTGGCCCAGGATTTTTCTCCTGGGAAGCTGAGAAGCCTCCAAGAAAACGAAAACAATTCTTATCTCATTTGCTTCTCCTGTGTTGTGCTCACATGTGGAATGTGTTTGGAGATTGTTTACCCACAGGTGATTGTTTCATTGGATTCTGCTGTGAGTTGTTTTCACTCATTGGCCAATCAGGGCCAAGCTGTGTTGGGACTCTGGAGAGAGTCAGGAGTTTTCATTATTATCTTTTTAGCATTCTGTAAGTATCCTTTCTGCATTCTTTAGTATAGTATAGTTTAGTATTCTTTCATATAATATAGTATAATAAAATAATAAATTAGCCTTCTGAGAACATGAAGTCAGATTCATCATTCCTCCCTGCCATGGGGATCCCTGCAAATACAAAAGTGCAGTGCTGGTGTGGACAGACACCACTGCCAGCCCGAGCACAGCCCACAGCAGCACAGTTACATCTCTTAATTATTACCAGCCTGGCTCCCCCAATGTGCACATTTTTTCACAGTTACTAAATAAGTTAATCACTTCATGAACAAGGAAATCTGCAGATGCCTTTGAGGCTTTGTTAACATAGTGCCTAAGCCAGCTTTACACTCTCTTCTAATCCTCTTTAAGACCGTATGAGGCAGTGAAGTAGCCTATAATCAGTTTTTAAGGTTATAGACAATATCCCCACTCAAGCTGGTTGCCTAGAGCAACAGTGCAGGAACTGAATACTAGCAATGAGATTGGATTACTTGCCTTGTTTATTCATCCATATATATTTATCCTCTGCTCTGCCTACAGCAGAAGCAGGGATTTTTGTAGCCTGTGCCTTACACGTCTGGATGCAGAGCAGAATTTATGTAAAAAAATGCAGACAGGCTTCAAGAATTAATCTCCTTCCATTTCTGATTCTCTCCATTCCCTCTCTGCCTCAATACCTGAAGGTTCAAAACACTCCCAGAACTCAGATTGCCTGCAGTCTCTCAGCAGCAATAACAGCCTCCCACTGCTTCTCATACACATGGAGGCAGAAATCCCTGTTCCCAAAGAGCTGGCATCACCAGCAGCATTTCAGCAGCCTGAGCTGCCTCCTGAGCTGGTGCCTGCTCACCAGCAGGAGCTGCTACTGCACTTTCACTGAGGACCTGTGCCAGCCTGACCCACAGGAAACCCCAGATACCATTTGCATAAAGCAAACTGCTCTGCATTTGAAACAAGTCAGTCCCTGTTCCTCTTTTGCTCAGTTACAAGCATTCTGACTTCATCTTCTCTGGAAAATTTGGATTTTCCCTCCAGCCAAAGCCACTTCCCTTTTGTACGTTAAACTTAGGCATAGCTTTAAGCAGTCAGGGGGATTTTGGTATGCCTTCAGCCTCTCTGGAAATCCCAAAATGCACAGAGTCCTAGTGCTGCCATGCTGCTGCTCATCTGAGCCTCTGTGGAGTTCACACCTTCTGTATCAATCTAACCAATCTCTTCTGTGCCAAAATACCTGCCTGGAGCTCTCTCCAACCACAGACTAGACAGAAACCTCCAGATCAGTCATGAACAGTAAAACTGGAAGGAATTTCTTCACCTCTCACATCCCCTGGAGCATGGCTGTGTTCTGTGGCCAGAGCTGACCTCTGCTGTGCAGCAAACACCACTTAGCCGAGTTACGTCTCAGAGAAGAAATAATTCACCCAATTTCCTCCCACCATCAGAGCATCACATCCTCATGCAGCCCTGGTACATGAGAGCTGGTTTTTACTGCTCATCAACTCACTGAGGAGCTGGTGTGGGCAGCTCTTGGGGAAAGAGGGGCTGTGGGAAGGCACAATGAAGGGCCAAGTCTCAGGGGGACTGCCACACACTCCTTCACATTATCTGGGATATTTCACTTTGTGACTCACTTCTTTACCAGTAAAATGTTGTATTCACTCAAGCAAATAGAGGTTTGACAGAAAATTGCTGAGAAATCAATTTGTAAAGAGATGCAAGTGAATGGCAGATGAATTATGGGGATGGTTGTTGCTGTTAGCAAAGAGGGTGAGGGGATGTGAGGTTGCTCCTAGGAAGGAAATCTAAAAAAAGACTTCAAGACACTTCATTTCAGGACAAGACTGTTAAAATCAAAGGCCTCATTTTGGGAAGGATGAAATGTATCCCTGAAGTCAGCTCAGCTGGTTAAAGCATGGTGTTAATAATGCCAAGGTCATGAGTTCTGATGGGTCATTCACAGAAGAGTTGGACTCAGTGATCATTGTGGGTCCCTTCCAACTCAGATCATTCTGTGATTCTGTGATAATATTTTCAAAAAGAAACTTTTTGACTTCTCTGTTTGAATTGGTTTTTTTCCTCACACTAAAAGCCACCTAAATTAAGAAGAAAAGCAGGTGATAAATAACCCCATATCAAAATAAGACTGCTTCATTTTTGGACCTAATCGACATGCTAGGTTGATTTGAAAGTTTTAAATTTCACTGAAAAAACTGAAAACAAACAAAAAAAAATCTGTCTCAAACCGACATGAACCATTTTCCCCCACCCATCCCACCTGGAAACCTGTCTTTGGTTTCTGCACTAAAAGATCAGCAATTCTCACACATTCTTGCTTGGTTTCTTGCATCACTCTCCCAGCAGGTGATGCACAGCCCAAGCTGTGCTGCCCCTCTACCAGGTGTCTGTAAAGTCTCTCCCACAGTGGGATTTGGTGCCACATGCTGTCTCTGCTTTTCCCAAATCCTCAGAAAATGAGGAGGCAAATATGGGAGCTCTTCTCCTGCCCCAAGCCCCTGTCCCCCGCTCCATGGGCTTCCCTGCAGATGGCACTGCAGGAGCATCTGAGACCCCCAGAGCTGACAGGAGCCTCTGCATCCTCCACCCCCTGCCTTATCCCCTGCACTCACATCATTTCCTTGGCCTACTTTCTATTTAGGTTTTTTTTCTTTTTTTTTCCTCCCAGAGAAATTATTTATCATAGGGATTGCCAGTGCCTAATAAACATCCCTCCAAGAATAAATTTGTTTATCTAAGGTATTTTATTATGCTGCCTCAGATAAAAGAGAGGGAGAAAAAATCCTCCCCAGAATATTTTGACTGTGCAAACAGTGGAAGAGCAGTGTCCTTGAGCACAATTTTCAAAGGGAAGGTTTGTCAGAAGCCATTTCAGCTGTTAAGGAATGAGTTATCTTTCAAATGAACAAAAAGAGGTGGCAGTACAGGCCCTGGCAACTGATCCAGTGTGACAGAGACAGATTTGAGAACCTCAAAGCATTTTGTTCCAGGGGCTGCACTGGCTGTCCTCCTGTTTCACCTTCTGTTTCCATCCACACTGGGTGGCAGGGGAGGAAGGTGGAAGCATTTTAAATTCAGGTTGCACAGGTTCGAGTCGCAACGCAAGATAGCGGGTCACGGAAAATCAGGACTTGTGTCACTCAGTCCCAGGGTGGTTCCTGCCTCTGCCTCACCCCCCTCCCTCTGCTGGAGCAGGAGCCTGTGTCTCTGTGCTGATGGGCAGCACAGGAGCCAGCAGATCTGCTGCACCAGGCAGGCTCCCCACGCCACAAAGCCATCGAGTGACACCAGCTGGGGCCCTGGCAAGAGCAGCCCTGGGCTGTGAGAGGAGATAATGCAGTGAAAGGAATGCTTATTAGAAGCAGGAAGCCTGACAGTAGGATTTCTCATCCCAAATACAAGGTTTGCAGCAGTATAAATAATGCATGTCAATTGCCAGCATCCTGAAAATTAGTTAAAGTAGGTTAGGGGGGGAAAAAAAGAGAAGGAGAAAAAAATATTCATACTCTGCAATGCTCTCCATTGGAAAGGAGTTAGCTGCTTGTAAGGAGCAGTATGGAAAGAGGGGACAGTAATTAAAAACTCTTTTTTTTTTTTTTTCCATGAGAATCTGTTAGCAAGAGATAGAATATTTTGCAAGTTGTTGGACTCAGTCAATCAATTCTATCTGGAACAGCAATGAATGGCAAATCCTGCACCTTGGGCTGGAGCAGGTCCCAGAGCTCTGCCTGGCTCTCCCTCCAAGAAAGCACCTGGGAATGTGCTGCCCACAGCTCCAGCACTGCTCAGGGATGGGACAGTGTTTGCCTGAGGATCCACTGTGCCCTGAGAGCTCAAACCCTCACAAGTCACAGTCAGGGAGCAGGCGGTGATGTTCCAAAGCTCTGCAAAGTTTTCACTGAGTTGGTGCTTTCAGACCTCTGAATTCTAAAGATTTCTGCCAGAACCCTCAGCACCTGAAGGAGGGAGAGTCTTTGGCTGCTCCTCTCACCCCAGCTGGGCCCTGCCCCAGTCCAGCACTGCTCTGCAAAGCCCACAAATCCAGAGCCAAGGGGAGCTGGGCTGGCCTGGGGGAAGCAGGACCTGCTGGGAGCAGGGCTGGCAGCAAGCCACCCACCATGGAAATGCAGAGGACAGGCATGAAATGCACCAAATCCTCACTCTCTGTAGTGTTTTCAATGAATTTCATCTTCGTTTTGGCTGACAGGATTTGCCAGGGAAGTGCTGAATGCCCCCAGCATTGCTGTCAGGAACATCCTTTCTGCACAATGCTGCTTGAGTTGAACCCACCTGCAGCCTCTGCAAAAAGAATGAATTTTGGATTTTCCTCATCTTCCTCCAAGAGCAATCTGAGCACTGCAGGTACCTCAGCACAGGGGAGGCCAGCAGCTCCCTCTGACTTGTCAAGAGCAATTTCATTACCAGCAGCAATTCAAGCAATGAGTTGTCCCCTTCAGATCTATCCAAATTCCAGATCCCACCAAACTCCCTCCTCCCTCAACTGCAATCTTCCTCCTAATCTAATAATAATCCCACCAGCAATAAAGCAGAGCCATGCTGGTGGAATGCTTCCCTGCTAAAATGCCTCTGTGCACACCAGGGATGACCTCTGTGGAACTGCTACGCTTAAATAAATATCCTCAAAAAATAAATCTGAAATCCCTGCATCTTTTTCCATTTCATTTTGATCACCATGGCTGACTTCCAGCTCCTCTGTCTAAGCACACAGGCCTTTGGAAAATACCAGATATCATGAAAAAATAGTCCCCAAGGAAAGCTAAGCACTAAGCCAGTGATTGCCTCAAATAATCACCATATGCATGAAAACATACATCTTTCTGCACATGGCACCAAACCCTTCACTCCTGCTGGACCACACATTTGTCTTCACACAAATTTTCCAGCACTGAACTCCCTTTCAAACACTCAGGATAGCACTGCCTGCTCCTCCAGGCAATGAGCATGTCTTCATCACAGTGTCTGGTAGATCTGTCAGCATCACAGGAATTAAAATCTCAGACTCCATCACAGCTGGGTTCTCCAGAGACTAAAACTCCTTACAGCATGGGAAGCAATTTGACTCAGAAAATACAGAAATGTCCCCATCTGGCTTCCTGTCTGTCCTGACCCAAACTTTGGATGCCATTCAAAAACACATCAGGGATCCAGAAAACTGCTGGAGCTGCCTCTTTCACATTGAAACAAAGTGTTCATTCAAAACATGGTATTTTCTGGTTTTCCCTGTTACTTCTAGAGGATAGAGTTGCATGAAAAACAAGTGGGAATTTGGGAAATTTCTTCTTCTTTTTTATATATATTTTTTTTTAAAATAAGGAACCTATGATTTTCATCTGCAAAGGCCAAAGCATTCAGCATGAGAAAGGACAGAAGATGTCAGATGTGGCAGGATATCTTTCTCCTGAGCTGAGTTGTGACCACTTTAGCTTTTTCCCTAGGAAAGGCTGTAGATATTCACTAGATCCCAACAGTTTTTGCAGTCAAATTAAAAGTGTTTTGGTTGGGAAGCTCTTTTCAGCTGGGTCACATGCTCTTTGCTGTTAACCCATTCAAGCTACACTTTGCATAAAAACAGGGCAAAGCTCCTCCAGGTTTTGCTTCACATTTCCAACCAGAAGGGTGAATTTACAGAGCTGGGGGATGCACTTGATTCCAGGGACTGGTGAGGGTTCCAAACCACCTTTTTATACTTTTTCAAAGGATGGCCAGCCCCTGGTGCTTACATAAGATAAATGCTAATGCAAATGACAACAGAACTGCCCAATCCATCAGCCACCCCAAGCACACCAGGGAAAGGCATCACAGGGCTGGTACAAACCAGCAGCAAAAATGCCAACCAGAGTACCAAAAAACTAAATATGTGGCTGAAGAGAAGCCTGCTTTAGCTTTTCAATGGGATCAAGCCCCATAAGACAAGGCAAAGACATGTTTTAGGTGTTTCCTGGGCAGGAAAGCACGGGGATTGCATCTCAGGAGGCTGCAGTCAGTTCCTGGTTATGTCAAACCTCCCAAGCAACTGTAAGCAGTTGTATTTCTGTGCTCCCCCTCTGTAAAATAGCAAAGATAATTCCTCCCATGTCCTTTGCCCATTTCTATTAAGACTGAGCTGTGCATGGCAAAGAGCATCTCTCACAATGGGTAGTAGATACAGCAGCTGGAATAATTCACCTTCCCCACTTGTCTGCTGAGATGCTTTTAAGATAAAACTGAATGACAATAGTGTAACTGAGTTCATTTTCCACTTAAAAGAGAAGTCTCTCATCACAATACTGCAGAGCTTTGTAATGAATGTGCTTCCTGTGCTATTTCACAACAACAGTGTTCAGGGAAATGTGTGTCATGATAAATACACATGTTAAAATGCCATTTATATGTTACTTTATGACAAGTTCAAAAGCAGAGATTCTAGCATTGGGACCAGACACATTTCATAGCACAGATTATATTTAACAGAGTTGTAATCACTGGAAAATTCTGTGGGATTTGGAACAGAATATGGATAGCCTTCCACAGGTAGAGAAGAACATAAACCAGCCGAGTGTGACCGTGCTCACCATCCCCAAACAGGCACTGGGGGATGAGCAGGCTCCCAAGTCTTTTCTCCTATTTCCTTAGGGAGCCTGGTTTGAATTCTTAATTTCCAGTGATCAAGTGCAGATTTTTTTGCTGAAGCAGAACAAACAAAATCCTAATATGAAAATTGCTCAGTCAGTGGAGCCTCCCAGCCAGCAGAGGTATAGGATTGCTCCCTGCCTGCTGCAGACTGGTTGCCTTACGTGCCCCTACAGTGCTGTGTATTGAGTACAGTAATTACAGCACTTCCTTCCCATCTGGGACTCAGTCCAAAGGCATTTTACCAAGTAACAATGCTTTCTCTATTCACCCTCTTCAGAACAGAATAGCATTGTTTAGTTTAAGTGGGCTTCCAGCCAGAAGAAGGTCAATCATAACAAAGTAGTGACATTAAGATAAAGGCTAAAACTATGCTTTATGAAAAGTATCCAACCCTTGACAGTTGGCACTTGAGTGACAAGTCTGCACTGGGGGTGTTTAATGTACTCAGCTTTTGTAATTTGGGTAGTGTTCCATTTCACATTTGTGTTTATTTATTGCAAACCACTGAATCGCCCTCCAGGTTTTCTCAATTTGCTCTTAAGGAAAATACAATGTTCTATTGCAATTAAGTAAACAAAGTTGGTTTTAACATACACTTTAAAAAAACATTGATTTTTGAGCCTGACAGTGGCTCAGCTTGTTTACAGCTCATGGTCTCAGACATTTTCCCTGTGGTTCTCTGCATGGTAATTTTGCAGTAGAAAAGAGCTGACATTGTCTGGTCTCCTTTTTTTGGTGTTGTCTGCAAATCTCTAATAAAGCTGTAATGGTGAGAATATCTTTCCAGCTATCACACCCCTGCAGATTAATGCAGCCTCTTTTATTTCTACTTTTCTTCTTTAAAGCAGCCCCCCCTGACATTTGATCTGAACTACCCCTGGTGTTTTCCCCCTGTGCTTTGATACACACTGCTCTCCTATCAGCTCTCCAACAAGTCTCTGCTATCTGGGTAGTATCCTCCAGAGCACTTGTTTGAAGTTTTGCTGTGTCTTATCTTTCAGTCTCTCCATAACTGAGCATTTTTTTGCTCCTTCAGTGTAGGATTAACCTTCTTGGCTAATTTTCCATCTCCTCTAATGCAGTGGGTTTTGAATTGAGATCCAAGAGAGGACAGTTACAAGTTTAAAACCCTAGACCAGAGCTGGGGAGGATAATTTTCTCTACACTTTCTTGTTTAACCTTATGTGTATCACTTGATATCACAACAGCTTCCATTCCCATCTATACAACAGGACAATCCTTTCATTTATTCTAGCTTTTTTTTTTTAAGGTGACAGGGGTTGCACACATCCCAGCACAGTGGAGCCCCAGGTGATCTGGGATTTCCAGCTGCCAGTGTCATAAAACCAACACAGAGCACTTGCAGAGCATCCTTCAGTGATGCTGTGTAGCAGTTTTGCTCTCTGACAAACACTCTGCAGCCACATGGAGCCTGTGACAAGTGAAAAGGTTCACAAAGAACAACTGCTTACCAGGCTGTCACCACCCTCTTATTGCCAAAGGGGCTTCCATTACAAATGAGAATATATTTTTGAAAGATGAGGTTTTGTGATCCACAAAGTACTGGCCAAATACTTAATCCAGGCCTCTGTCCAAAATTCCTCCATTGCCTCTCATATAATCCTTATTTAAGTATTCACTATACACTACACTGTCTGCTTTTCCCTCTGCAGCCAGCAAAAGAAGAATTAACACCTCAATATTACAGCCAAAGGCACATTTCAGACCCAGATTGCTAAAAAGTTTAGGGGACAACTCCTCCTGATCTCAGCTGCCTTGCACAAGAGCTGCAGCTGAGCAAGAAATCAGTGACAGCTCCCAGGAGCTCCTGGACTGTCACTTCATGGACATCCCTCCTGCCCCCAGGCAGTTCTCTCTTGAAATGTTCCAGGGTCTAGCACTCCAGCCAAAGGTGTTAGGGAGAAGGAGGTACTGCTTCTTGTTAAGGCAAGACAGGAGAAAATAAACTTCCAGGCACTGAGTCTGTTCAGACCTGTCAGATAAAGACATTTCTGCCAGCTTATCAGAGCTGGGTAGGAGCTGTCAGCTGATTTAATGCAGGATGGGCTGTTTCCCCACAAACCTTACAGCTCTTATATCCTTAAACCACTGTAATTCATTCTGAATAATTTATTCCTCCTCCTTCCTGCAAACCTAGAAATACATTAAAATATTAATTTAAAAAATGCATGTTGAGGAATGGTGGGGAAGAGAGGAGAGGAAGGCACGTGTGCTCTGGGGGCATCAGACAGCACTGCTGGGAGGATTGCACTTCTCTGCCCTGCACTGGGGTCTCATCAGCCAAACCATCCCCAGCAGCCCCTGCACACCCCCTGGTCTGCTGCAGTTCACTGAGCCCTGCTCCCTTCCAAGCAGACACAAATCCTCAGCACAGAATCCGTGCTGGTACCAGCCCAAAGCCCTCCTGAGAGCCTGTGCTAAGCACAGCCCAGGGAAATGAAACCATCCTCCATCTGTGCACACAGAGCCTTGCAGGGGCTGCCCAGGAGAGGGTTAATGATGCCTGGGATAGCTGCAGCTTGTGGCACACTCTGTGTTGTCTGCTGGCTCCAGTCTCCAAGCTAGTTAAACTGGTTTCATTTGTCAGAACTAAAATTAACTCACACGGATTCTCAACGTTATCTTAATTTGCTAAATTCTACAGTTCAACCTAGATTATCCAAACTTCAATTATCCAAAACTCCTTGGTATTCAAAACAGGGTCAAGTCTCTTGACATCCATTAAGTACATTGAAAATTCCCTCAGTTATCAGAGACCTCATTTATATGAACATATTCCATATCCCCAATGGTTTTTATATAATTGAGGCTGAATGTCAGTAAGGTTTTGATTTCAGGATATTTTGACTGATAATTGAAACTTCCAGAGATAGCAATTATTTCACTATATTATTTTTGGCTGCCTTTTTTTCCCCCTGTCCTGAGAAATTTATTTTAATAAATATTGAAATTCTGACTCAAAACTCCTTTTGACATGTCACCAAGCACTTCCAGACCTTCAACGCCACCTGGATGCATCCCACTGCTCACTGCAGGAGCTCCTGGAGGCCCTGAATGAGCTGGGAGAGAAGCACAGGGAAAGGGGGTGCCTTGGGGGGCTCCTGGAGTGCTCCTTCAGTGGGCAGGAGATGGGAGCTGGGGTGGGCTCTGATCAATCACAGAATTTACAGTCACATTTGGCTTAGACCAATGAGCTGAGTGCACCTTGAACTGGAAATTTTAGCACATCACAAGGGACATGGTAAAGGTCTCAAATGCAGGTTTGATAATTGAACCTCAGCCCCTGCAATATCAGGCCAGTGCTCAGCCAAAGACTGCCCTCCTGCATGCTGAACTGGGATGCTCCCTGTGTGAGCATATGACTCTGAAAGGTGTTCCACTGGTACCTAAATCATTTTTCTGTAGCTAAATGCAGACAGAGACCAGCTCTGTTTTCAACCAGTGAGACAAATTTCATTGAGTATATAGAAAAATGTGTCCAAAGCAAAATTAATATGAAATTCAAATACTTACAAAATGTGAGGCTTACATAAATATTGCAAATCAACTAGTATTACAATTTGCATTCCATAGTTATTTAATTTAAATATGATACTTTGCTATGAGTATAGGCAAAGCAAAGTGTACATTGTGCACAAAACTCAAATCTTTTCAGCTGTTTAAGCACTTCTGTGTTGCAAACAATTTGCATAATGCATGAACTGGAGCTATTGATGTGGTGAGCACGCCCCTGGCAGGATTCACCTGTGAATGTGAATTTTGGAGCCACAAGCCATGAGCAGAGCATGTCCCTCCCCAAACTCCCCATCTGTGATGCCACCAGGGCTGGAACAGGTCTGCAGAGCTCTGGGTGAGCCTGACAGTGCTGGGGAAAGGTTTTGGGCAGGTTTGGGCAACACCAGCACTTCACCACCTCACCCACACCCCTGGGAAGGAATGGGGCCATGGAGCTCCCAGAAGGAGAGTGGATGCTCCCACTCCAACTGGGTCATGGTTATGCAGCCAGTGTCTCCATAACCCACCAAACAGAGCTTTTAGGACCCCAAGGCTCTGAACACAGCAGCTGTACAAATGGCAATGAACAGAGAGGCAGCCTGACACACAACACAGGATGATTCCAAGATCTCCCACAGGTACAATGCTGTCCTGTAGCCACCCAAGGGACTGGGGGCAGCTCTGGCCATCACACAGAGCTTGAGCCAGCCCACCAAGGCCATCCCACAGGAGAGGAGGCTGAGCAGGATCATGGCACTGCATGGGAGCTGTAAATGGAACACCTGAATACACTTTATAAACTGTTTATGTAAGGGAGTGTAATCAAAAGCACTAACAGATGATTAATGGCTGCACTAATCAAATTTAGTTGAAGCTCCCAGACAGGTCACAAGGCAGAAGATTCAAGAGGTTGCTCATCAATATTCCTTTCTTCCTACCTGCACCACCTGCTCCTGATGCTTAGAGCACACACACTGCCTTCTCTGTAAACACCAATAATATTTATTAATTGGTTATTACTCCTTCCACAATGGAACCTTCAGGAATGAGCCTGGGCATTTGGGGAGTGAAAGACTGCCCTTCCCACTGGGATGGAACTGTGCTCTGGAACTGCTGAGCTGCTTTTTTTATTTATTGCATGCTGTGTGCATGAAAAACATGTTCCACAGCAAACTGAACTGTAGCTCCAAGTCTTAATTCAAACACTTAAACATCACTCCTGTATAATATTGAACTCTCTGCTGCTGTCAGCAGGAGCAACAGTGTTTGATGCAAGATCTGGTGTTGGTGTCTGTGTTTGATCCAAGGGGGAGGTGGTGGTGGATGTGCACGAAATGAGGGCACTGCACAACGTGACACAATTTGTCACCACCCCTCCCTTCCTCAGGCTCAGGATTTTTGCTGATCCTGAATCCAGGCTGAGAAGGGATGGCAAGAGCAGAGCAGCAGTGCTGTGCAGCCCATGAACAGTCTGGACTCTCTTTGGGCTCACAGAAATTCCAGCTGATATGAAGTCACTAAGCAATGACAACCACAAAAATGTCCTTGTTAGCAGAGTCCTGGAAAACGAATATTCTTTTTGCTTACAAAACATTTGGTTAAAAATGGGTCCTTGTCTAAGCAAAGAGCCTCAGCATAGTAAATTTGTTTGCACTGTGGGAGGACAGCTCATCCTTCAGCACAAAAAAAATAAGAGAGAACAAAGTGTAGGGATGAGAAAGGAGGCAATAAAAGTGGAAAATTAACAGCAACAGCAATAAAAAGACAAGGAAGGTTGAAAAAGATCTCATGGGAGAGCCATATCCAGGAAGTTTTGGAAAGGAGGAAGAAGGACTGACTGTGCTCTTCTAAGAAAAATCAGATCCCTCCTAAACACTGAATCAAACAGCACCAGAAGAGACAAAACATAAGGTGTCCTGCTTTCTGGGTTTAACATAGAAAGCTGACTTTGGGCATCATCTGCAGATTTGTCTAATTATTGTCTTATGCTTTAAATAAAACCAAGAGACACTGACACATTCTGGAAGGTACATGAAAAGGTTCTTAGAGTTACACTTGGCAAATTTTGTTCAGGAGTATTTCAGGAGAATGTGTGTGTTCTGATGTTATCCTGAGAAGCAAACTGGATCTCTGGAAGAGGAAATATCAGAAATTAAGTACTTGTGAAGTTCTAGCAATAGG
This sequence comes from Molothrus aeneus, assembly GCF_037042795.1. Classification (NCBI taxonomy): domain Eukaryota; kingdom Metazoa; phylum Chordata; class Aves; order Passeriformes; family Icteridae; genus Molothrus; species Molothrus aeneus. The sequence goes on along the minus strand of NC_089663.1, from coordinate 8,107,558 downwards.
AGACCCAGACATCTCCCTTCACCTTGTACCCAAACTCACAGCTTGCCAAAAAGCAAGTCATAGAGGGAAGTTTCCAAAATTTGCTCATTTCAGGCAACACAAGCCAACCACTACTCAGAGGGAAAAAAGACCTTCTGGATTATTTTCAAGACTTGGTATCAGGAGGGGAATCCCAGTCTGTCCCTGTGAGCTGGAAAACACCGTGACTCGAGCAAGAATTACAGAACAGCCCCAGATCTGCTTTGGACACAAGCGAGGCAGACAGCTGCCAGGGGAGGAAGGGACACTTCCCTGTCCCTCTGCTCAGCCTGCAGCACATTGGCCTGATAAAGCTGAAATATCAGTGTGGAATTGCCTGCTCTGACAGGCTTTATCAGGCCAGGCATTTCCCAGCAGTGTGCAGCTGCCCCAGCAGGAAGGGAGCAGCTCCCCTCCCGGCCTGGTGCATGCCTGCAGTAACCACATGAACCACAAAGCATGTTTTTATCTTGTTAAGCTGCTAAGCTCTGAAGTGTTCCGTTTAGCATGGTAATAACAAGGCTGAGTGATAAAGCTTTTAGTGGCTAGAGAAATAGCAGCCAAGATCTCCTGTGAAGGGGACATGCAGTTTGTTTTCTTTACAAGGATTCTTCTGGACATGCCAGCACAGAAATAAATCAAATTCCATAGGCTAGATAACACCCTGGCTGTGAGACAGACCAACAAAAGCTGGGAACTCAGCAATAAAGAGATGCTGTTAAGTGACTTAGGCCAAGAAGCCGACCTGTCAAACCTGATAAGGAATATCATCTAGATATGAACCAACCAATAAAATAAACCACACTATTTAGGTACTCGACTGTTTTTCAATAAAGCCAATATAATGTCAGCATCTGCAGAAATAGGTTATTTTTTCCCTGTTTTGGTTCTGCATGAGTAGGAGCAGTAAACACCCACCCAATGTTCCGACCTCACCCACAAAACAGTATTTTATGCACCCAAAATGCTCTCATCATTCAAATCAGGAGCCTGGCTAAGACCCTCTCACGAGTGATCTAAACCTGGAACAAGGGTCATTCATAACCACACTGCCCTTGGGCAATCCAGGTCACCCCTCTGACCCTCCTGCCTCCCAAAGTGCCACCTCCACTTTTCTTTTATCTCCAGCAGTGCTGGAGCAGGTTGTTCTTCAGGGTTCAGATCTTTCCTACTGCTCTCATCAATGTAAACTGCTTTTCATGTTTTGAACTCAGGCCTCACTGATTGGAAAGTCCCATTATAGATCAAAGGGGATGTTCATTTGCAACCCAATTTAAAGTAATGGAAAGTTATTCAAGCATCTATAGATGAAAGAGTCCAGCCTTTAATCACTTCGATTGCTATCTCACCCCTCCACTTTCAACTAGGCTGCTTCAACCCATGGCAGCTGCTCCCAGACAGGTGCAGATCAGTGGTTCATTTCTCACCACTGCACATTTGTGCTCTCTGTCTGTTTATGACCATGTCCTGCACTCTCAGAGCAGTTTCTAACAAAATGTAAAAAGGACAATTTTCAGGTTTTTTTTTTGTTTGGATCACTTGCAACAGGAACTAAGCTGAACAAGTCAAAAATCCCTCACGGAAAATGTAGAGATCCAAACAGAATGCTCCAGTGGTGGAGCAAGGCTTGGGGATGTCAGCACTGCCCACCATGCTGGACCAAGAATTTGGCTGCTTTGCAAATCAACAGGATGAAAACACTCAGAAGGGTCAAGTGCCTTCCTCTTGTTGGTCAAGTGCCACGGGATCTTTGGCTGAAAGCCGAGGGTGGGATGCAAAGATTGAAAATAACAGAGAATAAACTACGATTGAATTTTTATTTTTAAGCAGAGTGGGTGACCATTCTGATTCCTTCAGAATGCCATTCCTACTGCCCCCCTTGGAGCTGCCCAGGAGAGCAGCAGCTGGTGCAGCACTGGCTAAGCTGGAATTATCCCAGTGTGCCTGGCAGCTTGGGCTGGCTCACAGCCAGGGCTGCCGCTTCAAACAGCTCTGGATGGCACCACAGCCAGGACTAAACCCTGCACAGCCCACTGGGGTACCAGCAGAGGCTTTAACCCCTGAGAAAATGGACTGAGCACTCAGAGTGACTGCCCAAGGAGCTGCAGTGCTGGGCTCTCTGAGCCAGGGGAGCCCTCATCCACACACAGAATATCCAGACACAGAATATCCACCCACAGAATGTCCACACACAGAATGTCCACCCACAGAATATTCCACACACAGAATGTCCACACACAGAATGTCCACCCACAGAATGTCCACCCACAGAATGTCCACCCACAGAATGTCCACCCACAGAATGTCCACACACAGAATATTCCACACACAGAATATCCACACACAGAATATTCCACCCACAGAATATCCACACACAGAATATTCCACCCACAGAATATCCACACACAGAATATTCCACACACAGAATATTCCACACACAGAATATTCCACACACAGAATATTCCACACACAGAATATCCACCCACAGACTATCCACACACAGAATATCCACCCACAGAATATCCACCCACAGAATGTCCACACACAGAATGTCCACCCACAGAATGTCCACACACAGAATATTCCACACACAGACTATCCACACACAGAATATTCCACCCACAGAATATTCCACCCACAGAATATCCACACACAGACTATCCACACACAGAATATCCTAACAGTGGAGGAGCAGGCTCCATCCTGCCAGCTGGGTGAGGAAATGAATCCCCTCCACCTTTAACAAGCACAGAGTCAGGCTGATTGCCAGTCTCCCCACTTCCCCCTGAAATACTGAAACTAGAAACACAAGGGAAACCATTGCCCAAACCAGTGCAGCAATCCCCTGCTGCAGCAGCTCTGAGGCACTTGTTTCACATGCCAGGAGTTGAGCAGGACCATGGCAGCTCACTGCAAACCCCCCCATGGACTCTTCTGCAGGTGCACCAAGGAGCAGATTTTCAGGTGTCTCAGCTCCTTCCTCACACTCGCTACTGCTCTGTTCACACTCCACAAGCTGGGCCACTTTCCTGCTCACCCAAGATTTCCCAGCACCCTGGCTCCACACTCATGGACTCTGGTGCAGAGGGAAACACCTGGTGATCAAATTCTGGGACCCTGGTCTCGGCCCTGACTCCCTGCTCCTGACATTTCTTGTAGTTCTACCAACCAACTTTGCATGTGTCTTCATAATTTCCCTCCCCACAAATATTTTTGCTTCTATTCCCCATCCTATTTTTCTGCATCCAGTTATCTCCACATCAAATATTTATCCTTACTGACCTTTTCCCTTGCCCCCTTTCTTCTCCACGTTGTTCTGAGCATATGCTGCCCTGCCTGAGGCTGGATTTTGAAGAGCTGTGAGATGCAGCTCACCCTTGTTACCCACTACCATAACCCGTGCTGAAGCTGCAGAGGAGTTTATTGGTATCACCTAGAGAGGAGCTGACAGCAGATGACAGACTGCAGAAGACACTGGGCAGGTCTCCAGTTCCACTCCAGCCCCTGTGCACACCTGCCCACTTAGGCTGGGAGAGCTCACAGAGAAGGGGAACGCTCCTCAGCTGGCAGAAAGCAGCAGCAGGCACTCCTGCTGCTCCCATTCTCCCATTCCCTCTTCATTAATGACAGCTGGAAGCTTTCTACAAATGAGCAAAGGGGCTGAGGCAATGGCCAGTAACAACCTCTCCATTACCTGTTGTGGTTTGGGTAAAAACCATCCTGAAACAATAATCAGAAAGTGAATAAAACCCCTGGGTATGTTACAAATGTTCTTGGACAAACAGTAACTTTGCAGACAGGCTCTACAAGAACACTTTGGTGCCCACAACCTACGAGGCAGGTATCAATTTCTATAGTATTTTACCTCCTGTTTAAGCTCACCAGAGTGTCTAGGCCACCAGTGTCTGCTGGGCACTGCTCTCACAGTGGAAACCTTGCCCAAACCAAGCACACAGCTGAACCTCAGGGGGCTGCAGGGCACTGTGGAGTCAGGAATGCAGAGAGCAGGAGAGAGTGAAGGGAAGAGAGGAGCAGAAATTAAGATCTTGGGCTTTTAAGGTTTGACTAACTAAATGAGACAAGATTATTAAAAAAGTGGGAATGGTAAGCAGGGAAGGAAAGCAATTTTCCCTAACCTGCCCCATCCTGCCATTAACATTTAAATTAAAATGATGAATTGCTCAAATAGCCATGGTCAAGGCCTCTGTATCCTCCCCCACAGTAAGTACCTTGATGCACTGTCATGTGCAAACAGCTCCTTCATGAGACACCAAAAGGCTCTTAATAATGGATATTATACTTCTGCAATGATCACAGTGGAAAGCACCCAAAATTACCAGCTTTCCTTGCAGAATAATTTGTTATTTTAATGCTGTCAACCTGCAGAAATAGATTTATTGTTATTAATAATAGTGATTTGCCACATTTTGCTAGTTAAATTACAGTGCTGTATAGTTAGTTCCACAATAAAGGACTGGAAGTGTGCCAGGAGATTGCTCATAGCTCAGAGTAACAGCAGTTGGCACTGTTCCCATTAAGGCATTAAAATTTGAGTCAGAAACATAACAGATGCAAAACAAAACATGAGGTCGCTCGCGGGGATTATATAAAAACAATTAAAACAAATTAATTACCAGTTATGTTAGTGTTTCTCGGCGTACACGTAGAATGATTACAAATCCATGCAGAGGTCTTTTAAAGACCATAAAAGTCAATAAGGATCCCTGAGGGACTATGAGGGAACTTTTGGTTTCCAGCATAGCAGTGGGTTTACAGAGACGAAATACAGGGAGGCACAGGCTGTGGGACAGCCCCAGGAGCAGCAGCAGCTCCTGGAGGCTCCTGAGGAAATCCAGCTACAAAGGTTCCTTGTCCAAAAAGTCACTGTCCCCTGGTGCTGCAGATGGCAGAGGGGCCCAGTTCAGCTGAACTGGGGCCAGTGAGATAAACTGGAGCTAAGAGGATGCTCAAGAGCTCCCAGCAGAACAGACTTTCATAAACCAGGAGTTTCTTAGAAGAGGCTGCATCAGTTTTCTCCCCATCTTCCCCCAAGCAAGCCTGAAGGTTTCTAGTCCTTGACGAAAATTCACTGAAAAGCCTCTGCAGGGAATCCCTGTGAGGAGTCCAACCATAGCTAAATTCCTTTGAAGAATCAGGACTTTCTGGGGACAAACACAGTGGCTGCAGCTTTCACCTACAGCAAAGTTTCCAGAACAGAACACCTCCTTGGGCAGCATACAAGGTGTTACCTTTCTGTTTAACTGTTGTTTCTAGTTTTATGTTACCAGGAAAAAGAAAAACTGCCTTGGTATTTTAGCATCTGACTAATGGTGTGAAAACATTATCTTCCTATTGCTCTCCAAGGGGTGATTTAGTTCTTTGGAAAGAAATAGGTATGGAATAATCACACCAAGGCTGCTTATTGTGCATGTATAATATCTAATAATAAAGAAATTGAGTTCAGCCTCACCACAGACCTCTCCTGCTGTCCCCCATGTGTGCACATCCAAAGCATCATTTTTCTTATTAGTTCTTGTTAAGCATCATTTAAGTGCTTGATGCAGCACAGGAGAGTACCCAGCCCCTGTCCTAAGGAGCACAGAGATGTAACAGCAGGCACCAAGTGTTCAGGTAAGCCCTGATCCTGGGAGGTGGTCCAGACACCACTGAGAATCACTTCAAGGGGAGAATAATCTTATTTCTTTCCTGCAATTCATATATTTGAATCAACCCATAGAAACCTTTTTTTTAAAACTGTTTAAATTTGCACAAATACTGGCAAGGAAGGAGGAAAAGAGGAAATATACAGCTCTGTGGCAAACAGACTTCCAGAAGTGGACAGAAGGGTCAGTAAACATTCTCCAGCACCATTTGGTGGAAATATACCCTTTGCCCCAGATCACATCCCCAGAGCAAACCAAGCAGCACAGCAAGGCCATATTGAGTTGGGAAAGAGGAAAGATGTGTTGTCACCTCCAATGGCCCTTGCCCAAGAAGCACCCACATTCCCAAGCCAAAAACAGGGCCAGCTGGCTGCCAGGAGCAGCCCAGCCAAGTGCCTTGCTCCAATTTCCTTCTCAAGCAATAAGGAATTTGCAGACTTTAAGTCCACCCTCTTAAAAAGCAGAGTGAAACAGTAAATATTGATGGGTATCACCAGATGTCACTGTTGTACAAAGTCACCCAACATGCACATGGTAGGCTTGAAAAGACCGCTGGAACTTTGCAGTTGCCCACTCTCTGGCCTCCCCTCACCCCCAGCAGCCCAAGGAGAGGATCTGCCAGGGTATCAGCAGCAGTTTGCTCCCTGGCTGGGTTTAAAGCCACTCCAAAGCAGAGGCACCCCAGGCTGTGCTTTGGGGAAGGAGCCACAGTGCACCACGACAGCTTTTGTTTCAGGTCTGGTATGTTTATATTGAGCTTTATCTTTTAGTTGTGTTCCAATAGCATTCTTTCTGATGGAAAGCTAAATTGCAGGGCTCCAGCCACTACTATCAGCTAGCAAAGAGATAACAATAATTAATACTTGGTAACATTGAGCCTGGAATGTCTCTTGTATGATGCTGCCTTATTAGTTTCAGCAGGGATTCTCTGAGATAATCAAACCCAGGATTTTAAAGTTCATTTGCTTCAAGTCTCATTCATACAGATCTTGATGTACTTCTAAGATGGCTTGGAAATGAGCATTTGCCTTCCAATAATATTGTTCCCTATCTGCAAGATATCTACCAGAAAAGAACAGTAGCTAGATGAGCTTAGGTTTAAACAAGATATGCACAGAGCAGTGTCCTTTCAAAAGCAAATCTGCTGAGGAAATAATTTCAGCTAAAAAAATAAACACTACTGGCACTGCATCAGAAGAGCAGCAAAATAATGTTGATCCACTAAAGGAACACATTTAATGTTTTAAATCAAAACAGATCTGTGCAAGGAAGTGCTTGCTTAAAATCTGTGTGGTTTTATTCTGCAAGTCACATTTAGAAACAAAAAGAAGACAAAACATACAAGCATGAGGCCCTTGAGCCCCAGCCTGCTGCTGCTGGTTCGTTGTGTATCATCTGCTATTCCCAAGGTGACAAGGGATATCTGGATGCTGCTTGTGTAGTAATCCAGAACAAATTGGGTGTAATAGTTTTCTGTGAAGTACATTGTAAAAATAAAGAAAACATGCTGATTGAAAAATGCACTTCTCCACGCTCGGGGCTGATGGTGGCACAGGCTCAGTGCTCCCTGCCCTCCTTTGTGGCCATGTGGACATGGAGCCAGCAGAAAGGGACAGAACTGTGCTGGACTGATACCCCTGGTGCTCACTGACTGCAGCACAGGCCAGCAGTTTTCACCTTGAGCTATTTTACTCTATTGCTCTCTTCAAAAATGCAGAGCAATTTTTTATTACTCATCAGCTTCCAGTTTGGCTCAGCTACACAAACCTCCATCCCTGTATAAAACTGCCCTAAGCATGAGGAACAAAGGAAAAATATGGACCAGAAATGCATCAGCTTGAAGGGAGATACTCAGGGGATACTACAGGGATTTGTCTGGAGCCTAATACAATTTAAATTATTTTTATTAATGTGCTGAAAGTAGTGCACAGAACAAATGGCACATGAATTAAGTTCAGATCATTCCAGAATGGAAAGTGTTGTAAAGAGAAATTGAAGAAAAAGAGCAGGCCTGGTGAAGTTCACAAAATATTAGCATGAAGTAGCAAAATGATATTCCAGCCAAAAAAATGCAGAGTTAATGCATAGCATGGAGGCTGGAGGAATAAATCTCATGTGCAGCAGCCTGAGGAAAAGGAAGATGCTGCTGAGGCACAGTAAGGGGAGGGCTGAGCTGACACCAGCCTGTGCTCTCCAAGGGCCAGCCCAGCACCACTGCTTGGCTCTCTCCTTCTCCCCACCAGCCCCAGCTTTGCCATGGGTCACACTGAGGGACACAAAGGCAGTGCAGACTTCTAATGAGACAGCATAAGGCAAAGAGCTTTGGGAGAAAGACTCCTTGTTTCAAGACAGAAAGCAAGCACAGGCTACCCGAGGTCAGGCAGCAGTAGCCCACCTCGGGCTCTAATTGCTTGCTGCAGGATTTCTGACATTTTTGTCTAATACAGCTGGTAGCACAGTGGGAGACAAAATATCATACTCTGATCCAGTCCATGAGTAGACTTAATCTCTCATGCTCTCTCCCCCTGCCATCCTTCAGCAGTATTTTCTAGTAAAATGGAAGCGCTTGTGCTAGCATTAATAAGAGCTCCAAATTTGAAAAAAAAAAAAAAACCAAAAAAAAGCTTATTTTTGAAAGTCTGAAGCTACAGCTTAGTAATGCCAGAGCAGAGTCAGCTACAGGAGCTATCCCAAGGTCAACCAGGCAAGCCAGGGCCAACTCAGCAAACCAACCCAGATCTAAACCCCAGCCCCAGCTGCCTGAGCTCCCCCTGCAATTGCACAGATTTTCTTTTGCTCTCAAAAGAGGCCTCTCAATGCCAGGAGAGATGAGCAGCACAAGTTTGAACAATTGTGACCCAGGAGGCACAGCAGCAGTGCTGCAGGGAGGGATCCTCCTGACGAAGGGGTGTTACAGAGCTGGAGCTGCCCCTTGTCCTTAACCCTTGCAGGAGGTTTGGGAGAGCAATTCCAGCCTGTCAGAGCTGGAGGCTGGAGCTGCTCCAGGCCCCTCTGCCCCTGTTCCCCAGCTGATACTGCACCCAAAACAGCCCCTACAAAGGGAATCCCAGCCTTGCTGGTCCTACACTGGGGACAGCTTGGCTCTGGGAGAGCCCAGCCAAGTGCTGGAGCACCAGCGCTGGATAGATGCTGTCACCAAGCCAACAGCAGAGTCATCAGGGGCCAAAGAAAAGAGCAAATATTTGTAATCAGAGCTGCTGCAAACCTACTGGTTCCTTGCTAAGCCCTAAGAAAAACAAGGAGATGAAAAGCTGGCTTCTGCTCTTTTAAGCAGGCGCTGGAAATGCCTTGGCTGGGTGCAGAGCGATGGTGTTTACACAGCTCCCCATCACCCCTGAGCTGCTGCTGTTGACAAGCAGCAGGGAATGGGATCTCTGTCCATGAAAATGGATGATGTCAGGGTTAATTAACCCGACCTGAGGTGACACAGCCAGCAGCAGCCACTCCATGGGCTGGCAGGGAGAGGCTATATATAGTTCTGTGACACGATGAGACACATCAGTCACGGGGCACAGGAAATACAAAGGCACCATGATTGAACAGCAAATTCTGCCTGGTGATCCCAGGAGGGCTGGCCAGATGAAACAGGGCACAGAGCACAGCACAACCACAGTGCAATATGCATTTCCAGCATGTGGCATTTACTGGTAGCAGTTTGCATCTAGAATGAAGGATAGAGGATTTGTGCATCTTCAACAGGGAAATTTCCTTCCAAGTCTGGAGGTCACAGCTGTGCAAAGCACCCAGAAGCTTTGCTTCCCCAGGGTATGTGAACTCTGTGCTCAGTTCAAGCTGCAGACTTTGTCTCCCCCTGATTTCTCTTGCAAATCTGTCTGAGCCCAGAATGCAAAGCAGAATTCAGTCAGATGTCCAAGCAAAGCCACACAAAGCCATGAATTTCATGTGGTTCTTGACAGGAAGCTATAAATCCATCCAGGGCTGCCCCCAAAGGTTTCTCAAACCTTCAGGTGACTTTTCAGCTATTTATTTATAGGATTCTAAACACAGGGCAGAGCTGAGCTAAGGTGACTCTCTCAGGGTGCTGGGCTTGTTCCTGAGCATTTTCAGAGCTGATGGGGAAAAGCAAAAATCCTCCTCACTCTCTCTTCCTTCTCACCAACTACCTGAACACAAATCCAGCACCTTCAGGAGGCAATTTTAGGAAGCCTTTGATGCTGTTGGACAGAAGCCTTGTTTTGGTTGCAGGTTGGTGCTGCTCCATGAGAAAAAATTTGGCAGCTCTGAGCAGTATTTGATGGGTGGCTGTGGGCAGCTCCTGGAGGGAGGCAGCTTGCTTTCATCACATCAAGGGACAGCAAGCTTAAACTCAGGCAAACCCCACCAAGGAAACACTTGTCCTTGTTGCTGGTTCCTGCTCCAATCAAGGAATTGATCCCAATACCCCAAACTGCCCTTAAGATCAACAGCAAGGAAGGTTTTTTTTGCACTGCCTGCAGGCCTTGCTGGAGAGCTGGGCTGCAGGTGGGCTGGGGCTGCTCCACAGCCTGCACTGGGGAGAGTGAGTAATGATAAACACTCCCTCTCGGCCTTCAAACACATTAATCCATAAATATTGATGGCCCTGAAGTGCTCTGTTTATCCAAAAAGCCGGTGAAATGTTGGCAGGAGCCGAGTACCTGCCTGGAAATGGCTCAGGTTTATGTGCTGGCCCAGCCTGGGGAGAAGAAACGAGTGGTGCAGTGCAGCACTGGGTACCCAGAGACTGCCACCTGCTCCAGCACAGCCAAAGCAAGCAGCCAATTTGTGTGACAACACAAGCAGAGCTGTGGGATGAGAGATTTTCTTGCCTTAGATGAGGGACAAGAAGGAAAATTATATAAGGAAAAAAAATTAAATTCAACAACGCGCTGCCTCTGAAGACTCAAGTGACTGAACAGGGCAGGTGCAGCAGGGATTTCTCAATGACAAACATGTGCAGGCAGTGTGTGTTTATCCTGTACATACACTGAGAAAAATATAGCCCCCATCAGTACCACGCCTGAGCACACAGCCTGTGCATCAGGACAGCCTGACAGCTGGGTATTATTTATGGCAGCTTTTCCAACTAGGTAGACATTTACAAATCAAAATAACTGTCATCTATGTTGTCTGAATGCAATTTTTGGTGTGTTCTATCCTCTGCTTTCCCTTACCTACTGTATTATTAACAGCCCTTGGCCTCTCCCTGCCAATCTGTGTTTCCCTGTGGATGTTTTCTCTGCAGTCACAGCCCCCAGACCGAAGCCCCTCGCCCAGCAGATGGCACTCAGAGGCTCCAGGAAACCCACACGCTCCCAGGAATCTCCTTCCTCCGAGAAAATGGGGGGTAATTGAGATTTTGTTTCTGCCTGACACCATCTGGGGGATGCTGAGCTTTAAAGCTCCCTCAGGGCTATCCAAGGAAAACTGGGATTGCAGCTCCCTCATGTCAGGAGAGCTGCTGGTCCTGGGTGGGTGAAGTGCAGCCACCCCAACCCCTCATGGAGCCCAGCCTGAGCTGAGGGATGGTGTCTGACTGCAAGGAAGGGGAATTTTGTACTTTCCCCCAAAAGCTCCAAGGACCAAGAGGGGAGGTGTTACAGCCACTGCATTTAGAGGAGGGATGCAGGAACTGTCCAGCTTGTGGCCACTTCTTCCCTCTAGGATGCCTTCCCTGCAAAACCAGGCATGGGGCAGATTGTGCTACAGACTTGGGAAATGCCTGCAGGGAGTTTGGCCCAGGAGCAGGATTTGGCCAACAGCTGCTCCTCTAGAGGAAAAACAACTTCCACCAGCACATGGCAGCTGATGCCAAATTCACCTGTGCTCTCCCCCTGGTTTTCTGGGCAGCCACACAGCAGCAAGACCCAGTGATAACAAAGCAAACTCCCCATGCAGTTCTGCTTTTCCCCACAGAACTTTCATTACAGGAATAAAACTGAACAAATAAACCCTCCTTGCCTCTACTCTCCAAAAGAATAACCCATACAAAGGGTGCACTGAAAATTTCTTTTTACCCCTTCACTGCCACGGGAACATGCTTTTATTTCCTAAAAATTGCACCTCTCACCTCATGCCCCATGACCTGCCCAGCAGGGCTGGAGCAGGGTGTGGAGGGCTGGGAAGCTGGCAGGGGGCTGGATTAATGAGGGCACAGGGAGGCTGCAGCCCTCCCCATTAGCTCTCTATCATGTGCAGTAAGAGCAGCCATCCTACTGTGCAGCCCTTCCCATTCCCATGGAAACCACTGGTGCATCCCGCCAGGAGTATAAATAAACCTCTCACATGAACTTCATCCCGTGTGCTGGGCCACAGCTGAGATGTCTGACACCCACATTAGGGACACAGGTGCCTCTGGCTTTGTGCTGCATGGACACTGCTGCTGCTGCTCCTTGTACCTAAAACCAGGCCAAGGCTGGGCAGACAGGAAAGCAGGGAAATGAGGGACAATGTAACACACGGTCGGACTCCACATCCCACAGCCACAGTGAGCAAAAATAGCCCTGCCACCAGTCCTAATTGCTATTTAAGTGTCTAAGAACAGCACTAAAGAGACACTCAGAATGCACATAATCTAATTATAATGAGCCTTGCAAAAGTAGCCCTGCATCTTCCATTCCTGCAGTGCTCCCCATGCTCTGCAAGGGGAGCACAGTCCCACCTCCAGGGCTCTGACTCCTGTTAGATATTTGTGATTGGGAATATCTGTTCCAAACCCACCCACAGCACAAGGCCAGCACTCAGCCAAACAGGTTTTGTTTCATTTTAATTGGGATAACTTGCAGATGATTTTTTAAAAATGTGTGGGGGACACAATACCCTTAACTCCAGCTGGAGTGGTCCATGTTTTATCTACACACATTACACCCTTCCCACTCCTATCCCCCTTTCCATAACCATTTTGTCAGGGAGGAAGGTCTGTCCCAATAATTTCCATGTTTGCTTTGCACAAAGGATTAGACACTGCACAATATAAGATCACCTGCTGCTGCACCTCAGGATAAAGTCTGTGAGTGTTATCAGCTGCCACACAGGACTCCACATCCCAGGGTTTAGCCCTTACACACAGGTAGAATAAAATATCAGAAGCAATGGTAGCAAAGGAAATGTCAAACCTTTCCAGGTTTTGGGGTTTTTTTAGCCAGGTCCCTCAAGCCTGCTGCCACCTGCACTTTATCAATTATTATCTTTAATAATTATCAGATTAAACTCCATGAAGAGAAACTTCTCCAATTAATTACAGCCAGAAATAGTAATGACAAGATCATTTCCAGACCTAGAGCAGGCTCCTCAATGATTCTGTGAACCTGTGAACCTGAGGCTCTGACAGCAAGGGAAAAAGCCCTGCCTGAGTTTGTTGGAGTAATTTTATTAACTCTGGCTGGTTCTGTTAGTTGACAAAGTGACAGGATCCTGGGGAAAATTTCTCTGTGTGTTTAGTACATCTTTGGCAGGTGTCAAGGTATATTCTCTGGCTTGTCACTCACTGTGCTGCCCTTTAGATAGTTATTATTTCATGTAATTATGATTATTACATGTGGAGATGCCACCCTTATGAATAGCCTCTGGTTGCTGTCACTCACTGCAATGTGATGCAGGAGGATGAGTTGTCAGGAAGGAGCTGCAGGGTATGAAAAATTGCCACATTTCTCTCTTTTAAAACAAATAATCCATGATTTTGCTGGTCATCTCTTTTCACTTAGCAAGTGGCATGCTCAGGACTGGGCAGCACAGCAGAAAATCACCTGCTATGAAGCACCATGCCAGAGTCACAGGGTAAGGGCACCCAGAGAATAATTGTGAAAGGAGGAAGGGTAAAAACCCTTGAGCTGCACACCCATGCTGTGCTGTGAATCCTTGTGGCAGTTCAGCTCCAGAGATGCTTTCTCCTTCACTGCTCAGTTCAAAATACCGCCTGCAGGTGGCCCATGCCTACCCTCTGGGGGAGATGCATCCATCCCACCTTCCCACACTTCCCTGGCAGCTGAGCTGCCTGTTGGGGGTGACCCACACTCCATTTCCTGCAGAGCAAGGGAATTACACAGGATTTCACACCACCTCCTCAAAACTCAAGCATTCCAATAAAAATCCTCAGTTTTGCAAAGCTGGGTTTCTGCAGCAGACATGCCAATAATTCCTGCTCTGGGACTATTTCCCACAAACCAAAGCAAACCAAAATAAACCATGATTCTTTCCCAAAGTCTGCTACAGACTTTAATTGACCTTGGGCAAGTCATTTTGTATTCCAGGGGCCCTGCTGGAAAATGGAAATCAGGGTATTTTCTGAAAACTCTTTGGCCAAGCATTCATTCCTACAGTAACCTCTACAAATAACAGCACAAGGAGGCTGCAATCTTGACTAAAGCCTTTTGGAGTAACTGCAATGTTAAAAAAATGCACTTTCTCAGTCGATTTCAGATACCCAACACTTCTCCAGCACACAGCTTCCACAGGGAGTTATTCACAATTACAAATAGATCAATATTCATAAATCGTCTCCCTGCAACAGCCGAACAAATCATTTGTAACGATTCATTTCCTTGATGAATTTCACCTCTTTTCCAGTTTGCAAATTATGTGTGAACAGAGCTGGATTTTCCAAATTGATTTTTTTTATACCCCCCCCCCCCACACACACCCTCCTAAGCCTTTTTCCATCCCGTGTAATTTCTGAGAACAACTTTACATCTTAAAAGAACTCCAGGTCCTGCATCCTTGCCTGGCCAGAGCTCCTCAGCAGACCTGAGCCATCATTAGCAGCAGCCCCTCACTACAACCCCAATTCCCCTGCTCAGTTTAATGGTGCTCATGAGCTGCTTGTGCTCCTTGCCAGGATGAGTGCAGCAGTCACCATCAAGTTTCTACTGCAAATACTTCAAATATCTCAGTTTGCAGTCCTCTTGGAGATTAATTGAACAAATATTTCCCTTCCACATGAACACACTCCTGCCAGTAAACGTGCTCACTAAAATATTCACAGCAAGCTAACACAAAAAGGACAAAGGAAAGGTAATATTGAAGCCAGGCCTGCTGAAGCATTTGCTCAACTTAATACCTGCTCCCTGCTCAGCTTTTTTTAACAAATCTGGACAATATAGCAAAGCATCCCAGCTCCAGATGCTCCCCTTGATGCCCTGATCTATGTCTGTGTCTCACTGCCTCCTCTTCAGTGTGCAGAGCCATCCCCAGCCCTGGCACACTGGAAAGGACATCTCTCAACACTGCAGTTAAACACCTGCATCCCAGCCAGGCTGGCTGTAAGCCCTGGCCCCTCCAGGCAGGTTCCCCAGCTCCCTGCAGCCCAGGGCCTGCTCTCCAGCCAGCTCTGCACTCTCCTCCCACAGCTGCCAGGGATCCTGGTTCTGCTGCACCAGCACCAAGACCTCCTGTGCTCCATGGGGGAAAGGCAGATTGATAATTAAATCCACTATTGAGATATTCACATCCTGTTCCCTTGCCATTTAAGCAGACATAAAACATTTTATTATTCTGCTGATTTAGGAACCTGAATTTAAATATTAGAGTATTAAAGCGATACTTAATTAGTTGACTGAATGTTCTCCCTTTTATCAGTGTTGACAGATCTTAATTATAGCATGGGCTGTGAAAGCTGATAGAACAGCTGATGGCAGCAGCACCGCCAGGAATACTAAAGTGTGTCAGAATTACTTGTCTGTTTTCCCTCTTCCCCCTTCTCTGTTCTTCAGGCATGCTCTGAAGTCCTTGGCAAATAAAGCCAGCGCTGCAGCCAAGCCTGAGCAGTTTGGCATTTACTCTCAAGGACGTCAGAAACTGCCTGCCCTTGAGAGAGCCAGGATAATCTACAGGCCCAGACTTTTGGGAAGAAAAAAACCCCATAAAACAACAACAACAACAACAACAACAAAACCCCATATGATGGGAAATGATCTCCTAGTTAATCATTTTCCTATCCACTAATCAAGCAGACACAGGGATTGTGGTGGAGCAGGAGTGCTGACATTAGTTATTCTCTTAAACCACACTTTAAAATGCAATTCAGACATGCAGGAATGGTGATCCCAATGAAACCTGCCCTTAAGGTTTTCAGTTGCCATCATCCTGACAAGGGGTGGCTCTGAGAACCAGCCATGCCAGGCAGATGGAGGGACATCCCTGGTTCTTTATCACCTCAGCCAATGCCAGCACTGCCCTGTTTTGATGCCACCCAGGAGAGGATGAGGGTTCAGCCTCTTTATCTACAGCAAGGACTGTGCTTGTTCCTGAGCCACGGCACAGGGATGAGAGCTCTGGCAGGAGGCTTCTGCTGGGGTGAATTACATCCCTCAGCAGCACATCCTTCACCTTCCTGGGATAATAACAAATGTCCACCTTCAGGGAAGGTGGCTGGCAGCAAGTATCTCTTGAAGAACATATATTTTACCTGCCCCCTACAGAGGCCAAGCCATTCACTCTGAAGCAGCAGCATTTAACACAGCTCAGCAGCAGAGGCAGTGACAGAACACAGCACTTGCAAGAGGAATGAGGAAATGACAGCTTGGGTTTGGGCTGGGAGCCCATAAAGGTGGGCTGGTCATCTCTCTTAGATTCCTGACTTGCTAGCCCACCTGCCCAAAATCTACCATCCAGCTCAGCCTAAGAGACACCAGTCTCTGAGTTTATTTTTTCTTTTAACTCAAATTAGGAGATCTGAAGCTTTAGTTAGATCCTGGCATCCCACAAGTCTCCAGCAGAAGAAATTCACTTTTCCAGGAAAGATGTTCAGTCCCATTCCACCCCCAAATGCTCAAAGTACAGCAAATACTGTCCTCCTTCACTGCTCAGGTGAGGATGGGGAAAGATCCCTGTGCTCCAGTCTCATTTCTGCAAGTTCACTTCACAGAATCCAGGAGAATACAACCTGCTTACACTACATTGCCTGCAGAAAAAAATTGCTATGAAAAATGTGAAGAAAATGAGGTAGGAGCAATGTGTTGGAGCCAGTTGTCTAATCAGCTAAAGTTACAATCCTAAACCAGTCCCTAGACACCAGAAATACAGCTCAGTTCTCTAAAGTGCTGAGTGCTGACTGCTTTTCAGCTCTGCATCCCCGCCCAGAATACTTCAAGATTATTAAATCACCCAGATACAATTTTATTCTGGGGAAAAAGTGTGGTAAAAATAGTGAATAAAATCAGTAATTTTCATCAGTTTGTGTATCCTGCCTTTAGCTCCTTCCTTTTAAGGCTGCAGAGAAGGAGAAGTTGAAATCCCAGTGGTACGCTGATGCTTTCTAAGTTATTCCAGCATGAATGATCTCAACCTCAGGAAGGATGTGTGCAAGCACTGCCAGAGCAGAGCAGGCAGGCATGCAGGAACAGCCCCTTTGTTGTCACGACTCAGGCATGTGATGGGTTGTGACACCTTTTCTGTGAGTGCCATCCATCACTCCCAGATGTTAGCACAGAGCCACGCTGCCTCCCCACCAAGGAGCTTTTCATTTCCATTGCCAGGCACAGAGGGAAAGAAGTGCTTTTTCCAAGAGCTAAAGGAATAAGTTTGCAATTTGTGCATTGTGGTGGGCAGGCAGAGGATCTGTGCACTGGCTAAAGGCACCTCTCTGCTGCCCTGTGCCGTGGCACTGGGGCTGGGAGTGCAGCCTTGTCCCCTGTGAGGGCACCAGGACCTTGTCCCTGCTCTGGTGATGGCCAGCACACTCCAGGAGCTCAGTGAGGAGTGCTGCCAGCACAGTCAGTGCTCAGGCCTTGTCACAGACACATTTTATGAAAAGTCCTTTCCGTATGATTTTTTCTCCTGAGAAGTTAAGAGGCCTCAGGAACAAAATGTAACCAATGGTTATCTGCTGCTGTGGAATGCAGCAGGTGCATCTGGGATTGGTCTCATGTGGTTGTTTCTAATTAATGGCCAATCACAGTCCAGCTGTCTGGACTGTCTCAGTCAGTCACAAGCCTTTGTTATCATTCTTCTTCTATTCTTAGCCGGCCTTCTGATGAAATCCTTTCTTCTATTCTTTTAGTGTAGTTTTAATATAATATATATCATAAAATAATAAATCAAGCCTTCTGAAACATGGGGTCAACATTCTTGTCTCTTCCCTCATCCTGAGACCCCTGCAAACACCATCACACAGGCCTGACTCACATCAGCCTTTTTTAGTTTACAAATTAATCTAACTGGGGGAAGAAGTGCCCAGGCTGCATCCCCTGCCACTGGCTGTGCTACAGCAGCAGGGCTGGATCAGTAGGGCCTGCCTGGCTCCTGGCCTTGCCTTTATAAACACACTTAATGATCAGCAATGATGTCTTGGCAGCCTCAGCCTCTCTCACTAATGCCCATGTGCTAGGAGGGCATTTTGCCTGCTCTCAGACAAGCCAATCCCGTTTAACAGGGCAGAGATTTAAGAGCAGCAGCCTGCACAGCACAGCCCAGTGCCAGGCAATCCTCTGGCTGCAGCAGCCAGGCTCCCTGCTGCCACAAAGCTTCTCCACCTCATGAACCTGCCTCCCAGGGAGGGAAAGGCGTCCAGGGGACAGCAGCTCTCTGCAGTCCTGCTGCTGCTGGCACACAGCAGCCCTTTCTGACAGGCAAGGAGGCATTTGCTGCCTCTCTGCTCCCTGTGCAGCACCAGCAGGGCTGGGCAATGAGGTTATTTATCTAGCTGAGCTTTGCAGGACTAAATGCCAAGGCAGCATCCTGCCCTGGTGATAAATGCACCCACACATGGATTCAGCACAGTGTGCAGGCTGCAGGCAACAGGCAGGCAGCAAAGGAAGGGGTCTGCCTGCCCTGCAGCCCCCTCCACTCCCCAGGAACAGCCTGATGCTCAGGTGTTATTCTCCATCAGCGCCTGGGTGAAGCCCAGACCCATAAAAAGGCAGCAGAACACAGTTACCCCTGCCTGGGGCTGTTGGCTCTGAGCTGTCCCCAGTTTGCGCTGCTGGCAGGGGGGTCTGACTAGCCAGCCCCCAGGTTCACTCACAGGAGGGCAGACTCTGCCCTCCTGCCTGGAGGATGCTCAGTGAGTGCAGCTGCAGCTCAAGGGCTTCCCCTGAGCAATCCAGCCTTGAGTGCTTCAAAGGATAAAGCCATTTTTCTCCAAGGTATCCCATTACAGAGCCATTCAGAGCAAATCCATTATGTCACACAAGAGCACATTTCAGAGATCCACACACCTGTGCAATGCCCACGCAGGGAGAGGGGGGAGAAGGAACAGCCTCCAAATTGGACCTTGTTTGCCAAGTCATCTCTCATCACCAACCTCAGCAAGCTTTTCTCCCACCACCACTGTTTTTCTGCCACTACAATTACACTGAATGAGTTGTAGCATCTTCCTGGTGTGTATTGCCTTCCTCTGGCCACCATCCAGTGTTTGCCCCACGAGTTCCCTGCCTCTCTCCAAGAAGCTGTCACAAATGGAGCCACAATAAATGTAATACACAGACCACAGCTTTCCAGAGAGCTGGCAGGCTCAGCCAGCAATGATAAAAGATCAATGAGAATTTCAATTGTTGTTTTAAATGCCTGTTGGGCTGCAAGCTCCCTACCTTTGATCATCAACCACACACAGTGGGTTGGGTTTTTTTTCTTTATTTAATTTGTATGCACAGGGTGGACGAGAGGTTTAGGATTCCACAGTGATGAGGGTACTAGAAACAAAAAATGCTGCTCATGGAGTCCTTCCCTCAGTGACAGACAGGCTAAACTGGAAATACATAACAAGGAACAGGCATGGACTAAGCAGAGAGACTGAGAGAACCTCTACTGAACAAAAGAAACACAAATGCCTTTTCCTCCAGGTTTCTTTGCATTTAGGACAATTATTTTCCCCTCAATATCCATCAATAGAAAGGAGTTAAATTGAATTTTTCTCAGTCCCTCAGTCCACAGCCTGCAAGTTTATTGTGCTAGTGCAAGGAGCAGACCCCTCCAGTGCAGCACACCAGGCATGGGCAAATGCCAGCTGGTGCAGTGCCACCCTGGCCTGTGCCAGCTGAGGCTGTGACCCTCCTCTCCAGCTGCAGCTGGCATTTCCCAGCCTCCTGCTGGCACTGCTCTCAGTGGGCAGCAAGAGCTTCTGCAGCACTGTTGTGATGGGAGCTCGCTATCAGAGGATGAAAAACAGTTTGTAGCCAACTGTAATATCATTTCAGCAAACAGCACCATAAATCAATGGCTGCAAATTAAGTATTTTGTTTACTCTCCACACAGCAGGGCTCTTCCCTGGATGCAATGCCAGCATCGCTGAGCGCTGCCCAGAGGAGCTGCCTGGCACAGTGAGATTGTGAGGGAGCTGTGCCACCCTGCCAGGCACAGTGACATGGGGACATCCATCCATGGGGCTGCTCCCATCCTGCCCTGCTCCTGCTCCAGGCAATCAGCCCTTTGCTGAGGCCATGTGCACGTTTCAGTGCTGCCTGGAAGGTTCCCAGGGACAGTGACAAGTCTGTCCCTTCTCTGCCTCTCTCCAGCTGCCTTTGGGAGGGCACAGGAAAGAACATGGGATCCCCATGAATGCAGCAGTGGGACAAGTGGAAAGGTAAAAGGGTAAAGGTAAAAGGTAAAAAGTGAAAAAAAGTAAAAGTGGAAAGGTAAAAGGTAAAAGCTTCTGCCATGGAGTCCCAGGCTCCATGCTGTCTTTGCTGAGGCTGTGACAGACAAGAAACTCTCTCCCCACCACCCCAAACCTGTTAGGAGGAGAGGGGATGCTCCAAGCCTGAAAAACAGGAGAAACAGAGGCTGCATCTCCCACTGCCTCCACACTCAGCTGTCAGTAGCACAGGCAGGAGGCATTCCCTCTCCAGGGAGGGATTCAGCTGTGCAACATCCATCCCTAATAGTGCTTCCAATGAGCCTGGAACTGGCACTCCAACCTCCAACCAACCCTCCAGCTGGCACTGCCACAGAGCCCCTGCAGAGTGGGATCAGTGCCTGTTCCCCATCCAAACCCCTTCAGCCCTGCTCAGCCCACAGTGCATCGATGCTTCCCTTCATTCCCACCCCCACTCTGTGAGAGACAGGACTTTTATTGGTGCTTTTTATGATTTCCTGGTAAGGTGTATATGTCTCCCTTCTGGCACTTTAGAGCAGAGGTGAGACTTGAGCTCCTATAAACCACCAACACCAGGAAGTTCAACGAGTCCCTCTCTCCACATAAAGAGTGCAGAATAAACAGAGCAGTAATTCAGCCATGCTTTCAGGGATTCCCCCCACCTTTCCTTTCATCTGAGCTGCCACTCTCCCTCACCCTCACAGTGCTGAGCTCCCCCTTGTCCTGCCTGTGCTATCCATGGCATCTGCAGGCAGGCACTGGATTAAGGGAAAGCTGCTATTGTCCATCCCACAGTCTGTCTGTTCACAGTTTAACCATTCTAATCCCTGCTTTGTGGGCAGATGTGCCTTCAGCCACACAGGAGACGAGCTGGAAGGATCTTACACAACTGTTTCAAGCCAGAGCTTAGAAGTATTTGTGTATCAGGGACCTGAGAGGCCACACTGAGACACTGATGGGCACAAATAGAGATAACCCCAAAGAGGCTCACACAGGGACAGGCTGGGAGAGGAAACAGAAGCAGAAAAATGAGGAGAGGAAAAAATTCACACAATGAATCACAACACCTAAACACCTCACTAGACAACACCTAATATAGCCCTAAAGGCCTGCCAAAAATCAGCACATCAGCATATCCTGCTCTCATTAGGGGTAGAAAGCCTGTAAAAGGAATTGCTCCTCCTGTCTCTGGCCAATAGCTGGCCACTTCCTCCAAGAAATGAGCAAAAAGCTGTTTGCTGGTAAGTGGGCCATGCAGCTCCTTCTGTGCACTCAGGACACAGCTGCATTTGAACAGCAGAGCAATCCCTGCACTTATTTGTAGTTAGCACAGTGGCTGCAGCCCCCCTGGGACTGGGGACCTTACATGTGTGAATGACAGCAGTATTTCAGAGGATGACAGTGATAGCCAATATAGACTGCTGAGTTCCCTGTGAGGAAGTATTATGAAGCCCATAAAAGCTGCAAAGGACTTTGCAATTGCCATCAATTTAATGGGGAAGATGCTGCAGCAATGGGCAACAGGCAAAAACCTGGAAAGAGATTTTCCAGCTGAGACAGGAGGGAAATGGAGCACCCTGGGTAAAGGCCACAGAAAGAAGGGACCAGAGCTGAGAATTGAACACTGATTCCTGCATATCAAGTCGTAGCCACAGGCTATACCACGATAAGATATCCAAGAGAATTCATTCAATAACTTACTGTGAGGGCTTTTTTCAATGTGACTTTTTTTTTTCCTGTGGACCGTTGAAAATTGACTACTGTGTAATTATTTGTGAACACAACTTTCTCACATTTTCAGCCAGCTCCAGGGAAGTGAGAAAGCTATATTTACTCTGGTTCAAGAGCTTTGACTCTCAGCAGATCAAGTGCAGCATAAATCCCCAAAGAGAGTGTGTGGACCAGTCTGAATTTATCAACCCCTCTGCACCATCAGCCCTGGATTGCCCCTCACCTCCCAGCCCTGGAAACAACATTCCATGCAAGCTGGGAAAACAGATGGGAGCCTCCAAGCCTCTGCTCATCTCTCAGATAATGCTTTCATTTCAGTGAGGTGGGTACAGGTACCCTGGGATGAATTCAACTGTAAATATTCAGAGTGATTCATTGTTTGGCTTTCCTCTCCAATCTAAATAGTTGGAGCTGTCAAAATTGATCTGAGTTTTTACGGTACAATACTTTAGAGAGAGAACAAACTATGGATTAAATTTGCTGTTGTGGCCCAAAATAGCTTTCAAATATCAACACAGGCAAGATACACATAAAAGAGACTATTTCCTTGTGAAGCAAGGCAAGCCCTCATATCTCCATTTAACTGTTTCTCCCTGGAGATGCACAGCACTAGGCTGAGTATTTGAGCTGCCTCCTTCTTCCCTTCCCCATCACTGGGTTGACTGGGAGCTGTGTAAAAATCTCTTTTGCTCATAAAAAGTTCCTGCTTGGGCCCAGTAATCTGTCCAGGGTGGAAGCAGAGCTGAAAATAATGAGTGGCCCTTGATTTCTTACCATATCATTAATGTAGTTCTTATTAGAAGAGCAGATTATTTTTGTTCAGTGGGTGTAACTGCTCTGACTTCTATTTCTGTACTCTGCATCCTAAAGAACAAAAAGGAGTATGGGTCCTCCAGCCTTCAGGTTTGGGGACATTGATGGGTTTGCACACCTCTTTGAGGCACACAAGCATCCTTGTGGTGTCAGTGATCCTCCCCCTTCCAACAAAAGAGCCTGACTCTGCCTCCCCTCCCATTGTAGGGAAGCTGCAGACACAGAGACTGATGGCAGACTGGAGGAAAAAGAAAAAAAAACAAAAACCAAAGAGCAGATAAAATCTTGTCTGGTAACTCCCAGATTCCTGAGGTCTGGAGTGCTGAGTTGTCCCTGTGTGATTTTCTCCTGAGGCTGCCACGACACCTCCTGTAGGTGTTCAAGGACACACAGACATTGGCCTGTCCTGTTCTGGTGGGGTGTGTCCTGCATCTTGGGGTTTAACCTCAGACCCTGCAGCTGACAAACCCTGCCCTCTGAGGCTGCCAGGGTGGCACTGATAACTTGGTATCCATCACCTTTCCTTGGTGTAATCATCTCTGCACAGATTCCCAACAGATTCCCCTCTGGCTGCAGCTCTGCTGAAGGCAGCAGGATTTGTTCTTCATTTCATGATGAGAGAGGAGCACAACGATGAAAGAAAATCCCTGGCCAGAGAGAAGAAGAAAACTATTTTTTTCCAGCTGGAAAAAAAAAATCCATGGGTGGTTTTCTAAATGTGAGCTACTGCTTAGGTGAGAAGCAGTCAAAAATACACATGGGTATAGTTGTAATCCAAGGCAGTCCACATCCCTGCTATGAGCACAGCAACATTCCAATTACACCAAGTGCTAGAGGAAAAGATAACATTTTCTTTTGTTGGTTTCACTTCAAAAAAAAAAAAAAAAAGAAAAAACCAACAAAATAAACAAAAAGACCAGAACAAGGCAGTTTCTTGAAAGAAGGCCAGTTTTCACAGGAGGCACCTTCCAGAATTTCATGCAAAAATTATCAAGCATGCCACTGTGAGGCGATATTATATTGAAAAAGTACAAATAAAATAAAAAAAAAGAAAGCAGTAGCAGGAAGGGAAATTAAGAATTCTTCACACAAATACACCACTGTTATCTGCTCAGGGACTGTGCATAAGCAGAAAGGGACACAAGAAAAGAAAAGGCCAAAGAACATTCCCAGTTTCTACAACAATTTTTCATTGTTCTGTTTGGATATCTCCTAGTAAAGCTTTTTTCTTTTTTGGGGGGAGCAATGCGAAAGTCACCAAATGAGTGTTTTGACTCAATAATTAAGCTCATGTTGGGGTCACAGACTCCCTGTGTGACTTATGTACTTGGTTAAAACAAGCTTTTAAATCAAGTGAGCCCCCAGTGCTCCCACAAAGATCAGGGCAGAGGCCAAGGCACACTCCTTGGCTGGAAGATCAGCAGGGATTGTTTCAAAAGATAAACAGATAAAGGCATTAATGCTCATTACAGACTAGAGATTTGAAATTAATTGTCCCTCATGTTAGACACAACCACGTTGCAGGTCAGACCAAGAATCACCTGTGTAGCCAAAGCGGTTGATTAAATTTTGGGCATGGGAGCAAAAGATGGAGCAGAAAAGCTTGGTGACAGGAGGGAAAATGGTGGCCCAAGAAAGAGCTCTTTAGGCCAACTATTGGCTGGCAGAGGCCTGGAGCATGAACAGGGAAACACTTCCCAGTTTAAAACTGGAACCCTGAAAAAAAAAGACTTGGTACCTCCCTGATAAAAAACCTATGACAGTGACCATCCCCAGATTTCCTCCCAATGACCAGGACAAGCTCTAACAAGAAGAAATACTATGAGAAGGGGTGTGTTGCACATCCCTGTGACAGCATAGCTGTGCCTCAGCTGTGCCTCAGTTTCCCCCCACAGGACGAGGCTACAGCCTTGGCTTTGTCCAGCCCCTTTCACTGCCACAGTGAATGAAGAGCACGGGGTGAACCCCCTGCCCTGTGGCTGCAGCAGAGCTTGTGACCACAGCCACGTGGACACCGTGCCATGAGGAGGAGTTTTAGGGGAAGAGAGGCATTTATTCAGAGAGCCCTGGAGGCAGGAGGAAGGGGCTGCTTCCCAAAGCACCAGGCTCCTCTCCAGAAGCCCTGCTGCGTCCCGCTGGACTGCCAGCAGCAGACAATTAATAATGTAGTGCCTGTCTGCTCCTGCCAGGGACCCAGGGGAGGCAGGCCAGCAGCTGCCTGCTGCTCCATTATTGAACAGATCTGAGAACAAACGTAATCTGTTTTCCATTTACTCTTCAGGGATTACTGCATGCTGCCTTTGTCTAGAAACTGTCTCCACTTTGCAAGCCTTTTTCCATCCATTTGCACAGGCCTGGTCAGTCTCTGGCTGCAGGGGGGCTCCTGATTTCATGGCACATCTCCAGAACTCTAGACCTTCTAACTAAGCCAGGCTGCAAAATTAGACCATGAATGACCAAGAACTGGGAGAGGAGGACCCAGTTTCACAGGGCTCCTCTGCAGAGCATGTGAAGAGGAGCTATAGGTGTAAAATTTGGGGAAGCTTTGGAGATATAGTCTTACATCCTTTAATTTAAAAATCAAATAACCCAAAAGACACAGATTTGGATTTATCATTGGAGCAAGCCACCTGTCCTCACTATCAGCATCAGCTGACAGGAGATGGTCCCACACTCAGGACATGGGCACAGCTCCAAGCAGACAGGGGCAGAAGGGTGGAAGAAGACAGGATCTAACAGGATCCCCCTGAAGTGACTCAGACCATATCTCTGGCACTAAAAACAACAATCATCTTCCCAATAGACCATCTTCATCTGGATCCCTGGGGCTGTCCCACTACAGAGCAGTGCCACTCCTGCAGTTTATGAACAAGGCTGGTCAGGGCAAGGCTTTGATTTGTTATTGCACTAAGGACAGATAGATGATAAGGGCAGCTAATCCCTGATCACCATCCAAAAGCTTTTCTGCAAGATCTGGAGCAGAAATATAAAATTTCTACTCCCCAGGCTATTTCTACACAGTTGCCACTTGCATCTGTCAGCAGGTGGCACAGGAAAGAGAATCTCAGCTCTGCTGCCTGAGGCAAGGAGACCATGGATGACTCCTGCAGACACCAGCTTTTCTGAAAGCTATCTGTAACTTTCGGGTTCACTCAGTCCCTCCAGCACTCAGAATTCCTTTTCTACATGAAGAAACAGCCTAAAGTGCTGTCATGAGCTAACAGACAAATCTTAATGGGTCTGCAGATCACCACCCAACCTGCAGGCAAATGTTCATCTGCATTGAGGCAGGGCTGTGAAAGGAAGGACACCCCTTGGAGTATTGCTGGCACTCCTCACACCAGTTAATGCTCTTATTGCAGAGAGATGAAAATTTGGGAGGAGAGGAAAAAGAACAAGATGAGAATGAAGAGAAGAAAAATAGATGGAGTCAGCCAGTGTTGCAAGATGTGGGCAGCCAACTTCTCTCTGCTTGAGAAAGGACATGTTACCACAGGTTGGGGCCTCAAGAACTTGGCTGCTGATCCTGGTAAGCACACATTCACTTTCCTGAGTTACCTGGCATCTCTGCAATCACTGCTGGCTGCCAGCATTTCACTAACTGTAGAGTGAAGGCCCCACCTAAGGACATGCTGCCCATAACAGGACCCCAGCACTGCTGTAAGGTGCTGTTACTTTTGGGTCTGACCTCAGAGCTAAGGCGTCAGAAGAGCTTGTTTGCCAACAAGATATAAGAGACCATTTGAGAGCTACTCAAAGAGGCTTCCTAAAGTCCAGGGCTGAGAACAAAAGCCCTTTTGGTACAAAGCCATGACAACACTCATGTGTATTAACCCATGGCACATAAATCCTTTAAACAGCATGAAGAAACCATTAAGCAAAACCCATCAAATTCATATAAAAATCATGCTTGCAGAGCAGGACAGAGGTGGAGGAAACATACAGTGCTTTCTAAATGTCTGGCTAAGGAGGAAATGTTTGCAGAAAGAGTGCAAAGACCCCAAGGAATCCATTAAATTCAGCATCACCACAATGCATTGCCAGTGTGGAAAGCCTCATTACTCTCAAATCACAGCCTCCAACCGAAAGCACAGAGCTGCTTCCCTGAGATCTGTACCTGGAGAGGATAGGCAGTACTTCCTTTCAGAGACACTTGCTGTCTACAACCTCTTGCTCTGACACAAGAGGATATCTGATGTCCACGTGCACTGCACTGAACCAGAACACAGTCCCATCTCAGCATCTTGAAATAATTGAGAGTCCTTGGAGCCAAAAGCAGAAGTGGCTTAGCAGCTGTAAGGCAGCAGCACTTCATTCCCATGCTGTGTGTTCATAAGGAAGACCTCAAAGCTGTTTGAGAACATCATAGTGACAAAAAGGCCTTGCTGGAGCCATTATTAAACTCATTTAGCTGGTGTGTAAATGGAGGCCCAGACAGGATAAACAATCTGTCTGCTGAGAACTGATCACCTCTGAAATGGCAGCCCAAAACGATTAAGACTCTCATTTTCTTTACTTATCCCAAATATTTTTCCATTTCACTGGTGAGGCAAGGGGACATTATTGCAAATATTTCCCTCTCCATCCATATTCACTCTTCATCCCTGTCTGTTTTGAGACAGCAGAAACAAAAGAGTTCCCATGTGTGGGGAAGGAAGCACCTCCTTCCCCTTTTGGGTGGGTCAGCACACCATGGCTGCTTTTACTTCTGTGCTGCTGCACAAATGCAGTCACAACTGGAAATCAACCTACAATTGCCATGGGCTGTACACCAGTCTGTAGCCTAACAACAGGTTTTGGTGAGCAGGAGTGTTTGCCACAGACCAAAGTGCTTGGCTGGCCAGGCTGGATACACAGAAGTAAAGGAAAAATGGAGCCATCCTTCTGCCACATTAAGGACATTGATCAATGAAAATGCAGCATTGAACAGCCTAATAGCACTGTTAAAAGATCATTGCTGCTTCTTTAGCTAACAAGTCAGCTTCTGAAAAAATCATTTTTTATGGAACCCAAGAAGATATATCAACACTGGCTGAGATCTCCAGCAGGTGTAAATTGATGTAGTTCCACAGATGGCCATGGAATTGCCTTGATTTAAAATCAGCTTATAACTTAAGCATGTAGTATTTTGCAGCAATAAATAATACCCATGAAAATTAGACAGGGGTGAGAGGTCAGACAGGCTAAAGCTCTTTTCTCTCTGTAGTCTCCATGCTATTTTCATGCTGTGGAACTCTTTCAATGGTGCCAAGATACTCAGGGTCACCTGTAGGGTCCTAGCTGGTCTGTGACACTCATCAATCAGGCTGTTTCCTTCAGACTGAATACCAGGGAGGGGTGGGGCGGCAAAAAGAAAATGCAGGATTCCTTCTCTTGCCATAGCTACTGATGTAACTCCAAATTATTTGAACCAGAAGTGCTGCTCCAAAAAAGGGCTTTATTTAAAAAAATGGGGTTTGCTTTCATGACCCTTCCCGCTTGAGAATTCTTCACCCTGATCCCAGAAGGTTCTCAGAAGGAGGAAGAACCTTCACCAAGAGAGCAGGCCCCTCAGGGACCATGCACTGGGGTGGGGTGGGTGCAGGATCAAACAGCAGGGGTGGTTTGTGAAGGAAGCCCCTGCTGTGCACACAGCAACAGGATCTGCACAAGCCCTAATCCCATCAGCTCTGGTTAAACCCACAGAGACCATTAAGATTAGCAGGATTCCAAGGCATGGTATCCAGCTGGCTTCCCACGGGAATTAGACAGCTCTGCTCTGGAGAGCTTCCCCTCAGGCTCAGGTACTGTGTTTCACTTTCCTCAAGCAAACAACACTGGAGAGAATACAATCAACACAGCAAAAAAAAACAAGGCAAAAAACGGAACAATTTCCTGCACAAGTGCCCCGTGTGCTTTGTCTGGAAGTGGATTCTGAGGACATGAGTAATGCCAATCCCAGAAGAATAAAAGGCAATGTGACTGCAGCCCAGGGAAGGAAGCATCTCCTGTGAAACACTGGAAGCAGACCAGCATCCCACAGAGAAGAGCGCTGCTTTTGCCAGCACGATCCAGGAATGCCAGCAGCTCTGCCCAGAGAGTACCAGCCCTCCCAGGCTTTGGAAGCAGCCCAGAGGTGAGAGCTTGAGCTGACTCCTGCCCTCGACCTGGGCCACCTGAGCTGTGCAGGCAAGGCTGGGCAGCAACTCAGGAGCTAAACCTGCCCTCACTGCCCACTCCAGCACTACTGGCTCTCAGTTATTGCCCTGTTTTAACTCCATGAACCCCAGAGCTCAAAAAAAAAAAAAAAAAGGCTTTTCCATCTTCCAGAGGAGGAAACAGCTTCACCAAGAGGGCAACAGATTATAGGGGTACTTATCAGGGCTGATCCTTTATAAAAAACAATAGGTAAGGGAGGGGAAACAGTCCCATTTTTGCTCTCTCTCTGCTTCTCTAAGCACCACAGACACATGTTCAGACTCCCCTGTGGCTGGTGCCTGAGCAGAGCAGAGCAGAGGAGCTGCAAGCAGCCTTTGCTGGCACCATGGCTCTGCTGCCTTCCGGACGCCTGGCAAGCAGCAGCTTCCCCAGCCCATAAATTGCACAGGACTCAAAATGAAGTCTCCTGCCTCCACTCCTGGTTTATTAACCCCATGAGGCATTAGGAGACCTTTTTAGAACCAGAATGGCAGATAAAGGTAATAAAGCAGAATTGGCTCTCAAACAACCAAGCTTTAGTCCCCAGGAAGATGCTTCTGGTCATATCTTTGAAACATTTATTCTACCTCCACCGGCCCTGCAATAGCAATGCATTCAGATACAAGCAGCTGATGATTTTCTAAAGACTGCAGCATAAATATGAGACAAGAAGCAACACAACATGTTGTATGCAGCAAGACATTTCAGGAGCATCTGTGCTTTGCCAAATCAAGTCTCTATGATCCAACCCCTTGGAACACCTCACTAGGAGCTGGACTGCAGATGAAACCCTTCTCCCTGACTTTTTGGAGGAAAACCTCCAACAACTTCAAAGACACTGATATTTTCACCTTATGTGAGGAACAGCTGCACAGGTGCAAGCTAAAGATGCTTTTGTCACCTCATACCACTTGGCATAGTGGATGGCACCTAGAGAGGGTCTGGTGTCACTTCCGTCTCATTCCAGCTCTGGTCTCTGAAATTTTGAAGTATTTCAGGCAGAGAAAGCACCAAGACACCCAACCCAGGGCTTATCCACCTTCCCAGCATCTACCAGCACAATACCAAGGGATGTAATGGTGACCTGTACCTCTAATAGGCTGCCAGACCTCAGTGTTCCTTCACCTTACTGCCCCTGTGCAGTGAGGTGCATCTCACTCACCTGCTTATTTCACCCTGCCTCTGTCTGAAGATTCCTGCCAACAGCAACAAAAGCCATTCTGTGCCTCAGGTACGCCTCTCCTCCCCACCAGCCAGCCCCTCATTACATGCTGCTCTCTGGAGAAGGGAGCCTGCCTTGTTTTGCAATTGCAAGCCCCAATCTCTTCAGACAGATTTCACAGTAATTGCAGAGCCGAGCCGCCCGGGCTGCGCCTTCGCTCCAATGTTTATCCAAGGTGCCACGGATTTCCAGCTGTGATCTGTCAGTGATTATTTCCATACCCTTCACTTCACCCCTGTATGCAGGCATGTACCGAGGAGAGAGCAGTAATTAGAAGAATTGGGGTCTATTTAATTACCTTCTGACACGATAACACAGCAAAGCAGGGAGACTCCCAGCAAATCAGATGGAACGGCCGTGGAGCAGCAGTGTGGGACCTGCATCACATTAGCACAGGTTGCCTCTGCTGCCAGGGGGGATGGAGCATTTGGTCCTGGCTGGCTCAGCAGGAGGCAGGCTGGGCTCAGAAAGGAAGGGGGGTTGCCCAAATTCACCCACAAGAGGCAGAAAGAGTTGGTTTCACACAGATTCACGACAGCTCATCCCTCAAGCAGAGGAAAAGTCTCCTCCCACACAACTTTCCCCTCTCTCCTTAACAGCGGTGCCTGATTTCAAGAAGACAAGAACAGCTTGGGAAGGCAATGGATAGTGGAGGTTAGATCTGCACCTTCTGTAGCCCAGAGACCCTCAGAAAGTATCTGGACTGTTCACCCACAGCCTCTTCCAAGGGAGAGCTGAACAGTCAATGTCAACCACCACACAGCCTCAGGAGAGGCAGCGCAGGGTGAGTGGCAGAGAGAAAACTCAAGTGGCCTGCAAGTCCCAGAGTGAGCTCCTGCACTGGCACTGAGCTCCTCACATTTGTTTCTGTGCAGGATGTAATTGTTTGTCCTCATCACCCTTTCACCCTGGACCCCATGGGCTGGGTCTATCTAACTTTGAATTTATGAAGGTCATGGTTCTGCTAAAGGCATCTTACTTTTGTCTCCAGCTCAGGCAGAGGGCACAGAGCTCTGGGGAAGGATGCCCCACTGCCTTGCTCTCCTGCTGCAGGAGATGACTTTCAGCAGCTCTTCTTCCCTAACATGTCTCACCTCCAAGCTGTACCCTCGATCCTTTTGGACACCACCTGCCTTAGGGGAACACAATTATCCTCAGGGATGTTTGGAAATCAATAAAGCCTGGGTGATGGCTGGAAACATCTGTGCCAGGACCACCAGAGCAGCTTCAGGCTCGCTCAGTCCTGCCTTTGGGGATGCTGGCTGGCTCCCCACACCAATCTGTT
This sequence comes from Molothrus aeneus, assembly GCF_037042795.1. Taxonomy (NCBI): domain Eukaryota; kingdom Metazoa; phylum Chordata; class Aves; order Passeriformes; family Icteridae; genus Molothrus; species Molothrus aeneus. The sequence goes on along the minus strand of NC_089663.1, from coordinate 8,076,122 downwards.
ACAAACCTGTGGTGAAGAGGCAGGATGTAAAACCCACAAACTGTTCCTCTGCAGAAAGGAAATGAAAACCAAGCAGAAAAATCTAACCACACACGCCCAAGTTCGTCAGGAGACAACCAGAAAGAAGGAAAAAGAGGAGATCCCTCAAGATGACAGCAGAGTCTGTGCCACCAGCCTGATTCACACTGACTCCAGGAGGAGCTGCAGGTGCAGAGCACCTCTGAAGACAACGTGGTTTTAGCTTCATAAATCACCTGGGAGCTCACAAGAAAGACACTAAACCATTTCCTCCTAAACAGAAAGCCCTTTCAGAATCTGCTAGGATACTGAGTTTTTTTCATGACAAAAATTGAGTTACTTGAAAGTCTCTTCCCCAGAAATGATTGAATGAATTCTGTCTCACTTCTCTTTTGGTTTTACTGGTGCGAAACAAAAGAAGAAGATACTCATCTTCTCCTAAGCTGGGTGTATTCAAAATACAGGATATTCTGACTGATTTTGGATGTAGGAATCAATGTCATGTCTCTGTTCTGCAGAGGGTGGTTTCTCTCAGAGCCTAGTGAGAATAAGCACATCTATGACTTGAAATTCATTCTCTGGAAAAGTCCTCCATGCTTTGTTTAAAATTCATTGTTTCTTGTAAAGCCATTCGCTAGAATATTAATAGAAGGAAAATATATAAAAGGAAGAAATGCAGCTGACAGGAATTTGGTTAAAAATTTAAACCAATGTTCACAGTACTTTTCAATTTCTCAGCTCTGGGTTGTGTAATTTTCAATGCACAGGCCCTGAATCAGGCCTGACTTCTAATGCTATTTTGAAAAGAAAAGAGATGATGAATGTTTTGGCAGATTCTTGATTTCCTTTTCAGCTCACTGTGAAAATATGATTGAAAATGCAAAAATGCCATAAAAAAAAAGGAGATGAAGGACAGAACATTACAGAGGAAAAAAGAGCGTGCATAGCCAAATAGGTCAAAAACTGGACTTCCCTTAATGAAAGACTTGGCAGTGCTAGGTTAACTGTGGGACTCTGTGATCTTACATAAATGATTCTGTGGTTCTAAATTTGGGTCCAAAGCAACCACAATAAGACCAAAAGGTGCACAAACCCACTTTCCTTTGGTGGTGCTCCAGAGGGGTGAGGAGAGCAATTGATAAGACCAGTGGCTTGGAAAACACCTGCAGCTCCTCTCCCCAGCCACCATTTGACTCCACAGGGCAGGGGTGAATGATGCCTGAACCAGTGACCAACTCATCACACCACTCAGGTCCTGTACCTAATTTACATACCACTGCATGTATTTCCATTAGACAAAACAAATACATATGATTCTATGAGTAATATCATTCTAAGTTGCAGAAGAAAAGAAACTGGTGGGGAAGGCAGGAGGGAGAAATGACTGAAGCAGTTATTAACGAGAAACTACCCTGTAATTACACAGATTACCATTACCCCATCAAAAGGCAGCAAAACCACACTGAATTAACACCCAAACACTCCCAACAGGCACAAACTATTTCATAGCAGAGCTCTCCTTACCACAGACCCTGCAAGTAGCAGAAGACTTGGCCTCACAGATGGCATCTGCTTTCTATCCACCCCCTGTTTATCTCCAACCATAATTAGGAAGAACACCAGCAATCAGAGGCCATCAGCTGCTCCCAGCCCATATTGGAACAGGGCTGGAACAGATGTGTCACAGCTTTGCACCATTATCCTTCCCCCACCTCTCTAACCAGCAACAGCTTCATGAAGAACAAACCTTGCCACACCTGAAATACTTCAAAACAAAGGGATGGCCTGGCTCTGCTTCAGAAGCAGCAAAAAGGGGACAGCACCACAGTGAGCTGCTTTACTGGATCTGTTCAGTCACTGTTAGAAAGTGCAAAGGCTTGATGTGACTGTGTCACACCAAATAAAGCAGAGTGTTCTCTCAGCCTTTATCGAAGGACAAGCAGTTAACCAAGATCACTGCAACCCTTCTGGGGCTGGAAGATGACCCACAGTAATCAAACTCACCAGTACAGGCCAGAGGAGGGAATTACCCTCATGAGAACTGCAGCTGCAATTTCAAATGAGCAGAGCACAACCATCTGCACTGGAGTCTGGCTGTGACAGCTGTTCTTCAGGACTTCTTCAGAGTTCCTACATCCTTTCAGCCACCTTTCATTTGCTGTGCAAATCCCCTCCCAGAACTCCTTGTAAGAACACCAGGAAAAATGAACTGTTGAGTGTTGACTGATTGCAGGGAAAGAGCAGAGCCAAATTCAGCACCATCCTCCAGGAAGGGCATGACCAGGGAGGAGCTGCTCAAGGGCACTAGTGAGCCAGCCCAGCAGAGCTCTTACCCCACTGTCTGCTAAGAGCAAAGCTGAGGATTGCTGCAGCCCTCTTCCTTCCTAGCTCTGGTCCCTCCTGACACATGGGCTATGGCATCTCCTGTCACCTCCCTGCTGGTGGCACAAGATGAGCACAAAGCAGCAGCAGGGAGCTCATCCATAGAGCACTGGGCCACTCTGTTGGGCAGACAAGGCTGGGACAGCAGTGCCCCTGAGTTCCCAGTGCTGTGTTTGAAGAGTGGCTCCCAGGGAGAGCTGCAATGTGCAGGTACTAACTGCAAAAGGAGCTCTCAGCAGTGAGTAGTGCCACCCAGAGCAATGCTGGGTGGTGTTACTACCTGAGTTTGCAGTGCCATTGCCATGGCACCTGCCCATGACACCCCAAAATCCTCCTGGCTGGGCTGGGAGCTGTGTGGGTGCCCAGCAAATCCTCTCCCCAGACATGGGCTGAACCCAATCCAGATTACCCCCTCTCCCACTCCAGCCACATGCACACTCTTGTGCAGAAGGCAAAACACTCCTCATGGAAAACCCAAAAGTGGCTATTGCTGTATTTGTGAGCGTGGAGGGAATTCTTCACTGGTGAGAAGCACTGGTAGAGACTCTTCCCAGTGTGAGGCTTTGCCAGGACAGAGCCCATCCTGCCCAACAGCTCAGCCCCAGTGCCCAGCAGGGCACAGACAGGACAGGCCCCCAGATGTGAGTCTGCATCAGCAAAGTCTGCACAAACCACAGAGCCATTATCAGGGGTAAAATTAGCTCCTGTTACTGACAGCATCTATCACTCATTCCTACTCTAATCTCTACCAAGGGAAGGATTTACAAGCAACAGTGATGAAAGAGAAAAGGGAAGGGGGAAAAAAAATCAAAGCAATACAGAGGGGAGAAGAAAAAAAATCAAAGCCAAGATAACAAAAGCATTTGTGAGGCTGGAAGAAACAAACTACATTGTATTACAGGGACCAAGGGATCCTTATCATGCCTAGATAAGATTTTCATTCACTGTGTTGGGAATTATTTTTTTTAACTGCTTAAGAAGATTCAAAAACACTGCCAGGTACCTCCAGCTCTATAAGGATCTCCTTTTAGCCATGCAGCATTGCAGCAGCTTGTCCTAATAAAAATCCTAGGGTAACACACACAATGGGAAGCACATCAAAGGGACACATGTTGTAAGCATCCTACCGAACAGGTATAAAAACTTAAGGTGGGGAAAAGATAAAGATCAGATTTTATGTCAGTGTTATTAAGAGGTTTAGTCACCCTTTAAAAAAAGGATTTATTAAAAACCTATTATTCACAGAATAACCAATTTTGATAAACCTAACCCTTAGATCAATGGATAGTAGACCACCAGATGTGTATTAGTAAATGATTATGTAATGCAGACATTAATGAGCCATTATGAAAATTATAATTAAAATATGACCAAAAGAAGAAAGCAATCCACCACCAGTGCTGCTTGTTAGCTCCCAAATAACCTATGCTTTGCTTGCCCTTAGTAAATTCCTTCAGTTACTGGCAGAATTAATCACCACAAACAAATATAACTTGTGGATGCACTATTCTGTGAGGGCCTTCCTTTCCTGAGAGGACACACCTAATGCCAACTCCACTGGAGTCAAAGGCACCTCAGTGACAAAAACAATCTGATTAAAATGTGCCTTTTATGCACAGGCCTCAGAACACCTGATCAGTGATTACGAATGGATCTGTTCAGCAAACCTTATCCTGCTCCTGTGGCCACTGCTGTGCCAGGGGAGAGCCAGCCATGAGCTTCCAACCTGACTTGGTGGCACGTAGCCAGCTGGAGCTGCCTGGGGCCTGTCTGGATCAAATAAAGGAGAAACAAAACAGAGTGAAGGGCCTGCCCTGTCTTTACAGCTTCACCACAGGCCAGTCTGCCATGAGGTTTCTCCAGCATTGCACAGACTTGTGCTCCTGAGCACCCATTTGGATGGGGATGCCTTTAGGATATGGGCGTCCTAGGGGAGCTGGGAGGCAGAAAGCCATGGGCTCACAAAACAGATCTGCTGGAGCTGCTGCCAGGCAGGGTCTCACAATGAAGAGTAAAGAGAATACAGGGCTGTCTGACCACCCAGTTGTATCCCCCTCATCCCTCTCCCTTCCCTCCTGGCAAAGGGAAAGCATCAACATCTCTCTTGTAACAACATTGAAATAAATGTGAGGAAATTACCCATTTGCAAAGAGAGGCAATATGTATGCATATGTGTGCTGGGAAGTCTAATTTGCATTTCTGGGCCTCAGAGTGCCCCTAATAGAATTTACAGTGGGTTGTGAAGATTGCCATCCCAGCTAATCAAATATAATAAATAGCTCTGACTGAGCAGATGACTCTCCTACAGCACTGTGGTTATCAGAGGGATCGGTCTTAATTTGAGACTCCATTCATCAGGCCTGCTAACAGGATTGTGCAGAGAGTGATATTTGACAGAAGTGTTTTCGAAATTCCTAAATGGAGAGTGTGCATTGAGGGAGACAAGATGGATGTTTCCATTACAGTGACCGTGCAGGATGTCACAGCAGCCCTGGCTTCCCACCCAGCCACAAATAACTGACAGACACATGCCATTAAGGTGAATGCAGTAGCCACAGATTCCTTCTTGTTTTCTTTATCTAAAGGAAAACAATGAATTAATTCTAGGGATTAAGTGTGGCAGCAGCTTGTGCTCCTGGCTATACGTCACAGTGACAAGCAGCTCTGAAGCTCTGCCTGGGGACAGTGGTGAAGGCAGGGGATACCTGAGGAACACAGGCACACTTGGACACAGGAGCTGCTGCAGCACCTCCCACAGCCCTGGGCCAGGGGGTAACTAAGGATCAAAGGGCAGAAAGGACCTCCTGATTTAATGTCCTCTGCAGGTGAAAACATCTTAGAATCCCCTTCTGCAAGTTATCACATGTCTCCTTAAAACCAGTTGGGTTTTTAGACCTCACTGCTCCCACTGGCCACTCACCACTTCGTGTTGTGTCTTGATCTTGACCTGCAAGAATGGTTCTCCACCCTGTCTACAAGGAGCAACAGGAACCCCTTTCAACCTTTGCTTTGCTAGCCTGAATGTCCCTTTAGTCCCTTTAATCTCCATCCACAACATGAACTTCATTTTGCAGCCATGCCAAACTGAGCTCACTGTCCTTGGTCACCTGGGGCAACATCTTACTGCAGGTGAGTTTATGGCTGCCCTTCCCCAGCCCCCTCAGGATCCTCCAGACCACTGGGGCTGTCCACTCCACAGGGAGAAGTGCAGGGAGACTCATTCAAGCTGGGAAGAGCTGTGATGAAACCAGACCTGTTTACTTTGAGCAACTCTCCCACAGCAGATTGAGCCATTGATAAGGGGTTAATGAAAGACGTGTTAATTATCACCACCACCACCATCACAGACATGCACAGTTTTTGAGACACGGTTGATAGCAGCTTTCAGCACAGAAACATCCTCTTCCATTTCCTAGGAGGAGGATAATGCAAAGCCATTTTCCCCTTCTGTCAGCAGCACGGGCTGAGGGGCAGATCAGATACAGCAAAGCTGCTGAAGGGCAGCGTGAGAAACACCACTGTGCAGCAGGCAGGCAGCCAAGGGCCCCACAAAGCATCTCAGGGGCTCTGAAGGTTGGTTGCTCCTGAAAGAACAGGGCAGAGGAGCAGAAAGGAGCAATAAAACCCAGGAATAACCAAGTTGTCTCAGACCCATTCTTCCAGGCAGCACATTTTACCCCAGATTTTGTAAACAACACGGTGGAAATGGTAAATCACACTGTTAAAGTGACACTCAATATTCTTCCCATCTTCCTTCTCTTCCTCTGGAGCCATTCCTTTCAGCAGAAACAAAGAGAACATGAAACATGCTGGAAAAGGCTTCTCAGCCCTTGCCTGCTTGTTCCACCTTGAATAGCCACAGAGCTGAGAGCTGCTGTCCCCGTGTGAAACAAGAATCACTGTGAATCCTCTTCAGAGGCAACCCCATGCTCAAGGGACAGAGGGGAGCAGGGGCAGGTCGGTGAGGAACGAGAGAAATATATATAAAAATACAGTTTTTCTATATATTAAAAAAGAAAAGATAAAAGGAAAGAGGGGAGCTTATTCTGCAAGTCAAAAACAGTTTGGCATTTCCAAGTTAAATAAAAGTGAAGCCTCTGTCCGCATGCTTCATTGTAACACTGTTGCTCTAAATCCCCTTTTATCCCTTTAATTATGCATGGAAAAACCACACGACCTCCCTGCTCGTGTGCTCAGCCGAGCAGTGGCTCACAGTGCAGCAGGCTCATTATACAGCTTTAGCGGGGCTGAGTGCTCTGAATTATTTAAATCTCCATTAAGCCTCCACTATGGCATATCTGTGTGATAAACGGATCAGGTGCTGCTGGATTTCTCCCCTGGCCAACCCGCTCTCCCTTCTCCTTCCCTCTCCCCCTCTCCTTCCTCCTGCAAAACTCAGTAGGAAGGGAGATAATTGCCAAGAGGGAAAGAGTTTGCACTCGTGCTATCAAGTGTTTCGTTGTCATTTAAAAAAGGCCAACTGAGCCAAGTAATAAAGACACTTAATCAGGATTAGCACTAGAGGGCATGGTAAGGTGGTCAATGCATAACTTGTTTAATGGCCATTTTATTGTTTAAATTAAATAAAACTTAAATCATTATGTTTTACTTAAGCAGTGTGAATGCCCTGTCCCTGTTCCTGCAGTACAGAGAAGAAATGGTGTATGGCCAGGGATGGGCCAGGGGAGATGATGAGGATCACTGCACCCAGAGTGGGGATGATCTAATTTATCATCCCTGTCCCTTTTTCACATGCCCACTGTTCTACAGGCCAGTATCATCAGCGGAAGAATGGTCCAAGAAAAGGTGAGGAGAGGTGGGCTGAGGGATCTTGGAGCACAAAGGGTGAGGGGTTTCTGGAACAGCCTTCTGGATCCACAAATGGGGGAAGAAAAAGAATAATAATCACAGTGAAATACAGCAGTCCCTGCAGCTTGCCTGGGAGCAAGGGAGTTCATCCCAGACCGAGGAGAGGCCCTTAATCCCTGTGAAGGGCAAGATCAATCCTCCTTAGAGACAATTTCCTGCTGCCACGGAGCTCTTCAAGCATGAAAGGATGGGGAAACAGGAGAAAAACTCTTCATATTGCTATGCAAAACACCTCCTCAAGGCACAGGCAGACCTACCCAAGAGCACCCCAAGGGCCATGGCAGGAAAGCTGCAAGTTAACACTTTTGCTTTCCTTGACTTCCTACTGCTAGGGACAAGGAGGCATGGGTGATACCAAGTCTGGGCACCCAGCAACCACAAAGTCTGGAAAAGAATTAACAGAAGTCTCAGGTAGAGACACTTTCAGAATGCTTTTGGGTTTGGGAGGAAAAAAAACCTTTTCAATGAAAGACACTGCCAGTGCCAAATATACCTCCTTACTTATCTCAACACTTGCTTGGATCCCACCACTGAGGACCAGCACAAGTTACTGAGAGCTCCTCAGCAGAGCACACTTAGCTCACCAAGAGCTGTGTGGCACTGTCCCAAGCCACAGGCACCTGTCACCTGAGGCACACACAGCCACACAAACAAACACACCCCAGTAAAACAAACCTCCACAGTCAGCCAGTCCACCATGGCTGTAAGGGAAGCCACCACCCAAAAATACAACTGTTGTTATGTCCAAGTCACAATTCCCTACCCCCCAAAAAAAGTGAACAGGATTTAGCTCCTGACCAACCCCAGGTTTCCTGAGTGAGCATGAAAAAGTCCCAGATCTCCACAGGCTTTGGCTCCTGGCCTGCAAGATGGAGATAAGGGTCCATGAGTTCCCCCCTTGTGCTGTGGAAAGGCTGGAGGATCCTGAGGAGCTGCTGGAGGCTGAGATAACTCCTGGCTCTCCCCACAGCGTCAGGAAGCACCCGCTGAATGGGGCAGGAAGCAGGTGGAGACAAGGAGGTGCATTAAGTTATTTATTTATGAAAGCAACTGGAAAATGTGCTGAGGAGAGGGGGAAAAAAGTCTTTTGTGTTAAAAAATAACTTCTGCTTTAAAAAATATTTAAAGGTATCTTATTTTAGAAGTTTCCCTCCATATTTATCTGAGATAAATGGAGGCAGCACAGTGGCAGCATTTTCTTAAGATTTGAGAAATAGATGGCAGGACTCCAGGGACAGGTTTTGCTCATATATCATTGCCTTCCCCTCCCAGTCTCTGGGGGACACGTGTTGCTGTGACATCTTTTACTAAGATTTACAGAGCAGTCATCCTGTCAGGGATGTGAAGGCAGCCTTGCTGCCACAAAGCTGCTGTCAAACCTGCCCCATGTTCAGGAGGCAGCAGCTAACCTTGTTTTCAAGCCACAGCTTCTATATACAGAGGCAGCAGAGACAAAGAAAGAGCCCAGTCTGCCCCATTTCTTCTGCAAGGGGACTATTTGCTGTCTACTTACGTTTTTTTAAACTGGTATTTATTTTGCTGCCCTGGCAGTGCTTATTTCTTCAGGATGCAGGAAAATGATTAGAGCTGGGCATCCTGTTCCTGGCTCTGCTCCTGGCTCCCTCTGGTTACCTTTGGGGATGGTGTGGGGGAAGCCTGACCTCAGTGGCAGTGCTGGAGCTGCCTGTGCTCTCCCTCCACGCCTCAGTTTATCCCACTCTTGCCAACTCCCATCTGTATTTTTAAAAACAGCATGAGTCAGGCATGAGTCAAAGTCTTGAAATGTGAGGAACTGGCTTTAAATTCAGGCAGCATTTTAAGGAGGAAGGTACCAAATTTTGTGTTTGTGAAATCTCCAGCAATGACTTCTAGGTGCTTCTTCTAAAAGTCTGAGACTGATAGTAGCTATATAATATTAACAAGCATGAATCATCTCAATTTGCACAATATGTTTTCCCTTTTGCTGACAACTCTCAAACTAACTTGACTACCTCAGGACAACCTTTCCTAGGCAAAAATAAATAAGGCATTGTCTCCCATGAACAATAAAGCCAGCATAATATTAGGCCAGAAAGAGAACTCAGGGCTTCAGTGGGTGCCTCTAGTGACTGTCCAGAGCAAAGCTCAAGGGCTCAGCCAAGAGGAGGGGAAGCCTCAGCACCCCCAGTGCCCCATCCATCCTCCTGGGCAGCCACCATGCCCATGTGCTGCTCCCAGCTTCCAGAGACTGATCACAAGCAAACGCCAGTGAGATGGATACCCAGAGAAAGTTCAGTATTAAAAGAAAACCACTATCAGTTTCTAACACAATTAACAGCCCCCTGCCAAGAGAGCCAGTACGAGCACTTCATCAGACCATTATAACCCTGGAGGGTATAGAGAGGCTGCCACGGTAACTCCTTTAATTGCCCTTAATGTTTCATTAAACACAATTACATTTAAACCTAAACTGTGCCATTTGTTGTGGTTTTAATTAGACAAAGGGCAAGATAAAAGGATTGGATTAACCCTCCTCTTCCCTCCCTCCTGTCTACCAGGGACTGGCCACAGTCAAACTGGATTGAAATAGGGAGAAAAGTAAAAAGGATGGAAGCACAAAGCACATCCACAGACCGGTGCACATGGTGGAGAACAGCTGGACCTGAACTCATCAGAACCTGATGGGGAAGGCAAAGCAGTGGCTGTGCCTCTCCATAGACCTTGCAGTCCCCATCCTGGGGCTGCCACCCACCTGCCTGCAAGGTGTGTGCCACCTCCTGAGCCCCAAAATCCCCCCTGGCTCTGCCAAGTCTGTGCTGAAGTTATCCAGCAGTGGTAATTTCCTTCAGCTGGGGCAGCACAGGCTGGATTGGGACTCCTCAGTACAGCCACACTGAGAAGGACAGTCCCAGCACAGGTGGGAGCTCTGGGTGGACACTGGCCTGAAGGAAAGGCATTCCTCTGCTTCCATAATCCCAGTGCTGACAGCAAACAGTGCTCCCTGAGCTTGTGCAGATCACACTTACCCATTTTATCCATCTGAAATCTCTTCAGTGATTTCCCTTCAATTCACCCCCAGTTACAGCCCTTACAGCATGGATTAAAGTCTCTCCAAGGTCACCAGCTTGTTTCCATGCTCCAGCATCCTCTGCTCCGAGCCTTTCTTCCAAGGCCAGCACCCCTTGCTACAGCTCCAGACCTCTTTTTTTAAATCCATTTCTGCAGTTTCTTTGGCACAATGAGTGATTCCCGTGGCCACACGGTCACACTGTTACTGATGCCTTCCCTCTGCTAGGAAGATGCATCAGCCCAACTCTTCTGAAGAGGGGCTACTGTGCTGGATGTGCTCTCAGTCCCATAAGCCTTTGAAGCCATTCTTGAAACACACGCTCAAAAAGAGCATGCAAACACTTGTTTCAGCCTAATAAAAAGAAAAAATATACAGAATTTATTCAGTACTTCTTTAAGCATTGCTTCCAAATTAGGTCTAAGGCTTAAATGCTGAGACTGTGCAGCCCTATTTGATGTTGCAAACAGCTTTGGCAAACCAGGCTGTCTCCTCCATCTTTTCTGAGCCTTTCAGTGACTTACAGGAAAAAGAAAAGAAGATTTAGCTGCAGTGCCACACACCCAAATCAGAATAAACTGCTGAAATGCTGCTCTGTTCAGAGATTTATGATACAATTAACATTTTCGTTGGTTTCTAATGACTTCTTTCTTCCTTTCTGAAGCTGACAAGAGAGTAGGAATAGCCACGGGGTATAATCAGACTGTCTGCAAGGTGGAAGGGAAATGAAGCAGAGCAGAAAGGGACTCTCTGAAGCAGCCGGGTATCATTATTATCTCTTTGTGGGAGCATTAGCACCATTGGAGGGCACTCGGGCACCACTGGAACAAGAGCAGCGTAAGAACTTGAATAGAAGCGAGGAGAAGATTAAAAGAATGAAACAGACACTCAGTGACAGGTCTGAATAGTCTCCTTTGTGCCACAAGACTTGCTGAGATTTTGCTATCGCTTGACAAGTGCCAAAACTCCACAGGTCTGATCCGAAGACTACACGTGTCAACAGGAAGCCTCCCATTAACTTCAGGGAAACTTAGCCCCAGCCAAGGTGTAATAGATCATGTACCACCATTACAGGGAAATAAGGGAAATCCATCTTGGAATTCTCACTACTAATTTTCAGCAATTTTTCACAATCTATCTCATCATCACAGTGTCTACTCACACAATAAATCAATGCTTCTGCAGAGCAGCGAGAAAAATGAGGGGCCTGGGGCGGGTGGGAAAGGTGGTGGGGGAAACGTGTGCCATGGCTGAGCAGGGAGTAATTGCAGCAAGAACAAGCCTCCCTTTGGCCCATTAACACAGCTGACTAATTGCTGCCAAGGTGCACGGTGGCATCACCAGTTGAAGAGACAAAGCTTTAACACCTCTGCTTGGGAGGGAACTGAGGCACGGAGATTGCTCTGCCAAGGTGCTGAGAAAGGAACAGCTCTTGTGACATTGCTGTGGCCATGGCTTGGTGCTCTGCATGGAAAAACTGCCAGAGCAGGGCCCTCCTCCATCAGTGGAGGCTGCCTGCCTCCAGTAAAGCTCCAGGTGCTGCTGGAAGAGCACGTGCACATCCCTGCTCCTGCCTCCAGGATTAAGGGGTGACCCTTAGGTTTGAGCTTTGGGGAGCCAGAGGGAGTGAGGGGCAGAGGGGTACAAGGGAGTGGGGAGAACAGCTGTTAAGCTGTTAGAGATAATAAATTGAATAGCTCTGAAATTGGACCCACAAGGATAAAAGTGATTTTAGTGCCTATAAGACCGACTATAAACTCAATCTGTCAGACAGCAGCAGCTGTTAAAGATAATGGTCCTGGTAAATTTAACTTCCAAACTGCCACAAAGGGACTAGTGTGATGTTAAGTTTCTCCCTTCTTTGAAAGGGGGTGGGGAGAAAAAAAAAAGGCATCAAAAACCCACAAGATCTTAAACATGCATCTCCTGTCAGCTCATCAAAAAACCTGCTTTGAAGAGCCAGGATGGGCAATACCCCCATGGGGGAGAGAGATCTCCCAGAGGCTTTTAAGCAGATGAATACCTCTGGGCTGCTTTGATAGGATTCTACAAATAATACCAAATATTTGCTAATCAGCCAAGGTCAGCGGGGAAAGAAGTGACTCTCTGCTCCAAAGCCAGGCATCTCCTAATTATTTAAGTCCACGCTGTGACTTTTTCATTAGCTCTAGGCAAAGAAAAGCATCTAGCTGGACTGCTCCTGAGCAGATGGTGACTCTGAAGTGCTCCCTGTCCCTCAGCCCTCCCTTGTCCTGCCAGGGCTCAGGGACTGCTGATCCTTCCCCCAGGAGCTGCCCAGCACAGAGTGCAATGGGGCAGTGAGGGGGCAGCCCCAGCACAGCAGGGACAGGCAGCCCCTGCTCCAGCCATGGATGCACTTCCCTGCTCACAGAAAATTGTTTCTTGTACCAAGTGTCCCACCAAAAACACAAGGAATTTTACCACTGAGCCCAGCAGGGTCAGGGTGTGGCTACAGAACAAAGTTCTAGAGTGGCAAGCAATTCTTCCAAACCTCTTTTCCCTGCCAAGCAGGCGGTAGAACATGGCTAAGGACACTTTTTACACCAACCACTGTTCCAAACAAGCCATTTGCTGCAAGTGGTTTTAAAGGGACAATCAGAACTACTTAGGCAATTTTGGAAAGGCAGCAGGATTTGGCCACAGGAACTGAACACAGTCCAGTTAACTTCACCTAACAAAAAGCAGACAAGACCCAAATGGCCCAGGTGAGAAAGGAGGCCTGGTCTTGCTGGACAGTCTCCTCATCCCTGCTTGGCCCCACATCTCCAGCATGGTTTGCAGCATGTCCACTTCTACAGCCCTTCCCAGGGCACACCACAGGGACATGAACCTCTCCTACACAAACCTTTCCTTAGCACATATTCTCAATATCCTGCTTGCTTCAGGATCAGAGGAGGGTTTCATCTCAAGAGGATTTCTACACAGCTCATTTTTCAACTGCCTGAGTGGTACTCTTGGCCTCTTGCCACTCTGAGGGAAGTGGTTCCTTTGGAAATGTTTTTATCCCAATGGAGACGAGATTTCTCATGTGCTTAGCATAACATCTGTGCCTGGATGGATTTGGATTTCACTGGAGTGAAGGATATGGTGTCAAATGCAGCAATGCTTCCAATCAAGGCCTTGGGAGAGGACCATGCAACTGCTTTGAAGCAATATCCTAGAGTTACTTCCCAAGCCTGGGATATTTTTCAAGGGGTTGGAGGAATGACTCCTTTTGGATGCATTTCAGCAGTACTCTTCATTTCTAACCAGTAGTCAAAGAGGGTTGAAGGTCTCAAGTCAGAAGCAGAGCAATGTAAAATAGCTTTAAGCTACTTTGAGTTAAAAACTTCTGATTTTATTCAACACTATGGCTATTTCTCACTGTTGCTGTCACCCAGGGACACGAGAGTCCAGTGAAACTTAAATACATAGAATACCTAGGGGGGGCATTTACAGATATGCTAATAATAGAAGAGAGCAACCCCAAACCCCAATGATTTACACATTTCATTGTCACTGGAAAGCCCCAGTTCAAGAGCAGCTCCTCCGGCCTTTTCTGTATCAGTGATAGGTAAGGACAGTATGGCAAGGATAGAGGGTTAATCCCTGTGAAATGATTTATCACTGCAACCATGTACAATACAGCTTCTGTCACCGCTGTCTGTCACTTCCCAGCAAAGAAGCAGGGAACATTATTCTCAGGAACATCCAAGTTTGGAACTGGAGTTCCCCTGAAGCAATTCCCCAGATATGAGCAGCCCCGTGCACACAGCACACACTGGTTATCTACCTCCCATCACATTTCTTTGTGCTCTCAGAGGGGGGAAAAAAAGAAAAAAAAGGCAAGGGATGGGAGGGGTAGGAAAAAAAAATAGCCTCTGCAGGCCTCCGGGTTAAACTGTGACCTACTTCAATCCACACTGCTGCCCATTATTACCAATCCAATTATTCCAGACAGGTTAACTCAGCTTTAATTTATGTCAATCCAATTACTTTTTTTATTATTTATTAAATAAAAAGATCACTTCATGCTTCAAATGATTTATGAATACTGGGTCAGCATCCCAGGGAAAGGACTTGGGAATGCTCAAGGTCAAGGCTGGCCTCATGCAGGAAATCCCTCCCAGAATTTGTGGGGAGAGCTTTACTCACCTCATCTCTCTTTTTGCATTTTAATTGGATCTCTCACACAAAAGCCTATGGCTTCCAGGACTCTGCTCAGTGAGCAGGAATGGTATTCCAATTGCAAATATGTTTCAGCTGAAGTAAGAGGCACTTAAATTAACTGGATCTTCGTGTCTGCTGCAGTGTAATGGGACAGTCTAGCACACAGCTTTCCCCTTCAGGGGAAAAATGAACCCCGGATGGACATTTTTCAGACACAAAGGGGAGTCAAGTATCCAATTCCTGCAAATGACCACTTCACCTCCCTTTGGTGACCTGCTCCAGAAGGCAACAGCAAAGCTGTTTTAAACAGCCCCATCCCTACTTTCACTCCTACCTTCACTCACTGCCAGGATGCTGGCAAACTTCCCTGGGAATCAAGTGCCTTGTATCAGGGTGCTGTTAAAACATGCTCAGCAGCTCCTCCTCAGCAGGCACAAAGCCTCAGCCTCCTCTTTGCCTCCAGAGCCAGGACTGAGGCACCCTGAGATGCTGGGTCTGCTTTCTGACACCTCTGGAACTGAGCCCACCTCCCCAGAAAAAGAGCTCCAGATGACTCAGGTCAACTTCTGCCACCAACCCACCCTGTGACCTTGGCAAACTCCTTGAGACTCGGGTGCCCTGGTTTCCTGTCCCACAGAGCCACCACCCACTCTGCCTCCCACCCCTGCTCAGCTTGGGCTGGTCACTACAGCCCCTGGCAGGGAACAAGAGAATCTGAGACCCAACATCCTTCTGAGTGTCTCCCTGACTCCCAGACAGGCCATGAGCAGAGCTGGCTCAGTTTTTAACACATATTCCTCAATTCTTTTCTCCTCAGTTTCTAATTAGGACCAAAATAGTTTTACTCTTTTTTTTTTTAATCCTGTCCAGCCAATCTCAGCTGCCATGGCAGCAGAGTCAGCTCTGCAGATAATGTGGATGCCAGAGCATTTCCAAGGCTCTGAGTTAAAACCTTGAGAGGTACCTTGAAGATAAGATAGAGCTGCTGAAGTCAGTGAGACCCAGTTTCCCAAGCCAAATGGCAGCAGCCAGGAAGCCACACTCAAGAGAACACTCTTGGTGCTTCCAAGAGAGCCCTGGAGCAGAGCCTTGGGGGTTGAGGCCACAGAGGCATGCTGAGTCACAGGGAAGAGGATGTACAGCCTAACTGCATCCAGATGGGGAAATACAGGGAAAAGAGATTTCAAGGATAAGCATAAAATCACTTCCAAAAAAGCATCTTCCTTTTGGAAAAAGAAAAGGGAAGGAAAAGCATTGCAAATCAACAATGTGATTTTAACAGCCTCCTCAAAATGCTTCCTTCATCTCCTTAGAAGAGCAAAATGAGGACTATTTACATCTCAGCCTTAACCAGACAATTGGACACTAGGGTTATCCAAAACCATCTCAGTCATGGACAACACAGCAAATCCTCAGCCTGAAAACATGTCCAGACATCCAAACACTGAGTCACTTCAGCATCCCAGCCAGTGTGTCCTTGGGGGAGAAAAGGCAGACACTCATCTGGGACACCCCACAATGCCAGACACCCCCTGGGGCAGAGCCCCTTGGCAGCAGGGCCAGCCAGAGTGAGGATCTGTGATAAGAGGTGGGATTTGTATCACCCTTTCCCAATCTCTCCTGCCTTTTCATCCTCACACTACCCACCATCTCCAGCAGCCTGGACAGCAACACTTTCCCATCCCTCCCACATTGTTTTGGGAATAGGGCATGTCTGCTTTTATCTAACATCCTGATAATAATTAGCAGTGTGCACAGATTGCTTGTAGCTGACCAGGTATTGCCATCCTACCCCAGCTTTAGATGAGGACACCAGAACAGGTCAGTAGGCTACTAATAGGTACTCAGTCCCCAAAGGCACCTCATTATGGGGTGAAGGACTTTAGAACTTATTTAGTACAAAGTTAAAAGCTGGATAAGGAAAGTATTAACATGCACAAGCCTATTATATTATTCCTTTCCTTATAATCAGACTGTGCCATTAGGAAAGTACATGAGAAACTGGAATTTTGCTGTATGGCTCCAATAGATGCTTCTCAAGGACTTTTTGGATACAGCTTTGTGGAATGCACAGCCCAAAGTAATTTTGTTCTGAAGCAGTTGTTGAGTTGTCTGAAAGCAGACAAATGGAAACAGAACCACAACCAAAAATTACTAACTTTTGCAAAGAGGGATTTTTGAAATTCAGGAAATGCATTACCAAAGCCAAAGAACTTCAAATTCATATTTTGCATGCCACCAAAGAAATGTGGATAGGCCTCCTTGGAGAGAAAAAGAAAACAAACACAGAAGAAAAAAAAACAACAACTAAAAAGAAAAAGTACATGTCCACCAAGTGGCTTTGAAATTTCCATCCCAAACACCAAGATGGCCCCTTGGGCTGGGACAGTGTTGTTTCAATTAGTGCTGCTCTGCCCAGCCTAATTGTAAGAGTTGGGAACAGCCAGCATTCCTAAGGGCCATGAGCTCTTCCCCCTATTGTTTTAGGCTCAACATTGAGAGCAAGTGGAGGAATACCAGAGACAAACAGGAGGGAGGCAGCTGGATTCACTTTCCCTAGGGCTATTTTGCCAAGTCTCAAATTAATAATGAGATCCTTCACCCTCCTCCCTCTACATATTCTACCACAAACACCAGGTTTGTCCCAAGTTGTCTGTGACCTGGCACTGCATCTCCTGAATGGAAGCCCCACTTTTGAGGGCAAAATCTAATGTGGGCAGGTGAAAGAAAAAGCCTCACAGCTCCTGCCTTTGGCTGAGTCCAGGGAAGAGTTTGCTCTCTGCAAACAAGGGCTGGAAACACTGCAGTTCCAGGCTGGAATGCACGGAGGGGAACCAGTCCCTCAGGACCCCCTCTCTGCCCTTCATTTCAGAAGAAGTCCTTCAGCAGGCTCCAGCCCAGCATGTGCTGTCAGTTCACTCATGACACGTGCCAGTGTTACCTTTCTGCCAACTCTCTTCAAAAGCAAAAAGGAGGAGACAAAAAAAAAAGTACAGCAAAAAAATGATGCCACTCTCAAGAAATGGCACTTTAGGCAGTCTCCACTACATCAGTAATGACAGTCAATAGTGCCTCCAAGGACTTCCTTTCTTCAAGTCAATACTGCATTCTGACAGCCAGTTTCTTCCTGGGATCCATGAGCCTCTCTTCCAGATTCAATCTTGCTCAGACAATCATTCCTCCAAGGCTTTTTTATCCAGCTTACAGATAGTGCAAAGATACAAGAGCCAAACTGTGAGGAAATCTTTCTGCTGCTCTCCAGAAATGCACTTCTTTCCTAAGTGGCTTTTCTTACCCACCAGGGTCACAGGCAGCACTAAGCAAGCCAAGGGTCATGACAAATACAGCAGAGATGCTTAAACAAATACCTCATCCTGGATTCCACACAGCTTAGGCTTCAGGTGATCCCCTCCTACAGCTTTCCCTCTAAGGGGACTTACACTGCCCTGGCTTGCAAACACATGCACAGGAGGAAAGCAAGCCAGAGAACAGGACCTTCCAAGAAAACACCACGACTTAAAATCTACAAAGCTCATTTCCCTGACTTGGCTGCCTAAGCTAAAGCTGTCACCAGTTTTGGTGTCTCAGCAAGGAAGGTCCCATCTTGTTAAAGAACTGTTCACCTCCATCATTAAAAACATCTTTAGCAGGCAGTCCTTTTCCTCAGGCACCAAGGATGAAATACACAGTCATCCCTTAAAGAAGGCTTGGAGAAGAGAAATCATGTACTAATATAATTAAGTTCAGTGCAACAAGCCCCTGGCCTTCACCTGCAAAGACACAAGTGTAATTGCAATATTAAACAGACACATGAAAGGCCTCCAGGGCATAACAGGTTTTGCAGAGATCAACAGCAAGTCCTGTGCCTTGGCAAGCACAGCCTTAGCAGCTTCCACACCAAAAAGGAGGTGGAATAGATCAAACATCATCTCCACTGATGGCCCTATTTCACTCACAGCCTTGTATTTCAGGAAAGCCATATTTGCTATAAACCTTGGACAGAGCCTTGTTTTAAGGTACATTCAGTAAGGAGCTGTTCCTGCTTCTGCAGAAGCCTGGTTCTGATGTACCTGTGTGTTGTGTGTAGCCAGGAGGAGCAGAGGGGTTCCCTGCCAGATGGTGAGCAGCACAGGCAAAGAGAGCCACTGTAAATTAACCTGCTGCTCCCAGCTTTGGAAAGCCAGGTTGCAGTGGTGTCCTTGAGGTGGTCCCCCTTTTCTACATGCCAAAAGCCTTTTATGACATGAAAGCTGTCTATCAAAGAACATCTCATCAGCTAAACTGGGCTCTGCCTCATTCATCACCGGGGTCTCTGCCCTCTTCCCTGCACATCTGATACCTGGAGCAAAGGAGTGGACACCAAGCCCCAGTGTTCAGTGAGCAGATGAGGGCAAGCCTGAGAAACAAGGAATGAGGTTTTTTCCAGCATCCTACACCTTCCTCTGCAGCACCAGTAAGAGCATTACACACCCACGGGCAAGACTTTCTGTGTCACAGAAAGTTCACCATCTCAGAGTGAGAATGTTGGTGACTGCTGGGGTCCAGGGAGGGAAGGATTACTGCTGTTTGTACAGCTTTATGGAGGAAGCTGTAAGAGAGTGCTGTAGATGAAATCAGTACATATTTGCACATTAATGTAATTTAACCTGAACTCATTTTTTCTTTTAAACCTCTGGAGTAGCAGGGAAGACCCATGAGCAAACAGGAAAAGAACATCTTTATTAAGGGAAGGCTAAGGTGACAGTCTGTAACATGTCAGGCAGCTAAGGCTAGCAGGAGGCTGTAGATCCATGGAAGAACAGATTGCAGGAAAGAAATGTCTCAAAAGCATTCTCCAGTACCCACACAGAACAGAGAATTTTACCTGGCAAATGCAGTTAAACAGTGTAATCCTACACACTGAGGAATAGCTTGTTTGCATGGCTGTTCTCTTAGAAGGAAATGCTTTACCAAAAACAGATGTTCACACAAAATCCCCAGAGGCTTCTGAAAATCCCCTGCAGTTAGGAGCTGTCATGATCAGTATTTTGTACAAAATAATGCCAAGGACTGCTCAGCTCCACACAGGGCAAGGGAGCTCTTTAGAGATTTTGTTACCTCAGCCCTGCTCTCCTCATTGTGCTGATCCAGGACAAACTCACCTTGGTGGGCACAGCAATAAGGACAGGCTGGCTGTGCTGCTTGGCTTGGTCCCAGCTCAGCCTGTCCTTCCACAGATGGTGCAGGAGCACAAGAAGTCACCTCAGGTGCTGCAGCTAATTCAGCAAATATGAGCATAGGCTGGTTTAGATTGTCACACACACAGCCTCAGATATTATTTTTGGTCACAGTGACCTCTCTGTCAGGACATGTCTGTGGAGATGGCTCTTCCAGTGCTGTGCAGACCTGCACCTCCAGAGCAGCCACCCAGCAGCACAGACACCCTGAGCTGGGACACCCCCAGCAGCAGGAAGGGGGTCTGTAAGGGCTCTCTGCAGCTCAGGCAGGTGCTCCCAGTCATGCTGAGCTCATCACTGGCACCACTGGGCAGATCCCAATGCCTGGCACAGCTTCCCACCCTGCTGTGTTCACAGCCCTGACATGACTCCAAGCCCAAAGCTGCCGGCTTTGTCCAGCTGGAGTTACAGCTCTCCACCAGTAACAATGATCACAGCATTCCTAGGAAGGGACTGACTCAGAACAGACCAAGTAGGGGATAGAGCTGAGTCAGATGGGATAAACTCTTCATAACCCACTTAGGAGAAAGCTACCTCCTCAGCAGGAAGAGAAATGGAAGGAAAAAGTAGTATCCTGGGAAGTGATTAAGGACATTGCTAAGGAAAATGTCCTTAATGAGTTGTAGGATTCCCATCACAGCTTCAGGGTGAAGCTGCAGGGACAGGACACAGAGCTCTCTCCCACACAGTCCCCTCATTCTGTGCTGCAGCCTGCAATCAGGGGAAGCATTCCAGCACTCCTCCAGCCACAGGACTGCTGTTCCCCAGCCCTCTGACCACAGCTCCTCCACTCAGGGAGGCCAGAATTGTCTGCACTACAAGCAGGACATTTTGCCTGTGGCCCCTCAGACTCAGATGTGCAGCATATTCCAAATGCCAGTGATCCTGCACTCTGCCCTCAGCCCAGCTACAGCTCCCAGTGGCTGAAGCACAGGACAGAGCCCAGCTGACCCCAAATCCAGGGAAGCACGCTGCTTCCTGCCAGCTTGACTGCACTCGAGTTACACCAGGAGCTTCAGTGCCTCTGCTAAATACTGCACAGACTTGTTTAGCCTGTGGCTCTTTACACGCACCCACCAGGCTCTTCAGATGTTCCAACACAGCTTTTCTGATGGAGGACAGTTAGGAAAGGCTGAGCAATGAAAGCAGAGATTGTTACCAGCTTTAACAGGCTTTGGATCATGCCAAGAACAAGTTTCACTGTTTTAGTTGCTTCAGTATGATAATCCCACGTCTTTTCTATAATAATCAGAAGCTCCTACACTGCAGTCAGCAGCAGAAAATAAAATGAGTAGTAAAGAGACAAGCAGCAATCTCTTCAAAGAGCTGAGAGGACTGCCAAGAATATTTGTGATCTGATTTCATCCCTTGCCTTCCCTGACCTGTCACTGGAGCTCAGGGTGATCCACACAGTGGGTTTCAGGTTGTGGTACACAGAACAGTTCTGAGAAAACCAAGGAAAGCCAACTGAGGGGCAAAGTGAAATTCACCACAGGCCTCCATCACAGACCTATGCCAACCCATTAGCTCATTTATTTCACTTTATTACCATTTATGAAGGAGTTTCCCTTTATCACAGGTCACTGAAGAAAAAACCCATCTAGATAGGTGATCTATTTATTTTAGGGAAAAGATCCACTTAGTAAACTATGACCCAAACATCAGTTCCTCACTATCTACAGTGACAGAGACATAGTTGAGATTGAAACAAAGTTCTAATAATTTTTTTAAAGTAAAGAGACTTTCATTGAACAATATTGGAGGTGAACTCCCTCATGGGGAAAGAAAACATTATTTATCATTTTCTCTCTCACAACAGAGATGAACAGTGAGAGTCCAGCATGGCCCTCTCTGTGCAGGACAGTGAGAACTGCAGCCACTTGTCACCTCCTCCCTGCAAGTCACAAGTGATATAGGCAGATGATCTTTTTGAGGCATGTAATACAACACACACAAAAAGAGCAAAAAAGCCACACCATGGTTCAGTGGCAGCACAATTGTCTTGCCTTGCACAGGATTACTCTGCTCAGCCAGGGACCTTTTCTGCAGAATGCACAGTAAAACAGCTGCAACAAGAGCTCCATGCCTTCAGAGGGATAATAAACTTGACAGTAAAAATATGAACCCAGCACAGCTATTTGTGCTCATTTACAAACAAGACACTGCACTAATTTATGCTCATTTGCACATGAAAATTGCTGGAGTATTTACTGTACATTGGGGTGATCAGAACAGCTTTGGAGCTGCTGTCCTGTGACCATCACTGCAAACAATTAAATACATTTCACTACTCGTTTCAGGAAAGGCATCCAGTTACAAGGGAGAGGCTGAAGTGGATGACAGGAGTGTTACATAAACGTTATTGATTTTGTTTCTCCAAACATTCACAATAAACACACCAACTGGTTTTGCTGAACAATGCAATGCATCATTCAGCTTTCCAACAGAACATATCAGACATCAGCTATGCACAGTGTGTTCACTGGATGCTGCCATGAAGGACTGAGGAAGGGTGAATTGGGGATCAGATAAAGGGAGTGCATTGACTCCTCTGGCAGCAACACAGTAGCTAAATTTCCCAGAAGCAGCAGAAATATAGTGGTACTTTCTCAGGCAGAACTTACATTCTAAAATATATCTTAAATCAGCCTCTTTCTTGGCAACATCTGTAGTGACACAGGAGTTTTGTTCATCAACACAGCAAAAAGTCTCCACCCTAGGGCTGTAATGGGAAGTAGGTACAACAAAGGAGGAGGGAGATGATAGCTTGTTCTTTCCCCTTGGGAAGAAAAGATTCAAGTGTTTAATGTGGTCACACACCAATCAAAAAAAAACCCCAAAAAACATAGCATTTTTATGTTAGTGGCAGGAAAAACAATACTGAGGAGAAAATATCACCAAAAAGCGCAACAGATACTTATGGGCAGATCATCTGCAAGAGAGGGCGTTCCAAAAACAAACCTACCCATGTGGCCAAGCACAAGGATAATGTTGTCCTTGTTTCACCCACACCTTCTTTCCCAATATGTCTCTTTCTTCATCAGCTAGAAATCTGGTAAAAAAAAAAGCTACATTAAAAAAAAAGGAAAATTATATAACTCACAATTCTCCCATATGCTCAGTGCCTGTTTAGCTCACAAACCATGGAATTGTGTTAACTGCCATGGCAAGGGGTGGATGGACACAAAAAAGCAACAAAGACTGGTTTTGGTATGTAGAGCCTTTGGGTGATGAAGAAATCTGTTGCTACATGTTTTTAACACATAATGCTTTATTTTTCCTTACTGAACAGAGGGAGAAGAAGAGGGTGCTGAAGATGTGAAATACTAACCACTTTGATCTTTCAAGGATTTGGCAACAGAATTTGTGCTTTGATCCATCTAGTTCCATAAATCTCAAGACACAAGGAAATAAAAATCAATGGGTAAGAGAGATGGATCACTCACTGGGACAGAGAGAAACGAGTCAGCTTGTATCCAATCAGCCAATGAGGCCTAGGCAATCTGTCAAAATGCATTTTTCAGGGGCAATAATCCCCTTAACCAAGAGGGAGAAGCCTCAAGTACCAAGGAGGCGAAAACTTAATGAGGGAAAGTAAGAATTCTCAAAACATTTTGGATAATTTTTTATATTTTAACTCTGAAGCATCCTTCTTAACTCCTTCACTCCATTGAAGAAGGACAGGACACCACAGACTCGTTGCAGCTTCACTGATGTATCACACTTCAAATGGAACCCTTGTGGCTCACCAAAAAAACACCCTACATATCATTTGTTATAAAACTCAGAACATGGAACCAGACTGAACCCTTGTCCTGCTAGGGATAAGGAAAATGGCATGGAGAATCAGGCCAGCTGCCTCCCTGCAGCACCCAGCTCTGTGGGCAGGGGCTGGGTGGCATGTCCCACAGTGCTGCCATCACCCACACACCCCAGCTGGTACCTGCCCTCAGAGACAGACATCAGCAAATGCCTTGGCAAGAACACTCAGACCATTCACAGGCTCCTTCAGTAGCTCAAGTTTCCCCTCTAGTAACTCAGCTGCCCCACCCTCCTGTATTTTTAGCATGCTTAGGTAAGACTTTTCTGGTATTTCCTCACATCAGAATTTCACCTGTTGCATCTTGCAGTCAACCTGGGTGGGGCTTTTTTCTCTCTCCTTTTCCTCCCAGAGCATTTTGTAGGCAAGCACCTACTTTAGGTGCTGGATGTGGGCCACAAAGAGGAAGGGAATGCAGGTGGTAAAGAACTGGAGATGCTTTTCCTTCTGTTTTTCTGTGCTGGCAACAATAACTGAAATGCCACACCAAAGCCACCCTCTCTGCAAAACCTGAGCGGGTACAAACGCAGGGGCCCATCTGCTTAGCAACACTTGGTGCCAGCAAACAGTTCCCAAGCCTCAGGCTGAGGCTCACAGATATGGCAAAGGCACATTGGGCTCCCAACTCCACAGAGAGCCATCCAGAGAGGGGGCAGGGCAACAGTGGCCTCCCCACGGCAGGCAGGTGCCACCAGCAGGGCACATCTCTTTCCCTTTTGGCTGCTTCACACAGCAGCAGCCTGCTTTAGGGTCTCCTGTCTTCTGCAATCCTATTCAGGTGCACCCTCCTCCTCTGCTCCTTCAGTACAGGATGCTCTGTGCAAGAACACCTTTCCTCCAGCACAGGAGCAACATCCCCAGTCACACACCAGCTCCTCCCCATACAAAACACATCTTTGAATTCTCCCAAATGCATTTTGACACCTGACCTGCTCTCCAAAGCTCATGAGTCTCTACAGCATGAGCTACACCTTACAAATGTCCCATTACAGGGCTGCTCCCTGATTTCCTGCTCTCCTTCCCATCTCCCAGTGGGCCCCTTCACCTTTCTCAGTGCCAGCCTATCCCAAGTGCTCAGCTCACAGCACCTTTTCCTCTTTCCTGGAGCAGCTCTGCTATGCTGGGCAAGGATCAAGGCTCACTTGTGCTGTCCCACACCCATCCCTGCTGCCCTGACACAGCTCAGGCTGACAGCACTGCAGGGGAAGTGGCTTTATGGGATGTGACTGCAGGATTTCTGATGCATGTCACCCTCGATGCCAGCAGCTGCAAGAATTCCCCACATTAGCAAAACACAAGGAAAGCTGCCCCGTGGGTCTGCCTGCAGGTCAGGGGATGGGAGCTGCCTTGCATAATGGGAGTCAAAGCACTGCCAGGGAAACCTAGCAAAAGGTTGGCTTTGTCTGAGAATGAAATCTTTGGTTCAAATAGATAAAATCCCACCCAGGAGAAAGCATCTCAATGCCCTGCTCAGAAGTCCTCCCCAGGAGAGACGTCCTGGGTGTAGCCCAAACACAGCATCCCACAGCATCCCCTGCTTTGGCCTGGGAAAATGCAGGACAGGTGGAGTACTTGGTCAAGAGAAATCCTGCTTTTTGACATGCAAGAGCAGACAGGGATCAGTCCACAAATCGGGACAAATAATGCAACTGAAGTCAACAGAGCTATTAGCTGTTTATAACAATCCAGGTTGCTCTACAGGGTGACAAAGTTGTGGCACTTGAAAAACTCTGTCAATCAAGTGGGACTTCAGAGAGGTTTATAATAGGGAAGAACACACTTGGTGGAAAGTTAACCAAAAAACCTGTGCCAAACATTAAAAACTGGCACAAAAAGCCAGAGAAAGTCAAGAATGGACAAAAAAAAGGAAAATAAAAACCAGTTAGAAATGCCTGAGTGATCATAGGGAAATGATGTTTTGTTGTGTGATCCCAAGCCCTCTGCCATAGGTGTCATATAAATAATTATTAATTATGTTGTTGATTATCTGTGTGAGCAATAGAGCTAATGAGCTGGTTCTTACAGGATATAAATACAGCTTCTAAAGAGCAGGGCAGCCATTCTGCCAACGGCAAGCAATTACAATTATTTCTTCTCTGCTGAGAGTTTGCTTTTTTTTTTTTTAACCTGAGGACAACCAATACACACTGTAGATATTTGCTATTAAAAAATCTACTCCCTTCACAGTCCCAGTAGACATAAACTGAATTTCCTTTAATGACTGGGCCCAATTAACTGGAACCTGGAGCTCCACTTTGAAAGCAGCAGGGTTCCTCTTTGGAGGCTTGGCCCCGATAGGCAGGAGACATCCAAAGGTTGAGGATTAAAGTTGCTTTGTTTCACTGAGCATGTACACCATATTGCAGGATGGTTGGCATGGGAACACAGCTATGGAGCAGCCTGTAGTGCACAATAAACAGTCTCCATAAAATACAGAAGCAAAAAACTGAAGAGATGAAGGGTAAACCCTTCACCTATCATTGGGAAAGCTCAGCAGATGGAGGAGGAAGGAGCAGCCCTTCCAATTCACAGCCCTTCATCCACACCTGCTTCCAGGATTTTTGTTTTAACATTAGTGCTTTAAGTGCACATGTGTACTTGACCCATTTCACCATCTGGTGTCCAAACCACGGGATCCAAGAGGAAATTCCACTTTAGCTGCTGTCAGCCTTGAATTGCCACATATCTCAAGGTGCTGGTTAATCCCAGAACAGAATTTGAGAAGAGGGTTGGCCAGCAGGGGCCTGAATATCCATCAATAAAAGGAAAAGGGCAAGCTTCCTCTACAGAAAAATACTCTTTTTTTCTCAGAGTCATAGATATAGGATAAAGAGGTTGGACCTTAAGTCTAACTGACAGAAGGTACAGTAGCAAATCAGGAATAAAACTCATAACACTGGTGCTGCATAAGAGGGGAAGTGGGGGGAAAGGAAGAGAAGGAAGATGGAGAATAACCTTAGGAAATCTGTAACATCTCTATTAACACTTTGCTTTGCTTCTTCTTTTACAACAACAGGATTACCAGATGAAACACCACAAGCATCTGGAAGTTCCTTTTTTCTCTGATCTCACCCATGGCTGTTGTTCCAGTATGCTGACCTTCAATCTGTAGAAATTTCCTGATCCTGATCAACACACTAGATAAAACTTGCAAAACAGTGGCCCTGGGGATTTGCTCAAGAGACAGGAACACAAAGATTCAAACAGGAAAAGCTGGAATTTATGGGCTTGCTGGCAGTCTGGCTACAGTGTGGACATCAGCCTTCTGCAAGGGCTGAGAAAAGTCATTCTTAATAGCAAGACAGACCAGAACAGACAGTATCCTCTGCAGACCCAAAATTATGAATTCTAAATACCATCCAGCCCCTCTACCAGCAAAAGCAGAGACACATCTTACACCAACCTGCCCTGAAGGCCTTCTGATGGAGCTTTGTCCATGGTTTTGAAGTGTGCAGTAAGAAATTAGTACATTTTCAGGCCTCTGAGTTAGAATTTTTTTCTTTAAGGAGAAAGCCCATGGTGCACTGACACAGGAACTTTAAAAGGAGCATCCTGGGCACTGACCTACACAAGCTGCTGCACTCAGCCAAGCCATCCACTTCTTTATTAGACACAATCCACAGTGCTTTATGCATTCCCCTGCATTTTAAAGGGGTCAGACAAGAGTTCCCAAACAGGCTTAGAACTGCCGGGGAGCCCTTGCTTTTTTCCTCCCTCTTTTGTTCTTCAGTAGCCGTGTGCTGGGAGCAGGGCTCTGCATCCTGAGGTTATTACACATTTCTCTAATGGATCTCCATGCATAATAAATTAGCTCATTAATGAATTGATTTGAAGGAAGAGTTCACTGCAGGGGCTAGAAACCCAAAGACACATGCCTGTGACTGAACAAATAAGTCACTTCTGCAGCATCACATCGTGCATCCTGCTGGTGAAGGCCCCATTAAATCACCTGGCACTGCTGCTGCCTGTTCTCCATCCTCACCATTATAAAAGATATATGGGAACTGCTTTTGCCTCACAACTGCTTATTTGTGGAGGTCTGGTCTCATTCCTTACAGGCCTTTTCCATTTGGGACTGTCAGGTTTGTCGTTCACGTTGAGGGAGTTTGTAATTCCAGCACCAGCTTTTGCAGGGTTTGAATTATTTGGATTGCAGCGAGGGACTGCAGGTCCACCCTGAGGGTTGTTACCAGCCTGAAAAATCTCAAGGCTGTGGTGTTTTTGTCTGCTGCCCAAAATGAGGGAATCGTGTCTGGAAACAGCTGCCCTGAGTTGCTAACTGAATATTTCCAGATGATCCCAGGAACCTACCTCCATGCTCCAGCACCGAGCACTACCTTGTAAACAAACTCCCTTATATAGGTCTGTGTGGGCAAAGTTAATTATCTCCAAATAGCTTCCAGAAGCCTCAAATCAATTTATGAAAACAAAAATTAACTTTCCATATAAACATAATTACAGTCAGACAACAGTATCCAGCCTGGTGCTACTGCTGTTTTTGGAAGCTGGGCAGAAAGCCAAATGAGTTCATTAGGCAGTGTAATTAATAATGGTTTTTTCCTGCTTTAGGAAGCCATT
Source organism: Molothrus aeneus (assembly GCF_037042795.1). Classification (NCBI taxonomy): domain Eukaryota; kingdom Metazoa; phylum Chordata; class Aves; order Passeriformes; family Icteridae; genus Molothrus; species Molothrus aeneus. Next base: position 8,048,023 of record NC_089663.1, on the reverse strand, counting down.
TATGGTCCTAAGAGGCAAAGGTACTGGGGAAAAAACCCACAGCTGACAAGTTTTAAAAGGTGCTTCTGCAACAACAATTTATTTTAGAGCCTCCATGAGAATATATATCATTTAATGAACAGAAAAAGAGCAGGAAAAAAAAATATACTGCAGCAAGATCCATTCAATCTGCTCACAAAGATGCCTTGGAAGAACTTTCTTGAGAAGGAACCACCCAGTTTCTGCTCCAGGAATGAGCATCTCCCACTTCATTACCCAAGAGGCACAAAGACAGAACCACATAACCAGCTTCCCCTGTTCAATTCCCCATGTCCATTGTGCCATGGCCCTAGAACAACACAAGATCCTACAAATGCAAGAGGAGCCCACAAACAACCATCATTTCATGGCTCTGATCCCAGAAAAACCCTGGAAGTTTCTTTGGTTGCTAAGTCTATATGATTATTACTTATCAGCTCTGAATTGCACTCTCTCAGGTCACAGAGACGTGCACTTTGCAAACACAGATCACTTTGTCTCTCAAAGTGGCAACACAGAATCTGAAGTGGAGCTTGTCCATGTGTGAGAAAGCCACATCTGTTACCTTCTGTGCCACTAGGGCAGCAGTGTGTGTTGATGCCACCAAAGAAGTGCCAGCCAGTGTTGATGGACCCTGCACAGGGTGGTCAGGGCAGAAGGGCACAGGAGTTGAGCCACTTTTCACTGCGCACTCGTTTCTGGGGAAGTAGAGGGTCAGAACTGTGCAAGTCACCAAACATCTACTTAACAGGACAAATTAAAAGCAGATAGAGACAGCAGCCATCTCATCATCCATATCTAAATATCTGTGTGGCTCCGAGCCACAGAAAGGGAATATTTGGGCGTGCATGCACCAAAGCCAAGAAAGTTGGCAATCCCTGCCCTCTAACACCCCAACTCAGCTTTTGCTCAGCTGCTCCACCTCCCCACAGCAGAGGGTGAATCCCCCTGCCATGGTGGAATACACAAACCCTGGCTCAGCCCTGCAGCACAGCAGTGTAATCTATTTATGAATGGCAGCGGAACTCCGAGATTGAATTACGAGGCAGGTATTCAATCAGGCAGGATGTGTGGAGCTGCTTTCCAACAGACTGGAGGATTAAGAGAGCGATAGAATACATCCTTTCCTTCCACATGACAGCATCTCCCTCTTCTCCCCCTCCCCAGTCAAGAAACTAGCAGAGTCTGTACTTGGAGGGAAGAGGATTTGCAATGCTCAGGACCCACAAGAAGGATTAGAGAAAGGTTAAAGAGAACATGCATACAAAAGACAACTCTCCTGTATCATCTCCAGCAGAAGAATTATTTAAAAGCAGTCTGTGCAAGACAGTGCAAACAAACCTGAGCTACCAGGAGAAGAGGAGGTGCAGCTGGAAGAGCTGCCAGCTGCTCAATTTGCACTGTGTCTGGGGTAAAACCACAGCACCTGTTTTTAGCAGAGCTCCAAGATGAGCTTCACAGTTTTTAAAAGGCCTGTACAGTGCAGGGAATTGCAAGCAAAAGAGCCTGCAGTCACCTGGTTTGTATATTCCCCTAACACCCAGGGTTCATTGCCTCTAACTGCTCTAGATCCTGCTCAAGCAGAAGACAGCAGAAGTCCCTACCCAAAAGAACACATCACATGCAATGTAGAAATTCCCATTTTACCCATTGCTACCATTTCCAGGGACATGGAATGTCTGTGCTGTAGCAGAGTATGACAAGGAAATATGAGAATTTATGGCTTAGACCCTAGAGAAGAACCACAGTGCATGGATGTGAAAATCACCTGATGGGAAAAGGCTGCAGTCTGGTGTAAGAAGACAGAGGACAGTGTTTCACATGGTACAGGGAAGAAATTCTCTATCTGATGCAGCAGGATTACATCATGTCTGACGGCAGAGGCCCATTGTGCTCTTGCTTGTAAAGGAGGATTACTGTATATCTGATCTGCAAGAAGGATTATTGTGTTTGAAGCAGGCTCACTACAATCAGGATGAACTGAAAAGCAGTAAAATATGCTGGTGGAAGGCTTCACTGGATTGTGAGAGGGCAGATGCAGAGCTGTGTATCCCTCTGGCACTAACAAGGAATTCACACATTGGAAGAAGGCCCCAGACCTCCTAGAGATGATTTCAGTGTGAGGCACAGGCCCACTTCACTGCCAGCCCCAACACACTTGACAGGTCACTGAACAAAACTTATGCCTTACTCTGTAGCAGAAGTCCATGTAGTTCTGGGAAGAAACACCAAACTCTCTTAATTCTCTTGATTTCAGTTTCTTTTCTGTCCAATCTGACCCAGAACCTATGCTTAGCCCTTCCCTGATCATAATTCCCTATGCTTGAATGGCCAATTCTTTTGATTTATAATTGAAACCTTAATTGGATTTGACAGTGATAAACATGCAATGTATCCTTTAATGTCTTGCAATATATGAACTCTGGGACATGTATCTATTGCATTCTCCATTATCAATAGTTCAATAAACTTTCTGTTAAACCTTGTTATAAGAAAATTGAATTTTCATCAAAATCACAGGACTGGCCTATTATAGCAAGAACCATATCAGGGAAGACATCACAGCCACCCTCACACAATACAAGCCAGACAGCTCTTAACACAGGGTGGCATTTATCAAGAAACTTTTATCAAGACTATAAATCATTGCAAATGGAGCTGCAGGAGAAGGAAAGGCCTAGGGGCCTGTTGGGATCATGCAGGCTTTGTTTTATTTTATGCTGGGTCACACAGGCCTTATTTTATTTTATGCTGGGTCATCTCTAGGTTTCTCTTCAATAATTTCCTTACTTCTTTTTAAACACCATCCCATCAGCAGGAGAAACCCTGTGCCTCACCACCTCAGCTGAAAGTTCTGCATTAAACTCCACTTTCAGTACTTTAGCTGAGGCATAACAGCCTTGGCAAGACTTGTGCCACAGAGAAGAGGGAGCCCACAGACTGCAGATAACCCTTCCAGCTCCTCATCTGAGCTGCTAGGAGGTTCATCCTCAGGTTTGGCACAAAAAGAAACCTCTTTATTAATATTCACCCACAAACACATTTCATTCTTTCATCCTTCTTGCCAAATCCTCCTGCTAGAACCCATCCTTCAGGGGGGGAAAAAAAGCCCCAAACCAGTAAAACTCTTCAGCAAAGCAGGCAGACTTGCTGCACTTGTATTTGACAGAAGGGAGAACAGATTGGGACTCCATGAAGAGTGACTCATTATCAGCAAATAGTTTTAAGTGATGATTGTTTCATCACCACCCACCCAGCTCTTCCCTCTGTCTGCAGGCTAGCACAAAAACTCACTGCAAGAGGATGACAAAAAAGAAAATTAGGCAGACGACCTTACCTCTCGCTTCCTCTGCCTGGATCGTGAGCAGAGCTGTCTAAAAAGGGATCTGTAACCTTGGGTTACAAATTGAGCGCTTAAGGGTTTTCTTTTCTTCCAAAAGCAGTGTGTAACATTGTCTCCCTTCTTAACCTATCCAAGAAAACGCTGAAAAACATTTTCAGAGAGCTGCCCTTTTCCTGTGCAAGCATATGCTGAGCCTAACCCTTAGGGACACTAACACCCTTGCAGTCATTTAGCAGATAAGCCCTTGCTGTAGGATCAAAGCTCCCTTGCAATGTGCCAATTGATGTTGCTGTAAATGAGCATTAGCACATTTGGGATCCAGCAGGACTGGTGCCTGAAGGTGAAGAATCCCATACTTGGAGTCAAACACATCAAAACTCCATCAATAGCAGGGTACAGAAGGTTACAGCAGCAAAAATGAAACCCTGGCTGTATCACGTTGCTCTCAGCAACTACTCCCAGCAGCGAGCTGTGCTCAGAGCAGCTGCAGAGCAAATGGAGAGAGAGGAAAAGAGCAGAAAATCATCACACATGCTCTACCTAGAGAGGGGGTTTGAATTGAAATGGCCCAAGGGCAACCATATAAGAAAACGGAGTTGTCTGGCTCCAGGCACAACAGACGAGCTTCTCCTGTCTTAAGCAGGAGAAAAGAGAGAAGGCCAGAGCATGAGGCAGCCCCCCATGGTGGTGCTCTCCCACCCACACAGCAGAGGCAGCAGGGTCACACACTGGGCTTTCCAGAACTGTGACCCTTTCTGACAATAAAAAGCTGTTTCAGGTTCCCAAATGCTTTCAAAAGGATCCTCTGCAGGGAATCCTGCTCACTGAAGAGCTATTCCAGCACCTTCCCAACCCTTACCAGGCAGAGAGGCACACAGGAGTTCTGTTATCAAAAGATAATCACATCCCCAGGGCATTACCAAGCACAAAATGCAGCTGTGCCTCTGATCCTCTGGGTTCAGTTACCTCCTCATTCACCGTGCTCCCACCTGCCCTCAAGCTGCCTTTAGTTCTATTAGGAAATTGTTTGTACCTCTAGATTGCTATAAATTATTGAGCAGTATCTGAAGCCCCAGAAGGCATTATTTCACCTATCCAAAATGAGTAAATAAATAAAACCCCTTTCCATCAGGACATCCACTTAGACCTGAATATTCCAAAACCAAACAAAATTTATACAAAGGCTTAAAAAATTCCTTGTGATATTAAACACAAACCCACACCATAAGAAACGACTCACAACTCCTATCATTTCAATATCCAGATATGCTTGCAGGCATTTTGCATCTCAGCTCCCAGCGTGGGTTGTATTTTGCAGGCTTCACATTGTTACCAAAGCTGGAGACAGCCATCATTGACTCCTTTGCCACGCAGTGATACAAACTTAAAATATTCTTCAATTGCTTTTTTTGTACTGAGGGCTATCAGCCTCATCTACTTTCTAACCAGTGAGATCTATATCTTTTGATTTCTTCTGAGACTCTAAGGAATATAAAACCAGGTAGAGTGGAAAGGAAGAATCATGCAGAGTTTCTCCTCCAGAATTTAGTGACAGGAAGGATTCAAAGCCAGATGAGTTTGAGATGATGCCAGCTATCTGTTTTCAGGGAGGGGCAGAGCAGGTGGTTACCTCTCCACCCTCCTATCAACTTCTTCAGTATTTGACCCAAAAAAACCCACACTGCCATGCTGGCAGCTGCCACCACTTTGTCCAAAGTGACTTTAGAGGAGAACTGAGGTTTTGATGACTTCCTGTTCTTAGCTCTCTGCCACTGTCCCTTAAAACATCTCTACAACAGGGAGGTGGGGAGCAAGGAGAGAGAAAAACTGCAGTCAAAGTGACACAGCTGACCTCCCTGCCTGACAGAGGTAGTCTGAAAGTCTCCATTATCCAACAACTCAATCCCTACAGGGTCATGCAAGTCACCCCACAGGCCAAGGTCACCCTTAATCTCCATTAGCATCAGCCCTTGTTTATTTTCCAACCTTTACTCCCAGGAAGCTGAAAGCCCAAAGCAGGGCAAGAAATACAATTCCTTTCCCTGGACACTTACTGCATTATTAAACATGGATTTAAACAAGGTTTTCTATCTGTATGCTAAAATGCCTTTTTTTTTAAAGACAACTTTGCCTGAGGGAAACCACTCTTTGTTTTGGCTTAACTGAACACCCATTAATTTTATAGGAAGGTGTAGGGGGAAGGGCTTGTGTCTCCACAGATTTATAGTCTTTTCATGCCAACTGGGAAGGAAATTCTCACATGCTTGTGTAGCATCAGACTTCTCCCACAAAGCTCATATTTACAGAAGAATGCAAAGCTCCCCCAGGGAGTCTAGGAGCTGATGAGACCATGAGGATCTGTTATTTATATTATAACAGTGCCCAAGATTCTTGGACATTGCACATATTCAGGGGAAGATGCAGCCCCCCTCTGACAGGGTTCACATAGCAAATTACTCACTTTCATGGAAATCAGCATGAGTTACACGTGCTTTTCTGGAACAGAGCTATTAGTTCACACAATCCGAGGCAACCTGATGCCTACATCTCCCCACTCCAGCAAACAATGAGCCTACTCATTGGATCATGGCTGCTGTGCCCAAACTTGCCAAACAGGATTGTGGTGGAGCAACAGAAGAGCCATCCTGTGCCAGATGCACCAACAGCCCCTGGGAGCACTGGAACTGGTCACTGGTGCTGATTGTGAAAGAAATTTGTGTGCAATCTGAGTCTATGAACTTGTTGAATTCCTGAGAGAATGCTGAATCAACCAGCTGCCAACAGAGCTGGTGTCATCACTTTGCCTTCAAGCCACGACTGATTCATCCCAGTGAACATAACCTGTTTTCCACTTGCATGTGCTGGGAGGCACGGGGTGAAGGAAACCTGCACCATAGTTTGCCCTAGGACTGAGAACCCTTTCTCTTTTTTTTTTTTTAATAAGAAAATATTGAAGGGAAACAAGTTATTTCACTGACTCAAAGGCACCTATTGAGCTTACAGAGCCTTCCAGTATGAAAAAGGCTGATATGGATATTATCTTTTATTAAATTCACTTTGAATTTGCCTGCAAGTGTCTGGTGCAGGTTCTATGGGAGCTTTCTGAAATATCTACAGGAGAAAAGAAGGGAGGGGGGAAGACAACACAGAGACTATTTAGGAAAGAACCAGAATGGGTAGAGGAAGAACAGAAAGGCCCAGTAAAGGTCAAACACAGAGCAACTTTTGCAGGCTGCAAAATCCTTTTCCCATTTGCAATGCATGTGCAGAACCCAGAAGTGACAGACTTAAAAACACAGAAAGGAAAATGTGAGTCAGAATAAAGAAAACCCTTCCTACCAGAAAGAACAAAATTTGTGAATAAGAGATTCCATGGCACCTCAGCTTTGGAGGTCTGCAAAGAGCTGCCCAAGTGCACATGGTCTGAAAAAAGGACCAGACAGTTACTTGGAGTCCCCTACCAGTCCTACAATCAACAGAAAACTCTGAAAAGAAATGGTGAAGAAATTCAAAGCGTTTCCTGATGGCAGAGCCCTGGCTGAGGCACACAGGGAGTGTCACCATGACATCCCAATCTCTCAAGCTCACCCCAGACAGGCTGATGTGTGTGACAGAGCTCCAGGAGGCAGCTGGAGCCTGCTCAGGGGACCAGCAGAGCCCTCCCATCCTGACACCAGATTTGAGAGCTGAGACCAGAGGCAGCACAAGCAGGAACAATTGCATTTCCCAAATCTTGCCCGGGGCAACTCCACACGCGGGGATTTAGCCAGAAGTGCTCTCACTCCCAGAACAAATCTTCCCACAGCTCAGGTTCTCCTGGAGGTGACTGAGCATCCCTGCCCTCAGGGCAGCAGGCAGGTGCCTACCAGCTCCCTTTCCACATCAGATTTTACTTTTCCTTATTACTTTTAACTGCTGATAGGAAGCAAAGCCCGTTGTCATAGAGTGGTTTGTAAGTGATGAACATTTGTCTTTCTGCCTACGGAAAGCTGCCAAATCATAAAGCTCCATCCTGTTTGTAAAATAAGCCCTGGGGTATTATTTTTCCTAAAGTCAATGATGTCACAGAAATACTACTTGAAAACAGAATCTAAAATTACACTCTTGAGTGCAGCGCATTCTGGAGTTTTCATTGGCACTGCTAAAATTGTTCTGTTGTGTTTTTCTGGCACAGTCCATAGTCAGATAATTGCTTGGGGCTAATCTTGAGAAGGCAAAATATACACAACCAGCACAATTCCACTTCTGCTCCATCTTCTATTAAGAAACAAATATTCTCCACAGCATGAAGTCAGTTTTTTGCCAACAAACTCTACTAAATGGAGCAGAGTGAATTTGGGGGAGCAGGAGGTAGAGTGTACAATTTTAGCAAGGCAAAAAGCTTTTGTGAATTATTGCATGGCCAAACTGCTAGCTTTTTTTTTAAAGGAGGAGAGGAAAGGCTATAACAAGAGGTCAAAGAGTTTTGTTTAGTCTGAAAGATTTCTGAATTATTTTTCCCTGCAGAAATACATATGAATGAGGGGAAAAAGGGACACCTAGGCTATTTACCCTGCTCTGGCTCCAAGCAGAATTTCATGACTGTTCCAGACAAGTTCAATCAGCCATTTAAAGACCTTTCCACCTCCTATATTTACTGTGCTTTAAAAGATTTGCTGTGCAGTATTGTTCCACCCTATTTCCAGTAGCCAAGAGCCAGAGCACACCAAGTCACGTTGGTGAGGTGGTAACAAGCAGTGCCAAGTCCAGCTTTCAAGAATGTGCTTGCAACACCAACAGCATGATTGAGCCAGATATTGTGTAATTCAAGCAGATATTCACTTTACCTTGTCTGGCAGAAACACCCATCATTCCCAGATGGTGTTTTCACCTCAGCTTTGCTGTTGGGTGACTTACAGAGACTTGCTGCTTCTCCTGCAAGCAACCATTCCTTCACCTGACTTCCTCTGTGTGGGGGAACAGCCCTCCTTAAGCAAAGCAACACATGCAATTTGATTTAATGCACTCTTTGCAAAAGTCTTGCAGAAGTTAATACACCTTCAAAGGCTGCATAGCTGTCCTCCACCTGTGAGGAGACAGTGACTAGGAAGATCAAAAAAAATCATATGACCACCAAATTAAGATACTGGTCACTGAATGTTAGGACCAGAGCACCTAGAGTGGATCACAAAAGTAATCCATAGGATTTAATCTGTCAAAGTAATACAAACTGAGATTTCTATAAGAAAGGTCAACCTCCTGGACTTGGAGAGAGAAAGCCAAAGTCTGCTAAGGCCCAGCAACTCATGCTGAACCAGTATTTCTGGTTGTATGTGGCAAAGTTCACATTCCTTTTTGAACAGAAAAGCAAAAGCCTGCAGAGGAGAAAAGCTGGAGAGAAATACAGGGGATGTCACCCCTCTTTCATGTCCCATATTACCAGATATTCCTGAATCAGTTATTTAATAACAACAGTTGTTTCAAACATGGGATGCTAACTTGCTCCAGCTTCTCACAAGTGAGAACACTGAACAGGGCTGAGCCCCAGAGCCTGCACCATAACCCAGCTCCCCCCCTCTGCAGCTGGCAGGGGCAAGACACTATTGCTCCACCCCCTATATATCAGCACAATAATTAATAACATTCTAAAGGAGGAAACCAGCAGGATGTAAAATCTGCTTTTCTAGGTGCACTGCCAATGCTTCCAGTGAAACCATCCCATCTTCTAGCCAGCTAAGATTTCTAATTAGAATATGAGGAAATTCAGCTTCAGCTGACAATGAAATACTTGAATTAGCCACAAGTCATGGTAATTTGGGATCCTGGTTCCTGTCATCCCCTGCAAAGCTGATACTACAGTATGCAATTTCTGCAAAGGAAAGAAGTCAAGTTTGCAAATAAATAAACTGCAGGGCCTTATCTTGAACAATCTTTAGGGACTGCTTAGCAAGCTCTAGTAACAGGCAAAATAGAGAGTAATATGATGAATTCCATTTATTTAGTCCATCAAGGAGACTGCACACACACACACCTTCCCAAAACAGCACTCTTCAGGTAACACCAGTCAAGGCCAGGATGGTGGAGGGGAAGGCTGCTTTCAGCCCAGGCAAAAGGGAGTGGAAAAGCTGAGATCTCTTTTTAACTCAAAACACTGCACTACAGCCAACCAACAAAACAAAGTAAGCTTCCTATCCATCAAGGACTGTTGTTACAATTTAATGCAGAGAAATGTAGCATAATTTCAGAGAAGTTATGGCATTTTTTGTTGGCAAACAATCTAGTGGTGCAGTGATGCATGTTTCTCAAATGCCAGTAATTGCTATTTAGGTTTCACCTGAGCAATATCTCTGTGGGCTGGGACCTTCCTTGGGAGCCACAATGGGTGACCTCTCTTTCCAAGCAGAAGGATGCAGTGGCTATTTCATTGTCTCTCCAGAGACAAGAAGAAGGGGAAAAAAAGAACTCTTACTGTGTGCCTTCCTCAGCAATTTATCTAAGAGGCCAAATGCCTCCCAGACAGAGATTAATATTTCAAATAAAGTCCCTTGATTATCCTCATAAAGCTTCCCAAAGGGGCTGGAAGGAAAAAGATGCTCTGTGCTGATCTGGACTGCTGGATTCCCTCAAGGCAGATTGTTCCACAGTGATGTAAGAAAACACTCCAGCTAACAACAGGCCCTCTTACTTTCCTATTTTCTTTGCGAGGCTTGGAAAATCCCAACCCCAGCCACTCCTGCTTTATTTTGGCACCTTTGCTATTGATCCCAGATGAAGCCAGATACCACAGAGCTGTGGAAACGTTAAAGAGAAATGCACCACACTTCATCAAAACTCAAACCCCAAATCCTCACAGTTTGGGCAAGTACACAAGTCAGTTTTATTCATCTAGGGGTTGATCCTAATTAGAACAAGCAGATATGTAAAGAAAAATATATGCAGAACCCAAGTGTGCAGCTGGTCAGGGAACTCAGAGGTCATACTTCAACCATTCAAACAGATTTCAGGCTTGGATTGGAACCCAGTGCTGAAAACAAGAGCAAATACCTGGAGATCAGGCTCAGCACAGGAGCAGAAGATTTAGGAGCCCCCCAGGAAACTCATATGCTTTGGATTGTCATCCTCCAGGTCCAGATCAGCCTCTGCATTTGATGCCAAACCAAAGCAGAACCCCAGGTTTCTGGGGTTAGGTCAAGTCTAGGTAATTATGCTGTGCTTCTCAGCTGTAGTCCTACCTGCAGTCACACAGGAGTTGCTCTGGTGGAACTTGGTCAATGGTACTCAGACCTGACATTCTTTGGATTACACCAGGGGTGGTAAAGAACATCAAACCAAAGGAAAAAAAATATCTGGGTGTGGAACATGAAAAAAAGCATCTGGGTGTGGAGTATAAATCTCCTCCCAGCCTGTTAAAGGCTACAACCAGCTCTTGATATAGCATGTGTCACTGCTGTTCCCTTCAAGCCAGGGCTAAGGACTCTACTCAATGCTGAGAACACTGCAGTGCTGTATTTCTACAGCAGCTCAAACTGGCAAACCCCAGGATGCTGCAGGTCTCAATTCCCTGCTGAGCCACATGCTCCCAACATGCTGTACAAGGAAGGCTTCCAAACAGGAGGCCGCAGGTCTCGAATGGCCACACGTGCCTTTTAGCATGGGGAGCATTCCTTCCATAAGAGGGATACATAGCAGTTTCATGGATGGGAAGCACCCTGGATTCCCCCCACCTAATATTCAGCAAAACAGAGAAAGTGAGCATGGTATCCCTGCACCAGCAGCTCACTGAGACCTAAAATGCACAATGAGTGCCATAAGTTGGCTCCTGAATTCCCTTGGGCCAAGGCTTATTATACAGAGAACAAAGAGGTTTTTTATGTATTTTTTTTACTCTCAGACAAATAAAAGTCCTGCCTTTTGCCTGTGGGCTGTGCTGAGAAAAGGGCTGTGCCTTGCAAAGTGAACAAGCTGCCCTGAGGCTGACAAATGCAAGGAACAAGGCAGCTCAGGGTCATCCCGAGGGGGCTGAAGGACTTGGTACCCTGGTGAGGGAGCAACCTCAGCTGAGGGAGAGCACCTTGTCCACAGCTGCATTTACCAGCAAAGGTGGGACCTACAAAGATGGGATGACAGTTACAGTCAGTGTGGGGGTCATCCTCAGCTGCGCTGGGGTTTGTGTGCTTCAAAGACAGAAGGATCCCTTTAAGTGTAGGAAATCTGCTCTCAAGATGAAGTGATACCTTTCAAGGCTGGCACACGAGTCCAACTTCAAAGCCAGGAAAGCTAGAGGCAGGAGTTCTAGAAGGTTTCAGCCTTTCACATGGGGAGGTCCTGTTACCTGCACATCTCTGTGCTGCAGTCTGACATTCCATTTCCTCCAGCATCACAAGGAATTTCACTGCAGGTGACAACGCTTTCAGACAGATGGATGTGCAGAGAGGCTGGATAAACATCACAGCCCCACTGGCTAACTCAGTGCTGGTCCAGGGGCACAGATGAAAGTGGCTCACAACCTTTGCTCAGCCCTCACCCCCACAGGTGGCCAGAAGATGACAAACAGCAGGAAAGTCAATGCCTTGTAGTCATACAAGGCAAGCAATGGCAAAAAGCTCCATGCCCAGCTGCAGCTGGTCAGGAAGCATGGCCACATGTTTTTTTCATTGCAGCTTCACTTCACAACAATCAAAATTTTGCAGAACAGTTTGAACAGGTTCTAGAGTTGGCAAGACTTCCCACAGGCAGCCAAAATATCACACTTCTGTCAAAACAAGGACTTGAGCCCTGTTCTCCTCAATCATTGGCAACTGCTGAACTGTTATGCTTGCAATTTACAATTAAAGTTCATGAGAATTACAGGTATATCCTTATTTTGCAGGTGAAAGGCAGTAATTAGAAAACAGGGAGTTGTGTGAAGACCTCCAAAGGGGATGAAAACAAGAAGAACCTCATCATTCTCATGAGAAGCATCCAACCCCTTTGCCTCCATTGACCTTTAGCCACTTTCTCCAAGAGGAGCACTGTGCTACAGCCACCAAGTCCCAGCTGAGAAAGCAAGGTGGGAACGACTGTTCTCCAGGGCCTGCACAGCTGCAGCAGGAGAACTGGGAGCTGCCACCTGAGGGCTGTAGCAGCAGCCTCCATGCCCTGCTGGTTCAGGTGGGTTGCAGCCACTCCCCACAGCTTGCTGAGCCGAGTCCCAGCAGAGTTTGGTCACAGCCAAGCACCAGCCCTGCTGACAGGGCTGCACACAGAGGGCAGGCTACAGACTTTGAAGCCAAGAGCTGTGCTTCAGCAGTGCCCAGGGCCCCCTGCCATCGATAAGAGCCCTGGTAAGCCTCAGGCTGTACAAGTACAAGACACACAGGTAGCTTCAAGCCCAGGACAGAGATTATTTCGGTTTAAGATAAAGCAACAGGGGAACAAAGTAAGTAAAAAATGAAAGTGGGTAGCGTGAAAGGAGCAGTCCTAGGATGGCAGTGAATAGGTTTAAACCTGAACTCTCACTAGTGTCAGAAATGCTGGGCTAGCCACAGTCCTTGAACAGCTCTAGGGCTTGTGCAGCCACTCACTGTGCAAAAATAAACTCGAACAAAACACCCACTCGCTCTTCTAGCACTGAAGTAGCTGCTAGAGATGGACCAGAAAGGCAGAGGCATGAGAGAGAGTGGAAAAGCTTCTCTTTTGGTGTTGGTCTTAAGATAATACTGTGGACAAGAGAGGTGGTCCTGCAGATATTTAATGGATGACAAGAGTGTGCCTGAACACAAATGGTGAAGATATTCTACTTAAATGTGGCAAACAGGCAGAGAGAGCTGCAGCTCTGACAAACAACAGGGAACAGCAGCACACAGAACAGGGCAATAAGGCAAGCAGTTTATGAAAGGACTGGAGAAAGCTGAGGCAATCAAAGTGACTACCAGCTTTTTGCAACAACATCTGGACATACATTTCCTGAATGCACCAGTGACTAGCGTGGAAATCCCTGGAAGATGCAAGAACTGGAGCAGAGATGGAGCCATGACATCTAATCTGGGGTGACATCTGCCTCTGGACTAGAGCAGTGAGATTGTTTTTGCCAGTACTGGAAAGAAGATTGCTGCAGTCAGGAACAGAGCTGCTCAGGGAAAAAAAAAAAAAAAAAACCAACAAAAAAAAAAAAAACAAAAAAAAAACCAAAAACAAACAAACAAACAAAAAACAGTAGTGAGAAGAGAAAGCAGAATTCAGAAAACTGAGGTGCTAACTAGACATGATCTGTAGAACAAATAAAGAAAATGCCAGTCTGTGATCCTTGTGGGTTGGACACAGTGACTGAGGGAAGAGTGACACAGTTTGGGAGACAGGCCAAGTACCTTCTGTATATCACTCTGATACTTCAGTTGTGGTAAGAGCCATTTGGCACAGACACCCTCCTGAAGTGGAAGGACACAGCTGCAAAAATGGAGACTACTTCCAATAACACAACCTGCAAGGTATGAAATCAAGAGAAAAGCAGGATAGGCATAGGCAGAGGCATGGAATAACCAGATCAGATCACTTTGGGCTTAAAATGAAAGACACGTTAGAAAGTCAAAATGAAACGTGTCTGTTTATTGATAGATCTTTGAGACTGAGCTAAATTTAAATCAAGAACACTTGAAAATGAAACATTCTGCAGAGATGTGGTTATTTGTACAGCTTTGGTTAACACCCTTCCTGGCAGTGAAATGTGCTTTAATGTGGTAAAGGCAGTACATGAAGAATGTTGCTGTCTTCTTCTCACCGTGCCTTACACGTTAATCTTTGCATTTTCCTTCCAAAAATCCTTGCAGATTTTTGCCCCATGTGTTTCTGTGCAGCCCCATCCCCACAATCAGGGACCCTAGAAGTTTACCCAAGTACCAGAATGTCTAATTATCAGTTCCCAACACTGCATTACATCCCAACCACAAAACAGGGCATCTAGAACAGCCTGCAAAGCATGGAGCTCTCTCAGCATCACCCAAACCTGAAGGAAAGGATTCTCCTTTCCATTAAATCCCAAGTCTGTCATTGCAGAGGGTCAAGGCAGACTCCTCAGAGAGTCACAGGCTTCATGCTGTCACTCATATTAATGATGCAATGCTTTATTAATTGGAGTTTTCCTGAACAGCATGTGTAGTATCAGTGACACTCATAATTAAATAGGCAGGCAGCATTTTTTTTTTAAATGAGCTGAGAGTTAATTGAATTCTGGAGTCCCTGTGATCAGCTGTGAAATTTATACCTGCAATTTGTGCAGGCAGCAAGAAGTAGAGCCTTTGGGGCCTTGTTATTCATCAAAAATAGGCTGATTTATTTGTGCCAAGTATCTCTGTAGGAGGCTCTTGGGCCCGATGTACAGTCACTTTCCTCCAATTAACCTCCCTGGCCTAGAGGGAAAAGAGAATTAGACATCTGTTAAAAGCACAAACCTAGTCTTGAGAAAGTAGGCACATTTCAGTGGAAGCCAGCTCTCAGCTGAGTTAACCTCTGGCCACCACGGGCTGAGGAGTTCCCAGCATGAAATGTGTCAAAAACAGGCAACACAAACTATGGAGTTAAAGTAATCTCAGGTGATAAGGAGTGGAAGGGTCCTGGCACGAGTCAGCTGGACCACTCTGCTTCACAAAGAGCAGACCCCTCTGGATTAAGGGGAAGACCCCTGCTCTGGTTGACAAGCACTGGTATAGGACAGCAATTCCTCTCCTCCTGTTTCCTATCTCTGCAAAATTCTCTTCCCTCAAGACTGGGTGCTTAGCACCCTCTTTTCATGCCACCCTCCTTTCTCTTACTGCTCAGCATGGGTAGTAAGTCTTTGTACCAGGACTGGAACTGGTTCACTTTTTTAGTTTCCTTAAGTTGGGGCTGAGCACAAAGCAGCTCACTGTGGTAAAAGCAGTTTCTTAGTAAGAAGCCTACACACACTTTCAGGAAGTTTTCCAGCCACAGACCACTTTGTGTCAGAACCATAAGGATCAGCCAGAAGCTGAGATCTCAAGGACTGGAGCTGCATCTCCATTCTGTACAAATCCTTTTGGGATCCCCTCTTAGGGCCAATCATTGCCTAAGAGCACCCATGAAAGGGTACAGCAGAGCCAGGAACCAATAATACTCCCTGCTCAATGGGTTTTCCAGTCCAAAGTTAACTCTGCCAGCAATATGACAACATTGTTCTTCATCACTGAAGCACGGCACTGAAGTATTAGCTAATCCCTCTCAAGTGTGTGGGAAATAGTTTGGAGTTCTGCAGTTGGCTTTTATAAAAGTGTCCATCAGAAATGGCTCCAAGGCACAGACAGATCTACCATGTGGCCATTCTGGAGAGCCCAAAAAGTGACTACTTCTGCATGGGAGAAATACAGGCCAGCATTTGTTTAATAATGTTTGCTTTCACAGAGAAAGTCTGAGATCAAAATGGCACCTGCTACCCTCAAAAGTACACCAGAACAAGCACAGCCAAATTGTCCACCCTGCTTTTGCCCACAGCATATTGCAGCACCAGGTTTTTATCTTCACCATACTCCTTCTAGCTATGGGACCTGTGACTTTTGGTTGGGATTTTGTTTGCCTCTTTTTTCAGTGCTGGATTTCCTTTAAAAGGCTGTAATTCAGTTTGCAATTTATTTTGGTAGACTTGGGTATAACGTTTACTCTGTCCACCACCTAAGAAAGGCCATATCCATGTCTGCTGGAAGTCATGGGTGGCCAACATGCTTCTCTTGAACAGTTCTTCTCTCCTATCCAGTATCACTGGTTGTTTTTGGACAGTCAGTCATTCAGGGGTAAAAAAAACCCAAACACACAAACCACAATGCATACACCATATTGACAGCCTGATCAGCTGGTAAAAAGCCTATCTTTCCTCATGACTAAAAGCAGCCATTTAAAATCAGCAGTCAAGACTTGTTAATGACTCTTGTAGAGATTGTCAGTGATGACATCATCACAAGAATCTACGTAAAACCTGTTTATATAGAAACTGGTCTCACAGGCAAACTATTTCATAAGCAGTTTTAGAAATTCCTTTTTGTATTTTAACCGGCATTTGTTTATGAACTAGCTCAAAGTTCAATGCAACTCAACCTCCAAGCAGCTTAGGTGGTTGATTACAAAGAAAAGGCAATGGCAGAAGCTGGTCCCAGAAGTCAGTCTGGGAACCTCTTTAGAAGGACATTTCAGTCCCCCAAGACACTCCTGTCACTGCAGAAATGCAGCTGCAGCACAGCAATTGTAGCCTGCCAGCATTAGAGGGGATCTTCAGTAGATTAAGAACTGCTCCAGTGATCCTGGAGCAGTTTCTCCCAGGAGCACTTCATCATTGAACCATGCTTTAGGGTACTCTGCTTTCAGCAGGGGTCTCAGCAGGTACCTTTGCTCATTAAAGCAGACAACAACAGCCCAGGATTTCCTGCTGATCCAGGAAATCTCCCTGCTAAACACACAGCAACCCCAGAAGCACACAGCTTCACATCCAGCCACTACCTACAGTGCCCTAGTTCAGTGAGCAGCAGAAACACCACGGTGTATTACCAGGGAAAGACATAACACAAGTACAGCTGCAGAGGAGTTACACGACAGGAGTCAAATGCCTAAAAGCATGAGATACACAGGTCCACAGTGAGGTAAAATGAAATCCCACAGGAAACAACCAGGCTGCTAACTAGGAGGATGCAACCAGGACTTACCAACCAGCTCTGGGTATTTTCAGTGAATGCAAAGCTGTATCTTCTACTTCAGACATTTTAGTAGGATTTGAATACTTTAAGCAACACAAGCTATTTGCAGCAGAAAACTGGGTATCAGATATCAGGCTCTGCCAGCCAGGGACAGGACCATGGCACCCCATGAATGAGCTTCCCACCCTGAGCCAGTGTGGCTGGGACAGCAAACATCACTGCTGGCACTTGGAGCTCTCCTGGATCTCTGCAGGCAACAAGATGGAATGAGTTTGGAGCTGCCTTCCACAAAGTCTCAGACAGTTCATGGACAGCAGACTAACTCACAGCTATGTTAGGGTCACTCATAGATATCAGGGCACAGATGCAAAAAGGGCAAAGTTTTCAAGCCATTTGTGGCAGAGGATCACCACTGAGATTTTCTGTGTTGGTTTTGTTGTTGGGGTTTTTTTAAGTATATACATACACCTACATGTAAGCACACAATGAAATCAGAACATGTACCTTGAAGTTATTTATGCAATCTCTATAGGTTTAGTCATCATAGACAAAAACATTGCATCCATCTGTCATGCTGGATCAGATAACCGATCCCTCAAACCTAATAACTACTTCTGGAAAGCAGGCAAAAAACACACTTGCTTAATTCTGCCTCTTAAAGACACAGCCACTTGTCTCAGTATAGGCACACAGGAGCCACCAAGGTCCAAAAAGACCACAGGGCATCAAGAGTTTGTTTCAGGTCTCTTGAAAAAAAACTCAATCACCAGGAAACATACAAGGATAAAATACCAAGAGGCTCTCCTGGTGAGCTGCCCAAAAGTCAGCCATCAAGAACTGACCCTAAAAGAGGTCATCCCCAGTACAGCTCTTCCTCATCCACCATCATCCCAGCACCACAAAACCTCCAACACTCCCTAAGGCACTGGGAGCAAATAGCTCAGACCCCACATACCTCATGGTAGTGCTCTGCAGACCTTCATCCCAACGGGGATCACACAGTGGACTCTGCAGACCTTCATCCCAACGGGGATCACACAGTGGACTCTGCAGACCTTCATCCCAACGAGGATCAAACAGCAGGCTCTGGCAACCTTCATCCCAAAAGGGATCACACAGTGGGCTCTGCAGACCTGCATCCCAAAAGGGATCACACAGTGGGCTCTGCAGCCTTCATCCCAAGAGGGATCACACGGTGGGCTCTGCAGCCTTCATCCCAACAGGGATCACACGGTGGGCTCTGCAGACCTGCATCCCAAAAGGGATCACACAGTGGGCTCTGCAGCCTTCATCCCAACAGGGATCACACAGTGGGCTCTGCAGCCTTCATCCCAACAGGGATCACACAGTGGGGCTCTGCAGCCTTCATCCCAACAGGGATCACATAGCAGGCTCTGCAGACCTGCATCCCGAAGAACTCACAGTGGGGCTCCGCAGGCTTCATCCCAGCAGAACCCGCACAGGACAGGTTCTGCACGCCTTCATCACAATTGAAGTCCCTCTCTAGGGTTCTTCACCATGGAACTCCCGCACGGCAGGGCTCTGTGCCCCTTCTTCCCACGCCGGCTGGGGATGGCAGCGGGCGGCAGCGGGAGCTCTGGGGCCGCCGCGGTTCAGCCGCCACTTTACCCTGCAAAGCCACGTAAACCCCCAAATCTGTTCTTTATTGGGAACACATGT
This sequence comes from Molothrus aeneus, assembly GCF_037042795.1. Classification (NCBI taxonomy): domain Eukaryota; kingdom Metazoa; phylum Chordata; class Aves; order Passeriformes; family Icteridae; genus Molothrus; species Molothrus aeneus. Next base: position 8,029,333 of record NC_089663.1, on the reverse strand, counting down.
GCCTGCCAGGGAGCTCCGACCCAGCTGCCCGACCCCGAGCCGGGGCGGCGCCGGCCACAGGTGCCTTGGCATTGCCAATTGCCTGGGCTGCGGGGCCGAGTGCGGGGCGGCCCCTGAGGGCGGCAGGAGCCCCGGGCTGGGGCAGCCTGCAGCGGGACACGCACAGCACCGGCCCCTGAGGGCGGCAGGAGCCCCGGGCTGGGGCAGCCCGCAGCGGGTCCCGCACAGCAGCGGCCCCTGAGGGCGGCAGGAGCCCCGGGCTGGGGCAGCCCCCAGCGGGACCCGCACAGCAGCGGCCCCTGAGGGCGGCAGGAGCCCCGGGCTGGGGCAGCCCGCAGCGGGTCCCGCACAGCAGCGGCCCCTGAGGGCGGCAGGAGCCCCGGGCTGGGGCAGCCCCCAGCGGGACCCGCACAGCACCGGCCCCGGAGGGCGGCAGGAGCCCCGCAGCCGGCCCGGGGCTCTGGGGCAGCCCGCAGCGGATCCCGAGCAGCCACCGGCCCGGGGTGGCCACCAGAGGGGGACAGAGCACCGCACTGGGCCGGGCCGGACCGGGCCGGGCCGCACTGCGCTCCCCGGGCCCACCGCGGCCCTCCCGGCCGGCCCCTCGCCCTCCGCCCGGGCTGGGCCCTCCGCCGTGCCCGGGCCGGGCAAGGGGCCCACGGCAGCCTCTAAAGGGCTGCAGGAGGTTCCCCTGCTCCCCGCGGTCCCCCCGTGTTTGAGGTGTTGCTGTAGGGTCTGCCCACTCTGTTGGGAGCTGATCCCGAACCTACAGCTGACCCCAGCATCGCCGTCTGATCAAGCACCGCAAATAATGTTGTTTATTTAAAAAATACTAGAGCGGCTCTTTGCCATAAGTGACAAGTCATTATTTAATTCCTTTGGTATTCGCGGAAATAACATCAATCAACATGAATGCATCTGCTAGCTAAATATGAATGTAATCATCCATTAAAATGTTAACATTTATGAAAACTGTTTATTAAAATAAAGTTATAAGAATCTCATTGTGATTTGATAATCAGCTAATGTCCCCTTAAGGCAGAATTTGAACATTTGATGTTTGGAACTAGATAACATTTTAAATGCCCCATCAGTTTATAACTCCAGTTATTCTGAAACATGATTAGGCCTTTGTGTTGCAGCCCTGGAAACAGATGTCCTTTTTTTATCCTTGTGCCCTGTGCAAAACGGGCCTCCCCCCTTCCCTAAAAAACCTAAATTCAGATAAAGAACCAAAGAAGTGAATGTATGGAGATAAACTGAAATCAAAATTTTGATTCTGTCAGGGTGATACTGGGAGAGGGTGACAGAGGAGCATCCTTGGTTACGGATGGGCTGTGCCCAAGGAGACAGTGGCCAAGACAAGGACACCAATGGGACCAAGAAGTCATCCATGTACCCAAATGTGCCTGGAGCTGTGGCCCTACAGACTACACTCTGTCCTTGTCCCTGTGTACCTCCCAGCTGGCATCTCCACTTGGATATGCACATGGGCATCCTCCACCTCAAACCCAGCCCCTTTTCCAGGAAGGGAGATGTAATACATGCAATTAGGTACCATTTTGCTGTAAGACAGCTGACAGCCATCAGCAGGTTTCATTTTGAGTCATGCTTTCTATGAAGCCCATACCAGGTCTGCTTTGCTGTGCAGAAGCCCCATCTCCCCAGGCAGCTCACTGTGTGCCCAGCCTGGCGTGCAGGAATTGCATGGTGCATTCATGTGCACTGAGATTTTTGGCTTTCCCTGTTCTGGTAACTCTTCACCTCAGATTCAGATGTGACTGTGACAAATTCAGTTGGCACCTGTTTGCTCCATCCAGCATTCCAACAGACATCTCTGAGGGGAGCCAGGCTCCTAATTCCTGCAGTGCTTTAATCTCCAGACTCAAGCCAGCTCTGGCATATCTCCGTAGAAAACTCATATTTGCCATTGTCCTTGACAGGTACAGTTTGGTCCTAAAGGACTGTCTTCACCACAGTTAATAATGAATCATAATGAACAGACTTCATAACAAGTTACTCAGGAACTAAACTGTTTCAGACATCCCCAAAATTGGTACGATTAGTCATAAAGTCCTGTGTTGAAATATGAAACATCCAACACTGTGTGGAAATAAGAGAATTTTGTATCTTAATCTGGTTTTCTGTGTACTCTTAAAAATCTTGAGAACTCTTAACACATAAATAGGGACTTTACAAATTTCTGAGTTTCACCTGTTTCAGTTGAATTTAGTAAACTGCGGTTTCATAAATCCCAGTCAATTCAGCTATAAACCCCCAATCACTGCCAATTCATCACATATTAGTTTTACCAGAATAGATCCAAATTCCTTTGATAACCACGAGGAAACTCTGAGCACTGTCTTTGTTCTGGAGAATTTCCACTATCATTCAGCATTAGTCAAGCACTAATGGACATTAAAAGATAAAGAATTGCTGTAGACTGTAAAAAATACATAATTTCAACTTTCCCATGTGACTGACGCCTTGAGAAATTGACTGACATAGCTATAACAAAATAATTATCCTGTTATAGCTGTGCCAGTATAACTTCTCCACATGGACACTCTATTCTAAAATTTAAGTGACTTTATTACAGAATAATTACTCAAGGACTTTAGACCAGAATGAGGTTCTGCACAGGAGAGTTCTGCCGGTGTGGCTCTGGTGATTTAAATTCACCATACTAAGCAGGTAAATTTTGCTGTGTGGATTCTCAGGAGAGCCTGCCAGCAGTATTAGATAAGATATCCCAATTCTGTATTATCTAAAAATTGAACTTCTGCACTGTACAGGGCATAGCATCCTATTTTGCATGCATTGTCAAACAGGCTGGGCTTTTGCCTCCCAAGGGAATGTCTTCTTGACGCTCAGAAGGAAGGACAGACAGGCATCACTCAGTTGTAGAGAAAAGAGGTGAGGATAAACCCAGAGTCACATTTTCCAAGTGCGCTATCACTTCCACTTGCAAACGTGAACTCTGATGTCCAGCCTTCCCACCCACTTGCCTATACTTTTTGGCTAGAGAAACACACCTCTGAGGCCAAATTCCTTTTTCCTTGCTGGTATTCTCCAGATGGGCTCTCAGGAAGACGGGTTACACAGCTGGCCTTTCAGACATGCCATGCTCCCAGACAGGACATGCTGCCTGCCGAGCCCCTGGCTCCTCTGCCCGCTCCTGGCTGCCAGCCCGCGCTGCCTGAGTCACCCTGGCCACAAATTATTCATTCGAGCCACCGAGCATCATCACAAGCCACATTCTTTTGACAAGACTTCACACGCCTCTGTTTGCAAATGTCGTGATGATCTGGGTCGTGGGGACACGGCGAGAACCTTAAGTGTGGAAGGCACAAGGGACTCGCAGCCGCAGCCTCCTCCTCCTCCTCCTCCTCCTCCTCCTCCTCCTCCTCCTCTCGGCATCAGCCAGGCTCCGGCGGGCACTGGTTGCTCTGGAACAGGGAGCTGTGTTTTGCCTGATCTCGGCAGCAGCAGGAACAGCTCTGGTGTCTGCACAGAGACCACTCGGGAACCTTGGGTGCTCCAGGCACAGAGTCATTTACCACGTGTTTGAAATTGAACTAGTGCAAAGATCTTGTTCGGTCCCAAAACACAGCTGAGCTAACACACAGGAATCAAAGGAAACAAGCAGCCCTATTAACAGCAGGATCAGTGAAGCCTGGTTTGCTGCGCATTTGTCTTTCAAAGTTGAGCTCCTCTGTGGATTCCCTCGTGCCTAAAGACTGAGTTTGTGCCTTTTATTTGATGGACACGTGTACTGGGTTTGCATGACAAGGTTTTGGTGGCAGGGGGGCTACAGAGGTGGCTTCTGTGAGGAGCTGCCAGAAGCTTCCCCTGTGTCCGACAGAGTCAGAGCCAGCTGGCTCCAAGATGGACCCACCACTGGCCAAGGCCCAGCCCATCATCGACAGGGGTAAAGCCTCTGAGACTTAAAAAGGGGATTTTAAAAAGGGTGGTGGGGAGAGGATGGGGGATGGAAGTTCCTGTGCAACTGCAGCTGGAGAAAGAAGCAAGAGAAACAGCCCTGTAGGCACCAAGGTCAGTGAAGGGAGAGGCTCCAGGCACCAGAGTAGAAATTCCCCTCATCCCATAATGAATGATGGCCATGGTGAGGCAGGCTGTTCACATGTAGCCCATAAAGGTCCATGGTGGAGCAGATACTCACCTGTAGCCTGGGGAAGACCCCACACTGGAGCAGGGGGATGCCCAAAGGAGGCAATGATCTTGTGTGAATTCTGCGCTGGAGCAGGTTTGCTGGCAGGTCTTGTGCTCTCCCTGGCATCCCTGAGAGGGTCAGCTTTCCACTGAGCTGTGGACAACTCCACAGGACAGCTGGGGGGGGAACTGAGCTGGAGAGATGGGAGAAAATATTTTTCTGTAGATCTCTTCTTAGTCCAGAATCAGGGGGAGTGGCTATACATGCGACATCCTGTTTCAAAAGAGATTTCTTTAAAGTAATCCTTTTTTCCCCCAGGAATTTTGACACTTCCCATTGTGGACTCTACTCACCATAAGTTTGTCATGGAAAAAGAGTTCTGTAGCATTAGAAAGCAAGGAAATACTGAACAGTTCTTGCCTTGGAGCTAAGTGTGATCCAGGCTCCACTGCAGTCAGAGCCAGGAGTCCCATTGACGTCAGTGAGGCAGGGATTTCACTTCTGAAAGTTTGGTTTTTGTTTTGTGTTTGTATTAAAGAGCCTGAGAACCCATGCTTGATAAGGTCAAGCAAGCCCAGCAGGGTCGATACAATGCTCTTCTCCCCTCCCAGATCCCAGGCACAGCCCAGACCACTCTGTGTGTGTCTGCCTCTGAATTATTTAACTGTCCAGCTGGTTAAAAATAGCACAGCAGCAGCTCCCTTTCCAGCCTGTGACTGTTAAATGGGCCATCAGAGCCCAGCCAAGGCCGAGGTCGTGGCCTGGGCTGCACATGTGGCCAGGGTGAGCTGGATGCCAGCGAGAGGGAGAAGCATGTCGCCACAAAGCCTGGTTCCAGCACGATGATATCAGCCTGTGAAAGAAAGGCAAGGCAAACTCAGAACACCATCAAGCTGCCAAAGAAAACACTGTCTTCACAATGAACAAAAGTCTGATTAATTATTAATTGCCTGGCAGCTAATTAGCATTCCCTTGGGCAGCTGTCCACAGAGTGCCTTATATTTCCAACACACCGTGGGCCAACATCATCGATGCAAATGGCTTTGGATCAGAGTTAGCAACTGATTTGTTGCCTGAAACAAGTGTTCCCCTCCCATCTCCCCATCTCCTCCTGTCACCTCTCTTTTCTCCACCCAGGGACTTGGGCTCATTACAGTGTGAGCTCAGCAGAAAACATCCCTTGCTGATGAATCTCCTTCCTGTGGTGCTTTTCCAAGGCAGGCAGACACCTCCCAGCAGCCACCCCTGTGCACAACCCCAGCCTGCATAACAGGAGCATGACTGCAGTGCTCCAGCCCTGGAAAAAAACCTTCTTTGGCTGTTTGTGTGGCCAGAGGGGAGGGGAGCAGCTCTGGGTGGTGAGGCACTGATCAGCTGCAGAGGCAGGACCCAGTCTGGGCTTTAGAACTCAAGGCAGCATTTAGGGAATTCAGCATCAGCTAATCTGGAATCGTTTAGGTTAGAAAAGACTTGTAGCATCATCAGGCCCACCCCCCTGCCAAGGCCACGACCAAGCCATGTCCTTAAGCACCACATCTACACATCCTTTAAATCCCTCTAGGGATGGTGACTCCACCACCTCCCTGGACAGCCTGCTCCAGCTCTTGACAACCCTTTCACTGGGGAAATGTTTCCTAATATTCCAGCTAAACCTCCCTGCTTGCATTCAGCTCCTATTAATGTTAATGGGACTGGACTTAGGCACATACATCAAGGGCAAGCAGACCCCTTACAAGAGCATAAACATAAATTACAGCTATGTACAGGCAGAGCAAGCCTTCAACTTGCTGTTTTACAATGCCAAGAAAGATGCACTTTCCATTTTAAGAACTTAGCAGCTTTAATTTTTTAATTTTTTTTTTTTTATGGAACAAGTCAATGGAGTTGGTAAAATAGTGCAGCACAATCTGAGAGTTTCTCAGTTTCCCATCACACCACTTGGCAAAGGCTGTCCACAAACCTGTGCAGACTGGGAAACAAGTTTAAGATTACTAGTGTCTCCAAAATGCACCTTTCTGAGGTTTAAGTAGGTGTCATGCTGTCCCTGCAGTACAGAATTAATTTCAAACAGGTTTTGACATTTTCCCTGAGGAATTCACCCAGCCTCTGTATTTTACACCTGAGTGTACCTGTCACTCATATTCATTAGATGAAAATGTGTCTGAGACCTTAACAGGAAAGCAGGCAAACTTTAAAAGGAAAGATGATGAAGGAAACAAGGATCAACTACAAAGCAGGCTCAGGTGTCAGCTCTGGCCATCAGGAGCCAGGAGCACCAGAGAAGGTGAGCTGACCTGGAATCCAGCTGAGGTAATGGATATCACCCCAACAACTTCACCAGAGCTCAGACTGATGCTCCAGCTCCAGAGATTAGAGGAGTGATCACTTTCCTTGCAGACAAGGCCAGGTGATAAAAGCTGCCATGGTGATCAGAGAAGCCCTCATTAACAGGATGGTTGAGCCAGAGAGCAGTTTCCTGATCTGTTTACACGTTTTTTAGAACAAGGAGTCCTGCATCTAAGACTACGTGTCCTGGCTGTTACTGCAGTATAAACATCATAAAATGACTGTTTTCCTACCCAAAAGCCAAAATATAAGTGCTGATGTAGCAAGATGATTGAAATAAGAACAGTTGTTTTCAGAGGGAAGGGACACAATCTGTGGGAAGTTCTTTGCTTCTAGGCTTTGCTTTCAGCTACCAAGTGAAAAAAAAAAACCCACAGTCAAGTTTCAAGTTCTTATTCTCATTCCACAGGTTTACCCTGCCTGCTGCCTTGCTCTAACTCTACACTGTGCCAGCGAGGCAGCACATTAGTCAAATATGATACCATTAAGTTATATCTCTTTAGATATGGGATATAACCCCTTCAAATATATATGCACTGCAGAGGAGCAGAGCAGGGTTCTGTTGGACTCCTGTTAACAGTCCTGCAAGGAACCTGCAGCTATGATGCACAGCCAGATATTTTATTAGACTACATTTCTCCTGGCATACATGAGTCACATAAAGTACATAAACTCATGAAGTCCATCTAAGACTGGCATAAATCAGGGGTAACACCAGTGGAGCCAATAGAGTTGCACTGGGGTGAAAGTGGCATAAATCAGAGGCTGATCAGGTACACATTTTCTTTAAGGTAGACAGACCATTAAGTGGCTTACATAGACTTCTTATCACATTACAGTTCTGTAAGGTAAATAACAGTCACCAAGCACTGTATATAATGAATTGCAGCCTGCAACATACAGCAAATGGCCATTTTTCTCTGGGAATCTCTCAGCTCAGAGCTCTGAGACCAAAAATAATGGGCAATATTCTCCAGCATTCATGTGTGACATTCCCATTAGTATTAACAGGAGGTATGTGCCCAAAGTCAGGATGTATTCATCAGCAATCTGAATTGGATATTACAGAGGCTCCCAATGAACATTCCAGTTTCATCCCCAGCCATGACCCTCCTAGGGGGCAGCCACAGCTCTTTACTGGCCTTTGCACAGGAAAATATTTATTTGGTGTCAGGTAGAGCTGGAATCAGAGGAAGCAGGGCAGTCTGGCATCACTCACCTCTGAGCATCAGCCCCCAGAGGAGCCTCACAGGGCAGCCCAGCTGGCAGCACGACTCACTGGTGCATGCACTGGGTGCCTGTCACAGGAAACAGCATCAGGACTCAGAGGCTGCATGGCAGCTGGAGCCTGAAGAAAGGAAGAGAAGTGACCACAAAGTTACAGGACAGATCAAGAATTTTACACCTTAAATGGCCAGCCTGTTTTCCTCTCAGTAAGGCCTGCTTTCTGCCTATATAACATTTATTGTATGTTGGAAGGGCAGCAAAGAGATCAAAGTTTGTTTAGATTGAAATTTAAAAGTAATTTGTCTAGATCAGGGTAGAAAGATGCTTCTTGAAAGCTTAATATACACATTAATTGCTTAATTTTTAAATTAGACTTCAAGGTGACTGGAATACAGAGTTCAACAGGCAACCAAAGTGTAACTAACACAGGCAGAGCACGCATGTGTACACAACTCTGTTAACAGGAACAAATTGCTTCCTGCCCTGAATTGCACCTAAGAAGATCCATCAGCTGGTTCAAAACTAAATATACACCACAGCATATGTACTTGCTAAGAAGGTCATTAGAACACAAAGCTTGGGGAGACAGCTGTGCCAGGAGAAAATAAATATAAAAATAAGATGTAGTGGAATCTGTGCAAGAGAAAATAACTGAAAAGACACAGAAGGCCAGGGAGCACAGCTGCTTGAAATAATTCTTTACAAAAGAAATGGTGCAGCTGCTAACCCTTAACCTAACCTCCTGTCTCTGAAGGTATGAACCTTGGCAATGCTATTCCTGCCCTACTCAAGTGTAAGCATCTGGCACTGCAGAATGCCTTATGGAGAGCCAAGGATGAGACTGCCCATCCAGCCTGAAGAATTAGGTTATAAGATTCTGGAGGTCTTGGCTTTGCAGTTTAACAAGTCTCCCTAGCAAAGACTTTCTCCACTGCACTAATACAGACTTCTCTCAGCTCTAAATGTGAGGGCTTAATCCCAGAGTTACTGGTTTATCAACAGAGTCTCCCAGAATACTGTCCACACCTTGGACAAGCTGCAATTAGTGTAACAGAACAACATAAACAGGGCTTTAACCTAAATGTGACTGGCAGTGATACAATAGAGGGGTCGGGGGAAGCTAATCCAGAAATTCAGTGTGCACCCCCTTAAACAAGGAATTTGAGTGCAACTAAAAATAGAAGGTGAGACTATCTGACAGCTAAATTGCCAGTGGTAGCTTAGCATGGGTTTGGTTACATTGCTCAGCGACCCTCAGTGAATTAAATAGATTGAAATGCTAATGATAGAGTGAATTCCCAGCACAGAGGTAGAATAAAGTAGTCAGATTAGGCTTCAGACAAGGTGAGTTACACGGCAGCAAAGAGATCAGAGTTTGTTTAGATCAAGGTACAAAAGTAATTTGTCTAGATCAGGGTAGAGAGATGCTACTTTAAAGCTTAGGGGCTCCCCAATGTTCAGTGACACGTCAAAAGCAGTGTAGACCTGAGAAGCTATTTCAGTGACTGCTCTTTTATGTGATTTCTGTCAACACTGGAACGTTTCTCACTGGTCTCAATACACTCCTAATGGCATCGTCATTTATCTCCTAATTAATTAAATGCTACTGTGATGACAGATGTGTGACAGTTCACCTGGGCTGTCACTCAGACTGTACTTGTTGCTTCTCACTGGGTATCCCAACCACTTTAGTGCTGCAGTGAAACCATCACTGTGGCATTTCTTCTCTTTGGGGTTTCCAGGTGCTCACCATGACATCACAGCTTCACAAGTACACAGAGGTTCATCCCCACTGCTCCTCCTGAAGCCCAGGAAGCACAAAGGAGTCACAGGCTTGATCAAGTGTCTTACCTGCCACTGCACAGACCAAGCCCAGGCCAGCTGTTCAATAAAGTTTAAACCCCAGGCTAATAATAATGGAAAGTGATACTCACAAAGCACACAAAAAAATTAAGACCTGAACTTGAAAATCCACTCAGGGTTTACCTGTTCAAAACAACTCTGGAGGCTCTCCACAGCAGGTGTATTAATACATAAATTCCAGTATCAATTTAGCCTTAAACAACTGATCCATCCCTTCTCTTCCAAGGTCACAAGGCAAGTCAATGCCATTAGATTAAAACCAAACTTGATATAAGATGCACTGTCCTCGCAGTGAGGGCAATTAAAGACCTTACTTGACAAGACAGTAGGCTCACCATCACTCAGAGTTTTAAAAATGGGATTAGGCATCTTTCTAAAGGATGTGTTTCAATTCACTACCCTTGTAATTCAGGATAGTTATTCTCATAAGAAAGTGACATTGTGGCTTGTCATTCACCTATCAATCAGCAGTGTCATAATACTTCAGTGTCAGTTGTCTGTTTCCATTACAATAAATAAATAAGAATTACGTATTCTAGTCAAAAAAAAAGCAATGTAAGCCAGTGTAAGGTCAGGGGAGGTGTAACATATGCCCATGGGAGTTGCTTTTGCTGTAGTGCCTAAATGAAGCCGAGAGCAAGAAATCCAAGCTCTGTGGCACCCGTGTTTTCAGGCTAAGCACCAGACCTCACCATCTGGTCATTGGGTTAATTACCATATAGGAAAAACGACAAGAAAAAACATCTTCCAGAGTAATAATTTGATTTAGGTAGCCCTGCTTGACACAGACAGGACCAGTTTTGAGATGGCAGCTGACTTGGCTCAGCTCAGCCAGACAGGCTGCATTTTGAGCAGTCACTTCTCAGACTCCACATTTGGGATGGGACTCACTTCTGTCTTCCTCTTCAACGAGGCCGGTTGTTGGCTTAGTCTCAGTATTACTACAGGAAAAGGCTCTGTGGCCAGTATTTAGGAACTGTGTGAGGCAGCTTTGATGACTGCCCATGAGGCACCACCCTCAGCACCAGCAGTTAGCAAGATCTAGGACCAGTGAAAATCTGAGGAACTCCAGTCCCTCAAGTACAGAGGAGCTGACAGCAGAGTCTCAACCCTTGTGGTTCCAGGCCAAAATGAGATGCAGCAAGTGGAAATAATTCTTGAGAAGCAGAGCCCCGATGTGCTTTCTCCATTCATAGTAACAGTCCACTTTATGCCAAGTGACTCATTACTGTGAGTGAAGGGAACGTGATTCAAGCAGAAAAGCACATGTAATTTGCATAGATTACTTTCCCACTTGGTTTCCATGCTGTGAAGTAACAGCGACTGCCTTCAAGAGGAAAAAAAAAAAAAAAAGAGTTAGTTCCATGAGTAATTCTTTGCTTAAGTATTAAGATATAATAGATTGAAGAGACATTTGGATATGGCAATCTAGAGGAAATAAAAACAAACCAAGCATTGTCTTCCAGTTATTTCTAGTGTTGCGAAAGTGAACAGAAACTATTGTTCAGAGAATGCTTCAAACACCCTTGCAAAAGAAGAAATAAATGTTTTTGTGAGCCCATGGAAGAAAGACAGAGGGGGCAGACTCAGCCATGAGTTGGTTGGATTTCAAGGTTTGTTTTTCTCCCTCGGCTGAGTGCATCTTGTGTTTTTGTCGGTGGTGACACCACCCTTACCAGCCTCTGAGGAAAGACCAAGACCACTGCAGAGCTGGTGGCTCCCTCTGAACAAGGTGTGCTCTCCTCCAGACTTGCACCTCGCTCTGGACACTGCAGCATTTCACAAGAAGAAACTCAGAGAGCTTTCAGCGTTCATATATCCAACCATTAACCTAAAACTAGGATGTGATTTCACTTGTAACTGCACTGAAATGCAGTGGCTGCAGTGGATAGTTCGCAATTCCTTTTGCTGAAGCACTTGCAGAATTGTGATAAGAATAAGCAACTGGTTCCAGTAAAGTCACAAGGGCAAACCCAAACTGCTTACTTTGTGCATAAATGGTTTAATGTGACAGGGCATGGGGAAAGCAGAAGATCTGTCAGAAAAAATAAACAGGAAAGAAAATATTACTTCAGAATAACTCATCCCAAGTAAATTGAGCTTTCTGAAAAAGCAGCTTGTAAACTATTGGGTTTCAAGAGTTGCATCCTGGCTCCAGGCAATGTATGATGCTTCACTTGACAAACAAACCAAGCTCAAGAAAAACAACTTTGCTAGATTAAGACAGCAAGGAGGTTTTGGGAAGAACTGAAGTGACACACGGCTCACCAGATACAAGGCTCATTTCACTGCAAGAGAGCAGTCAGGCTTCAGATGAGGCAGATAAACAAACAGACCTGACACCCACAAAACCTTTCCCCACACTTTGAACCAACTGAAAACATTAATAACACCATATTTTAGGAAATGTGCAGAAGAAAAGGTGCACCTCTTTACAGCAGCACAATGAAGACATGCAAATCAACATGCAGCTACAAGCCTGGAGCATTACTCAGCTTTCTATCCCCAGGCCTGCATCTCCTGAAGCCTTCTCCCTCTGCCTTGCATTTCTTTTACTTCCAGCTCTGTGGCTCAGAGGTGGTTACATACCTGAAATTGTGCTGCTGAAAGAGGAGGTTCACCTCTGCTGTCCTGAAGGACAGGAAGTGTCACTAAAGAGATGGGTGAAATTACACCTCTACAAGACACTTCCTTAATATTCCATGAAATTTATTTTGAACCTCATATGAGAAACCAACTGGAAAATAAAGAGAAGACAAGTAATAGAAGGGCACTGCAAAAGTAAATAGAATTCAGCAATAACAGAACAACAAAAAAAATCCCTGTTAAGACTCTGATCATCAGCTTCACATTTTGATCTGGTCCATCTCAGCATGTCCCAGCATCTTTGGCAAGGGGGCCATGTTTACAAGTGGCAGGAGCTGGAGAGCTCAGCTCCAGCTGAGATCTCCTTGGGCAGAGCTCCCTGAGGAAACAATCAAAATGTGCTGGGTGAGAGTTTACAAATGGGGAACTGAGGCACAGGAAGGTTAATAATAATGCTACTTCACATTTCTTTATTGCTTTAAATGGCCCACACCCTTTACAGACGTTGACCCTCCCAGTACCCTGGGGAGAGGTGACTGGCTGTTATTAATCTGTTTTTTCACCTATGGGGACAAAAAGGGTGAAATGTGTCATTCCTCAGGCCAAATAGCTGACAACTGATGAACATACCTCTCTGTTTCAAGCCCAGCCCCAGTGCTTCATGAAATATCACAGTATTCTCCTTCTGATCAACCTTGTCTTATCACTCCTCCTAACTGCAGACATTTGGAACACCCTTAGCTCCTTTGCTGGAACAGTTGGTTGGAGGATCTGTCCTCACCCATTGAGGACAGACAGCTCCTTTCCCTGGGACATCCCTCTCCCCCAGCCCCACCTGCCAGCAGCATTCCAAGTGTGTGTCCTTGCTGGGCTCGCTCCTCCTAAAAATCTTACCACAACCACTGATTTTATTGCTCCAGTGCTTCCTGTAACAATCTCCTCATTTTCCCCTGCTTTTCCAGCTGAAGGAGGACCACACAGGGCTGGGAATGGGGCTGAGCAATGATTTCTAGGAGGATAAATAGAGAGAAGGGAAATAGCTACCAGGCAATGTTGACATAAGTCTGAGTGGAAATTAAACAGTTTCTCACCAGCACAGTAAGCTTCTGGAACAGGCCTGGGAGAGCAGTAGTGGGGAGTAAATATCAAGGACCAAAAAAACCCCTCAGCCAACCTATGTAGTTTTAAGATGGAGCTTGTTCAGTCTAGAGGGATGGGCCTTATAGGATGATCTGCTGATGGAGGAGGTCTCCCCAGCATGGAACTCCCTGTGACTTCCTTGAAAGCACTGAGCTGTGCAACTCACAGCCACCGAGGATCATTTCTCTAAAACCTTGGCTGCCAAACAAAGTGGTCATCAAGAAAATTGCATTGCAGCACTCAGCTCCAGCTCTGTTCCTGGCACTTTGGGAATCTGGGTTTTATGTCCTGAAGGAGTGCCCCCATCCCTCCTGTGGCAGGGGCTGCTCGAGTCCCACCTTAACAAGGTCCTGGGATGCTTTGCTGTAGGGCTGGCAGTCCCTGACTCCAGAGGCACTCAGTCTGCCTCCCTGTGTCACACCCAGCTGCTCTGATTCATTGTGCTCTGCTCCAAAATAAATTTACAGCCAGGGCTTCCTGTGGCTGGCATGTCCTGTGGACACGGATCACAGGCCCCTTTGGTCAAGCTTGTGGAGAAGGCCGTATCAACAGCAAGGGGAGTTGGTGTGATTTAGGAAATGTTGGGAACTCACATTCAAGGAGGCAGCCCCTCCTTGCTTTCCCAGGGTGCAGACTGCCCTCATCCCCCCCAGGATCAGCCATGCAGTGGGCACACTTCCAGCCAGAGGGGATGAAAGGGCCGGGTTAGAGGCCAGGTCCTCCCGCCTGACCCGGGGGGTGTCAGAGGCAGCCAAAAGCCATCCATCAAATGGGAGTGCTTGGTTATCACAGAGGGAGTGCTCAGGGCTTTGTCTCCATGGAAAGATTGTGCTGGGATCGTTCAGGGTATGAACACAAATTGCTGTGATCCCTTGGGGCCCTTCTTCACTAGAAAAATGTGAGTCCTTAATGCTCATTAATTAACTGGAAGGAGGCTTTGCGGGAAATGTGCAGTTTTCACATGAATCAGGAGGTTATATTAAAGACCAGCTCTGCATATTTTATTGCTGTATGATTCAGCAAAACTCAAGCATGCACTTAAGTTTAAACATCTGCTTAGAGCTCAGTGAAGTCAAGGGAAGGCTGCTAAAACACTTCAGTGAATTGGAGCTTATTTAGACTGGGTGTGATTAGACTGGGCGTGATTTAGGAATCAGCAATCAAAAATTTCCAATACTTTACCTTGTACTGTAGCACCTGAACATGTCCTCCTTTCCATTTGGCTGGAAAACTACTGGCACTAGGAGAATAGATAAGACCCATGAGTACAGAAGATTCAAGGCTGGCAGTCACAGCACAGAGGTGCATGTTTCTCCCTGCAGGACTAAATCACCACAGTGCAATCAGGACCCCTCTGCTCTTTTCTGCTTTCCTGAGGGCTGTTGCACTACAGACTGAACTGCTTTGTGCCAAGAGGCTCTGCCCAGATATGCTGAAGAGCTTGTAAAAGTGCTGTGTGTGTTTAAGGCACTCACAGCCCTGGGATGATGAGGTGCTGCTGTAAAGTTGAGAAGATCAGCTGTGCTTTTCTGCCTGGATAGTAGCAGGTATAAAGCTTGTGCTGCCACAGGAAGGCAGTTCCTGGAGCTCTCTTCTCCTCCCATAAGACTGTGATATAAGAGGGTCCCAAAACCAGTAAAAACAGCATCCTTCAAGCTGAGGCTGACTTGCAGCTGGGGCAGCAGATGCAAGACCCAGGCTGTTCCCCACTCAAAGGGCTCCCTTCCTCCACCAAAGCCTAATGATTGTTCTTTAACCTTAAAATATGACAGCCCCGTGCTGCACTTCTGTGATCCTGTAATCACATCTTCCTACAGACACCCTTCTCATGCAGCTTAAATATTTTACAAATACATGTCTAAGTACAAATCTACCACATTAACTCTTGTATGGAGGGTACTTATTTTCAGCTGTGTGGCTGGGATTCCTATCAGTGTAATTTACCATGCAGCATGACAGAGCTGAGCTAGAAGGCACAGTTTTTACTAGCTAAAATACAATAAAATATGCTACACTGTGTTTCACAGATGAATCACTTCTAAACCATGCCTTTAAGTATTGTCTGTCACTGCAGTTCCTTATTGTAATACTTTGTGAGAGCTAAGAGAAGGAGAGAGAAATTGCCCTTTAAATCTCTACAAAGCCTATCATCTAGAAGAAATTAGGGACATTTGTTCTTGGAGTCAGGTGGGTTATGTAAGAGAAAGCTATACACAACAGGTTTTATATGAGTGGAGGTCAGGAAAATGTGCTTTCACTTATTTATATTATGTTTTATTCTAAGAATATTCAAGGACCAGCTCACAAACAAAACAACACCCAAACTCTGAAAAGAGCAGCTGCAGTCCAAAAGGTGCAGACAACTGTTTCCTCTCAGCCCAAGCTGCCAGGCCACCAGCATAGAGACTCCAGGAGAGCAGAACTTCCTGAGACCTGCTCTGAATTAGCTCCCAAGGGGAGAGTCAGCGGCATGTGGACAAAGCAGAGGAGCAGGTCAGACAAATCATCAGCAGACAGTCAGGCATTCCCATCTGCAGTCAGTGCCAAATGGTCTTTGCAGCCCTTGCTCCAGGGGACAGCACTGGAAGTGCTGGCACGAGCCCCCAGCAGCCACAGAAAGCCTGAGGAGCAGACAGCTCTTGGGGAAATGGCCATACCAAACCCATGCCAAAGATCTCTGAACACTTCCCAAGGTCTAAAATCAAACTGAACTATGAAAGACCCAAAGTTCCAGGGAGAGAGCAGTAATCTCCAGTGGGATGTCTAGAGTCTGGCCAAAGTCTTTACAATTTATGTGATTGGAAGGCACACACTTCATTCCTGCTACTAAATACATCTCCACTCACCAGATACCCAGATTTTCCCTGCATTCCCTGGCTTGCCTGCAAGGGCCCTGGAGCCAAGTGTCAGGTTATCCCTGGGGCTGCTGGAGCCCTTCACAGACCCAGAAGTTTTTCTGTCGATTGCAGCAGGTTGTTTCTAAACCAGCCTCTCCTGGGCTCTCCTCTCAGCTCTTTAAAACTACCTCTGAAATAATGCAGGAAAGACAAAGCTGGAGCAAGAGGGCTGTCACAGCTGGTGGCCACAGCTGCAAGTTTGGGCCAGAACTCACTGTTCTTCCTGCTGCAGATGTTTTCTGTTAATAAGACACTTACTACAGAGATCTTTTCTTCTTTGGGGATCTACAGCACAAACCAAAACCAAAGTCCATTTTTTCATTTACCATTTTGGAAGGATAAACAAGAAACGCTTCAGTCTCATCTGACATAAATTAATAATGCTTCTGTTATTCACTACCTGTCAAAAGTTTCATCCAGCTCAGGTTTTGAAAGATATCCAAAGGAGATTAAAATGCTGCATGATAGAAGCACACTTGACCTTGAGGGCAGAGCTGCTGGGCAGCAGTGCAGGAGCTGGGCATGGCTGCTGCACAGGGGTGCACACACACAAACAGCCTGGGCCCTGCAGGGCCTGGCACTGAGCTGCCAGCCAGGGATGAGTGTTGGAGCTCCCTGTACACTGAGGGCACAATCCAGAGTGTGCCTCCAGAAGGTTTCTCCAGTTCTGCAGCTCTGAAATCCTGTGCAGCAATCATTTCACGTTGAACCACAGGATTCAGCTCCAGAGATGAAGGCCCTCTGGACTCTGTGCCACTGCCTTTGGTCACATAGAGCTGAAAATAACATAATCAGAGGGGGAAAACTGAGTATCAGCTCAGTGACAGTCCTCTCTGCCAACTTCAGAGCAAAGTGCAATTTGGGCTTGTTGGAGCTCCCTGTCATGCCCAGGGCAGGTGCCAGGCTTGCATGCAGCCCCGGGCAGCCTGGTGCAGCTTCCCAGTTCACTCCACCCACAGAGTTTGGTTTTCTGTCTCAGGCTGCACAAGTGAGTGTGTCTCAGTGCCAAAAGCCAGCATTGAGTTAGTTGGACTAGTGCCTTCCTGTACATTTTGTAAACAGTTTGAGACCACGGGGTTTCACTATGTCTCATGGCTTCTGCAGAAGGAGGGTGAGTCAGAACTGGCCAGTGAGGAAAGCTGTTGTGTCTGGGACCCTGCCCCACCAGTTTCAGAAGCTGGAAGGTGCAGATTATGCTTTGCATGTATGTTTAGTTCACTTTCTTCAGCTGCCCTAGTGGTCTGAGAATGGGAGCCATAAGGAAGGGAGAATTTTTCCTTTTCTTTTTTGACAAAACCAGAAAAACCCCAAAACCCTCAGAAGTATCAAGTCTCAGTTTTATGCAAGAACCTTCACAAAGATCCCCCAGGCATTTGTATCTAGAATAGCTCTGTCTCCTGCAGGCACTAACACCTGCTCACATCAATGTCCATGGAGCATCACCTCACCCTGTGGTCCCTGCAGTCACACAGAGCTCAAACCAGTGCAGGACAGAGCTGACAGATTTTCCAGCCCCTCACTGCCTCCATCCCAGCCATGCAGCACACAAGAAAGCTGTGTGAATTTCAAGACATGCAAATCTCTGCCTATAAACCTGGCTCTGCTCTGCTGCTCTTTCAGCCCCAGAGATTTATGTATCCCCTCTCTTTTAAGTAAACTCTTTTTCAAGAGCATGACTGTAGAGGTAAGTTCAGGCATAGACCTGTGTAAATTATATGGTTTGAGCTCCCCAGGGATCAGCATGGTTTCTGCAGTCTCTCCACCGCTCAGGCTCCCCCTTATGCTCCATAATCATTTCCAGGTCCCTTCATGCTCCCTGACTCAGAGCTGTAACTCACACTGTCACCCTCTGTGCTGGAGAGGCCCCTCTGGCAGCTCTCAGCCCCCAGGCAGCTCCAGCTGGGAGGGAGGAGGTGCCAGTGGCCTGGAGCAGTGGTGCCCTCCCAGCTGCCAAGGTGGGACTGGGAAATATGCCCTGGGTCACTGGGGGACACTGGGCTGTCAGTTCAGGGGACCTGGGTGCTTTTAAAGATCATCTATTTTACAGCTGCCTTGTCAAACTGAGTAAAAGTTGCCCTTGTAGCAAATGACTTCTATAAAGATCAGAAATGGATGTTGCTTATTGCCTATTGATTTCCTGGATGAGGAATGTACACATGGCACAGAGCAGAACGTTTGCACTACAAACACTTGTGTAATTATGGGAGAAGTACACATTAATGAGGGGCTGACTATATTTTCCTTAAGTGGAAAGTGTATTTAAAAGGAGAAGGCTCCTAGAGCTTTTGAAGTCAGAAGTTGTTAAACAGTCAGCAGCTGGAAATTTAAAATTCCTTCACATCAAGGCTCTGTGATCAATAGGGATTAAGTCAGACAGGACCTTTCAAAGCTTTCAAAGCTTCTAGCCTTATTAACAAATAGGTACCTGAAACACAGAGGCACTGCTGGAGGCATCTGTGAGACCTTGGTGCCAAGAGAGAGGCAAGGGGACAGAGGCTGAGGCAGAGCCGTGACCATTGTACCTGGCTGACTCACCTGCAGCCACAGCAGCCAAAGCTGGATGCTCATTTCCCTTCTTTTGCTGCTGCCTGACACATGCCAGTCTGAAGAGGTTTCCTGCCAAGTTTCCAGACACCCTGCTCCTAAGTGTGCCAGCATGGTGCCCCTTTCCCACCAGGAGCTCTCTGTTGCAGCTCAGATGCTCACAGAGGATCCAGTTCTGGGAGCAAAGACCCCACTGTGGGCAGGGAAGGTGCAAACAGCTGCTTTGCATTTGCTCCACTTGCAAAGTTTAACATCCCTGGTTTTATTCTAATAAAACCTGATCCAATTCCTTGTTGGGGTTTTTTTCTTTAAACTTAAAGCTTCTCAATCTTCTTTGGGGACCAAAGCTTTGTCTGAGTCAGGGTTGCATCTCAGGGTACTCTGTAAGTGCTTCCAGGGCTTTTCTTGGAACTTGTTTCTGCTGCTATTTAAAGCCCCAAGGCCTGTGAGCTACAGGTGAAGTAAGATTCCCTCTGCTACAAGTTCACATCACAAAGCAAGGGGACTGATTTGTAAAAAAATCAGCAGCTCTTATCTCTGCACCTTTGGACCCACCCGAGTCCTGTCTGAGGACTGCTATTGTGAAATGCCTGGTTCAGGGATTACAAGTCTTCACTTTCTCCTGTCACCTGAGAAGCACTGAGAAGAGAACAATGGATCTGAATATCTTTGTCTTTTTCCTTTTTTTTTTTTTTTAATCAAGAAAAGAGAATCCTTTCCCATTCCTGACAGTTTTCCATTCAGTATGGACTGAAAAAGCATTAGGTCCTGGGTCCTAGAGGTGTCCAGGCAGCAATTCTGTAAAAGAGGAGCAAAGATTAAGAGCTTTGCTCTGATCAGTTCCAGAAATCAATTTCTTCTTCTTGTAGGATTTTTGTAATACACTAATTTTGCAGTTTTACTAGAGTTATAAATATGCTGTCTTTTGAAGAAAAAAATAGATTCCTGCAAAATTAAGAAACCCAGTCCCTTTCTTTTCTTTATATCTAGCAGGTGCAAGCTACCAAAAGAGATTTCCTTCTCAGCAGCCGCTGTATCCAAACACTGCAGTTTCATTTACAATATTTCCTGCATGAATGAGCAAAGCCCTGTTGCTGTTACGTCTTTGGATTTACGATGCGGTCAACAGTTTGTTATTTTCTTCCCTGCCTCCCAATCGCCTTTGTCTCGCTCGGGTGACGAGGGAGGGAGGCTGAGCTGAGCCCTGTGGCCACTGGAGACTGCTGTGCATCTTCCCCAAGTGCCAGTGGGAGCTCGGGGACCCCGGTGATGTCTCAGCCAGAGAAGCACTGCAGGGACAGATGTGACACCAGCACAGCTCAGAGCCCAGCCCGCTGTCCTCAGCACAGCATCACCGCGCCGACGAGCAGAGGGAAATGCTTTCTGCTGCTGGAGATGGAATCATCTTGGATTCATCCTGGCACAGTGCCACTGGGGAGTACAAACAGAGCATTTAACCTTCAAAGCTCTGCTCTGGCTGTGCCCTGACCTCGGAGTGCCATGGCACGGTGGGGACTCCTGATGGTGCAGCTGCACGTGGCACTGCTGCTCACAGGGTTTGGGGTGGGGGAACAGCACTCCCCTGGCACTGCCCTGCCCTCTGAGGGGCTGGCACCAAGAAACTGTGTAAAAACCACTCACCTGGCACTGTCCTGCCCTCTGAGGGGCTGGCACCAAGGAACTGGGTGAAAAACACTCACTGTGACACTGCCCTGCTCTCTGAGGGGATGGCACCAAGGAACTGGGTGAAAAACACTCACTGTGACACTGCCCTGCCCTCTGAGGGGATGGCACCAAGGAACTGGGTGAAAAACACCCACTGTGACACTGCCCTGCCCTCTGAGGGGCTGGCACCAAGGAACTGGGTGAAAAGCACTCCCCTGGCACTGTCCTGCCCTCTGAGGGGCTGGCACCAAGGAACTGGGTGAAAAGCACTCCCCTGGCACTGCCCTGCCCTCTGAGGGGCTGGCACCAAGGAACTGGGTGAAAAACACCCACTGTGACACTGCCCTGCCCTCTGAGGGGATGGCACCAAGGAACTGGGTGAAAAACACCCACTGTGACACTGCCCTGCCCTCTGAGGGGCTGGCACCAAGGAACTGGGTGAAAAGCACTCCCCTGGCACTGCCCTGCCCTCTGAGGGGCTGGCACCAAGGAACTGGGTGAAAAACACCCACTGTGACACTGCCCTGCCCTCTGAGGGGATGGCACCAAGGAACTGGGTGAAAAGCACTCACCTGGCACTGCCCTGCCCTCTGAGGGGATGGCACCCAGCAAGGGACCAGCCTGGACTGGTGGACTGGGTGAAAAGCATGCAGCTGACAATGCAGCCTGCCCTCTGAGGGCTTGGCACCAGGAGGGCTGGATGGAGAACCCCACTGGTGGCTTCTTGGCGTGGCAGCACGTGGCTGTGGTGCACAACGTGAGGCTCCAGGATGTGACTTCACTGACCACGCTGGTCTGTGCCTGCTAAATAATGTCAGAAGTTCAGAAAGGACATCCTTCTGATAATGTGGCACCTGTTTTGGGCAAACAGAACCGTGTGGAAAATAAGGTTACAGCAGCTGCAGCAGCTTCCTCTTCCCCCACTTCACTCCAGGTCAGCTTCCCACAGCTGGAGGCCACAGCAGGAGGAGACTGCACTCCTGCATCCCCCTGAAAGCACCAGCAGACCTGGGTGAGGAGAGCTGGATCTCTGCCCCACATTGTGCAAAAGTAGAATGAGTACTAGAATATTATTATGGAAATTGCATCAAATGGGGAAATGCCTTTTTTGTACATGTATTTTTTTTTCCATTCCTCTCCCCAGCCCAGCAAAATGACAGACTCCTACAACTTGCAAGCTTCCTGAGGATGCCTTTATCAGCCAAAACAGGGATTGTTTGTAACATTCCTCTCTTTCCCTCTTCCACATCACTTTTATTGGCTGGCTCAGCTTCCACTGCCATGTGCTGCTCACTCCTCCAGCAGAGGAAATGAGCAGCACACACAGGCTAGGCAGGAGAACAATATTAATGAAAGAATTGGGAACCATTTGATGCAAATTACCCTGGGATCAGACTGAGCCTAGCCACTGCTCTCCGTCTAATATCATTTTTGTTTTTAAGAAATATCTAAATGCTGGGAGCAAATTTCAAGAGTTGTTTGTACTTGGCCCCAGTGTGGGTCAGACAATACAAAGCAAACTCCCACGTGCTCTGCCCCAAGGAGGCTGATTTCTTCTGCACTCTGATTTCCTCCTGCCCTGAGAAGTAGGTATCATTTGTTACTCAAGCATTTCCATTGCCAAATGTGGCAGGATTTGTTCTAATCAAACTCAGCAGTACTGCTGAGAAAGCAGCTCTGAATCAGAGAAACGTTTTTTTCTTTGAACATTTCCTCTCCATTGCTAAACCTTACAAGCACTTTCAACATCTGGCAAGTTTCTTAGTTGGGTTTCCTGGGACTAGACCTCACAAAACCACACAGTTCATCTCCTTCCCCAGGGAAAGTCTGGGTAACAAAGTCATCCCTGACGAACGTTCACCCTTTTTAGAAACCGTCCTAAGATGGACGGTTTGTAGCCTCCTCATGTGAGCCATTTGAGTGCTTCATAATTGTAGAAAATACATGGCACCTTGGGAAAATCTCCATAATATTCCTCAACCCCATCCTACCATCTGCTTTGGTTTTAGTAATGACATCTCTTAGCTCAGGGAAAATCTCTAACTTGGTATTTGCAGGACAATGGCACACACAGGTACCATTGCAGGGAGAAAGCTTCCAGGAACAAGTGGATTTAAAGAGATTTGCTGAGCTTTAGTTGTGAGGTTAACTCTGGATATGAGAAGAAAACACAGAGGGACTGTGAGGCATCAGAAGAGCTGAGTTAGACAAAGAGGGGTGGAATGTAAGAGCAGAGAGGTTCTGTCCTCACAGGCATCGTTATCCAGTGGAAGGAATGACCTTACAGAGGGCAGGACTGCAGGCAAAGGGCAGCCTGTCTGGTCAGAGCGTCAGGACAGCCCTTTCTCCACCCTAGCTGTCACAGGTGCCAGCCCACTGGGAACCAGACAGGACCTGGCCCCTCCTCAGGCACTGAGCACCTTCAGGGAACTCGGGGAGATTCACTCCTTACTGACTGGTGTGATCTGGGAGCTCTGTGGTGGAAGGGAAAGCACCTCTGAGTCACGCCTGCTCTGCTTACTGTCAGCACTGATGCTGAGAATGGAGCAGCCTCCTGGGGCACCTCCTGCCACAGAGCCACCTCCAAATGGCCCACACTCTGCAGAGCACACAGAAAGGCTGCTGGGGCCAGGAATTTCCTAGTGGGAAAAGGTTCAGAGCAGAGTGAGGCTCACTGTGGTTCCAGTTTGCACTTTCCATTGGCTTTCACCTCCAGCAGGTGCTCCTCCATGCCCTGTTCTCAGGAATATGTGTATTTTGGGACATAATTTAACTTCCCTGCCAGGCAGATCTGCTGGGTTCCTCTCTGGAACACTCAGCCAACCCACTCAGAAGGGCTGGTGCCCCTCACTCCCCAGCTCCCAGTCCCAGCTGCTTCCCAGAGTGGTGGTTGCTGCCTCACAACCTCCTCATTGCTCAGGTCCAGGGGAGAGGACAACTCCTCCTCTCCTCACGAACATTCACAGCACCCCTGGTGCTGCACAAACATTCACAGCACCCTGATCTGGTCCCACATCCCTCAGCCCCAGATGCTGAATCCCACCTGGTCAAAGCCAAACCTGTGGATCCAGGGCTTGGTCCCAGCTGAGAAAAGAAAAGGAAAGTCTCAGGAGCACAGAGGCAAGAGACAGCAGGCACATTGTGTCCTATTCACATTCACACAAGGGTGCAGCTTGCCAGCATATGAAAGTTCCCATGTTCTAATGTATTTTTTAAAATAGGCTTTTTTTAAAGTCCTCTCACACAGAGAGGATTTTTTAATAAAATAGTATTTGAGGAAAGAATAAAGCTGGGATTTTGTTGAGGCCAGAGGGCCTAGATAACACTACTGAGTAATGAAATAGTGCTCAGCTAACCTAATGGGCTTATCTGGATGGTCTGTGGGTTTCCCTTTGTCTCCAAGCCAAAACTTGAGAAAACACCTGCAGCAAAAATCTTATCTGCACTCTTCAGTTTTCTTCCCTCCCTCATCTCCTGCACTGTGTGTTATAAATAGTTTCTTTCCCTCCTCCCACTATCCCATTTATCAGCACAGCACTGGTTTTGTTAAAATAACACTACATCTAGAACTAGGCTCCAAGCCTATTTGGAAGGATTTGTAAGTATTACACATTTCTTTTGTTCAGCAAACAGAAATAAAACGGGAATAAATCTGTGAAGGAGCTCGAGGCTGACACCCTGACCCCCCAGCAGGGACTGTGCACCAACACCATCAGTTCTGGCAATTCTTCTCAACAGGGGAGGCACTGAGCTGCTGAGAGTCCCTCTCAGGTGGCAGTGCCCACCCAGGGCAGATACAACACACATGGAAAAATGCAATAACCAAAGCCCAGGAAGGGACTCTGACAGCTTACCAGAAGTTTAAGGAAATTTTGAGTAAATCAGAGCAGGTTGTGCTGGTCTGGAGAACACAAGGGCACCTGAGTTGTGTGCAGGAGGCTCTTGTGGATGGTCTGAACAGGGAACATAGTGACTGCAGGGAAAGCAGGTCCCCAGCTGTGCTTCAGTGCCTTTGGGCAGGAGGGATGCACCAGAGCGAAGCAGAGCTCCAGGCCCAGACACAGGTTTGGAACAAAGGGGACTCCAGTCTGATGACCCTGAGGAAGGAAAGGCAGGTACTGGGGAGTTATCCTGCACTAGGAACTACAAGGATAAAATTGCATCTCAGCCTCAGGTAAATGTATAAAGGGAAGAGCAAGAAGAAGAGGACAGAGGATGTCAGGACAATGTGCAAACATCAGAGCAGCTGACTGTGCATGCCCAGAAATGTGTCTGAGCTGGGATGCATCTCACTGCACTGCAGAGGCACCTCTGTCCCCCTCATGATGACTCTGGGCTCCCTTTATAGTCACAGCAGAGAAAAGGGCCCATTTACAGAATGATTCATCTGACCTATTTTAGACATTTACTCTAGCATACAATGACTCATGTCCTTGGGGTGCCCATTTCTTTCCTATAAACAAGAGTCTAGACAAGTAACTCAGATGTAGACATTCACAATTAGATGTCTACGTTTGGACAGATGAATTCTGCCTCTAATGTTGAACCAGAAATCAGCCTAGAAGCTCTGCCAAAGACAGCTCTGGTTGATAGCCACGATAGGGAAGAGAAACAGGGTCATTCATTCTTTTTGATGGTGCATAGCTCCCTGCACAAAATGCTCAAAGCACTTGCTGAAAGATTAACCATCCTGTGAAGGGCTGTGACACCATTCCTGGAGCAGCAGCAGGCACCAGTAAATGCAGATTCATTATTGCAACTATTTTTCTAACCTGCCCCTACATCTAATTAACTGGTGTCAGATCCCCTTTCAATCAAAGTCATTGGCAAAAGGAAACACAAATCAGGTGAGTCTGGTGTGCCATCAGCTCTTGGGGTGGTTGGTGATGGTACAGATGTGCATCTTGGGTGGCCTTCCACTCCCCCAGGCTTGAGAGGCCACAAGAAAAACTGGTGGCAAATCTCTTGCTAATCCCAAGGGTCCTGTCTGC
The DNA here is from genome assembly GCF_037042795.1 of Molothrus aeneus. NCBI lineage: Eukaryota > Metazoa > Chordata > Aves > Passeriformes > Icteridae > Molothrus > Molothrus aeneus. Next base: position 8,003,900 of record NC_089663.1, on the reverse strand, counting down.
TGTCAGCAGAGTTAATGCTGTGCTTTCCACACTGGGGCTCTCAGAAGCTCCTCAGGCTTGGAAGTAGCTGGCAGGATCTTGTGATGCTTTAGGAACCAATAATCTGGACAAGTCAGGCCAGACCACTGGGAAGACTTTTTGTTTTGACAGTTTTAAAGTGTTTCTCATTTCAGCCTGTCAGTCTGATTTCCTATGGCTCATACATTCACACTGGCTGTGTATCCCTCAACAACTTTGAACTCATTGAGCAATTTCAGCCAAATTTGACAGAGAGATAACACCCTCAGAGACAATTCAGTTCCTCAAAGGTTTGCAAAAATAAACATCCACGTAAAGGAGAGAGATGTTATGAGTAACCTCAACTGAACAAAAGGCTGCAACGTGAGCTCAGCCTTGAGAATCAGCAATAGATGTTCCTCAAGGGAAGGAGTTGGTGCAGATCACTCAGACCCCAACCCTGGGAACAGTTTTCCTGACCTCCTCAGCACCCCAGACACATGACCCCAGAGCAAAGTAGTTTCACCCAGCAGCCACAGGGCACCAGGGTTATTCTCCAAGCAGTTTTGGTAAGAATCAGCTGAAGTTTGAGCACTCAAATTGGAAAAAGCAGTTCTGTTGGGTGGGTGAGTTCTGTTTTAATGTTACAGCTGCAGTTTCAAATGTGTAAACCCAGGATTGCTATTCCCACAGAGCTGAGTTTTGGAAGGGAAAGGTAAGCATTTTCTGATTTAAAGAGTGTGATAGGAAGACTCCTCAGCAGCTCCTGCCATCACACCCCCAGAGCAGCATTTCCTGGCAGCATTGCCCAGGGAAGCACAGGGGAGCTGCCCAGCCTGGGCAGGGAGCAGACCCCAGCCCTCAGTGCTGGCACCAGCCAGACCATGTCCCTGCCCTGGCTGGGGCTCAGGAGCTGCTGTCCTGGCTGTCCTTGCACACCCCCCTGAGCTGAGCAGGTTGGGTTTATCAGTGCCACCAAGTTTCAGCTCTGCTTTGGGTCCCTCAAAGCTCTTTGTTGCTCTGCCTGTAGTGCTGGAGATGCCTCAGCTCAGCAGAGGCTCCAGAGAAGCCTCTTGCTTCCCTCTGATATGGGGTGGGAGGCTGCTGGCACCACATCCCCAAACTCAGGCAGGGCCCAGGTAGAGAGGAAGCTGCAAGGGGGAACAGCTCTGAGGCACAACTGAGCTCACGAGGCTGCCGTGGCTTGGATGAAAAGGAAAAGTTCTGTGTCAGTATGGAATTTGCACATTCTGGGCCAAGTTCTGCATGGCTCACTCCCCAGCCAAAGGAGCAGCCTTGCTCCCAGAGCCCTGGGATGCAGGGAATCAACCCTGACTTACAGCTGGGTGCTGCTCAGCCAGGAGGGCTGGGTGCCCTTCCCTCTGCGTGCCAAAGGGGCTGCCCTGCAGCAAAAGGGCAGCAGGAGAATGAGTGAGGGATGAACCCCTTCCTCAGCACCACATGGGCACTGCCAGAGTGAGGAATGAACCCCTGAACCCCTTCCTCAGCACCACACAGAGCCATGGGCACTGCCAGAGTGAGGAATGAACCCCTGAACCCCTTCCTCAGCACCTCACAGAGCCATGGGCACTGCCAGAGTGAGGAATGAACCCCTGAACCCCTTCCTCAGCACCTCACAGAGCCATGGGCACTGCCAGAGTGAGGAATGAACCCCTGAACCCCTTCCTCAGCACCTCACAGAGCCATGGGCACTGCCAGAGTGAGGAATGAACCCTTGAACCCCTTCCTCAGCACCACACAGAGCCATGGGCACTGCCAGAGTGAGGAATGAACCCCTGAACCCCTTCCTCAGCCCCACACAGAGCCACCATGGGCACTGCCAAGGCTGGGAGCAGCAGAGGGCACAGCTCTGTGTGTTCCCCTCCTGCCCAAGTGGGGGGAGCAGCCCCACATTAGGATTTCATCATGGGCAAACCCAGGTTTATCAACCCAAAGCAAACCTCCCAGCTTCTGGGCACTGCAGGGCACAGGCTGTGACAGTGAGGACTGAGAGGGAGGAAATTTGCAGCATCTCCTGATTCCTGTTGCCACCTGCCAACCCTCCCTTTCCCTTCCCACACCACCCCAAGCTGCAGCACCTGCAGGAGCCCCAGGACAGCTCTGCAGCCCCAGAGGAAGCAGTGCCATCAACAGCAAACACAGGGCTCTGTTCACTGCTGCAATCCAGCCCTGCACAGCCAATGCCTGGAAAATTCCTCCAGGCTGCCCCTCTAGTGACCCCCCAAGTGATGAGATTTTATTCCCTGTCTGACTTTATCACTCCCACAAGTGGCAGAAGCCAGAAAAGACCAGAAATGTGTGGCTTGCACTGGGCTGCCACAATTTTGGCAAAAATCAAAACAGGATCAGGAGTAGGGGGGTGACTCTGAGGGAAGAAGCAAATAAAAAGTTCCAGACATCCTGAAGTGCTCAGACAACTAAGGCAGGCTGTCGGCCACCCTGAGAAAACACAGATAAGCCAGAAACCCCCATTTCCCACTTGCCAGAGCTCTGTGAGCTGGAGGAGAACTCAGCCACTCCACAGCCAGAGCTGCCTGCTTGCCAGCAGCCCCTCACCAGTGACAGGGGACAGCACAGGGGGTGAGATGCTCCTTCAAGGCGCCACCAAGATCATTTAGACACACTCCAGTCACACAGACACCAACTTCTTTTCAATACATCTCTTGCCCCCCCAGCACAACTTCTGCAGTTCAAGCAGCACGAGTGGTGCATCTCGCTGCCTCATTTATTTTAAATGAGATTTATGTTGGCATTACTGAAACAAAGCTGTCTCCCTTTCACAGCCATAACGTTAATGGACAGAACCAAAACCCCAAACCAGGTTCTCTCACCAGCTCTGCTGTTCCAGCCAAAGGGGCAGAGGAAGATCACAACTCCTGCTCTTCCAGGTGGGTCCTTCAGCACTGCCCAGTGCCCTCTGTTCCCAGGTGCCATCACATTAGTTCATGTGTTTAGTTAAGGTGTTTAGGGAATGGGTTGGACTTGATCTTGAAGGTCTCTTCCAACCTGGTCACTCTGTGATTCTCCATGGACACATCAAGGCTGCAAAGCCTCCTCTGAAACCCAGAGGAGAAGGGAGCTTTGCCCAGCCAGGGCTGTGCAGAGTGTGGGAGAGGCTCTGTGTCTGCAGCAGTGGCTGGTGATGGTTCCTTCCACGCCGCTGTGCTGATTGATGGCTCACCAGGAGCTGTTAACGCAGCAATATCCCAGCCCTATTTACAGACATCTCTGCACATTTACTTTGTCACAAGTAAACTCTGCACACGGCAATAAAGCTTAAGGTAATGACTTCTTCAGCACAAAGCCAGCAATTTCCTGTCAGCTTGGTTTACAAATGGCCAACTCTGGGCTTAATTTCCAACTGTGGCTCCAAAGATGGCTATGCAAAGTGGGGGTGAAGGGAGGGAGAAACTCCAGGCTGTGCCACTCTGAGCCCTGGCAGCCCTGCTCTGAAGGATGAACAGGCTGGGGCATATCCACCCAATGCTTACCCACAGTCACAGTTTTCCTTTTTTCCCCATCAGTAGGAAAGCCAGGAAGCCTTGGGATAACTCCCACATGTTCCTGTGGCTGTGTGCCCTTCTCAAAGCCAACCTGGCTCTGTCACAGCTGCTGTGACACAAGGGGAGACCACAGTGGGCTTCCTCTCCAGAGACCTTTCTGAGGGAGATGCAGGCATCTCATCCCACTTCCCACAGCATCCTGCAGCAGTCCCAGTGTGGCCTGGGTGGGATTTGTGACCACACTCCCTCCACCGTGCTCAGCACTACCAGAAACAGAGCAGATCATCAGCCTGGACAGGCCTGCGAGTGCCTGTGTGGGCTTCAGCACCTTTCTCTGGAGCAAAGGGAGACAGGGCAGGGAGGCCACGAGCCAGGGAGCTGGGCTGCAGATAACCTGCACACAACTCACTGCAGGCACCCCACTGCCAGCATCAGGGAAAGCAAAGTGGGTATTGCTGCTCCCTCCTGCGGCACCAACCTTCACGTGCTGAAACTGTGCTAAACATCTCCAGCCTCCTGCTATAATTAGTGCAGAGAGAGGATGTCTGAGAAGAGGAGTCTATTTTAGGTGTCATGAGTCACCTTCCAGAGATGGGGATTTTTTTTTTTTTATTTTTTCACTGACCATATAGAAAGATCTGAAAGTAGATACTTAAAATAGACAGCATAAATATGCATTGAAAGCTTGGAGCATCCTGCCCTTTAACTGGGTTATGATGTTCCTCCTTACCAAAGGGTGTGAAAACACTTTGTCACACTGAAATCTAAGCTGCTGCACCTAGAAGGGCTGTCAGCAGCCAGCTCAGGTACAGAGGGGACAAGATGATCTGGTGGAGCTTTTCCAAACCATCCTGACCCAGCATCCTCATCCCACTGGAAAACAGCAAACTGCTTTCCAGCACAGACCCTGAACTGTGAGAAAACAGCTTTGGCATTGTTGAAAAGGGGGGAAAGTTAATATATTTCCATTTGTGAAAAAAATGGTCAAAAGATCAAGAGCTCTTGTTGGCTCAGCCTCCAAAAGGCAGCTCTGTATGTAATGTTTTCATTTTAAGCTGTGGCTAAAAGGTGAGGAAAATAAAGATGGGAAAAGGCATCCTCTTGATGCATTAGGGGAATGGCTGCAGTGAAGCCTCAGAGGTTTTCCCCACTGCAGCCCATGGTTTGGGGGCTTCCCATTTTCCTCTTATCTTCCTAGTTTTTCTGATTTTTTCCACTTAATGTTCCTCTACCCTTTCACAACAAATTCAGACACAAAAATTATATTGGCTAAAGGAAACCCCTGTGTTTACAAGAGCCCAGACTTTAACATTTTTTTGCTTATTCTTATTGAGATCTCACTCCCATTGTTTCATTTCTACTTTGAAACCCCTCAGTCTCCTGTTTCCACTATGAGCTGTTGTCATTGTTCCTTTTTATGCCCATTCCAATTCACCCTCCTTTAAAGTTCCTCCTTTACCCTCCCAGCTTCCATGATGACTCCCTCAACCCCTTCTGCAAATACTTCAAAGCTTTAGAGAATGAGCTGTGCTTCAGCTCTGCATCCTCTTAAACAGCTCGCTGAATATGCTTCTTGTTATTTTTAAGAATCTGGTAGAATTAAATCCCTGTAAGAAATCTGCCACCAATGTGGGGGAGAGCACATTAATCAAAGACACAAGCTTCTCCCCAGCTGCCTGGGCAGGGCCCAGCCTGGGATTGATAAATTGCACCTGGAGGTAACTAATAAATCTGAGAAGTCATTTGCTTTTTATGAACAGGAGCAGCAGGAGATGCAGCTTCCAGAGGAATTTGGGTGGAAGCAGAGCAGTGCCTGGAGCCCCCAACACATTCCTGTTCCCATTCCCCTGCTCACTGTTACCCCTGATGTCCACCCCTGACCCACAGCCAAGCACAGCAGGTCCTGCCATGCTCGGATGGGGAATAGTTCAGGGAATCCCTGGGGTTTTTCTGAGGCACAGGGCAGGAGAGCAGCCAGAGCCTGCATCTGCCAGGACAGCCTGCACAGCTCCAGCAGGAGGAGAGGATGCCCTGGCCTGCAGCTCTGCCCAGGACAGCAATCCTGCTCCTGCCAGGGGCTCTGACAACTGGAGACACCTCCTCCATCCATCCCTGCCTGTGCTGGAGGAGGAATTTTGCTGTTCTTGGCATCAGCACAGCAGAGATCCTCCTCATGAGGGACTTGGAGGTGAGGTCTGAGATTCCCCAGCTCCTGTCACCTTCCCCCTCATCATGGTCTGAGCAAACTGTCCCCACTCCCCACAGAGCAGGGGCTCCTGAAGAGTCCCCCCTTGTGCTACAGCCTCAACACCAGCACTGGGGACCCTGCTCTCTGTCAGCATTACCAACATGTCAAATAACCATCCCATGGGCAACTTTCTCTCACTGCTATCACTGTCCACATTTGACTGTTACCTCACAAGTTTAGGAAACACAGTCCTTTTCTTTATTGCTTGGAAACAATTACATGGTGCCCACATCATAAAAATCTGCAAGAACTAGGATAAATCATTAATTACACATCTGATCCTAGAAATACTGCAAATGACTCTGTTCAAAAACATGGTGTCAGTGAAAACCAATCTTCTGTAGCACTGCCCAAATGTTATTTCCTGTTTTCCCCAGATCACAAACTCCCTTGGTAAGCAGCCTTGTGTACCCATGCACTGCACAGAACTGAGCACAGGGCTCTAGAAAACACACACCAACCACCTCCACTTCAGAGAGCCAGAAGGGAGGATCAGACAGGATGTGATCACAGGAGCAATCATACCCGACATGGGTGAAGATGTTTCCACCCTCCCTCTCTTTTTCTTTTCCTGTGAACATCATTAGGGCAGCCTGGAAGAGCTTTCCTGACACAAGCAGTGCTTTGTCCAGAAAGCCAGCACCAGGCATGGGCAGTGGGGCTCAGGTCCTGGGCACACAAGGAGCAATCTGCTGGCATTGATCTATGGTGGGAAACAAATGCTTTTCCCTGATACATTAGAGCACAATTTAGAGACCACACTTCAAATCACAAAGCTGCGTTGCAGCCTCTATTTCCCCACTGACCTCACTGCAAGAGAGCATCAGAAACATGTTTGGAAATTCAGAAGTGTTTGGGGTCATGCTGAGAAAGAGGCAATCCTTATTCTGCTCCAGGATGTGCTGGCCCCTGCCAAGGCTCTGATTCAGTGACTGTCAAAAAATATCTCTGCTATCCAAATGTCCCTTTTTCCAAAGTCATTCTCTCTGTGGGCAGGGAGAATGAAGGAAGAGCCCCATCTGCACCTCTCAGTACCTGGGGATAAATGTGTCCCCTCCCCTGAGGCACTGTGCAATAATTCCCACTCCTCCAGAGATGCAGGGACACAGAGATCAGGATGCCACATCCAGTGCAACTCCTCCCAGTGCTCCTGGCCATGTCCAACATCCACACCACATCCATCACTGTGGAACACCATCCCCAAATCCACCCCACCATGGTCATAATCAGCAGCTGTGACTTTGATTTTCCCTTTCCTACACAGGGCTGCTCTGATATTTGTTCACAACATGGGCTGTGTATCACATCAGAGGGGAATTACTTACTGCCAATTATTACATTAAAGTTCAAGTGGAACGATGTACTAATTGTCTTGTTACAGCTATTAAAGCTCTGGTGTGCAAGCAAGGCACTTTTCAGATTATCTGCATCCTCTGTGGTGACACATGAAGCATAACATGATCTGCTAAAAAGCAATTGCTGATACAGTCATATACTCTTTAATAATATGTACATTAAATAAGCAGATATTATATACAAATCTAATAATAATTAGGTATATATGTAAATAAGAGAAGCTTTCAAGTTCAAGATTTGCTGGGGGTTCTGCAAGCTCCTGGAAGCAGCTGCTCTCTCACTGCCAAAGCAAAAGTGCTTGTGAGGTACTGACCAAATCCAAACTTTTAAAAAGGAGCAAATACAGCAAGAAGTACCCCTCTAGTAAGAAGAGGAGAGGAGACATCTCATCTCTTCCCAACAGGACACTGGCACAAAGCCAGCCCAGGCATTGCAGTGATCCCTGCCTTCCCCAGGGTCTGATCCCTCACTGGAGGGTTTTGAACATTTGTGTGTAGGAGAATCCTGGTGAGATTTCATGCAACTCTGAGCTGTCTCTGGCATCTTTGCAGGGAGTTAATTCACTCTCTTCCAAAGGGCTTAGCACGTTGATAAATGTGTGAGCTGCTCCAAGGATTTCCAGCTAGGGGGGGCAAGGTGATGTGAATGGCACCATGACTTTCTTGCAGCTAAGAAAATAGCCTGCTGTCTCCCTGCTTCCCAGCACTGGATCAAAGCAACCTCCTGGATCATGGTGTTATGGTCAGAGACTCAGCAGGAGCCAGCTCTGCTGCTCAGACATTGCATGAACATCTCAAGATATTAATAGGAGGTAACTAACTATTCCCTCAAAGCAATGTGTACAGAAGGAAGGATAAAAGACCACAATGGGATAAAATCAAGCGTAAAAGGCAGCTGCAGGGTTTTATCCTCAGTCAGGTTCTTGTACAAGCTCTCCTGCAACTGCTTATACCATTTTTCCAAGCTCCAGCTCTACTCCTTGCACAGTTGTCATAGACCAGCTTTGGGGCAAGGCCATTGCCTGGCCAGATTCACACAGAGGTGGGACACGAGTCCAGCTTCCAAACACACAGCTCAGCCCAGCACAGTGGGGTCTGTGCCTAGAAAAGGCCTCCCCAGACTGGGGCCATGTGTGATACATCCCACTCATCCAGAGATGCAGAGACACTGAGATCAGGATGTCACATCCAGTGCATTGCCAGTTTCTGGACCCAGACATTTCTGAAGCAAAACAGAGATGAAGCAAAGAGCACAAAGTCCCCAGCCCAAAGGAGGGGGACCTGTATCACCCTACCACATCCACCAGGTACCTCTGCTCCTTGCACAACCTCCCCATTACCAGCAGATAGCTCCCCCACTATTGTGTGACCAGAGCAAGAATCAAGATCTAATTCTTTATTTCTTGAATTGCTCCTCCACTGGTTCGGGTTGAGGATGCCAGCACAGCAAAATCTGTCACCAGCAGCTTCCACTGGGAATGGCTGAAAGCTTTTAGAGATTAAAGGAAAAAACATGGAGAAAGAATCTCCTTTCTGTGCCAGAAACACACAAAAAAGCTTTCCATAATGCAGGAGAGGATGAGGATTTGGGAGGCCCATTCTAACCCCCAGTAAAGTCAGTGAAAATATTTCCTGATTATTTCAGTGGGCCCAGCAGAGGAAAGACTAGTGCTTAAGAAGTCCTTTAACCTTAAACTCTTCAATCTGTTCAGATTGCTACTTTTGTGGGCTTGGGGAGGATTGATTGAGAAGAAGAGGCAGATAAGAGCTGAGTTTCAAAAAAATAACCATTGTTTTCTTTGTGACTATTTGAAACTGTAGCTTAATGTTATCAATCCCTTGGCCTGGTGCAGCTTGGTACCAGCTGGGACTGTGCAGGCTGGCTGGTGTCACCACTAAAGTGTGATCCTGCTTTTATGGCATTGCCTCAAAGGGAGGGCAAAGCAATGAACTCATCTTGGCATAATCTTTGGTAAAACAGAGGAAAAAAGGTGTGAGCAGAAAGTGGTATTTTACAAAGGGAGTAACGAGAGACTCAATAATATTCAGGTATAAACAGGAGCTCCTCTAAGCTCCCCAAGTTGAACTCCAGTCTGAATACATTTTATAGAAACGATGCATCACACTAGACACCAATTGCAACTAAAAATAGACAACTTTTTGCAAGGATACAACACTGCAAGCTAACCAAACAAATGGCTTCCCATAACTTCAGCCCCAGCTTTGTCCTTCTCCTGGCCTGGGTCCCCTTCCAGCACACAGGGCCCTCTCACAACAGCCCACGCCTGTGTGCCTGTGTGCAGGGATGGAGCCAGCTCCCCCAAACCCCATCAATTCCATCTGACATGGAACAGACAGTCCCAGTGAGCCCCGAGGAAGGCAGCAAACCCTGCCAGAGCCAGCAGGGCTCCTGCTGCACCTCTGAGGTCTGAGAGGGGACAGCAGTGTGCCAGCATCCCCCTGTAACCCATCAGGGTGTGCATTTCATTGGGATGCACCAACTCAATTACCACCCACACCAACCCATCCCCTGACAGCCAACAGAGCTGCAGGTTCCAAACCTGTAAGGGGAAGGAAAACACCACCAAATAGATTAGCTCCACAGTTGGGCTCTTAATTATGGGTCATTTAGTTCAGTTAATCAATAGGCAGACTTCTTTAACCGGCTAATTATGCCAAACTGCTTCCACAATGAGCAGGTTTGCTGCTGGTTGTTAACCATGAAGGGATAATATTTCACTGTAAAGATAAGAGCGCTCCCAGTCCTCGGACAAATGCTTTGCAGTCACGGGCTGCAAATTTAACCCATTCCACACCAAACAGAGGCTCACAGCTGGAGCAAAAAGGTACCAGCATCTTTGGCTTCCAGGGCTGAAGCACCAGAGTGAATATTGCCTGGAGTGAGTCACTCAGATCATTTACTCTCCAAACCACTCCTGCTCAGGCTAAACAGGAGCTAAAAATTATCTATGCAAATCAACCAGCTGAACTTCTTGGTTCAGCTAATAAAAACCTTGGTTTTTCCTGATAAAAACCAAGCAGCCTCTGTTGCCTTTCAGGCAAGGAATGCAATTCCCTCCTTTGCTTGGTTACATGAGACAGAGTCCCAGCTGAGGCAGGAGTCTGGAGAGCCCAGCCACATCCTCCTTCCAGGCCTGCAAGAGCAGATCAGCATGCAGAGGAGGAGGTCTAGGCCCTCATTTGTCAAAACAGATAAAAGGCCAAGACAACCTCTTGTAACTTTTAGTTGTTTAGAAAAAAAGAACGGATTTCGTTGCGAACTTGAAGAACTGATTACTGGATTCAAGGCCTCTGTTGAGGTCATCAAATAGTTCTTGCAATGGAGCAAGATAAGAGCTAAGTGATAGCAAAAGTTTGTAGCTGAGTTTCCTGGATATTAGTTTTTACAGAACAAAGCCATCTGTGCTCGGGGTTTGCTGGCAAATTGCTGTAACTGGGCAATAACAGAGCGCAGAGAGAGCATCCCCAGGATGCTGCTCTGCCAGGCTGGGACCCTCTCCCATTTCTGGGGTTTCAGACACCCCTCTCCTGGAGGGCTCCACACCCAGCCCAGGATAACTGGGATTGCCCTCAGTGCCTCCACTGGCTTCTGAACAACTGCAAGGCAACTCACAGCTCCTGTCCTACCTGTACCCCCTATTCTGATTTCCCCATCTCATTTTACCTTCTTTACACCCACTTACTGGCAAACCAGACCTTGGCTTTTGCTGCTTGAGGAAGCCCATTAGTGGAGCATTAAATAAAATCTCTGACCTTAAGAGCTGGCTACAAATTTATCTGTATGGAAAAGTCACACTGCTGTAACTTACACCAGGATGACTGATCCAGTTTGATACTGCCATAAAAACACAACTGAAAGCAACAAATCTCTTTACCAGTAGTATCAGCCATCTTTGTGAGGAGGAGAGTTCAATGATATGAGCATTCAGAATAATTTTTGAATAAATCATTGTGTGTTGAATTCAGCCCATCACACCAGCACAAAACTTGCATTTCTACAGTTCTTGGTAACAGGGGAATCCTGAAATGCAGTGCCTGGGGCAGAGGATGCTGCCTCTGTCACCTCTTCACATCTCTGATGACCTTTTTGGGACCACTTCACTGCATTCTCAACCTCAACTGATCTCAGTAGGTACAAAAATTAAGATTTTTGCTGTTAGAAGTTTTACCTTTGCTCCCCATCACCTTTTTTTGGCGTGTGAAGCTGCATTGTTTTCCAAGGAAGCAAGGCTTTAACTTCAAGATTTGTCTGCCATCAGCTCTTTCTAAAATATGCTGTTGAAGTGCAAGCTTTATGTAAGCTTTACAGTTTTAGAAGCTATTTTCTAACCTCCTAAAACATTAAAAACATTGCAATGTTGACTGGAGAAAAAAAAGGAACAGACTTGTAGAAAAACAGGCATTGCTGAATCACTAAAAAGATCTTTAAAGAGCAGTAATGTTTGTATCCTAAAGTGTATCATCTGCAGAATTTTCTTGCTGAAAAACAGGGTTCTATCAAAAAGGGCTGCAGTCAGATTCTAAGGGAGTTTAGGCAGAGCTGCAGGATCAGATTCCAGGCTAATTCCATGTTTACTCTGGAAAAAGTGCTACTGAGATTTAAACCCACTATTTCTAGTACTATAAAACATCACACATTCCCAGATGCAACTGATTTATTAAACTTTAGTGCATCTGCCAGCAGCAGGAATATCAAACTAGAAACTGGGAAACAGAAGCTTAATAGTTCATGTTTAAGAAAAAAAAAAAATCAAGACTGTTTTTACCCAGATCACGAGAAAACAATGGGATAAGGGGTATTCCTTTGGGACATGCTGGTGCTAGATTGCAGATGTGATTCACAGAGACATTCAATCAGATGGCACATCAAAAGCAATGGTAAATTACACGTCTTCAATAAAAAAAGCCATTAACTCATAGATAGTTGGCCACAGAGGAAGGCAATTAGACTTAGCATTATTTGTTAAACAACAGGCACAAGATGATACATAGTGAATTTTTTGCAGTAATAGCCATTCCTGGTCATTGGTTTTGAAGAGAATAAATCTGTCACTTGAGTGAAAACAATTGACAGCACCATTTATTACCTTGCATGCTTCAGAATAACAGCACAATTTCCATGTTGCCCTTTGGCACTGGGACTCTGAGCCTGCCCAGAAACAAAGCAAAAATATCTACAGACCTGGTAGCAGGGATTTAAGCAGCAGATGACCTTATGGGGTTTATTTAAACTTCTAAAATGGTGCACTCTTGTTCAGCCTCTGGTTGTAGAAGAAATAGGTTCTTCTGGAGAATCCACAGCCTTGAGACTCTGAAACACAAAGGGTCATGCAGAGGTCTCTGTGTGTAATAGTTCAGAGAGTAATGTTTTAGCTCTGATCCTCTGAGATATCTCCTGGGAATTAAAGATATTTGGTTTCCTTTCAGAGGCTTTAAAGGGCTGGGTCCATCAAAAAGGAGGAAATTTTCCCCTAGCTCATGAAGATAAATCTTTGTGCTAAATCTTTCTTTTCCATAAGAAAAGGCCAGGTCCTCTGTACATCCAAACCATTTAGCCCAATGGAAAATAAACCAGCAATATCTAAGGGCATTACTGGAATAGAATATACTCAGCCAAAAAAAGAGACTAAATATCCCCAAGATGCTGCCTTTGACTTTGTGGCATCAGCTGTTGGCTGGTGTTTCTTTTTGAGAAGGTGTCCTATGGCACCTGTTACAAATACATGAGACACTCAAGTTTGGGTTCAGTTATAATGGAGGTTGAAGTCTGAAAACAATTTTGGAAAGGCATTTTAAAGGGATAATTAGCTCTTTGAATCCAATAGAAACACTTAGGTTGAGAGCTATTATAAACCTCTACAAAGCACTTCTGTCTACTTCAGCAGCAAAAAGTTGTCCAGAATGGGTAAACTGAAAATACCTTACACTCACCCTTATGGAATTAAACTGGGATTTCAGGTCTGTAAATGGATGCTTGGGACAGCCAGGGGCTGGCAAGGCTTCCTCTCTGCACAGGGAGGTCTCCACAGCTCCAGCACACCCCTGCAAGAGCCAAAGCACAGCTTTTCCCAGCACAGAACCCTCGGTTTAGCTGTGGCCACTGCAGCTCAGAGGGCTCAGGCTGCTCTTCCCTTGGGCAGTGATGCCCTGAGCCTGAGGGAAGGGCAGGCCAGCACCCAGTAACCTCTCTTGGTATAATTACCATTATAATTACCATTATAATTACCATGCACTCTGGGCTGTTTGGTTTCATTTTCCACCAGTTCAGGTCAGTCTGGCCATTTCCTGAGGAGCTCCACCAACCCCACGCACTGCTCTGCACATGGTGAAAGTCTAGGGGATTGTTACAGCTGGAAATAGCATTTATATTTTCAACTCACACCTTTTGCCTTTGTGCCGCCTCCTGCAGCACCCTGGTCCTTGCAGAGCTATGAAGCACCTGTCACTCTGAATTTTCCTACTCTCAGCATTGTGATATTGTTATAATAAAGTCAATTAAATCCTGGGTTTTGGGTACTTTGACAGATTTTAGCCCTGTGCTGTTACAGAACATTTACAAACATCCAGGCTATATCTGCTTTCCTGGTATTCTTTTTTCCCTGATTCCTGGAGATGCTAACATATAACCAAAATGTCTTTTTTCTTCCTTTTTTAACAGTTGTCACCAACCTGTAGTTATGTTGTCAAATAAACTGCTGATACAGGTGTATTATTTACTTCAGTTTCTAGCAGGGCTGAGAGCAGAGTTTCTTTTGTTGGTTTTTTTTTCTTTCTTTTTCTTTAAACACCACAGTGTAAATTCCCACCTGACTCACATGTCAGTTCAGAGCTCAAAAATACCCTAAATCCATGTGAATAAACTGAATGACCAAGAAACACATCAGAGGGTTCTGGACAGCCCAGGACCATGAAAGTCCCTGTCCATAAAAGCAGACAGAAACCACCAACCAACCACAACTCCTTGCTACAAACAGCAAACACCTGGAGGTTTGAACCTCTCCCTCTCTAGTAAAACCAAGAAACAAAGGCTCTAGGTAGGAATTATTTAGCTATTTAACCATTCAGCTTCCAGTCAGAAGAGCCAGGGCCAAATCTTGTAGATGTTCTCATTTTTACAAAGAGATTTGCACAGCAAAACTCTGGGCAATGGGATTTTTGGTTTACTTTATTTCCTCTTCCTCGGTTCTCACACAGAGATCTTGAAGAGCAATTGTGTCTGGTCTGTGGTGTATAAGGTGAAAGCTAGATCTCCTCACATTTAGAGTTCTCTTAACCAGGCCTGAAATTCTTTATCCAGTTTCCTTCATTGTGCTCCACATCTGCTTCCTCTTTAAAACAAAATTTGGCAGTGGATGAAGCAGCACAATACCAGGCTTGTGGGGCAAACAGAGGTCACATAACCTGTCTCTGCCTGTGGAGTCTAAAAGCAGAATACTTAGTGTTATTAGCTTTTCTGCATGAGTGATCAGTCCCAAATTGGACATATGGGTGCCATGGACAGACTGATAAAAGTAGCATTTATTTTTTCCTGAGTGAGCTATTTACTACTTACTTGGAACTGGAAGAGCAACTGCAAGCTCTCCTGCAATGATACGCTGCTATCATTCTTTCTGATAAGGCTGAAACCATTAGGCAGACAATAAATAAACAAACAAACAAATAAATAAAGGGGAAAGTGCTCATGTAAATGCTAGGAGAATACTTGAAGGCAAACTGGATGTCTGCTAAGAGAAATGACACCTCTAAATTTTGTCCTTCACAGGGCTGCTCCTGATACCTCTCTGCAGGGCTATTTGAAGATATAAAATAATCTTCCACCTATTTTAGGTAGGTATTTGCCCTCAAAGGCTCTACTACACAGAGGCAAAAGACTGCTTCCATTTCTCAAACACACTCAAATAACAAAATGCCCAATTCTTGCACAGTTTTCCTTCACAGCCTTTGTTATCCTTTATTTCATAAATGGAGAGACAAAGTCACAGCCATGCTGTGCCAGGCAGCGCAGCTGAGTTTCCCCATTTACAGCTGTGGGACTTTGCTCTCAGGAGGAATTAAAACCCCACCAATGAATCACATTAAAGCTCAGATGACCTCCAGCAAGTCTCAGAAATTAACTCTGACACACCCACACACCTTCTAAGGCAATGGGAAATTATGAGCCAGCTTTGACACACAGTCTTCCCAGGCCTTCTGCTGTTCAGATGAACTTCCTCTGGATTTGGAAAGTTTCTGCCTCCTGGGGAGCAGGGCAGCTCCATCCAACAGGGGCACTTCTTACCAGGTCAGGCCAAGCAGTTGTTCCTGAAGATGAATTTGAGGCTCACCACAGCCCTTCTGCACTCTTCCCTATTCTCAAGTGTCTGTAAGGAACTGAAAGAAGCCATGTTCTGGAATCAGGGAAATCAGAGCAGGGCACTGCCTTCAGCCCAGTCATGGCCCCTTGCATCATGAGAGAGACACCCATTTCTTTAAAACACTCCCTCAGCTTCTGGTTTTTTGTTTCACTTCCCTTCCCTGCCCTACCCTTTGACACTGCAGACCTCAAGTTTGGACTTCAGCACCCAGGAGCCAGCAGGCAGAGAAGCCTGGGTCACCCCTGCAGCCAGGCCAGCAGTGCAGGCACTCCTGGGTCACTGCTGCAGCCAGGCCAGCAGTGCAGGCACTCCTGGGTCACCCCTGCAGCCAGGCCAGCAGTGCAGGCACTCCTGGGTCACTGCTGCAGCCAGGCCAGCAGTGCAGGCACTCCTGGGTCACCCCTGCAGCCAGGCCAGCAGTGCAGGCACTCCTGGGCACCTGCCTGGCCCAGGACATTGAAGAGCATCTGCTTCACCATAGGATGTAAAGCAAGAAACAGTCAAATTACTCTGAAATTCATACTTTGCACTTTCCCAGGTAGATTCTTTTATAAGCACTGTTCTTTCTATATGGCAAGCATACCAACCTGCTCAAACACTTTGCTCCAGAAAAATCTTTTCCCAACCTCCACCCCCAATAGTAAACCACCCCACAGGGGATGATGGTCACTGCCCTGTGGACACCAAAGGAGCAGCACAAGAACCAAACTCTGTACAAAACAGTGCACAGAGTTTCCAGAAGCCCCCACATAAATCATATTAAACCCACTGAAATCACAGCCCAAGCCAAAAAACTGTTCCTCTTAACACTGGGACATTTTTAATTTTTTTTTTTTTTTTTTTACTGGCAGATTAACTGGAAAACTGTTTTCATTTCACATGGCTTTACAAGTTGCTCCAACTTGTTTGCAGCCCAGCAATTTGAAATGTCTGCTCCTGCAAAGCTGTCTACATTTCTTGGCACAGCTGAGTTTTCCACTGCAGATCCCATGAAATTAATCTGGTCTTTAGAAAGTGAAAGTCAAACAAGGAAGTCCAGTTGCAATTATGGGAATCTTTTCATGAGCTTTAATAGAAACTGAACTAAACACTGGGATAACTCAAGGCTTTGGAACAGTCCCCAGGCTTGAGACAGCAGACATGGGGAATGGACTGCAGTAATTGATTTTTTGCATCCCTGGAGAGTGCTGCTCCCAGCTCTGGCTGGCCAGCATAGAGCATATAGAGCAGAGCCATGTCCCACAGGCTGTCTGGGGGGTTGTGATGGTTAATTATTGTGGATGAATAAAGGGAGACAAACAGGACAAGCACACACCCTCCCTAATCACAATGCACATTTTATAGGTGCCAGGATGCAGAGCGTGCTGGCCCTGGCAGTTTGTGTCACACACCCCAGGTGTGAACCACCCACACACTCACAGGGAAATCTCCTCAGTGGTGCACCCTCCCAGCCTCATCCCCAGCTGCAGAGACAGCATAAACCACAGGGGACAATGTCAAGGGAGGCAGCCAGCCCAGGTCTGGGATAAATCTCAGGAACAAGACACCTGGCAGGTCACCTTGCTCTGCTCCCCCAGCAGAGGCTTTTGCCTCTCTGGTGGAGCTGCCTTCAGCAGCCATCCTGCAAGAGCTTGTTAAAACAAGCCCAGCAGCACCACTGCTCCCCATGGCAGAGATTTGAATCATGAGATCATAAATAGGGCTGATGGGATCATAACTAACACACCCGACAGCTCTCGCTGCTCGCTGCGCTTTTGTCTCGCACTCTGGGGACAAAAGGGGGCTTGGAGCTGAAAGAGAAGCCCAGGACACGTCCCTGCAGCCTCAGAGGTGCTACTGGGGTGGCTGGGCAGCAAACACAGCTCATGCAGGGCACTGGGAAACGAGCTGCTGCCTTGTGCCCTGCATGCCTGAGCAGCTCAGGCCAGGCTCCCTCCCAGCACAGCAGCAGGAGCCACGTGGGGAGCCTGGGATGGAGGGAGGGGGCAGAGAGTGCAGCACAGCCCATGCTGGGCTCTTCAGCTCTGGGAATGTGGGAATCACAGTGAAAGCAGATTCTGTGACTATAACCAGAAAATGAGAACCATAATGAGTCATAAAAATGAAGGAGACTGCTGAAAACCAGCAAGAACTAGGAAAATACACTTCCTTTCTGCATCCAGAAAGGGTAGCAATATTTCCTTAGCTGGACAGGTAAAACACTTCTGGGGGTCTGCAGTTATGGGTTGAGAGATCTTCTGGGACTTGAGCAACAAGGCCATGCTCAGGGAAACAAAGGCCCCATGGGGTAAAAGGCAGGAGCAGCCCAGCCCAGGCTCCTCTGTATGTGATGAACACAGATCAGCCCAGGTTCCTGCCTGCTGAGTGGGGCCATGGCAAAGCTGGGGAGACCCTGCAGGATCCCTGGGGAGGCAGTGATGAGCCCCAAACTGAGCCAAACCAGGCGCTGGTACCCCAGGTGTAACCCATCATCACTCACATGTGGGTGAAGCTCTCACACACTCATCCAAAACCAGCTGCTCTGGGGTGCAAAAGCCACCCCAGGCAAGGTGTGACCCCTGCCAAGGGGGTGACATCTCCCATTTCTCATGTCCCACTGCACCCAGCTCAGGCTTCCATCCAAGGGCAATCCAAAAATCCAAGTGGGCCTGCAATCCCATGGAACTGAAAGGAGATGGAGCTTTTCTACAACTGCTGATTAGGTTATTTTCATGGATAAAACATTAATGATAGGTTTTTGGATGGTAAATTGGTATGGGAGGAGATGGATTTTCCAGGGTGTCAGAACATTTTGTTTCAACATTTTTCAAAATGGAAATGTTGACATTTTGCAAGGAAAAAAAAAACTAATTTAGATTTTAGTTTAATATTAAATGTGGATTCATCAAGAGGAAAACTCCAGAAAATGATCCATTTTATGTCAAGCATTTTAGAACTTAGGTCAAAAAGAAATTGGGGTTGAGATTTGTTTAATTAATTGAACCCTTCTGGAAAGTACAGCTTTCAGCTGGCCTGAAGTGATACAACCCAGTTTACACATTCAGGCATGGAGATAGATAATTCTGCATTCAAATTAAAGGGAAGTGGGGGAAGATGAACAGGCTTGAAAAAGCAGCATTTACTGAAACACAAGGAATAGGTTGGGAGAGGGAGTGAGATGTACAGGACTGAACAGTGCAGATGTCAGGGGAGAATATTCTAAGCAAAAAAAAAAAATTATGTACAAGTGCATAGACCCCACTGGAAAGGGATAGAGGATTTGGCATTATAGGGGAAAAGTAGGATGCAGAAGACAAGGGGCTTTGCAAGCATGCCTTAATCCCTTTGCATCCTCAGGCTAAGCCCAGCTTCAGAAGATATAAATGCTTAAATAAACATGAGTCAATTTATTATTCCTCTGTGTTTCAGATCCTCCTCACCTTCTGCCTGGCTCATTTACTGCAATTAAATGCTTGTAAACAGATTATACCCTGAAAGCTACATTTTCCTGGTAAGTGGTCACCTTAACCTCCTCTGCTTTGACTGTGGCTGATATTCCCCAGGTCACACTGTAATCACTGAGTAATGGGAGCAGAGTGAATCACGAGGTCCCTTGGTTGGACAAAACTCTCTCCAGCATCCAAACCACATCTGAGACTGGGCTTTGCTGGTGACTGTGATAAGCACTGCTTACACCCTCAGGAAAAGGATTACTAATGTCATAATTCTTATAAATCTGAACAAAACCTGCCCTGGACACAGGACACACACTGATGTGTGGCTAGTAAGCACAATGACAAACTCTGCACTCATACAAGTTTGCTTTGTGCTTGGTTATGGCTTTGTACACCTTGTGAAAACAGCAAAGTGGAGCCTGCTGTGACACAGTGCAATTTTCTGGAAGCCAGAAAAGCTTCTCCAAACCATTCTGAGAACGGGTGTTCAATTGCCTTGGTTTTAACTCAGATCAAAATATTTTTCCTCACAACTAATACAGGTATGGGGATTGCATGGCCAGCTTGTGGAACCTTCAACAAGCCTGACTTTTAATTCTTTGTTTGGTTTTAGAGGCAGGGTCTGAGCTGAAATACTGCTGACAGGGACAGAGTTCATTATGGATTCTCAAATGGGAAGAAAGTTCTGGGATAGTGTGGGTGAGCATCTCCCCTGAATCAAGTGGGGTCACCAGTTTACAGTAATTGGCAATCTTGCTCTATATGTTCTGTCCTCTAACACTGACTCTGTCAACTGCATTTATTGTCTCAGTCAGAAAAAACCCCAAAGCATATATACAGGGGAGAATAAAGAGTCTTCCCACATTCAGGTTAGAAAATTTTGCTCTCCAGAACATGTTTAAGCAGATAATTTCTCTCCTATATTTCTGAGAGCCCACCCTTCATTTCCCCCAAACACAAAATAGCTCTGCAAAAATGACTAAGAAATGTGAAGTTGTCATGGAAAAGATCTACATTGCCTAAGCTGAGCTTGTAGCATGAGTTTCACAGCTGAGTGGTGCCTGTCATGGGCTGATCTCTCTCCATCCCTTTGGAAGAGCAGCCTCAAAGTCAAGATTTGTGCTGTCCCCCAAGCCAACACGCTGTGCTGCCCTTCAGTGCCTCGAGCCCAGCAGAAGAGAGGAGAGGAGGTGCTGCATGCCACTCACTACAGGAAGCCAGCTCTTTGTTTTTACATAATCATCTCTATTCTGAGCTTTGTGAAAAGTTCATCAAAGGGAAGGAACAGAAAGTCACGGTGACAATGCAGCCCAGCTCAGAGATGCAGTGTGGTGCTTAGCAGTGTTTACCTGCTCCAATAATTCTGATCCCAGGGCAGAGCACTGAAGATTAGCTCCAGACCTCATTAGGCAGGATAGAATTATGTGGGTTAACAAAGTAATACTCTTGGCTTTCTCTTGCATTTTAAAAGTGGCTTGAGACCTATAAAATCCCTTTGAATTTTATTAAAAGTCTTCTGCAATCATTTTTCATCCTGCAGCCCAGTTGAGCTGAACTAATAAATTAGCATGTTATCTGTGTGGATATCCATTAGAGCTTCAAATGAAGATTATTAGAGCCAAAGAACTAACAATGCCACTTACAGCTGGGGAGGAAGCAAACTGCTCCACTGAGCACTGAGCACCAAGGATAAGGAAGGAGGGACAAATCCACCCAAGAGCCAGCAGGGCATGGGCAGCACAAGGAGGAGCAGCTCCAGTGCCCAAGGGCAGGCTCTGGCCACCCGGGGCAGGCAGCCAGAGGCAGGAAGAGCCAGGCAGGAGCTGCTAGAAGTGGGTTTGTGTGAGAGCTCCAGTGGAGGCAGGGAGCCCAGGCACGTCCCACAGGGCGCTGTGTGGCTCTGCTGCAGGCTGCCAGCTCCTGGGCTTTCCCTGCAGCAAGCTCATCACAAGGCAGGGTTTTAAAGGAAATGTCATCACATGCTGCCTGGTTCACTGAACCACAGCAGCTTGGTTGTGCTTCCCTGGGCTCTTTTCTTTCCCTTGCACAAGACCCTGTTCCAGGGCTCCAGCCACAAACTCGCTTCTCAGCCCCCACCTGCACCAACACCAATCTGACATTCACGTGGGCATGGGTTGTTCTTTCCCAAAAGAAAAGAGCTCCTGCCTGAGCTTGAGCTTCATGATGTGATACCCAAAGTGAATTTCAAGATACATCTCCAAGCTGCTGATCTTCTCCTGGGGTCATACAGTCAACCATTTTAGAATGTCTTTATTTCCAGCCTTCCTTCTCTTCATCTAATTCCCTTTCACCTCCCACTCCTATCCTTTATTACTCTTCTATTATTTTCTAAGAGGAAAATGTTTCTTTTTACTCTCAATCTCTGTTCTTTTCCTCCTGTCATTCCCTTCATGTCTCAGCCATGATGATATTTTTGTTCATGCAATAACTAGTTTGCTCTTTCTCCTCTTCCCACTGGGCTACTTTGATCTACTGCTCCTGTGTCTGTTTTACACATTCCTTTTCCTCCCTCCAAAGACACATCAGCCTATTTCCCATTCCCTCCTCCTTACTCATCTCTTTTCCTGCTCTGATCTATTCTTGCTGCACCGAGCTCGTTTCATGTGGAGATGGACTTAAAACCTGCTCTGCTGCCCAGATGGGCACTACAATAAGTGCTGAAGGACATGGTCTGTCAGTCCAGCCACCCTAAACCAACACAGGATGCCACTCTAACAGCCTGCCCATGCTTCATTGACAAGAACACCACCTCGCTTCCAGAGGAAAACCTAACCCAGGGAGCACTAGGGATGTTAATCCCTCGGTCACTGCAAGTTCAGCAGATCAAGTTGCAGCACAAACCTGGAAAAGCCCCCAGGGATCTGTTTCACTGCCTGGATCTTTGGCAGGAAGCGTGCCAACCAACAGGAATGGACTTCTTGTTGTCTGTAATCAAGTAAATCTCCCCAAAATGAATAAAATTTACTTGCAGCTTCACAGCATTGTGGAAAGAAGAGCTTTTAGAGCTGTGTACAGTTACAGTAAATCACAGTAAATTTGACATCAAACAGGAGGGAGCCTGTTGCCTCCCCACAATGGGAAACAACCTGGGGGTGGAAATTGCCCTTCCCCTCCACATGGCAGCCACTTGTAACCAGTGTCCCTTGCCTGAGAACCTGTCTAAAACCTGTGCTTTTCCACCCTTGCCAAACAAGACATCAGCACTCCCTGCAGCTTCTCCTGATGAAAACACACTCCTGCCTCACCTGGCTGCTTCAGGGAGTGAGCAGGTAACAAATGGCACAGAAACTGCTGCAGCATCCTCTCCTGGGACAGAAAAATGCTTCCTCAGGGGCAGGCACTGTGAAACGGGGCCTTTTGCAGCCAGAACATTTGGACAAAGAGCTCACATTTGACCACTTGGTGCCCAGCAAGTGCCCACTGGGCATCTGGGCTGGCTGCCAGGCTCCCTCACCTCTGGGCTGTGATGAGCAGCACTCAATTCAAAGGTTACAACAGAATGTTTTGGCCACTTCCACTCATAGTTCACCATCCAGTGATTTCATTAATGCTGTGGAGCTGTGGGACTCCTGCAAACACTAGCATTCTGCTGGAGTAAAGAGGCTTACTGCATTTTCCTTGTTCCAGACTGGAGAATAGGGGAACAAAGTGCTGTGCTTGTGGTGATAGGAGTGCTCTGTCAGCAGAGCGAGTCTAAGCTAAAAAACCCAGCTGATGGCAAATGAGGAACAGTTCATTTACCAGAGCATTTGCAATGCCAGCCCCAGGAACCTGGCCTTGCTTCTTTTACCTCAAGCCACCACCTGAATCAGTCATTTCCAAGATTAAAACTGCAATGAGAGCCACAATGAGAACTGCAATGAGAGCTGCAAGACAGCAGCCTGCAAGAGAGCTCAGTGTGCACTGCAGCCCCCATGAAATAGCAAAGTGGCCACAGCAATCTTTGTGTCACTGCAAAGGTTCGGTGCAGGCTGCCCTTTGCATGCCCCGAATCCAAACCTGGGCTGTGTCTGAGTAGGGAGGCAAGGGGGAAATTGAGATGAAAGAAGACTCAGTGATTGCTTCACACACACACGGTGCATTGTTCCATAGCAGTGCTCTGAAACATGACACTCTCACAAGGCTGTAACTGCATCACTTAGAGCCATTACACAGGCAAAATGCAGTTCAATTTGGCAGCATTTTGCTTTGGTTTTTTTAGCACAGATAGGAAGACCTAGAAGCCTCGTGAACTTCTGCGAGCCCATCCTAAATAATTTCACTGAAATGTAAAGTATCATGCCTCAAGTCAGTTCAATCTCTGGGGCATTAAATTAGCCCATTTGTTGAATAAATATCATTATTTCTACGTAGAAGGGAGCAGTTCAAGTAGCTGACAAGCATCTATTGCAACTTTGACATTCAACTGTACCTGTTGTAATGGGCACAGACCTCCTGCATCCTAGATTCCAGCAGTATGGCCACATCTCAAATGCTGCAGAGCATCAAAAATGTCACAAGACACCAACACTAGGGCACCTGATCCACTCCCACGTGCCCCTGCAACAGCAGGTGATGTAACATGATAAATCTCAGTGTGGAAAATCCCTCCTCTGCACAATTTCCAACCCACTCCTGACCACGAGCTCACTGAGGTCTCAGAAAATTACCTCTGGGTACAAAGACAGTTGATTTAACTACAAAGTCATAATTATTAGCATGTTTATGTATGGCTTCAATATTGTATATATTTGTGTCTCCCCTCTGTCGTCTATTTATCAAAAGTGACCAAATTCTGTCCTTGGAGGTACAGTGAAAGCCTCTGGGCTCAGATCAGCCTACAGTCAAGGGCAGCAATTGTTCATAAACTGAAGTGACACAGGTTAATGGAGAAGAAAGATAATTTCATTACCTGCATCTGAGCAGATCTCATCATATAAGAAAAAACCTTAATGCAGTGCTGATGGCAAATATAAGTAGATACCTTAATAGCTGTCATCACTGCCTGAACTGCATGAGCACCTAACACAATTGCTGTGCTACAAAACAGCTTTTGACCTGCTGGTAACATTTCATTTTGAACTCAGCACCAGCCACAAAACCCAAGTCCATTGAACCTGTAAAGATGTACACACTGCACACGCAGTGAACTCCTAGCCTTGAGGCCAAATGTTGCCTTATTTGGTGAAAATTGATTAGATTTGTCAGGTGAATAAAATTCTTTATTAAATTTTCCCAGCTGAAACTTTGCCTACATATTTTATTTTTTCATTAGAGTGCTGCTGAATTTGTCTGAAATAGTTAAGAACATTTGTAAGTGATATGGCAGTAACAATTGGACCAAGCCGCAGCAGAAACCCCCCGGAGAACACACTTTGCCTATGGAAATAAACTCTAAATTCTGCTGGTTTCAGAGGGGACCAGAAGAGAAATAAGGCTAGAAAGTTCAGGGGGTTTCTTTAATTTTTAAACAAAAGAAAATAAAACCCTCAAAAACACCTCTCCTCACTCACACACAGAGACTGCCAGGAGGGACAGCACAAATATTCCAGAATTAGCTGTGAAATTTGGCAACAAGCATCAGGGCCAGGCACTCAGCAGAGCTGCCTCTCACCCTCCCCTCTGTGCTCCCCACTGCCCTCTCCACACCAAACACATCCCATGCCTGGGGAATTAGCTGCAGTTGCCCCAATCAGATTTCTAATTATGATGCAGGGTGATAAATTTCCTATGGGATACTCATTATATAGAGCATATGAATGTGCTGTAATCAGGCGTGTTTGTTGCTATGGAAAAACACAGCAAGCATGCAGAGCCTTCTGTGTGGCATCTTTAGTGTCCCTGCACTCAGATTCCTTGGCAGTGTGTGGCATAGCAACATGTTATCTGGCACCAAAGCCAAGGACCATGCAAGTTTCAGCTGGAAAACTTGAGGGGTTTTTTAGCCTGTTGCCACTTCAAGGGGTGAGGGATGTGATAAATTTGCATGATTCCATTTTAAAGCAAAGAGACCAAAGAAAAGTATCACAGAAAGCAGGAGGTTTAGAGTGTGACCTTTCCCTCCTCCTGTTTTTGCTGCCTTCCTCATCTGCAGACTGGCCACATCCCTTCCAGGAGGTGAGATGGAATTGCTGGAGCTGTATTCATGTGCCACGGTTATACAGGGCCAGGTGTGGCTCTCCCTGTGCCCAGGTAAAGGGGCATTAGCCTGAACATCACAGGGCAATCCACGTAGGACACACCATGATAAAGGGAAAAAAACCACCAACAGGAAAGTCACTCTGTTTATTAATTAAATCCTGTGTTAATCCCTCCTGTGAGAAGCTGTGGAGGTGGGGAAGGTGCCAAGGCACAGTTCTCTCTGTGCTACCGAATTAAATGGATCTGGGGGCACATTGGAACACTCAGCCTGTTTGTTTTATGCCTCCCATCCTCTAAAACACTTAACCCGTGGCAGCAGAGCACATTCCCTGGGGGCTTGCACAGTCTCCATGGAGAGACAGGACAGCAGCAAAGCCACCTCTCTCCAGAGCCTGCTCCTCCAAAGGGACAGGGAGCAGCACTCACTTTCATCTTCTCTAAACAACTCTCAGCTCTCTATTTCTGGAGGCTCTGACCCAGAGACACCACCACCACCATCATTACCACTGGGGGCTTTGGGTTTAGAAGTTTTTGGTGGCTTTTTGACTCTCTGCTGCATATATTGATGTTTTTAATCTCTCTGCTGAAATGGTTCATAGCCCCATGGGGCTAGATGGGAGGAGTGAGCTGGTGTTGCTGAAGAACTGCCTCCACATCTGTATGGCCCACACAAAGTTAACCTGGGACAGTCTCAGCAGCTCTCTGCTGGCATGGCCAACCACCCACCAGAGGGATGGGGATCCTCCCAGCTAAAATTCCCAGAAATTCTTCCTCTCAGGAAAGCAGGGTCAGCCCTTCTGGTGGACTTTTGCTAGGCCATGTGCATGAAGCTGGGAGCAGGCCAGTTTATACGCATAACACTATAAAATCAGGGCTCCTCACAGTGCACAGCTCTCAGCAGTCTGGGCCAGAGGCTTAGCTTGAGGCCTGACTGCCCAGAGAGGAGCACAACTGATGAGGGACACACCCATCCAGGTGGCCTTGTGGCATTGCTGCCATTATTGTCCTTATTCTTCTCCGAGCATCTCAAGATATTCCAAAAAATCAGATTAATACCATCACTCCTACTCCTTTTAAAGACTGGGAACCAGGGAGCAAAATCTCAAGTTGTGCTTGATTTTCCTGCCAGCTCCTCCTGGGTTTTGAGGGGACACCACACTGTTAGCCATGTGTGTGTACAGCCCCTCACACAGCATCCCAATATCCCAGCTGGATAACATCATCCTGCTCGCTCCATAAAAATCTACCAGCATCTGAAGCTCATATCACATCTCCCTCCAGAACAAGTTCACTGATGAAAACTCATCTGCAAAGAGGCTGTGATGTTAAACTGAGCTGACAGCAGACCAGTGACTGCCACACTCCCCAGCCCCTGGCAGGCAGCAGGTTAATGGTGAACTGTTATCCCTCCAGCTTGAAGGAAAACTGTTCAAAACATTGCTGGTTCTGTTAGCAAGCTTTACACAGTGCTTATAAATGAGGAACTGGCCAAGAAATGTGAATGCACTGTTTCTCAAACAAAGCACACATAAAAGAGTGAAACTCCCCTCCAACTTCAAGGGAAAAGTGTCTCATTTGCTGATGCCAAATACTGATTTAAAACACTGACAGACCCAGACCACTAAAACTTCCCATAATAAACTGTGGTTTTCAGTGTTGGTAAAAAACCTCAAAACACAACAGGAAATGAGGCAAAGGGTTTGTTTTGTTTTCCCTACTGGTGCTTATATAAAAGGGAAATCGTTATTGTCTATTGCTAAATCCATAACTCAGAAAAAAAGACCTGATCCTCCCAATCCCCTGCCCCAGCCCCTCCTTGATCCCACACTCCCAGGGGAGCTGCACCACTGACAGAGACACAGGGCCAGGTCATGCCAGGTGCAAATGAAAGTAGAAGTCTGCTCTTCTTGGTTTTTGGAAAAAACATTCCAAAATTACATTTATTTTCTGTCAGTTGCACATTGCCAGCACCACCACCATCATTACCACTAGTTTAAAAGTTTTTGGTGGCTTTTTGACTCTCTGCTGCATATATTGATAATTTTAATCTCTCTGTTGAAATGGTTCATAGCCCCATGGAGCTTTTCTCTCCCCAAGCAGAGGAAACTAACACCCATAAAGGTTTTTTTTCCAACTCTGAATAGAGGGTGAATATAAGCCCTTATATAATATTTGAATATAACATTTGAGGTTGCACTCCCAGTTTTGGGGATCAATCACACTTCTGGGCTAAGCTAAGTTTTACAAAACTTGAAATGTAAAAACCTGCTTTTTACAATTATTTCTGCCTAGAAACTATAAATAGATAAGTTTTTCAAAATCCATAGAAATATTTCAGACACATTTCCCCAACTGCATTTAAATTAGCTATGAGAGGAGCCTGCTGAGGCAGTCTTAGCAGCATTCATCTGTCTGTCTCACACTGCATTTATCCCCAAAGGACAGCAAACACTCAGGACCAGCTCTCTGGAGTCAGGAGTGCTGCTGTCCTGTGAACAGAAATCAGCATAAGCAGCTATAGATAGTGGAGGGGAAAAAAATAGAAATTACCTTGGTTTTGAGGACAGAGTAAAGAAATCACAGTAAAGATGCCCAAGCTGTGTCACTTTGGAGCTCAGCCAGAAGGTGCCATAAATAAGGCCTGGAGGCCAGGATGCATTAGGGAGGCACGGGGACAGTGTTCCCATGAACAGAGATGGCAATCTCTGCTCAGCTCCAAGGGGCTGCAGCTGCTGAATAATTGCTGCAATACCAGTGGTTTCAGAGAGGGCTTATCAGCCTGCCCTGCCCTGTCCTTGGAGTGGGAGGTTAAGGTCCAGGGACAGAGACAAATTTAGAGGGACAAAGAGATGATAAGTAGAAGGAAGAGGAAGGCCTCTGCTTGCTTCCCATTCCACTTCTAGTTTAGAGAGATAAGGATCCTTTTCTTTTTGTCAGAGCAATAAAAGGGAAATGGATTAACTGTGTTGGCCAGGATTTTGACTGTGGAACCAGAGGGAGGGGGAAGAGCGAGCCTGGGTTGTGATTCCCTCCTGATGTCTGGCATTACTGATACCAACTGTCCTGGAGGTGAGCAAAACCTCTTCCCAATGGGGATTCACCTCAGTGTAGCTACTCACTATTTAAGGTGAAAAATAATCATTGGTTTGTGTACTTTTGCCAGAGCAGATGGGATTTTATTTTTTTTTAGCAAAAAAACTAGCACAGATTTATTAGCTGGGGCACAGCAGTGAGCTGATGGTACTCTACAGCTTCCAGGTAGCAATAAAGCAATGCCCAGCAGTTCAGCACACAGGGGCTCATCTGTGTCTGTTCTGGCCTGAAACAAGACACCTTAAGAGCATTAAAAATAAAAAATAAATAAAAATACATCTCTTAAACCTGCATCTAGCAACAGTGAGACAGAGGGCAGGTAAGTGGGAAGAGGGAACCCAAAAGCTTCAATGAAAAATTTATGGTCCCTTCATTTTCAGGAAGAAAATATCCAGCAGTGCATCATGCTAACACAGCACTGCTGTGCTTAGAAAAAAACCTTTGCCGTGGAAAAACCTTCTCCTCTTGGCAGCAAAGCTGCACTCTGCTTCTGGGCTGAGGCTTGTGGAGGGACCATGTGCCCTCAGCCCAGGACCTCCCACCTCATTTCACTGCTGGGAAGGGCACCGTGGAGGGGCACAGATGATTATCTTGGAACAGCATTTTTTAGTGGTTATCCATGGCTACACTCAGTTTTGTCAAACAGCACAGCACTGGGATGATGTCACTTCTTAAACCACAGTTTAGCATAATTCTTAGGTGCCTCATTGAACTCACAGGAAATTAAGCAGATGATTATCTAATCAAGAGCACAAACTGCAATAATTTCCCCTTATCTCCTCATCAGCCTAAGATCTCAAAGCAATTTACAGAATGAGTGAGTCAAGACATGCAGCTCATCTCCAAGGGATGGTACCATGCCATTCTACAGATGGGGAAACTGAGGCACAGGAAATAAACTTTCCCTTTACACTGTGACCACTCATCCAAATCAAGGTGGGCGACAGCTGAAATGGGAGGATGAAGGGAGTGGGGACAGCCCCAAAAGCCTGAATTACAGATCAAAGGGTGGATCAGACCAGGAGTTCCTCAGGAGCAGCAGCTGTGGGTGCAGCCATGGCTCTGCCCTTCCAGGCACACACACAAAGCCTCTCTCCCTACATCAATAGGTACAACACACGTGTTGCTCTGTGGAATCCATTCCTGCACCACACTGGTGACTTCCCAGCCCTCTGCAGCAGGGGAGGGTGGTGGATTCACATTAACATGCATCCCAGGAAGCGGGCACATCCCCAGGGGAGCAGCATGATTCATTTTTAATGATACTTCCCCGAGTCTGTAGGCCCATAAGCCAAGAATTACAAGCCTTGAAAGTCATCATCACTGACTGAGCTGTTGTTGGTGAAGGAGGGTTTCCAGCCCAAGTGGGAGTCGTTACAGCAGAGGGATCATTTTAAACTAAGTGACAAGAATCTATCAGGGGAAGGAAAATTGCACTTTCCAACAACTGAAGAAAATAAAAAAAAACACTTCCTGCCAGAAATTCTGATTCAGAAACAACACAAGAAGGCAAATTGCATCCCCCAGTCTACCCTGCATGGAGCAAACCTACACACATAGGTCAGAGGCCTGGCAAGAGCCTGAGGCTAAACTAATTATTGTGATTTGCTCGTCTTTTGTAATTAATCTAGGAAAGGCTTAAGGCTGTTAGCAGCTTTAAAGAAGTAAATCTGAAGGACCAATTAATTAAGAACAGCAGTGCTTAATGAGGACCTTTTGGTTCTCTCATGTTGATTGTTATATTTGTTGAAAGTTAAGTTTCCGCTGTCTGTCAGATCTTGTCTAGTCTTGTAAAATAGATCTTCTTACTTGGTGCTTAACCACTTGACACTGGAACAAAAGCTTTCGATTACAAAGCAATTTGTGGGGATTATAATGGAATGAGCTACGCCCACACTCCCTGATTTAACAATCAATTTGAAGCAATGTTCAGTTCAACCCAGAAGGCTTAAGGATCCTGAAAGTACAGTTTGGATCTCCTGGTTCCCTGCCTCCAGGCTAGACCCCACTGGTGGAGCTAGGTTGAAGCATGCACCTCAAATCCTCTGAAAAATAGGGATGTACTTTCCCTTACTCCTTGTCTCAAATTAGCCATTAAGCACCCATCTTTCTCCACATTTTCTGTGTGTCAATCTGGTGCAGACCAGGAAAATCATGGCCTGCTGCAAAACCAAGAAGTGAAATTCAGCTGAACAACAGAGAGATATAGACACACCTTTATCCTCTCACCCCGAACGTCATGGAGCCAAACAGTCAAACCATGTCCTGAAAGAGATCCTGCACCAGCAGAGCCCTTCACCTGAGGCAAATGCAGTTGGGTGCAAGAGGAACAAGACACTAGAGATGCCACAGGCAGAGCTGAGAGGAGAGGTCACTGCTGGGTCTGCTGTGCTCCTCAACACCTTATGCAATTTTGTCACACGTGTGGAAAAAAGTTGATGCTTCAGTTTATTTAATTGAAGGAACAAGTAATTGACCCCAAGAACAGCCTATTTTTTTCTGCTTCTGTTAAGATGGATCTCTGAACCAAGTCAGAAGGGTTCTTCTGTGGGGGGAAACACAGACAAACACATCACCTAGAGGCTCTGAGCATCTTAGAGAGACCAGCAATATCATTCATCAGCTGAGGGAGGCACCTGCCATTCACAAACACCAAAAATTCTGTCGTTATGTAAGATACACACAAATGTTTTGTGCTGGAAGAGAGAGACCAGCAAAGGAGCAAACCAGTCTGAAAGGAACAAAGATCAGGTTACCAGCTTACCTCAAAAAGAGTCCTTTGTGAACAGAACTGGACTATTTTGCTTTGCAAGGAGAGGAGACATACCCATGCTGTTCTCTTTCAGACACCTTCCTTGTCATCTGTCCCCACTGCCAGCATTTTTCACATGCAGCAAATTAATTTTACATTCTCAGCAGTCATCTCTTCTAGAGACCAGCCAACTTCCTGATATTTTCTGTTCAGCTTTTATATCTGCAGATCTATTTTAAATAAAAAGCTATGTGTTTTACAAAACATGAGTGCCAGTAACACAGAGGAAGAATGTGACATTTTTCTCCCCAGGATATTTTGACTGACACGTGAAAAAGTCTATAATCTTACATAGGCTCAAGCTGCTCATGTTGACATCCAAATGTTTGATGAAAAAGAGCTTGACTGCCTTCCATGAAAGGTGTAGTCTTCTGATTTAGTCTCTTTAGCCCAGAAAAAAAAATGACCCCAAGCTCTTTCTCAAGGTATTTTATTTTATTCCCCTGTCACAAATGCACAGATGAATTGTGGGTGAATTGACTTTCAACTCCCTAACCAAATCTCCACACAATACCTTGTTTATTTTCATCATGTTCTCATACTACCAGCTGAGCCTGTTCCAAAAGCCACCTCAGCTCAGTGCTCAGCATGGTGGAAATGCTCCCTGGCTTTTACAACTGTGTGATCATTAACTCTGCAGCCTTCTTAGAAGCTCCTCACAGTGATCCCTCATCACCCTCCTGGAGAACCAGCCACCCCTGCAGGCAGGCAGCAGCTGACTGTGGAAGTGAAAAAGCCTTCTCTATCCCACACCAGCACTGTCCTGCCCCATCTCAACATTGCTCAGCTTTAGATTCCTCCCAGACAGCAGCACAAAACTCCAAACAAGAGCTAGAGCAACATTTTATACATTTTTTGTATCCTCTGGCTCTGTACTTGAGTGAAAGCAAGACAAAAACATCCCTCAAGGGTTTTCATCCTCAAATACCACAGTGAAAAAACTCTGTGAGCTTTGAGTCATCATTTCAGACTTACTGTGTCATCAAATACTGGGAGAAACAGAGGCAGAATTCACCACTGAGCATGGCAGGGCATGG
Organism: Molothrus aeneus; assembly: GCF_037042795.1. NCBI lineage: Eukaryota > Metazoa > Chordata > Aves > Passeriformes > Icteridae > Molothrus > Molothrus aeneus. The sequence continues at coordinate 7,971,884 of NC_089663.1, read as the reverse complement.
TAAATCTGCTGGAAACTGGGTCTCTCTGAGCAGAAACCCACAAAATCAGCTCTGCCACCCAAAATTGCAGAAGCAGATGTGTTACCAATGTGAACAAGTAGCTAATCTCTCCAGGATGAGGACAAACAGAGATTTCATACTGACCCTTGCAATGTGTCAGCGCTTAGGAGTTCAGTTTGTGCCTGAGCCATATCAGCACATAAGACAGGAAATAATATAGGAAAGATAAAAAGCTTATTCTGCAGGGAGAGGTCATCTGCCTGTGCTCTACACCAGGTTCTGAATCCAAGCATTGGGGCTGGGGAAGCTGGCAGCTCACTGCTGCATCCATGGACTCAAAATGTTGGATGTGTATCTGTGCCAGCAGGTGTTACCATACTTCACTTCAGAGAAATGAAAACTTGGGGGAAATGGTGGAAGAGGGAGATTTGTTTCTGGTTTGTGCAGACACACAGAAGTTCACTGAGGGAACTGATGGGGGGATAAATGCACCTCTTCTGATCCTGGGTTTGGACATGAGTAAGGTAATTTTGAAAACTGCAGAGCTAGAAGAGATTGCTGCAGAGTCACAGCAGGGCTAATGCCTGAAAGGACCAGGGCCTTGGGATTAGCTCTGAGCATTTCATGGTCACTTAACTGTGGCTAACCCCAGTTTTGATTTACTTTATGGCAAGGAAAAAAAAAAAAGGTGTGGGGGAAGGACAGTTCACTGCAGAGCTGTTAAAAAACAGAGCTAGCCTGAGGGATGAGGCTGGCAAAACCCTACTGCTTATATTTAATATTAGTACAAGTACAACTGGGCCTTGCTGGATCCAAGCACCCTCAGAGCTGCAAGGGCTGGATGTTTCTATGTGCTCTGAGACCTGTTTCTTGCAGAGCTCCTGGTCTGAGAAAGCAAATATTTACACACAAGTGTTGCCCTGCTAAAGGCCCACCACTGCAGGTCTGGGTCTGACCCAGCTGGGCAGCCCCAGAGCCCATCCCTGCCCAGCCAGGGCAGCAGAGCCAACCTGCTCCAGATCCTGCTCTTGTCAGCCCTCCCAGCAACAAGAGCAAACACAGCCTGCACAGAGGAGATAAACACCCAGAGGTGAAGTCAACAATTTGTGTCTGTTGATACAAACCCAAGCAGACAGAACTGTCTGCCACAGCACAAACAGGAGCCCTGCCCTGCCTTTTAACTTCACTTTCTACAGGAGACTGGGCTTCTTTTCAGCTCAGAGGCATGAGGGGAGCTATGAGCTCTTTAGCTGAGTGATAAATATTAAACTCACTAAGATATTTTTCTTCTTGGCATAAGGTTTCCCAGAACCCATTTTCCAGCAGATCTCAGCTTGATGGTCAGCAGTTTTGCACACACACACCAGCTTTGCAACTTCCCAACTATAAATGCAGGACATGCAGAAGGATGGCAAGTTGGGGATTGCTCTGGCTAGATAGCAACTGGGACGGGAATGAAAAATCCTGGTCCAGCAAGGTTAATTTCTTGTTTGTTCAGTTCAACTTGGTAAAGACCATGGCAGCATCTGGCTGCTTCCCAACAGAGAGGACAGAAGTGAATGAATATCTGATTTGTTGAGTATTATCCCTCCAGAGCTGGGCCTCAGCAGCTCTCTAGGACTGTGATTTCTGCACATTCACTTCAGAGTAGGGCCCTTCTGGGAATGAGGGAATCCAGCAGTCGCTGGAAACACTGACTCCCTGCAAATCACAAAGTAGAAAAAAGTGTATGGTGATTGTTTTTTGCCATAGTTCAGAGTAAATAAAAATCTAGTAAGATAATCAGGAAGGGAACATCTAAATGCTGTCTGTCACGCAGGACAAGAACACTTGTTTGGAAGCAATCAGAAGATGCTTGATTACATGTTTGCAGCTGGGGCACTGGTGACCTATCAGTCTCCTTACATATGAAGATGGATGTCAAGGCTGAGCCATTGTGCATTCTTGAAATACAAAGGAGAATACTTTGAAAAGTAGTCCCAGAGCACTCCAGTCATCACCATGAGATGAAGTACAATAAGACATGTGAAAAGCTGTGGCAGTTGTTTTATGTCTCATATGTGTCTTTGTGAATAGCAGCTTCAGTAATTTATGTTCCTGGTTGAAAAGCTTTTTGTAGCCTTAATACACAGAGTGGTTAACCCTTCTAACTCCTCAGCTCAAGAATCTGTATGAGTCACTGAAGACAAATAGCAGCATCCTTGGCTCCATCTCCAGCATCCTTTTTAACATCTGCACCCCAACATCCCTTATTTTCCAGGCTTGTAGATTGGCTGCAACCCTGAAGCACAGAAGATACTTCAGAATGCTTCCTTTCGGGTATCAACACATGAATTTCTCTACCCTTCTGCCACCTACCTCTCCCTCAATATCCTTTGTTTTGTTCCTTTGGTGCTGCATCCTCTCCTTCCTGAGGAATTAATCTTTTCCCTTTGCTGCCTGTGTATAGCCTGCCACCCGATCCTTCCTGCAAATGTTTTGCAAGGGATCAATTCTATACAGATCAATTCAACACAATTTCCAGTCTTTTTGGGCAAATACAGGTTTTTCAGAATGACCTCTACAAATCATATTGAGATACAAAGAACCCCAAGTTGCACCCAACAGCAACTCACACTTTTTAGCTGGTAGGATTTCAGCAGAAGCACTTGGAGTGGTTTTGCACGTGTGTGCACATGCATAAAATGCAGGAGATGATTAAGAGAACAGCATCACACACAAAAAAAGAACAGAGAGAATAATTTGTTGTAATAATATCAGTAGAACAAGAATTTTTAGTGCCATATGCTGTAAAACAAACAAACAAAAAAACCCTATCTTTAACTTGTAAAGAGCATTACCTTTTACCTCCATGCCTCTCTCTACCCTCAGCCTGGCCTGTGCCCAACTCCGTGGGGTTGAGAGTCAACAAAACCCTCAGAGAGCCAGTGCAGGGACAGGAGAGGCACTGAAACCCTCTGAGGTGTTCACATGTCTGCAGGAGAAAGTGACACTGCCTCTGTTCCGTCCTGCTGCCACCACATGTCACTGTTAGGACAGAATGGCAACGAGTGGCAGGGATTTTTAGGGAAGGCTCAACATTTCTCATGGAGATGGACCCCATAGTCCTCAGGAGCGGCCCCCAGCTGTACCTCAGCCAGTCCCACTCTCCTGACACAAGTGCAGCATCAGGGCCTCAATAGCATTTGGGCCAAGATGAAAGCAGCAATGGAAGAAAAACACATGCTTGGAAGAGGGAAAAGGGGGGGAAATAGATGTGAGAAAAAGGATGTCAAGGGGATGGACAAAGAGCAGTGACTAAGATCACTTGCAAGCAGAGCTAAGTTAGGTCCTGACCTCTGACAGTGTCTATCAGCAATGAGCAATTTCACAGCAACACAACCATATCTATTTTAATACTAACAAAAAAACAAAAACAAAACAAAACAAAAACAACCCTTCAGTGTGCCCAAAATTAATAGCAGATAAACAGGGACCAGCACTGGCTACACTTTGCTGGTGTGTTGGCAGCCCATCAGAAGCACAGCTGTCAGCAGCACTGTGACAGCACCGGCTAAAAATCCATTTTCAGAATCATCCCCTCTGATCCTGCCCCTGCAGCCACAGGAGACCCTCTGCTCCAGTGCAGGTTCTGGAGCATCTTGTGCTTGGCCTTGTGTGCTGGCCCCATTTCTAGTTATGAGATCTGGGAGACTCATTTGAGATTAAACAAAGGACTAAAGATTAGGTGTTCTGTAATTTAGTACTTCCTTTGCCTGCTTTATGTTTAGCAGCTTTTGGCAGAGGAAAGGAACAGCAGCAGCCAAGATGGGCTCTCTCTGAATCCACACAACCTAACCAGAAACAAGAGCATATACTTGACTCTAGTTAGCAAGAGAACTTTCATCCAGGGTCCCTTTCCAAACACTACACTTGCATTCATTTTGCCATCAAGCCATGTGGTTGTTTAACTAGACTCATGGAAAACACATTAAAAAATAAACCATAGAGCAGATCCAGATGTTTTGAAATGCTAAACTTAGTGCCTCACACTCTTCCCTCCTCGTCCAGCTTAAAAAAATTCCTGAAAAACTCAAAAGCATTCCTGAACTGGTTTGTCATGAGCCATTACTTCATACCAAGAAGTATACTCTAGCACAGACTTAAATAATCAATCTTTTAGCCATAAACACAATTACCAAAACACTTTGAAGGTTTGGATCTACTTCATGAAAGGATAGAAATTCTCTGCTCTCTCTCCTATTTTAAGTAAGACTCTTGTTTCCAATAAAAGTTTTTTCCACATTGAAAATATACACCGAGAAGCAGGATGATATCCCTGAGTTCCAATCTCAAGATGATGCAGTAGGCAAGGAAGACTGGAAGAGAAGGAGGCAAAGGCCCTTCACACATGATTTTCAAGGTGTTGTGCACAGTGCAAGAGAAATAGAGCTCAGCATCAGTGCCCTCCTACAATACCCTGAAAATGGGAAGAAAACAAAAATTTGCAGGTTTTATTTAGTTCTGCAGTCAGCTGCCATTTCCATGTTACTCCTTTGTCCCACTCCTACGTTTTATTTCCAATGCAAAGAATTTTAACCTGATCTCCTTCCCGTGAGCTGGCCAGGAACCTCCTCAATTCCCTCCCCACACCACATGTCAGACTCTTAATTTAAATAGCTGCCAGGCCAGAATCAGTTACATCATTTTTCCCCCTTCTTTTCCAGGTATTCTTCTAATGGCTCCTAAGCTCTCTCCCAGAATATTTCCTACAGCTTTCAGGCAGTTTGAGAAACAATGGAGATCACAATCTATTTTTTATAATCCTAGATGTGGTAATTGAAGCCTTACATCCCTGAAAAGCAGTTGAGGGTTATTCACTGGATGAATGTCAAGTGCATGAATATATCCAGCCTTACATTCAGCCATGAAAAGCTTTACTGGGAAAGCCATTAAGCCTAGGTCACCACAATGAGACAACTGAGGTGATGGCCACCCTCTATGTCCCTCAGGCCCAGTCTGCAGGTTTATTTAGTCACAAATACCAAGAACGAATGAGTCAGCTTGTCCAGGTGCTTTTGAGAATGCCCTTAAGGTACTCATCACCAGCTATAAGCACTTCACTACCTCTGAAGCCTTGATCCACAAGCTCTCCTTTACATATGGAGCACAGAAACTCCAAAAGCCACCCAAACTTTCTAAAAAATGAGGGGGTTTAGTCAACAGAATGGTCTTTGCTTCAAAATCATCCACTGAGATACATAAAAAGGAAGAAGGAAATTATATTTTTTTCTAATAAGGCTTGCATCAAAATTCTCAATATAGTATTCCTAATATCAAAACTCTGGTCATGTCTGAGTATTCTCTCTGCACCTCCTCTCCCTCTTTCCCCCATTTGGTGCTGCCACTTGATCCCGGCCAGTTTGTGGTCAGTGTAAATCTTGCATGCATCAGTGAAGAATTCCCCAAGAGAGTTTTCCTTAAAAGCAAAGGATCTGGGTCTTTGAGACTTATCTTAACTACATGTTGCAGATCAGCTTTAAAATCAGCTCCAAAACATTTGGAAATTGTTACAGTCCGTTGGCTCTGTAATTATAAAAAGCTGAAATTACTTTGAAGCTTCATTTAGAGAAGACTAATGCTGCAATTACGCAACAGAGCCCTTTGCAGCCTGATTATCAATGAGGGCTGTGTGTTCCTATGTGTGCTCAACCTGAGGCACAGAAGGGTAGGACACCACGAGCCACCACCCCCAGGCATCTCATTAATGTGCTCTCCCCATAAAACAACTCTGCTATCAGCTAAGAAAATAACATACTGCGTGCTGGTTTAATTGGAATTTACAGTTTCCTTGTAAAGCAGCGCATGCAAGAGGGCACTGAGAAAAGCTGGAATGTTTTACAGAAGAGGCCAGCAAATTGTGGCTCGGCTGTATGGGAGTGATTAGCACCTGCCTGTCGGTACAAAGCAGCAAAGCCCACAAACCATGAGCTCAGCTTTTGGCCAAATGCAGAGACTGAAAGGCCTTAAGTTTTCCTGGGCAATAAATCCAGTGATTACTGAGATTATATTAACTCAAATTAACTCCCAACGTGGTTTTTGGTTTTTTTTTTGGTTTTTTTTTTTTGGTTTTCTTTTTTTTTTTTTTGTAACAGCACAAACAGCCCTACTCAGATCTTGCCCAGTTGGGCACAAGCCTTAAAGCTATTGCTTCCTTTGGGAAGGAGAGATGAATCACATAAGAAAACCTGACCCTATGGCCTCTAGTCTACTCACATGAGTAGACTCTAAGCCCTGATAAATCTGCAACTCTCAAAATTTACAAATCAACAACTCTCAAAATTTACAAATGTTTGTGATGAAAAAAACTTTAGTAAAAAAAAATCATTAAAAATCACTTTTCTCTCTATTTTTCTTTAAATACACACACAACGAAAATTATTCTGCCAGCAGAGAACAACTTTTTAGCAATTTACTGACAAGCAAATAGTTTTGCCAGACACTTCAGCAAAATGAAAACGCAGTTAAAAATAATTCCTATGTAAAAGCAGCAGTTTGTTTTTTTGGAGGGCTGGGTTGGCTCAGCTCATGTTTGAGTTGTATTTTGTTTGGGTTTTTTTCTTTGTTTGTTGTTGGGGTTTTTTTTATTCTGTTGGACTCATTTTAATTACAAAGCTAACTGTGAGAGTAAAGATTGCAAAGTTAAGGCCCTTGAGTTATTTGGTTGCTTTCAGCAAAACACACAACAATCAAGGAGACTGTTCATCCCCATGAGGAAAATGCTGTGCAAAGGCCACCACGAGCCCTGGTGCACCCAGCTGACATGCAGAAAAGCATTCACTAGGAAATCTGCTAGGTCATAAGGTTATTCATCCTCCAATTTATATATGCTGTAAATTAGGAAAAGAAAAGAGTTGCTGCTGTGGCAAAAGTGCTGGTTAGATGGAGACAGGGCTAAAAAAACAGGCAGAAGCATCAGTTTTCTCTCACAAACACACAGGGAGCGAGGAAGAGGAAGGCAACTTCCCACCCAGTCACTTCTTGCAGGTTTGGTTCTAATTCCATTTACAGGCATGCAGCCCTTTTCCATCAGTGGGGCTGTGTGAGCATGGCAGGAAGGCCCTAAATTCTTGTCTGTTTATTAATATTGATTATCTTGGAGAGTGGAAAATGTCATTCTTCTGCCTGTCAGTGCCAGAAGACGATGAGCTTAGCAGGAAAAAGAGCAGCAGCAGGATAACAAACATCTCCATCTCCCAGCACCTGCAGGGAGCTGGGGGAACACCTGGATCAGCCTCGGTGCTGCTGATGCTCTCTGCACAACTGATTCCTCCCCAGCAGCAGCTGGCTGCCTGCAGCACACCTGGGCTTCAGCACCCAGCCAGTCCCCAAAATTAAACACTTCAACACCACGCTGTGGCCTCAGCACGGCTGCAAACATCCCCGAACCTGCAGCACCCCTGAGCTCCTGCAGCCCCAGGAGGGCTGGGGCAGACAGGGCGTTGCCACACGTCTTCAAGCAGACAGCACTTGGGAGAGAATAAAAGGCAGCACTTTCTCCTTGGGTAATACTGACACTTTCACTTAATTAAAAGCGTTTAATAGGCAGCTCCCTCTCTCACACCTCCCTGCTAGCAGACACTTATTCAGAGCAGGAAGATTAACAACACTTTTGCTACTTTGATGGTACCCAGCACAAATTAAAAGTTAAATGAATCTAGTTAGTCACTTCAAGTACAATGCCTTTTGTGTTACATTACTAGTCGGTGGGGTTTTTTTTGTTGCCTGACACCCAAACTAGAGAGCAATTGGATACTTGTGTGTCCACAGCATTCAGATTTTCTGTGTTAGTGTAAACTCATCTTAAAGCTTTGACTCAAAGTCATGAAGCCACAGGTATATGAGGAGGGGGAATAATGTAATTGTTATGCAAATTATCGACATCACTGGTTTATAGCTCTGTTTACCTCAGGGGCTCCTTTCAATGCCATGTCCTGTTGGGAAACTCGACTTTGAACCAGAACTGATACACCACCACAGCAACCACAAAGTCAGCCTGAGTATCCCTGAGGATGGGGATCCTCCATGCCCTCTGGGCCCCAGCCCCAGACCACCCTCATAAGGAAAAATAATTAACAAAACAACAGCAGTTCTCATGCTATAAGGTCGGTGAGGGGATTTGACTGTTAATCTTTTATCAAATGTGCAGTCTGAAGCAGCAGTGGTGTGATTGCATTTCTGCCTGAACCCCTGACCTCTGCTGTGCAGGGCTGCCAAGAACACATGCACGAGAGGGGAAGAGAAGCCCTTTCAAGAGCATCTTTGCTTGCTGCCCATTTGATTGCTGAGGGGTAGGTTGTTCCTCTCCCTTCCCATGGAAGCAAGCTGTTGTTTCACTCCTCCGATAAAGCTGTTGGTGTGGTAAACTCAGCACTGAGATGCAGAGTTCAGCAGTTCAGGGGGGGAGCTGTGAAGCAGCCCTGGCAGCATAGACTGCTCAACCCATGTCTATTAAAAACCTTGCCCAGAGCTGCTCCCTCTCCACATGGGTTTTTAGGTGCTGCTTTCCTCCCTTGACAGAAGTGCAGCTTGTAAACTGGGAACTGCAGCTACTCCTGTTAACAGACTTCTCACTGCAAGCTGAGCCACACTGCTCCTCTCTGAATATTTTATCTGTTCCTACCATCGAGGAAAATTGCCTCCTTCCCTTTGCCCTCCTGTGTTGAACAGAAAAATGAAGTTACAGGATGAAGTATCTTCCCAGCAGCAGCATAGCCACATCACCTTGAAGCAAATTCCCAGTTTAAGGTAAGATTTTTAAAGAGCCCAGATTAATGAGCTCAGTAAGCACTCGTGTACCCATGTCTGCTTCTCTCTGCCCATCTCCAAGCTCTCAGACAGGATGCCCAAACATATCAGACATCAAACCCAGATCCAACAACCCTTTCAGCTCTCCAAGCCATCACTCCCCACCTCCCATGGTTTTCCTCATCTCTCTGCAGGGCAGATGCCACTCTCCAGAGCCATGAAACTGTACCTCTATCACATTTTCTCATCTCTATATAAAATCACAATCCCTTTCTCCCAAAGGCAACCATGAGACTACAGTAATGCTGGAAAATGAAAAAGCCTATAAAAGGTACAATAATTAAAATGCCATTTTAATTCCTCTGCACAGGGGAAGGAGACAAGGTCTCCAGCACACATTCTCCCACTACCACAACAGTTCGTGCATTGTGTTATAAAATTTTTTCAGTGCCATTTATTTTTATTTGGCCTGTGAAATACTTCGGGGAAGGCCTCCTTGTAAATGGCCCATAAAATTTGACAGGAACTAAACCTCCTACTGTTTTTGTGACTGATATAAAAGAGAACCAACTTAGTTGGCACCCTTAATGCATGTTTTATGGGAAAAGGAAGACTGTCCCCTGTACAAGCAGTCAGCTCCCGAGCAGGCCGAGCTCAGGCCTGTAAGGATCTTTTGTGGCCTTTTACGAGGTAAGGCTTTCCCTATAAACTTCGGGCCTCACCACAAACCCACTTCCCTCTGGGCTCATCCATTAATAAGCACTTTCATTAAAATTCCACCTTTCTTGGAGAAACAGACGAGCTAATTTAACAGGAAATTGACTTTCTCCCTCACCCGCGCGCTCTGGCTGCGGTGACAGGGCCGGCCCAGAGCCATCCTGCCACGAGCGTTTCCCCTGCCACGCGCGTTTCCCCTTCGTGCATCCATTTGCAAAAGCCACAGAGCTCCCAACACGGTCTAGGGGAAGAGGAAATGGGGCAGTCACTTGCAAGATGCAGCTGGTTTCAGATAAACACTGAGAAGAGATGGATGCCTTGCATCCTTGGCAAGCCTCAGGAAAGCACAGGAGCAGCGATGAAACTTAAAAATAGCAGTGGGTTGTGTGTCCAGTCAAACCCAGAGATGTAGAGCAGGAGGAGAGCTGCTTAAGGGGGATTAAGCGCAGGACAGGGTCACACAGGCCTGGGCAGGGATCTGCCTGTCAGTCCATGGCACACAGACATCATTCTCCTCCTGAGGTGTTACTACACCACCAAAAGATCAGTCTTACAAGGAAAAACCCCAGGCTCCTGAGAGACTACATTCCAGAAAATAAATTTCGTCATCATGCCAATGCTTTCAGAGCAGAGTTCATTAAATATATTATATGTATCCTCTATATTGGCAAACTTCAAAGAATTAAGGGCTTTTTTGGCTTTATTGTAAAAATCTATTTCATTCTCTTTTGGCTTCCAAGACAAGCTTTCAGGTGGAAGGCTGTACATAACATCACTGTATCTAGAAATGAGAAACTACACTGACTCCATCTGTCCATAAAAAAAACACAGCATAAAAAAATCTATATGAATTTATTCTGCATTCTAGTGAGGTATCTCTCTGCATTTCACAAGAAAGTGTCCAGGGAAAGTGACAGGTTTATTTTTAGCCTTTCTTTAATCTTTGCAGAGTATGGCAGCAGATTGCAACCCATCATGAGTATCCCAAACTAGGCTGAGATATGCTGCTGAAAAAGAATGGGTTTAGATTGACTGTCATACTGCAAAGATATGGAGATGTTCTTAACAACCAGCCCCACTCCAGCTATAAGAAATTTGATCATATGCATTTCATTCTCAGTGTCACATATAAGTGGGAGATACATTTGTCACTGGATAATACATTCAGAATTAACAAGAAGAACTTGTCAGGTTTTGGCTGCAACCACTGAAGCTAAAGCCTAGAGCGAAATAAACTGTCAGATCAGAGCTTTGTTAAAAGGATTAAACCCATTCTTAAGGGTGGAGCTGTGGAAAAGCTTTTAAGCTTTATACTTACACCTGAAAGGTTTTAAACCAGGTTTCTAAAAAAGACTGACAGAAACCAAACATTTTAAAAAACAACAGCTAACCTGACCTCAGGAGCAGGACCATCTCCAGGATCTGCTGTGATGTGAGCCCTGCACTGAGCAAATGCTGCTGAAAATCCTGGATCCCTCAGGCCGTCGCTAATTATTGGCCACATTTTTTGGCATCTGCTCAAGTTGCTGTAGAATCAGTAACTGTTTTGTGGGTTAGTCTCATTACAGACCTACTACAGTAATTGATTTGCACAGTGGCCATGTGGTAACTCATAAAACTTTTCACAGGAGTCCCAATTCTGCAAATATTTCCTCCTGCACTTACATGGAACAAAGCACCCTCTGGAAGCCAATGAGTTCAGCCACACACTCAGCCTGCACGGAAGGATTGGGAGGGTAGATCATTGCAGTGCAGCCTTTATGTGAGGGAAAAAAAACTCTTTTCCTACATTCAATTAGTTGCAAAATTGCACCACATGATACCCTTGCAAATGAAGTTGGTGTTACCATCCTACTCCCCCGGCAGCTGGGGAGGCAGGGCTGGACTCAGAGGTGCAGGGAGCTGCTCAAGGTCACTCAGTAGCTCAGGAATAAATAGCACCCAGGTGCCCAGCTCTGAGCTTCCTCGCACTGCTTCTGCAGCATTTTGGGAGCACAGCTTCAGCTGCAAACAGGTTTTGAACACACTCAGTGTTTGGCCTGTCCTTCAGGACAGCAAAGAGCACAATCTCTGCAGCAGGGAGGCTGATGGACAGCAAAGCAGCTCAGGGGGGCTGCTGCTGCACTGCCAGGGTCCTCCTTGGGACCCAAAAAAAGTGCATCAAGGGAGTCATCTGGAAGCAAGTGAAAGGTGGAATCTGCAAGGAAAAACATCCTCCTGCAGCCCTAACAAATATCTCCCACCAGGGGGGCCACAACTGCAGCAGTCAGATTGTCAGATGAAAGGCTCCACTATTACACATAACCTGTGGGCAAAATCTTCCCAGCACCTGAATAACATCTGAAAATTCTGCACCCAAAATCAGCCAAGGACAGCCTGAGTTGGACCAGCTTCCAACACCTGGTCTAGTGGAAGCTGCTCCTGCCCATGGCAGGGGATTGGAATTCTGTGATCTTTCAGGTCCTTTCCAACCCAAACCATCTTATGATCAATGAAATACAAAATTGGGCCCTTCAAATGCCTTGCAAAGCCCAGACACCCGGATAGCTGAGGGTGACCTTTACCTCGTCTGTTTGGTCTCAAGGCAAGGTTATTGGGCTGTGCAGGCTGTGGGAGCTTGTGGGAGTTGAATTTCACAGGACTGGACCCAAGAAAGGAGAACCAGCTGCAGACCTCCTGGCTTTGCAGCCTCTACAGTCCAAGGACACAGAGCTGAATGAGGGTGCATCACACAAACCAGATGTTTTTCCAAAAGTGCTATAAAATGAATACTGATAAAATTAAAGTATAGTGATTCTGAGAGACATCAGGTAGGCCTTTGACACTGTAATGGGATCACGAGAGCTGAAATCTAATTTCACTAGGAAATTGGTACAGCCATCCAGGAATGTGAGCAAGTCTCTTCAATTCTCTGTGTCTCTCTGGCACATGAGAGGATACATCTCTATTGACTTCATCTGAGCAGGTTATCAAGCCATCAGAGCACAGCCTGTTGCTCAGCAGTGCAGCCCCCATCACAGCTGCCCTCAGCCTTCCACAGCAAGCTCATATTTAATGCTGGCCTCTGTGTGGTGTGGACATTACTAAATCATTTTAAGGAATATGTTCAGGCTTCTTAAAGCAAGGAATTCTTGTTTCACATTTGAAGTCAGCTTTGGTTCAAAAAGGCTCAGTTGCCCCACCTGGGAGGAAAAGCATCACAGCTTTTTTAGTGATCAAACCAAGCTCTGCAACCTCCCAACACCTTTAATCACTGTGTACCATAACTGTGCAGCACCACTCCCTGTGTGAAACTCTGCTCTCACCCCTCCTGCTTTTTACACCAGCCTTCTTTAGGGCTGGGTTGCTTCACTGTTTTTTTTTGTTTTTTTTTTTTTTTAATATTTGAACTCAATTGTGGTAAGCATTTGTACACTCACTGAAATATCAATATACCCTTGGCCACCATTCCTGCCAGGTAATTAGGTTTGTTGCTTTCAAAAAAAAAAAAAAGAAAGCAAATAAAATAAAAAAGTGTAATTATGGCTTAGAAAGCACTGGTCTAAATTTTTCTGTTCTCAAAAGTCCTCCAGGGAGACAAAGAATGAGCGCTCCTTATTGATTTCATCCTCCTAACACACACACAAGACTTGCTGGAAAACAGGACCCCTTGCTAGAAATCACTGCTGTCCTCAGCTCCCCCAGGGAAACAGGGAGGGGGAAACACAACTGAAGGCACTTGAGTTGAAAAGGAAAAAAAAAATAGAGAAGGAAAAAAAAAAAGAAAAAGAGGGCAACAGTTTCAGCTTTCATTATAAGCACTGTTATATCAACAATGGCTGGGGAACAAAGGAAGCCATTTCCACTAGTTCCTGCTTCAATTAGTTATTTGAACTAGTGAAGATTGTGCCACTTTATCTCCCCCTTGTAACATAATCATTGTATTTTACATCTCATGAGAAAAAAGGCCTGCCAGAGGACGTTATCTGGCTCTGGGTCATACATCACAGGAGATAACATCGTTATTCATGTCAAAAGGGATGATCAAGGTCTTCCTGTTTTATCAGCGATTAGCCAGGAAAGAAAAGCTGCTGCTGCTGCTGGCCGGGAGCCAGGCGCTGTGCAAATCACAGGAGCGGTCCTTGTGAGCCATTGCAGCCCCGGTGCTGTGCACATCACAGGAGCGGTCCTTGTGAGCCATTGCAGCCCCGGTGCTGTGCACATCACAGGAACAATCCAGTCCTTGTGAGCCATTGCAGCCCCGGTGCTGTGCACATCACAGGAGCGGTCCTTGTGAGCCATTGCAGCCCCGGTGCTGTGCACATCACAGGAGCGGTCCTTGTGAGCCATTGCAGCCCCGGTGCTGTGCACATCACAGGAACAATCCAGTCCTTGTGAGCCATTCCAGCCCCGATGCTGTGCAAAGCACAGGAACGATCCGGTCATTCCGAGCCATTCCAGCCCCGGTGCTCTGCACATCACAGGAACGGTCCTTCTGAACCTTCAGCAGGTTCTAGCCCCGCTGCTGTGTCCCCATCACTGTTCCCAGCCGTTCCAGCCCCGCTGCTGTGTCCCCATCACTGTTCTCAGCCGTTCCAGCCCCGCTGCTGTGTCCCCATCACTGTTCCCAGCCGTTCCAGCCCCGCTGCTGTGTCCCCATCACTGTTCCCAGCCGTTCCAGCCCCGCTGCTGTGTCCCCATCACTGTTCCCAGCCGTTCCAGCCCCGCTGCTGGGAAGGCGCTGAGCCCGGCCGGGATCTCCGCAGAGAGGGTCTGATCCTGCTCCCACCTCCAGCACCCGCTCTCTGGAGCAAGGCTGGCAGCCAATTCAGGCTTTTAACAACTTCGGGTAGTCTGGGAGGCACCCAAGTCCCTTGGGAAGGAGCCAGCCTGTCCTCTCACCCCCACATGGCCTCACCTTGGCTGCTGCCATCTGCGCTCCCCTCCATCTGCTGTTTGCACCGCTCTGCTCATCCTGCCCACAGATGGCTCTGCCGTAAAGCTGGGGCACAGCTCAGCCTCTGGCTCTGCCACTCGCTGAATTATTCCACTTCCCAAGCACTTTCCCTGGAGCTCAGGGCTCTTCACTCCTGAATACTTAGCATATTCCCATTTTAAGCATCTCGAGCAGTTTACCTACTATCTGAGAGCAACAGTAAAACCTACACACCTTATCTCAGCTACAAGCCCAAAGGGAGTGAGAATTCAGTGCCTCGTGCCTCCAACACTAACAAAAAGAAGAAAACGGCTGCCATTTGAAAAATACACCGTGTTGAACTACAGAGGTAAATTCCATGGTGGCTTCCTGGAGCTACTGAGCTTTATGTGCCTGATGCAGGGTTCATTGAACCAAGAAAGTGTTTCCACTCACTTGCAGAGCTCCAGCACTGTATCCTCTGGCAGTAACACAGCATCATGGAAATACAATGCCCCAAATCACCAGGCAAGGCTCATCTGAGCAGGGCTTTACTGCTTCCTCCCACCCACCTGGCCATAGAGAGGTCCATTCACCATCAGTACTGTCATAAATCAAGGCATGCAGAAGATCACGTGCATGAGCTGGGTAATTCTTTTAAGAGGAAATATGTACAAGGTGTCAGCGTTGCTGAAATGCAAAAAAAAACCACCCAAAACATTGGTGTGATTAACAAGCACAGAACCCCATAAGCGAGACATAAGCTCCTGCTGTGGGGAAAGTAAAAAGTCCTTTGTATGCACGCTTGGGATGGAGGCATTTTGTAGGTTTTAAAAATCTTCCCAGATTATCTATCATAGGCCAGAGATGAGGAAAGACACTCAGGAACTGCTATAAACACTCCAAAGTTATTCCAACAAGTTACCCCAGCTCAGAGCCCAACATGCAACTGTGCTGTTGCAGCAGCCAGCCTGAAACTGGAAGAGTGTTAATAGCAAAAATAAAGTGTGAACCAAAAGCTATTAAACCTTGCCATACGTTAAAAATAATAACATAAGAAACCTGAGACCAAGTGCCATTTCCCTTCAAAAGGAGATAAAATTAAAAAATGACTCAGCAGCTATGAGTCAGGACAGGGAACTTGTCCCAGAGCCAGTGATTGTAGCTGCAGTGGAAATGGGCACAGGGCTCTGAATTGCTGCTGCTGGCATGTTCACCACTGCCAGCCCTGCCAAACACAACGTGTGACCTGTCTGCAGAGCTGCCCAGGACCAGCTCACCACAGAGAGCCTCACAAAGTCAGATGTTCCTCCAGATGAGTTATGAAAAGGAAACATAACTGCTCAAACAGACCACAAAAATAAGCCCGGTTAAGCCAGCACAGCTGGGGCGCTCTCAGGTCACACAGTTAAACAGAAAAACAGCAAGTTTGGGGCACAGGGTTTTTTTTTTTTAGAAGGGGCTGTGATGGAAGGCTGGGAGCAGAACTTTTCTGAGGGCAGAACTTTCCTCCTGCCCACCCACAATGCTGAGGTGATGATGTACAGCAACTGTACCCCAAAAGGGAACGTAAACCTCGTCATCCTTTTGAGTCTGGGCACAAAAGGACTTGGACTGTGGGGCATCTTGTCTGACCAGCTGAGACAGCGGGGTCATCCCAGCTCTTACAGCAGAACCATGGCTTGGGTTTGCCACAGAAATCATGAAAGCAGAGCTGGAAGCAGCCCCCTGGCACCCACAGGAGCTTAAGGTCCTGCAGTGCCCCTCCTGCTCCTCACAGCACCCCAAGCAGCAAGTCCTTGCTTCTTTTTCATCTTGGGGATGCATTTTGCTGCCTTGCCATGCCCAGGACAAGAGGAATCTCCAGTGCAGTTTGGCTCAAACTCAGCTGATGTCCCAGCTGCTCATGAGGAAAATCATGGGAAGCTGAGCTGTACAGAGGGAAGTCACCTCCACTGTCACCATCAAGGCTAAGTCAAGCTGATAATTGGGCTTCCACCCACGGACATCCTGGGCAAAAATATTCAGCCCTCATGAGCTGCCGTTACTAGAAATCATGGGATCCAAACTGGGAAAGGCTGGCAAATAAATCCATGAGTGGTTAGCAAACCCTGCACTGCTCTTTTGGAACAAGAGCCAGGAGATCACTATCTAGATAGAAGAATTCATAAAGTTTTACTACAGAGATCATATAAGCCCTGCAACCTTTAATAAAGCTATTGTAATTACAGAGGATTCTTATTTTTTAAATCAAAACTTTCAAGTAGCAGGTATATAAAAACACAGTTGCACAAGCTGCCAAAAAGGAATCAAGCAAAATATGTTCTCTCCCAGTAATTAGTATTTATTAGTGGTAATTTGCATGCAATCCCTCATCAGATCTAGAAATGCCAACCCTGAACAACTGCCCAGTTTGTCCTTTGGGCATGCTAGCCTTGCTCAGATCCTGTCAAACATCATAAACCTCAAAAGACCAGCAGCAAGAGCTGGCCCTTGCTGCCACAGGAGGATCCTTATCCAGCATGTAGCAAACTCCTCAGGGGGCACAGCAGCAGAAGATAGAAAGCAAACCCCATATCTGAGTTCCATCCATTAGCTGATACATCTTGAGTTTATTCTAATCTTTTCCTCCTCAAAGGTGGTCCAGGCCATCCCTCTGGTGGAATCCTCCCAGGAAGCAAAGCCTCTCTTGCAGGATTTTCCCACCCTGCCTGGAACAGATTTCCCACAGTCCTGCACATCCCACCAGGAGCCCCCTGCCCCCAGAGCTGCAGCCCTGCAGAGGGGCCCCAGAGCCCCCAGTTAATGGGATCAGCCTGGCTGCTGGGGGATCTGCAGGAGCAGGGCCAGGAGCACAGAGCTGGGTGCAGCCTGGCAGGGCCAGCCCGAGTGCAAACCAGCCCTGACCCGAGCTGGAAGGGTCTGTCACAGGCAACCGCTCCTACACCCACCCCAGGAAAGCTTTCTGGGGTTGAGTAATGGATATTAAAATACCAGGCAGATGAAATCCATCTGCAAGTGTTTCTCGTGGAAGCATTGTGCACTACAGAAACTGCATACACTGCTCCAAGCCAAAAGCGTTATTTTGCATGGGCTGTACCACATGGTTATTTTTATTACTACACTTCATAAAATATTTCTGAAGTTTCCTGGAAGATAGTGTTTCACATGCCACCAACAAACACAAAGCTTGCTCCAAGCAACTTCTGACACATATGCAGAGGAGGAGAGAAACAAATAATCACCTAGAGCTTTTTCATAAACCATATCTCTTATGCACTGCAGAGATAAGAGCTGTGACTTGTGATGGATAGGGCCATCACTGGAGTCCCATTTGTGCAGAGCTTTCCCTGAAAACCACACAGTCACTCGCTCAGGGTTTCCTTGGGTCTCACCAGCAGTGCAGGACAGTGTCCCACACCAGTTTCCAGATGCCCTCTGCCAGCAGAGTCCCCTCTGCTACCACACACAGTCACTCTGTGACTGCTGCAGCCCAAGGGCAGCCAGAAGGGTTTTTGGGTGGCAGCAGCAAACCCCAAAGTGTGCTGCTCAAAGCCCTCACCAGCAATCCACCCCTGTGATTTTCACTTCTACTCCTGCAACAGCTGGACCTCAACAGCACAGAGAGAGCCCTGAGCACCCACACGTTTATCTCAGCCCAGCTCCTGAGCAGCCACTGCCCACAACACGGTTTTATAGCCTGGATCTGCTCCACAGCATCCCCAGTAACTGGTATTTGTGTCCCACCTCCACACCTGAAGCACCACTGGGATCAGCAGTGACAGGGTTAGCCCACAACTTCAGCTGGGAGAAAAGAAAACCACTTTTTTTTTTTTTAAGCACAATAGTATTTTAAATAAATGTGGAGTGATAGCTCTTCTAAGAAGTGCTGCTATTAGGCAGCAGCTTGGAAAAAAAATGTCTGATAAAAAAAAGCATTTAAAGTGGTGCTTGTTTATTCACTGATTTCTTAGGTGTTTATCAGCTTGGTGCGGGTTAGCAAGGCATAGCAACACACTGAAAAATTACTTTTAAATCTCATACTGGGACAAAATAATAGCTGGATAATAATGCAATGACTTTTAAAGCTCACTTAACAGGGGTTATTAATGAGATATTCCCTAACTTCTAAATTACTGATATTGATTATATCTGTATAATGAGGATGGATAGGATTTCAATTTGAGAGTTAATGCAAGTGCTGAAATAATTGCACATGAAAACACTTCCACAACTCAGTTATTTTTGTTTCTTTAGAAATGTAGACTTGAAACATATTAACAGAGTACTGAGATCTTAAAAGAGAGCCTCCCAAATTCCTCCTTCATGTTTCAGAGACGTGGGTATTTCCTCAATGATTTCTCTGTAAGTTTATTACAAGTGTGACATATAGAAGAATGTGGGTTAACTACCTCAGTGTGAGAAATTGTTAATTTTGAACTTAATTGAAATTTTTATCCCTGAAAAACTGAGGGGCTTCAGGCAGGACCTAGCTATAAAGAAAAATAAAATCTATGATTCCTCTATTTCCTTAGGAAGACTAGAAGCAAGCAGTGCTAAAAGAAATAATAATCACAAGCATAGACATCCAAAGAACCTTTAGTCTATTATTAAATGATTAAATAATTTGAATCCTTATAGTATCACACAACAAATTACTGGGAATACAGGGTCATTGTCCCATTGCTACTGCATAGTGGTGCCAGAGTAATTAATAACTCTCTCATGGATCCAAATGCAGACACTGGAAAGGGCTTGTCTTTGCAAGTGTACAAATGGGGAAAACCAAACAAAAAAGTGTTGATCCACACCTCTGAAATAGAAGCACAGATTTATTTATTTATTTAAGCCCTTGTTTAGGCCCATTTGCCAGAGAACCATAAAGCCCAGAGAGCATTTATAATAATTATCCATAACAGTTAAGGAGAATGACACTGAGCACTGAGTCCTAGACTTGCTCATTGCTCCTGCCTTGAATCCCTTTGCTTTTTCCTTGGCTCTTCTTTTACTTTCCTTGGGTTCATGCAAAACATAAAGAAATCTTAAAGTACTTAGTTTCAAACTTCTTATTTATCCAAGGTTCCATAATTAAGAACCTGCAAACAGCAAGCTATATGCCTTTCCATTCAGCACTAACCACTTTGGGATTTACAGATTTTAAACTTTTTTTTTAATTAACCCCCAAATCTCTGCCAATATTTAGGGGAAGGGCAGGTGTATCCTGGAAGGGAGGTGCTTAAGATAAGAGTGAAGATTCTTGCAAGTTTTTTTGCTCACAACTTTGCATATACAATCAGTAGTCAGGGTTTAGTTTATTGACAAAGTTTGTGGCAGATCAGACAAGGTGAGATATGGGACTCTGAAAAATGAGGTGCAATTCAGCCTTTGAAATATTCCTCTAACAATTTATCCTGCAGCCATATCTCAAAACCTACTTGACCTAGAAACTTCAGGTTTGTTTTATTCAAGAGTCCTTGGCTAGATTCAGTGCACAGAAATACTTGAGATAAGGTCAAAGTCTTATTTACTATATGCTAGCCCCCAGTTGGGTTTTTTTGTTTGTTTATTTTTTCCCCCCTTCCTTAATCCATCAAACATTCCTTCAGCCTGTACAAACACTGTAAGACAGGCTCTGCCAGGGTTTTGGCAGGGATTAGTGGCTGTGTGGGGATGTGGAGACAGAAACACCATCACTGCTCAATTAGCTTGACTTCCAGAAGATTAATTCTTGCTCCCCAGCTATTCCCTGGGATCCTCACACACACTGAGACTTGATTCACCCTGCTGGAGCCACACAGACACCAACACAGAGCCACTCTGTAAAGTGCATAAGGAAAACCACTGCTGGCCAGAGCCAGCAGGCATCAGCACAAGCAGCACAGGGGCTCCCCAGGACCAGGGCAGGAGAGCTCCAGACAAAGCTCACACCCCTCTAAGGGAGAGAAAGGGAAAAGCCTTGGATGCAACATTTGTTACCCAGGTTTTCTGCATCACTCAACTGCTCAACTCCAGCTCCACCTGCAGCATCCCAGATCCAGCCAGCACAAAACCTGCTGGGGTGTTTAGAGAGCCTCACTAACTCATACCAGCTGGCACCTTCAGGCTGAAGGTAGGAAAGCTTAACAGGACAAACAAAGAACACAAATTCAGATTTGTGATCATACAGTGGCGTGGGTTTTACCCAGAGCAGGAGGGGAACCTGAGAGTAGAGTTTACAGAGAGTTTCATTTTATTCCAGCTATCATTTAAAAGAACAAAACCGCAAAGTCTGCAGCTGCTGAAAGAATACCTTCATCCTAGGTTTATGGATGTTAACTTAGCTTGTTGAAGTCTTCTGTAACAAGAGAGAACTCAGATGTCCTAGAAGTGTTCCTCATGGTATAATATCCCCACTTAGAATCTAACATTTAGACAGACACATTAGCTCACCTTTCCTCTCTAATGTTGGTGCTGGTTTCTGGCAGATAAAAGGCATTCAAGCTTCTGGAGTCAGAAGAAAAAATGAAAGGGAAACAGCAGCTCCTTGATGCCATAGTGGACACCACCCAGCTTCTCCAGCCAAAGCTTTAACTGCAAACCCAGGGATGAGGCCCCTCCCTGCCCCTCTTTATCAGCCCCTGCTTTATGACTCCCCTGCCTGCCTCACCTGCCCCTCATCTGTGTTCTGGGCCAGCATTGGCTGTAAATTGCCATCCATGGCACATGGATCCCATTGCTTTTGACCTTACAATTTCAATAATCAGGTAGGCTTTTCACCTGTCACCTACCTTGACAAGCAAATTGATGTTGCAGATGGGGAGAAAAAAACCCAAAAAACAGCAAGGAGGAGGGGAAGAGAGGGGAAGGGGTGAGAAATGACAATCTTTTCCTGTCTTGCCCCAGGTGAGGGTTGCAAATTGGCAGCAGTGGTGAGGGAGTCACCCAGGGTTGCCATGCAGTGATTTGAGTATTAACAAGCATCCTTCATTGTTTTAATCCATAATGTATAATTAACCCCTTGGAGCCAACAAGTCTGGGAGTGCTCTTGTAAGGGCTGATGTGAAAGGCAGCATGACATGCTGCACTGGGATTTCCTAACAGCCCACCATCAAAGGTTTAATCATATGCAATTTATGCCTTTGCAGTTTATTATATATTGGGGCTTGCTGGAACCTCTCCTGTTATCATGCACCAACATGCAACAGCTCTGTGTAATCTCCAGTTGAGAGCATTGTCTCACAAGTGCCCTTTCCCCACAGGAAAAAAAAAAAAAAAAGCAGAGCAATAACAAGGCATTTTTAAAGAGTCTAGACTGTAAATTGAATAGGAGGAGATGGAGGCTGAGAATGGAAGATATGAATGTAGCTCCTTTAATACAGGAGATCACGCCTACATAACTTGCTTTAACTCTTGTGACAGTTCTGGAGCACACAGAGGGATGCCTGAACAGAAAGGTTTGATTTTTATGGGCTCTAAAATACTTCCATTAAATATGTATATATCACTTTTCCCAGATGGAATTCCTTAATACACAATATATGTATTGTAGCAGCAGGTAACAACAGAGAAATATTTATTAAGATACAAACTCTACAGCAGCAGGCTGTCCAAAGGAAACTGCTGAGACTCAGTTTTTGTTGACAGTGTCAGCTCCAAGGGACTCTCTGCTCCAAGCTAGAGCAGAAAAAGCAGCTTCTCTCCTGGCTCCAATGCTGGTTCTACACAGCAGAACATCCCCATGCACAAGGCTGATGAGTTGAGCCTGGGGAAAGTCACAATATCAGCCCAAATTTCTTTGTATTTGAAGACATAGCAGATTCCAGCCATCTGGGGACATCTCTCTCAGGATCTTTTTTTTTTGCATTGGTGCTAGTGATGTTCTTTTAAAAGACAAGGAAAAAAAATCCAGAGAACCCAGGAGCCAAGATTCTCAAAAAATCAGTGAAGTCATGAAGTTGGGATTTAAATATTGCAGCAAATCTCATGAAGATCTCAGTCTGGTTAGCAGTGAACTGGGGGAAACTGAAGTTTATTCCAAATCCAGAAGTTAGTCATCTAAAATACTTTATTGGTTCCAGAGAGTCTGCTGAGACTCCTGCACCCAAGAGAGCCCTGCCTGGACCACAATGTGATCCACAGAGAGCAGGCAGATGACAGGGAGGAAAAATGCAGTATTATGTTACAGATGAGGAACAAGACAATTAAGTGACTTTATATCACAGGCAATATATATTTAAGTGGCTTTAAATCACAGGCAGTATATAACAGAAATGAGGGGTGAATTTAGACCTCCATAACTGTCATCCAAGATTATTGGCACAAAGCTGGCACACAGTGCCAGAGAGAAGCACAGAAGAGTCACCCAGAAGTCACAGTGTTAGAAATGATGGACAGCTCCCAGATAACAAATGCAAATAGATCTTCATTGCAAAACGTGGCAGGATGTTTTTCACATTATCACCTCTCAAAGACAAGGTCTCAGTGAACACAGGGATGCTTCCAAACAGAGAGGATTTACTTGTTCTGCAGCAAACACTGAACAGGGGGTTTGCCTTCGCTGGAGGAATGTCATCCTCACCCAGGCCTGGGAGTGACACTGGAGCTCCTCCAGCAATGAGAGATACAGGATCACATAGCAGAGCACCTGTGATGGGAAATGTCTTCTCAGGGCGTAGCTCAGCTCTTCTGTCTTCTGGTCTGCAGAGGAAAAAAAGAAGTAAAGGTGATTTGGAATGATGGAAAATCATCAGTAGTGCTGAAAATCATCAGTAGTGCTGAATGCTTGCATTAAAAAAAAATAATTTGAAAATAATCCAGCCAAACAGGCATATTGCTCCATCCCCACTCAGAATCCATCTCCCACATCCCTCCTGCAGGGCTGTGCCTTTAAATCTCCTACCAGCAGCTCCTCTCTCCCTGCAGCTCGGTGCTGAGGATGTGTGTGCCTGTGTGCCTGCTAGCAGGGCATTTCCCGGTGGGTGGCCATGGATTATGCATTCATGGCTGCACAATGCAAACTCTGCTGGCACAGGAAGCAGAGGTCACGGGATCGTTTGCTGCTGCTCACCCTGTGCTGGGCTCTCACACTGTAGGTGGGGTGAGCTCACATCCTCACTCCCCAGCCCAGCACGCCCTCCCGGCTGGATTTACATCAGAAGCAAACCCCAGGGGCTGAAGTGCTCCGTGTAATCAGGGAACAGCTGTAAAAGGAGAAGCAGCCCTGGGCTGCTGGAGAGCTGGGGTGTGACAGCTCAGCTGGGGCTGGAAGCAAAGCCAGGTACTTCTTAGAGCTGGTCTGGAGGGGTTTGTGGGGACCAGCTCCCCTCTCCAGTGTTTCATCCACTGCAAGCTGGACTCCAGCTCATCCCTGTCCTAGATGTAATTACCTCTGAGTAGAAACAACTCCACCAAGAGAGAAAAAAACAACATCTATAAGCTAAAAGCCCTTATTCTGATTTTTGCAGACTACTCACACATCCTTTCCCCCCATTTTGAACAGCTACTGTCCCATCAAAGTTCAAAACATCAAAGTTCCTAACAGAGCTATCTACCCAGGAGCTAATCAGGTTTCTCACAATCAGGAAGCAATTTGGGCTCTAACTTCTCCATTCTGGGATCCATGTCAGAAAACCACTCTTCCCAGGTCGTTCCTGGTGTATCCAAGCCATCTCCCTGGATGCTAAGAGGAAATCAGCCATTAAACTTGGAATATCCAAAAAACCCCAGATCCAGTTTAGGGTAAACAGAACTGCTGTAATCTCAGCTGCTTGGGTTTCCATTGCCAGACACACACACCCAGAAATCAAACATTCCTCTGCACTCCAGAGGAGGGATTGTGACAGAGCACAAGCAGGTCTGTGGGTGTGTTTCCCTATCTCCCCTTAAGCCTATTCTCTTGGCATCCATTAAGAAATCACTGTGCATTATTAAGATATCTCTTAATTAGCATTAACTACATTACACTCCAATTTTTTCATAGGCAAACCAGATCTCTTTACAGCTGCATAATGTCAATAAATATCAGATGAACATCAACCTCACATATGTTCAGCTTAGAAAGAAGTGTAGCTTCAATTTGAAGTATCCATCATGCAGAAGGAGATCTGATACAGAAACTCTACTTTGCCATCATCCTCTGGCTGCTCCCTGAATGTGAGTGCAATGTACAGAGCTTCAGCTGAGCAGAGCAACTCCTAGAAAAGGTATTTAAGCTATTAAAGTTTAAAAGGCAATCATGTGCATGGAGGAGAGGTCATTGCTTCATACTGCTTTGAGTTCAAGGGAAAAAGAAAACAGTAAAGCATCTCAGCTGATTAGAAGAGGTCAGTGGAAAAGGACTAGAAAATGGGAGAGGTGGGGCAGAGATCCCAAAATAACTTGGGCTGCAGTGTCCACATGATGCCCAGAACAAGGAGCAGGGCAGCTTGGTCAGGACACTGCCACCCCTGGCACAGCCCTTACCCTCTCCTGGCCTCAGCTCACCCAGAGGAGCCAGGCCAGGACAGGGGTACACAGGTGAGCACAGGTTTTCTTCAGAACCATCCCAATTTCAAAGTGAAAAATGTCAGGTGAGATGCAGCTCACATGGAAATAAGCAGCCACTGGTCAGGGCTGACCTCTGTCCTTGGCCTGGGCGGAGCTGCCAGCACAGGGCAGGGATGCACAGGGACAGGGGGACAGAGTGGGGACACCTCTCCCAGCTCCCCACAGCCTGTCCCACGCTGGCCTGGTGGGAGCAAAGGTGAAAATACAGAAAAGATCTTACTCCTGGGGGACACCAATGTGTCCCTGCCCAAACCTGAGGACAGGCAGGGGGTGGAAGGGTGAAATTGAACTCCCAGCTGGTCCACGAGGGAGCAGGACAGAAGAGGCAGCTTGCTGTATTAATAAAGCCAGAATAAAGAATGCCAGAGGTGAGGAATACCTCACCCATACCCCATTGCTCCCTTCCTCATCCTCCACCTCCACAAAACTTCACAAATATAGGGGTGTTATTTTTTAACAGCAAAACTCCAGAAAAATAGGGGGAAATGGTGAACTGTGCCTCTCCAGCAGCACAAATATCTACAGCTATTTTTCATAACATAATTCATTCTTAACCCAGGTCTCTGTCAAGCTCCAGTATTGGTTAAGACCTGTGGAAGCAATAATTTATAAATTACTAACAGTAGCAAACAAACAGCTTTTTCAGCATCTGCCATTGCTTGTGACAAAAAACATATGCAAAGCTCTGGAAATCACAAAGTGTCACCTGAAGAAACATGCCAGGATGAGTTTCCCCATCCATCAGAGTGACCAGCACATCTAAGCACAGCTCAGAGCAGCAGAAAACAAATGCTTCCAGCAAGCTGCTCTGTATTTGCTCTGGTGACTAACAGCTCGGGGGGGAGGAAATTTTGCAAGCAATTTATGAGTGGAAAAAAAAGGTAACACCTGAATATTATTCATTACAAATTATTCATGCTCTTTTTCATGCAACTAGTCTGCCCATTCATCAAAATTTTTGCTCCATCCAGGGCTGGGAAACAAGCTGTTACTCATTTTTATTTTCCTGTATTGCACTCAAGGTATAATATATGAAGAAAGTCATATTCTGCTGGTGCACAGGCAAAGGGCAGAATTCCAGAGTGGAAAACTGCAGGCAGCAGAGCTGTGGGGCTGCAGGCAGCAATCCTGGGGAAGGGACAGCACTGTTGGTGGTAAATCCAACAGGAAGAGGAAGAGGAAGGTCTGCTGCCAGTGGGGAAAAGCCAGGCTTTGGATGGCACCTCTCCTTCAGCACTGCTCTGGAGTGGGGTTAATGGAAAACCTGCAGAACAGAGGGTCCCAGCACACCACGGAGCCTCCTTGTCCCCCTGGAGGCTGAGGGCACAGGGAATGGCCACCAGCACTGCCTGGGGACACAGGGCAGTGACTGATGGGCTGAGCTGCTCCCCTGGCCCTGCTGCACCTGCACCTGCACAGGGATTGAGTCATTGCAAGTGGCAGGTACCAGCCGGGCCTTTGCATGCAGAATGAGCCAATCTGCGTCGGTGATAATTGCCTGGTGTCATCCTGGGCATGTTAGACTGCTGATAGAAAGGGGGGGAAAAAAGGATAAATAAAGAAGTCAGACTTGCTTGTGCATTGCTGTTTTGTTGTTTTTCCATCTCATTGATTAAAATGTGAGAGTGGATTTAGCCTTAATGAATGTCAAGGGCTCTCCTGCTGAAGGAGAACCAGTTCAGGCAGTGCTCTGCAAACTCTGGGCATGGGGCTGTGCCAAGGCAGGGTGCCCCGACCTGCAGAGCTCCGGCCCCACCAGAGCAGGGCACAGGGGTGGGAATGCTGCCTCCCATCCATCCCCTGTGCCTGGGCTGCCCATCGAGGGGGAAACAGCAGGAAAAGCCAAGCCAGGCTGGCGTGGAGGTGCCAGAAATGCCCTGCCTGAGGTTCTGCTCCTGGAACACCCACCCTGCCCAGGCAGAGGGAAGTGTTTACCTCGAGCCCTGCCTTTCTGCAGCAGCTGGAAAGGAGGCTGAAATACAGGAAACATGACATCATTTGCCTTCTCCCAGCACAAGATAGATTAGCTCCTTTGTAAGGGGAAGCAGCGGTGAGAAACACACACCCCCAGCAGTAAATTCCTCTATTACAGAGACACATTTATTGGGAGATAACAAAAGAAAGCTGCTTCTGCAGTGACTTTTTGGACAGAAAAGAGAAGACATCTATTTTATTCTTTGAAGTAGATGCTGTGTAGGAAATGGCCAGCTTTTTACAGCTGGCTGTGTTTTCAGCTATAGCTTTCCCCAAACCTGCTCCTGGAGCTATGTGCTATATGAGTCACTCCATCAAATAAAGAGCAATAATAAGTTATTGTGAGCACCAGGCTTTTAGATTTCTCAGTCTTCTCATCTGAAGAATAAAAATTACCCCCTTCCTGACTTCTTAACTTTGTTGGCCAAACTTTAAAGCTGTGGCTGAAAACCAAGCAAAACTACCAAGCATGCTACTGTAGTGCAACTGGTTTCATGTAGTTCAAAGTCAACATTCCTGGGTTCATTTCCCAGCTCTACCATGGCCTTTTCTTTTCCTTTTTTTTTCTTATTAAACCTTCATCAAGTCATTTGATGAGTTTTTCCTCTGAAAACAAGCCTGTCCTGAAGGACACCAGGAGGTGCAGGAATTCATACAAGCAAATTGCTTTAAATCATTCTTTGCTTATACAGAAAGTCGAATAAATAATGAAATCAGTTGCTTCTTCCTGAAGAAATTAAAATTTAAGCTAAATATAACCCCCCCATCTAGCATTTTTTTAGGATAGAGTGCAAAGCTGGTCAGCCTGGGTTGGATGGGTTAGTTCTGGGAATATTTCACAGATTTTCTGCTGCACTGTTTTTTGCATTTTCCTATTTCTCGTACCAAAATCTCCCTGCCATCAGCCAGCTCCATCCCTGCAGCTCCACTCCCCAGTGCTGGGATGGCTGGGGACAGGATGAGGTGTCCCATCAGGGACTCTGCAGGGAGGACACACCATTTTGGCACTGCTTTGGGTGTGGGGCAGCCTTTTTGTCTGCAGCAGCTGATGTAGCTCCACACCTTGCACTTCACACCCAGACAGAGAAGGGAAAGCACCTCTGTGTGCCTCTGCTCATTCCCACAGAGCTGGGGAACCTGCCAGGAAGGAGGAGTTTTTGGTTTTTTTTGAGAGGGCAGAGCCTGGAGAGGTCTGATTTCTAGCTGGGAAATGCATTATGCATCTGGTACCTTGGGGAATCCATGGAGAAGGCTGAGAGAGGCTGGCAGTGGGTAGCTATTAAATATATTGCAGCTATTATTACTGTGGAGAAGGCAGGCACCAGAATATCATGGGGGGGGGGGCTGAAGAGGAGAAATGCAAGCAAAATGCTCAGGCATCACATAGGAAATGACACCATCTTCAGAAAGTAACTCAGGGAAATGCAAAATGCTGGTAAAACGAGCTGGAGCAGGCAGTTTTTCTGCAAAGGTTCCCACATTGACCCCTCCACCTGCTCCTCAGGCACCATCAGAGCCCCATTTTGCACTACAGTGGAATGGTTAAACCCAGCAGAAGCACAGCAAAAGTAAAGGTTATGTGCTCGGTGTGAGATTCTGCAGCCAAAAGAGCTCATTGACTCCAAGGGTCCCTGGGTCAGGGATTTGCTTGTACAGATTTGGTTGGAGCTATTCTGGGAAGGATCTTGGCTTGATTTCCTGCTCTGCCTGTGCAGCCAGGTGTTTTGGGAATAGCTGGCACCAGCATACCCTGTGAACACTGGCTCTCAAAGGTGAAATGGCCATGAACCCAAGGACTCTGCAGTTTGGAGGAGATGGTCTGGGGGCAGGAGCAGGCAGAGTGCAGGGCTCTCCTTCATTTCCTGGTTTTGGCAGCAGTGCTTCCTTAGAAATAAGAATTAAGGCTATTTTAACAATTTTAAATCAAAGACTCCACCCAAAGCCCAGTGAGGAGGAAGGAGAGATTCCCAGTGAGCCTGAGAGTCAGCCCACAGTGCATGTTGCTCTCCTGATTTATTGGAGACTGGAGCTCACACTCCCATGGGATCCCCAGCAAAGAACAAATGAAATTAAGGCTGCTGCCTTTGGAAATCAGATTTCAAGACAATTAACTGCTGCAAAAAGCTTGCTGTTCACATCACAGCCCCTAAAACTGCACAATTCTGCCTTTTATCCTCAGAGGTCCAGTGGTAGTTCATAGTTAATACAAATAACTGTTTCCACCCATAAATACCCCTCTAGCTTTCACCTCTCAGCTTCTTCTGTTAGTGTCCTAGATCTGCTGCCAGGAAAGCATCCTCATTATTCCTTGTAAATATTGCCATAGGAAAGTAGATACCAATGATCTAAATGCTGCACTGATGGGAAGTAAATCACTGCATTCTCACTTCCAATGTGATGGCATTCAGGGCTCATGTCAAAATCTGGACCTCTCTGTGCATGGGGCAATGCAGGCTTCCAGCAGATAACCCCTGCACAAAAGGCAGAAGGAATTGGAATAAAGGTGTGTTGAAAGCCCCCCTTTTATTCCACTTTGTTGAAAGAAGAAGAACTTTAGATATGTTCCCACTCCTTTCTTCTGAGGAAATCAATGGGGCTATTGTCACCATTTTCAAAAGAAGCAAGATCAGGCTTTCACTGAACACACCAAAACAGAAAGGAATCCACTTTCCCTAGCCTGGAATTCTGCTGCTGCTTGGCCAGCCTGCCTGCCCTGCACAGACAGGTGATGCTGTGCCAGCTGCAGCACGCTGGGACATCACAAAAGCCAATTACACTGAGAAAATTCAGTGTCTGGGATTTTCCAGCAGCCAGACCCAGCTCAGATGGTCAAATCTGCCTGGATGGCAGAGCTGAGGATAAACATTTGCCACCCACCTCCCTCCTGCTAGGGACAAGCAGGTAGATGGAGGCTAAGCTCTTCCCATGGTTTTCTCTCAGAACTCTACTTCCCGGGGAATTCCAAAACAAAGCTGCTTTTATTCCAAGCTAGATGGAAGTTTCCCAGAGGAAATGTCATTTATGCTGAAGCCCATGCCAGGCTGCAGTGTGGCCCAGCCCTGAGCAGTGGAAATCCAGAGTTTGCTTGGCTGGAGCAGAGCACAGGGCAGCTGTTCTGTCACACACTGGCAACCTGCTACCTGCAACCTGCTGTTAATTGCATGGCCTTTTGGTGAATGAAGCACTGACTTTACCAGGTGCTTCCACAGGACAGTTGTGGGTGTTCTGCTGGAGCCCCTCAGGGAGGTTCACACTCCACATCCTGCTGTGGAGCACCCCAAGAGCTCAGACACAGCTCCCAGCAGGCAGGAGATGCAGGAGCTCTCCATCTCTGAGCTGCAAACACTCCTGTCCCGTGGGGTGTGGGGTGAGCAGGGGGCTCAGGTGTCCCCAGGGCTGGGCAGGTATTTACAGCCAGAGGGTTCCACTGGGAGCCCTCAGACAGCTCCCCCCACCCCCCCTTACAATATTTATGTACATTTGGTCACTGAGGTGTTATGAACACTGCTGGTGAAGGGTCTCTCCATGGATCAGCCCCATTCCAAGAAGAGCACAGCTCCAAGCAGCCCTGCACTGATGTCAGCCCTGTCCTGACCACCCTGCAGCCCCCCAGTGCCCTCCCCAGCACACCCCTTCCTCAGCATCCCCATGTGCTCAGCAACACAAAATAAACATTTTTTCATCAGGCTGGGCTGGCCCTGGGCTCCATTTGTGGGCAGGCCAGGGCTTGTGAAGGCAGCAGCTCCCTGCCTGCAGGGTACCTGGTGCTGCCTGTGCCTTGGCAAAGCACTCAGGGATTTCAGCTTCCCTCCAACTTCCTTTGAAAAATGCAGCCTCAAGGTTTCTCTTTCCCCAGCTCACACAGAAGGAGGTTTGTGAGAGGAGCTGAGGCAGTCAGGTTTAGCTCTGCAGGGTTTCAAGGACCTACCTAGTCTGTACAGCATCCTCTCTACAGCCAGGGGAGGAGTGATGCTCCATGTGGTTGAGTCCTATTCCCCCTTTATCTTTTAATTTCCAGCCTGCAAACAAGTACATCTGCCAGGCTGCATGTGAACAGTGCTGGGTTCCCTGGCCAGCAGGAAGGGATGACTCATTAATTGCTTTACCCCACACTACACAAATCCATCAGTGTCTGCTGTGCCCAATCTCCTTGTAGGAAAGGCATATTTGGACTTCATTTCTCAAAAGAAGTTTCTGTGTGCTCTGCCACTGTTTGCTATGCAAATTTTGGTGTTAATTGCACCAAAATGAGAAACATATTACTTAAATCAGTGCACTCCTCAGATGGGCATCAGTGTGTGTGTGTGTGATATTCTGCCAGATGTTATTTTATTACTGCAGTTTAATACCTAACCATCTGCTTCCTTCTTATTTTGTCATGGTTTGTATTCTCCCTGGGACCTCTTTTCTGTTACACTGCCTTTTATCATCTGCATTATGTATTAGTGTGGCCAGGGCTAAGGGCTGGCAGTATCCAGAGCTTGGGATTTGAGCAGAGAAGCAAATGAGCAGCAGATCATTAAAGGAAGAGAACAGAACTGATACTCCAGTTGGATCAAAGAACAAAGTTGATAACAAAAAGATAAAATCAGAGTTGAATGCACAGGGATTAGCCATAGTGATCCCAACTCAGACAGAGCATGCTGTGCTCTGGCAAACACCTTGCAGCTTGCATCACCTTGTAGTTAAAAAATACCCATAATATGTTAAAGCCTAGGAGGGATGGACTGGAAAAAAAAAAAAGTATTTTATGCACTTATTTGAAATTGCCTTTTTTTGCTCCTTTCCCTTTCCTGGCTGCTCAGTGCTGCAAATGCCCAAACACAGACAAAAAGAAGAGACAGCAGCATGGATTTTAGCTCAATTTCCCCCTTGCTTGTGTCATGTCACCAGTTTGAGCCCTGGCACCTTGAGAGCACTGAGGTGCAGCACAGCAGCTGCACAGCTGCTCACACTGTGGTGCATGAGGGCAAGGGAGAACAGAAGGCAGCAGAAAATGCAAGAGAAATTATCAAGGTGAACATTTCCATATTTCAGGAGGACAGTACTGCTAACAAAAACTAGGAGAAGGAAAACCTTGTTGAGCATTGATGTTCTCAGGGGGTTGCCCAAACACAACGAACAGCAATTGGAATTACAGAATGTTTGCCTTGGACTTACACATTCCTGCATGAACTGCTTCATAAACCAAGTTCTTCATTGGTAGAAAAGAATGTAAATACACCATCTCATAGCCACCCTGCAGGGGTTTTTATCAAACCTCATTATTGTCAAACAGGGCCATGTTTCACTGCTCTTGATATTGGCTCTGAATGTTTCCTGATACCCTCTAGGATTGCACCACACATGTCCAGGGAAGGGAAGATGTTGAGCCAAATAGCCACAGGGGCATAAAAGTGAAAGCAGCAGTCAGATAGAAACTTTCATTCATATTTCTCTTCCATTTTTCAAGATGACTAGAGAAGGTTTATCAATTTCTCGTCATTTGCATTTAAGATGTTTTTAAGGGTTTAATGGACCACCAAAATCCAGAGCCCACCTTTCCCAGGTTGGGTCGAGGTCTCTGAGGCAGTTTAACATTCCTGCTCTAGAGGGGAAATGAGATGGTTCAGATAATTCATTTTATGAACACATAAAGCAATATTTTCAATAATTCTGTCCAGTTTTCAATTTTATTATCTAGTAAGAGATAATGGACAAAAACAACCTGACCTTTTTGTAAGTAAAATTCCACTGGCCACGCATAAAATTAACCAGCACTTCAGAGCTTCAAAGCATCATACAAATACTAAGAGTTGGTAATTTTCCAATACACTAGAGAGCAGAGTGCAGCATTTATGGGAAGCATTGGGACCACAAGGTATAAATCTCACTGGTTTGGGGACTGTATAACACCAGGGTCATGTCCTTACCATGCTATCCCAGTTGGCCCAGTGGTCCTATAACTGTTGTGAATATTGCCCTGTAAGGCCATAAAACAAAACCAGTTGTGTAACAGTAACCTATTTCTGGCTCCCTTTCAGTTAAGAACAAAATTAACTTTCAATTGATTAGGAATTAAAAGCATGGCAGGGAATATAACCCAAATGCACTGCTCGACGGGCAACAGACCTGAGCACC
The DNA here is from genome assembly GCF_037042795.1 of Molothrus aeneus. Taxonomy (NCBI): domain Eukaryota; kingdom Metazoa; phylum Chordata; class Aves; order Passeriformes; family Icteridae; genus Molothrus; species Molothrus aeneus. The sequence continues at coordinate 7,938,868 of NC_089663.1, read as the reverse complement.
AGAAGCTCCTGCCTCCAACCTTTAAAGCTATTAACCCTGGCATGAATTTTTATTTAGTGTTAATTAGGGGACTGGCAGCAAAAATCAATTAATTAATTACATCTCAGATCCACTGGAAAGCATAATGGAAATCAAAGAGAGTTAGGTTATTCTGCCTCCATGGAGGAAGGGCTGCTGCACAGCCCTTGGTGATGGCTCTCCCTGTTTCTTTAACTGTAAAGAAACAAGTGTTAAAAACAGAATTAAAAAAATCTGAGCAAGATCATTTCCCCGAGTTGGAAATGCCAAACACCTCCTTAACTTGGCCCATCTGTCAAGGGCTGCTGCTTTCAGTTTTGCTTCTGGAACTCTCCAACCCTGGGGATTTCTTGCACGAGTCCCACAAAGTCCCCCCTCCCCTGCTCTCTTACAGAGCACCATCCACACCCTGCCCACTGATCCAGTTGTGGGACCAGTGGAGAAGGTCCAGAAGGTGCCCAAGGCAGATTGGAGAAGGAGCCACATCCCTCACAAGAACACACACATTTGGCTGTTTCATCTATTTCAACAAAATTATGTGTGAGGTTTGGGTTTGCTTGGGTTTTGAATGCCCAAGGTACAATTAGCTAACTAACATGGCTGGCAGTGATTAGCGGGTGCTAATTACAATAGAATTCCTGTCAAATTACACGGTGCATAAGTACAGCCTGACAAACTAGTTCAATTTTTTAGGGAAGAGGGGGTGAGTGGAGGGGCTGGCAGTGCTGGCAGGCGTCTCCAGCATTAACACCCCCTCATCCTGCACCGTGTTTCAGGCAGCCAGCTACCACAGAGGGATTTTTATTTGGGCAGGACAGTGACATTTGTCCCTTATGACTTGAAGAGACAAAAACCAAGAGGTGGGCAAGCATGTGTGTTTGTGGTGGGCATCAAAAGCTGCCCAGAGCACAAAACTGCTGCTGCAGCAGCTTGAAAACCTTGAATTTCATTAGAGGGGTGCTTGAGAGCAGCTGGTTAACAAGGTCCTGAGTGTCCTAATTGGAAGTGGGGTTGATCAAGAGAAGGGCTGTGTCCCTGCCAGCCCAGGAAGGTGCTGGTGCCAGAGCCCTGTGCTGCAGGAGGAGCAGGCAGAGGGAAGCAGCTCCATGAGCTCTGCCGACACTGCTCAGCCCATTTATCAGTGCCACCACAGAGAATAAATATTTATAAATGGTGTGTCAGGTCTAATGTGATAAATTATCTCCAGTCATCACTGAGATGGTTCAAGATGTGTTAAGCCAGTTTTAAACATTTTGCTAAGAAAATGTCTGAGTGGAGTTGAAGGAGGAAGAACAAGAAAAAATCCCCACATGTGCCAAAAAGAGGACAAAACATTTACCTGTTTGACTTTGTACCAAACTCCTGGCCCTGGGTTTGAGAAGTGCAAGTAACCTGTCGAAGTACATTAAAACTCTCTTGACTTACCCCAGTTTATTGTAAATATTACAGCAAATCCATTGTAAACAGCAGCAAGAGGCTTTTGGGAACCCATTAATCAAAATAAACTGCTCTGGAAAATGCCTCTGCTCAGCTTGTTTAACCAGTGCTGCAGCTCCATACTGCATAGCTGATTTCAAAATATACAATTTATTGCCTTGGATGTCTTTGCTCAGAGCTAGAACTAAATTCCTCTGGGTACTTTAACATACAGTTAATCAAAGCACAATGCCACCCCTATCATATTTACAATCTGGCAGGCAATTAGTCAATAATAAATAAAATGCATTGGAAAGACAAATGATATTACTGTGTATGTATCAATGGGCTTATAGGCTCAAAAGATTTATCAGTACCACCGGAGAGAATAAATATTTATAAAGGGATGTGTCACTCATAAAGTGATAAACTATCTCCAGTCATCACATGAAGAATGCATATTTTCAAGTTGACATACTTTATTATCTACCTAATCATTTTTCAAAAGGTGTTTTTCAACTTTATTAGCCGTACTTAACAACTGGAGGAACTTATTATCATCATCACTGCATTGAGGTTGTGCAGGAAAGCCCCACTCAGGATTTCCACTGCAGGTTGTACAGAGAGAATAATAGATTCCCTTTCTGCTTTGGCCCCAGATTACTGAAAGATCTTCAAACCCTATTTCTGTGAGTAAAACCACTTTAAAAAGATTAAAATCCATAACCTACCCTCAAATAAAAATTTCAACATTCACAATGTTTAAATTTCAAATGCCACTGACATAGAGATACTGGAAACCCATTGGGACTCAAACATTTTGATTAGTTCTACCACAGTTCCCTGCTGGGAGGGAGCAGGATTTGAAACGTCAGTACAAAAAAGTATTTTCCCTACAATTCTTTTCTCACCATCTCCAAAAATAAGAGCCCTGTTTATACCCAATCCTGACAATCTAAATGAGTGACTTACAGTGTCCAAACTAAGGATGTGTTTTAAAACCCACTGATTTTTTTTTGTGTAAATATTTAAATAAGAGTACTTTTTGGGAAAGTAGCTTGTGTTAGCAAAAGTGTGAATGAAGTTGTATTTGCATAAAATTTAAGCCAATATAACTGCATCCACACACAGAAATGTTCACAGCAATCACACGGAAAAGCAGTAATTCTTTTCTGCTTAGATCCTCACCAACAGATCATTAGCTAATGATTAACTCAGCCATATTTATTTATAGAACTTTGATTTTCATCCTATTATTTGGTATTTTATTGAGTGAAAAACTGGAGTGGTCACATTCTGACTTATCCACGCTACCATTTTAGGGCCATTAATAACCCAATAATGAAGCTTTTTTTTAAGAACTAGAACTACCAGGGGTTTGTCCTTGCAGGAGCCCAACCAGACACCACATGCTGTGAGGACAGATGTTTGGATGGCTGCTGCACCTCTGGATTTCCCTGCCCTGGGGGATGGAGCTGTGCTTGGCTTGCACACAGAAACTTGTGAGTAAGCAAAGGAAACTGGATATTCTCCACATTTGCAAATCCACCATGCCAGTTAGACCTGATAAAATTTTAAATGCTCCCTTGAATGAAGTTTTTTAAATGCTGCTGTTGTTCTCCCACTCATTTTACATCGGAGTTTGGCAGCGGATGCCATTAGTGAACATTCAGTGTCAACAGTGTCATGATGTTGCTCTTAGAGATGTGTCAAGTACTGTAGCATGATCTTGTTGCATTTAAAATTAACCACAGCAGTGAGGCTGTGCCAATTTCTTGCATTAGATCCAGAATGAAGCCAGCAAACGTGTCAGGTGCACAGAGCGTGCTTCAAGGATAAACAAGCAACAAAGGAAAACTCCTTTCTTCTGCTGCTTTTTTCTTTCCAGCACATCTTGTCACACAAATTAATTGTTAGGGAAAAGCCTTTCTTCTGCTGTGCTGTGCTGTGCAGCCTGCCTCTGCAAGGGGAGAGGGGAGGTGGTTGCCAGCCAAGGGCCCCAGAGCCCTGGGAATCCTGTAAGGCAAACACAGCCCGGGCTTAACTTGCTTCTCATTCAATATTCTCCACAGAATCTTTGGAGGCAAGACAGGAATTGAGATAAACCACACAGATCTAGTTCCCTAGGATAAGAAAAAACCCCTTTATTTTAGAAGTGTGGTGCCCAGGCCATGTTAGTTAGCAGATCTGACTAAATTGCTTTTTTTTTCCTGACGTAGTCACAGAGTTTCTCTCTGACAGTCGTTTCTCTGTCTAAATCTTCAGTTTCTTGGAAACCACATGACTGATGGTCCTGACTGCTTGAGCTTGAGATAATCTATTGCACTTCAGCTGCAGAGTTGCCCAGTCAGCGTTATACAGGGCTCTGCTTTGCACCACTTGTTTTACGAGGTATAATACCAGCTTTATATCCTTGCTAGCTGAAACACTGACAATTTTTTCCCCCTCTATGATTCAGACCAGGGGAAAGAAATGCATTTGTTGAAGTGAGAAATTCTCACGTTAAACCACTTTAACCTTGCTTATTCACATGAGAAGATTTAAGATAGAATCCCTGTAGCGTGCGTGCAGAACCAGGGCTGAGGCAGAGACCTGACATGTCAAACACCAAGATCAGCTTGCCCAGGGTCACTGGGGCTGGCATCAGGACTTGTGTGTGACCCAGGGACTTGGGCAAGTCCAGTCACCTTCAAAGCTTTTGAAAAAACCAACTCTGTTCCTGTTTTATAGCAGAGTGATGGAGATCTTGCCTTCCTAATACTGCTTCTTGCACAACTGGGTGCAAGAAACAGGAAAAGCTGCTGGAGCCAGGTCACCTCAGCCCTGGGGCCCAGCCCAAAGCCCTGCCCAGCTCCTGTGAGTGCAAGGCAGAGCTCAGACCCAGGTAAACCCTGTTGTTTTCATGCTGGGCACGGGGCCAGGTCCCCACATCAGATGGGGACGGTGGCAGTGGGACAGGGGACTCCCAGGGCCACATTCCTGCTGTGTGAGCAATCCCAGCCTTGCTGTGGCTGGCTGGGATGAGGCTCAGTTGCTGTCTGACCCAGCCTTGCTGTTTCTGGCTGGGATGAGGCTCAGCTGCTGTCTGACCAAATGGAGATGTTTCCTAGGGATGAGAATTTTTTCGAGAGCTTGCAATAAAGCAAACTGCTGGAGGCAAAATAACAAAACTGGGAGTATGAGCTCTTCCAGTGGGTCAGCTGAAGCTAATGCTTTGAAAATAGCAATCTTTTATCCAACTGCATCTCACCAAAACATTTCCAAGACAGATATCAAGAGACCTGCTACAAATCACCCAGGAACTTAGGTTAGAGCTGAAATTCCAAGAAAATCTGAGCTCAGGGAATAGTGGCTGAGCTCATATGTGGGAGGGTAGGCTTGTGCTGTGAAAGGTTATTCTGGTGTTCAGTAACAGGGGGAGAAATGATCTTTCAAGTTGGAGATTTCTCAGCTGAGGGTGGCTGTTGAATAAGCCGACACCAAGGCTCGGAAGGACATTTGAAGGAGCTGATTCCTTGCAGCAGTGTGCCATGCAACTGGCATTTTATTCCTAGCAGTTGAGCAAAATTGCAAACAGCTGGTGGATTTTTGGAACATTTTAAAACATTTCTTTCAAGGTACGTTATTGCTTCCTTAAAAATAAATACACATGCCACACATTCCTCCTCTTGCAGCTACAGTGAACGTGTGTTCCAGGCACCATCTATTACTGTGCCACAAAATCCCTGTGCTACAGTGGTGGGACTTGATTTTAATTCCTTTTTTTTCCCCTTAAGCCTGGTAGTCCCCCTATACCAGGTGAACAAGTGCATATGGTAAAGGAGGAGATCACAGAAGAGTTGTGTTATTATTGTTCTCTCCCTCCTGGGGCACAGCCCCTCAGCAGAGCATCCCAACTCAGCAGGGAACCAAGAGGGGCTTTCTAAAAGGTGACTGGAAAAACCTGATTGCTTTATGCACGAGGGACTTGTTTCAAACACTGCTGTGAGGACTCCCCAGAGGTCCTAAAAGCTCAGGATAGATTGCAAAAACTGCGTTCTTGCACCTGGAGGGAGGAACTGGCGACTGCTCTGCTCAATTCCTTATAGCAAAGGTCAGGAATAGAAAGGCAAAAATTAAAATCTCAGCTCAAAAATTGTCTCCCTGCATGAATATTTTGCCTCCAGTTAACACTTACTGCTGCCTGCCCCCAAATCCTTCATCTGGCACTGCTCAGAACACAAACATCCTCTCCACCACACAAGGTTGTGGCATTCCTCTTCACAGAGAAAAGCAAGGCACAACTTCCCAAGGTTATTTCTGGGAATTGTAGCGAGGAACCTCAGAGAAAGAAAAACCAATTCTTACCTCAATTGCTGCTCCTCTTGTTGTTCACAAGGTGGAATGCATTGTGCAAGATTGTTTACCTGAAAGGAGTTGATAATTGGATTCTGGTGTGAGTGTTTTGATTCACTGACCAATTGCATCCAGGTGTGTCTGTGTCAGGACTGTCAGCTGCCAGTCACGAGATTCTGTCAGTTGAGTGGAGTTGAGTGTTTGTGCAGGTTCAGTTTAGATGTAATGTAATACAGTATAGAATAATATAGTATAATAAAGTAATTAATTAGCATAGAATAATGTATAATAATAACAATAATATTATATTCTTATATATTATTCTATGCACATTATTCTATTCTATTATTATATATTATTATTAATAAAGTAATAAATACAGTAATTAAGTAGCCTTATTATAATGAAGTCATTAATAATTATAATAAAGTAATAAAGTAATTAATTAGCCTTCTGATATCAATGGAGTTGAATGCATCTTTTGTGTTATTTGGGGGTGCCTTGCTTTTACTATCCAAGGTCACCTCCATCCTCCAAGCAAGGCCCTGTTGTGCTCACCCTCCCTGAGGTCTGCATCCTTTTCCTGCACCCCTGGCAGCGCAGAGGGAACCAGATGGGAACAAGCACAGACAAGGTGAGGCGACCCTCCAAGGAGAAGGGCAGGGAGTCAACAGCACACAGCTGCTGGGAGCTCTGAGAGCAGTGGGGGATGTGGAGCTGCACTCTGTGCATTCTAACACAGCCTCTAATTGAATTCATTATGAGAACCACATCCCCACATCATCAACACCATACGGTGCTTTGCAGCTGTGGTCGTAACTCAGCTTCATCCAGAGCCTGCAGTGGTGAGGAGTGAGCAGCAACAATGGTGTGTCACTGTCAAAGGCTCTTCTGCAGGGAAGGGATAACAGGCAAGTGCATGCAAAGTCAAGAGGAAAGTTGAGGGCTTTGATTTTCTTAATTTTAATGGCAGCTTTGATATATCAGAAGCAGAGACTCTTTTGCATATGGACGCATTTAAAAAAATTAGCAAATAACAATGGAAGTGCAAGGTCAGTGCTGTGGGTGTACCTGTGGGCTGTGTTACACAGGGACAGCTCCTGGAAGTGCAGGGTCAGTGCTGTGGATGTAGGATGTACCTGTGGGCTGTGTTACACCAGGGACAGCTCCTGGAAGTGCAGGGTCAGTGCTGTGGATGTAGGATGTACCTGTGGGCTGTGTTACACCAGGGACAGCTCCTGGAAGTGCAGGGTCAGTGCTGTGGATGTAGGATGTACCTGTGGGCTGTGTTACACCAGGGACAGCTCCTGGAAGTGCAGGGTCAGTGCTGTGGATGTAGGATGTACCTGTGGGCTGTGTTACACCAGGGACAGCTCCCAGACTGAGCAGTTCCAGGATCTGCTGTTGTCACAGGGCCATACCACATTCAGTCCCACTTGTCTTCCCTCTTCTCCATCCTTTCCTCTGCTCTCAGAAAACAACAATATGCAGCATGAGAGACATGTTGGAAACCAGGAGCGAGTCCTGACAGCCCATGTGCTTTAGCAGCTGTTACCTTGGGATAATGAGGTCAATCCTTTCCAAAGTGAACTTCATAAAATCCCCCTTCTGTCTGCAGTGACACATAAGGACGTCACAGCAGCCCTCCCACAGACTTGGCACAAGATGTGACACATTTCCACAGGCTTCACTTCTCTAAGGCCTCACTGAGCTCTCCTGCATCCATGTGCCCAGGCAAGGACATTCCAGGGATCTGTGGGGCTGTTCCCCCACTCACAGGGATGAGCATATGAGGGGCAGGTGGGTGGATGTCACAGAACCCTTTAGAGGGCAATGACAACACTTACTCTTTTCCATCCTACCAGTTTATTTCCAAACTGGAAATAAACATTTTTTCCTTTCCATCCTACCGGTTTGTTTCCAAACACTGGTACTAACTTGACAATGAATATTTGGTATTTCCCCTCTTTCCTAGGGTGTCAGTCTCTAGAGACCTCCCCTGCACTGTGCACACTTGCACACACTCATCTATCTAAAATAACTCCTGCTTGATCCACACCATTTAAAAAGCCTCACAGGCAGTGGCCAGGACTCCTTTCTTTCTTTGTCCTACGATAAAACTTTGTTCAGCAAGCCAAAGGACAAAACCCCTGGAATTTCATCTTGGCTGATCATCCCTCTTTCTTCTCCCTGTCTCAGAAGTGCAGTTGCTTCCAGCAGCTCTGCTGCCTTGCCTTAGGAGAGGGTCTCTTTAGGAGGAAACCTCAGTTCCCTTAAATTGAGAGGGGGCAGAACTGAAAAAAAACTTGGAGGTTTGTTAGGGCTTAGATCTGAAGCTTCAGTATGAGTCTCTCTAAAGAGTGAGAAAAGGAAATTTCACAGAATGGGTGTTAAAAGAAGGAAAAAAATCTGTAATCAGTCTAATTTGATAACCAATTTGTCACAGCCATGCTCTCACCCTTGCTTTTGAAATGAATGTTGTTTGGAGACAAATGTCAGCAAGCCAGGCTGGAGTGTGAAATCCATCACAAGCACAGCCACCAGATGTGTTGGCTTTATGAACTTCGAATTTCCTGAACCTCTTGGTTAAAATGCATCTGTCTCTATGACTCGAGATCAGGAGAGCTGAATTCAGCAGCTAACAATCAAATTGAAGCTGTTTATTGAGAAGTTTCTTATTTCTTGAGAAGTTTCATCAGATGGGGTTATTCATCATGGAATACATGCTCCATTCAAGCAGTTTGAAACTTTCCAACAATTATTTGGTTCCAGACTCACTACCTGGATGCAAAATACTCTAATATAGTTATCATTTCCAGGTGTAAATGTTCAGCAATGAACCCAAACTTGTCTTTTGTTAAAGTCTCACAGCTGAGCTTATGACATTTATTAATCTCTAGAAGCACACACTTCTGATGCAAACTATAAAATTATCCATTTGAGGCAAATCCTAGATCTTCATTGGAAAAGGTTTGATTTATATGGTTGTAAAACTCTTGTAGGAAGCATACAGTCTTTGACTCACAAAGAAAGCTGGAAAGAGGAAGCTTCTTCATTTGCAAATTGAGCATTCAAGATCAAGAGCAACATTCTTGTCTTCTGACTTCCCTATAAAACCATTTCAGCATCACACTGAGTATGTACCCATATTTATATAGAACTTGCTGGTATTTCTATCATACCAAGGTTTAAATTCAGCATTTTAGCTCATGCCACCCCTTGCTCACACAGCACACGTGGGAGATGTTCCTTTTTTTCCAAAAACCTCTGGAGTGAGCAGCTCCCAGAAAAAAACACACTGGCAAAGCTGCCCCAAATCCAAGTTCAGTACCAGGTTTGCAATCTTCTGTCAGTAACATTTGTTACAAGCACACATTTACACAAAGCTGGCTGGATCCATATAGGACAGGAATTGTAAGTTTTAAACATTTTGTTCTCCAATTTCTCTGCTGGGGTCAAGAGAGAACAGCTGAACTGCTCATTCATCCTCCTAAATTTAGTTCTTTATGTCTGGGACGCAGGGGCACAGCAGGCATCCCCTTCACATCCCCACGTTTCAGGGCTGGATGCATTTCTCCCAGTGGAGAAGATGCTCAGGGAGGAAATTTCTCAGCAGCACCAACAGCACTGAATGAGCCCCAGGCTGGGCACTGCCACAGGTGCCACCACAGTGCCCCAGCACAAGCCTTTTCCCATTTTTCTCTTACCTCCTTTCCGCTCCTGATGATCATTCCTGCTCCAAAAGGCAAGAAAAGCACGGCGGATGCTACTCCTTGTCCTGTTTATCTGAGAGCCCAGCACAAAGGCAGTTCAGGAGCAACTGAACTGTTCTGTAAATTGATGGTCAGGCAATAAAAGTTCTTTAGATAAGTAGAACAGTTTGCATACGCCTTTGTGTGTGCACCTGCCTGCTCAGCCAGTCATCACTCATTTCACAGCTCATTTCTCTGACTCTGGTCTGCAGGTTTTATCTCTCTAATTGGCCAAACAATACACACCTTGTCTCTGCACATAAAGTCCCGTGCTAACGTGTGTGTCGCCTACAGGTTGGTGGTTTGGCTCTCTTTTAATCAGCTCTAAGTAATGCTGAGCATTTAAGGTGGAGTGGGGTTTTTTTTTTTGATTGTTCCCTATCTGCAATGCAAATACTCAAGTTTCTGCAAGGATTTTGATTCTGGCCAATCTTTGGGAGCCCACATCAGAGTCTATTGAAGCTCAGAGGCACAGTCCCTTTGATGTCAGATGGCTTTGGGGTGGACGCAGCAGGGCTAAAAAGAAGAGACAAGAAATGTGAGTTCCCCTCCCTCCCAAGCAAGGAGTCTAAAGCAGAATAGTGTAGTAGCAGAAATGTATCAGTTACCATACTTCAGGGTGTTTCTGTGGGAAATGATTGGGTTTTTAAACTGCCAAGCAGACACAGGCTTCAGCATCTCCAAGGCCAGCAGAGTTAATGCAGTTACAGCCTTGGCTTGGGGAGAAGTTAACCCCGGGAGCAGCTGAACAGAGCAGGGTCCTCCAGCAGCGCTCTCCTCCTGCTGCACCTTCCACTGCTGCCTCTCCCAGCGCTCCCAGTCCCATCCTGCAGGGCACTGCCCGGTCCCTGTGCATCCCACAGGGGCTGCAGGGGCTGCACCATCACCTGCACAACCCAGCTCTGCCGGAGCCACCGAGAGCCAGGACAAACACCGCAGAGGGACAAGGCTCTCTGGGCAAGGATGAGCCCCCATCCCTGCGGCAGTTTGAGCAGCGAGGCCGGAGAGAACCACTCAAAAAAACCCACACACCCACACAGGCTTTGCAGCATGATTGGGTTTTGGCGAAGACACACGGAATGCAGGGGGGGAAAGTGCTGTCTTTGTTCGAGGATGCAAATGAGCATCTTTTTTAGAAGCTGAGAAAGAGCCCCGACTCACCAAAATTGTGCATTGACTGAAATAAGCCAGGCTGCCTTTCAGATGTAGACTTCAGACAGAAAATGAAACATATCAAAGTGTCTGATTTGACGTGGCTTGCAGCTGCAAGGCAAAGCGACTGTCCCATTTTTTTCCCCTGAGGCAAACACTCAAGATTTTCTTGATCTTATCTTTGTCTTTCTATAAGTCTTTGAAAACCATCTGTAGAGATTCATAAAGGGTATTTGTGTTTTAAGTAAACTGCAGAAGTGATCTATACCGAACAGATGGAAACAAATCAAAAAGCTTAACGGGATGCAGAAAAACAGCAACACTTAGAAAAATACTAGATATGGATGAGTAGGCAGGTTGTCTCCCATTTGTATTACATTTGGTGTGGCATCTCTTTCCCGGAGCTGTCTCTGCAGCCTGCACAGTGAGCTCTCCTCACTGCTCTCCTGTCCTCGTTCACAGGCTGCAAAACACTTCCCTGGCTGCGTTTGCTCTTCTGGACAAGCATCCCTGCGATGGGAATTGATCAGCTCCTTGGCAGAGCCCTCCTCTCCACCCAGAGCCCTCAGTGCAGCTCCCTCAGAAATAGATTGCATTTGACAGTAAAGGGTTCTGATTTTTCACGACTTGCCAAAACACTTCTGCACGGGGAAGGTGGGGGAGAAAAGTGCTACAAATCAATCTCGCGTGCTCGGGGAGGCTGCGGTTGTTTGTTTGTTCCGGGTGATGTTTTTTTCTGACAGACGATTTCAAAGAAGCACAAGACTGCTTCCTCAGTACCAGCTTTTCATAGAAGACACAATAAGGTGCAAAATGATGTGTCTTACTGGAGTGAGTGGGCGTTAATGGGACTTCCTGAGAGAACTAGCAAAACCCACAGAGAAAAAGAGAAAAAAAAACACTTTAAAAATTTTTTCCCTGGTGTTTCAGCTGCAGCCTTGCTTGTTGTGTCCCCATTAGTCAGAGCCCTGCGTGCCCAGTTTGAGGAGGATGCTGTGGCACTGCAGGGGAGCACCAGCCCTGGCTCAGATCAGTCATTGCAGTGGAGCTGTGGCCAAGGATGGGTTTTGCTCAGGGTTACAAGGACAGTTTTTAAATCAGCGTGGCTCTCACTTCACAAAATTCCCAGCAGTTTGTTGGGAGAGTCTGGTCCCTGCTAACACAAAGTCTGGACTGTATAATCTCCTCCATAAATTTATCAGTTTCCATCATAAAACCGCTCGGACACAGGGTTGCTGCACAGCTGTTTCATAACCTCAGCCCTCTGGTGCCAGCAGTGCCTGTTTTCTTTCCAGCTTACGTGTGTTAATGGCCAGTTTGTACCTTTACTTCCCCTCCCCCTTTTCCTTTCTTTACTCACCAGTCCCTAACAGGCCCAAGGCAAAGGTTAAGGTAAATTCCAGATGGGGATGGAGAAGGCTGTTGGAGTGACATCAAAGCACTGCTCCACTTTGTTTCTGTAGGATGTTACATGATAGAAGTTCAAGATAAATGTGTGTTTCTATTGAGCTACTTAATTTATGGCAAAGCCAAGACACAGGTTCTGCCTTAAGGATCTCAGGGGATGGGGGTTCTTATCCTGCAGTCCCCAGGAAGGACATTAGGGACAGTCCTGTCCCTTTAGACTGAGACTCTTTGGCTGGGGTCCCCAGACACACTTCAAATGAAGGAGTGACAGGACATGCTCTGGCCCCACATCAAACTTCCCCCACCAGGATGAAAGTCCAGCAGGTTTAGACTGAGCTCAGGGCTGAGCTCAGTGCAGACCCAGATGTGTTCCCACTGCTGTCAGAGGGAATTCATCTTTGGCTTTGCTGGAGCTGAGCAGGACAGAGCTGAGCAGGACAATGTCAAAAGCATCTGAAAACTCACTTCTCCTCTCTAGGGCCAGAGCAAACCCTTGACATCCCTCCACTCCCTCAGCATGGGGCTCAGGCCAGGAGCAGCTTTTCCATGGGAAAGGCCGTTCCATGCCTACCCACCAGCCTCCAGGACAATCACTGTGCTCTGCCACTTTTACCACCTCTCTCTTAGCCATTGATCAAGGAAATGAAGCATTCCCACATTTTTCTCTGCCCCTTCCAAAGGAGTCATTGCCTTCTGCTCAGTCATGCAGCTTCCTTCTCCAGCAGGGAACAGGCCAATACTGATTTCCCCCCTTGTCCATCGGGCCACCCTCATGAGACCATGCACAGATGACACCTGGGGCACTGTCACCCTGAACACACCCATATTCACCCCTCTGGAGCTCAGCCAGCTCCACACTCTGCCTCCTGAGCAAAGCACAAGGCATCCCATGCTGCCATCCCAGCAGCCCTTTGGTATCTGGGTCCATGTAAGTGCAAATTCCCAGTCCTACCCATCTACCAGCCTGGAGAGCCTTGCATGCAAAAATAGAGGCAATACTGTGACTGATATTTTTAGAAAGGGAATGCATATGTAAATGATTCCCCTGAAAACGTCTCTGTGCGTCAGCCTCTCCCCTGATTCAGAGAACATCCCTTCTATCTTTTCCTCAAGTACACGCTGTGTACAGAGCAGCTCAACATCTCAGGCAGAGAAGGTTGCTGCAAAAGTGATTCATCTATCACATCCTTCACAGCTTCTCTAAACGGGAACGGTGCGAATCTCTGCCCCCAGCCAGCCTTGGCTGCTCCAGCGCTCCCGATCCCCTCCCATTCACAGCTCGGAGCGCGGCTGGCTCCTCACCCCCCTGCCCAGCCTCCCTCCGTGTGCTCCTGCTGAGGATGGAGCCAGAGCCCAGACAGGCCCGTCCCGCCCGGCCCCAGCCTCCGGGGCTGTGATGGAGCTGTCCGGGTGGGGAGGGGCCCCCGCTGCCCCCTGCAGCATCCCGGAGAGCATCCCACCCGGGATCCTGCAATGTGAGCATCCCGGAGAGCATCCCACCCGGGATCCTGCAATGTGAGCATCCCGGAGAGCATCCCACCCGGGATCCTGCAATGTGAGCATCCCGGAGAGCATCCCACCCGGGATCCTGCAATGTGAGCATCCCGGAGAGCATCCCACCCGGGATCCTGCAATGTGAGCATCCCACCAGGGATCCCTGCACTGTGAGCATCCCACCCGGGATCCTGCAATGTGAGCATCCCGGAGAGCATCCCACCCGGGATCCTGCAATGTGAGCATCCCGGAGAGCATCCCACCCGGGATCCTGCAATGTGAGCATCCCACCAGGGATCCCTGCACTGTGAGCATCCCACCCGGGATTCCTGCACTGTGAGCATCCCACCCGGGATTCCTGCAATGTGAGCATCCCACCCGGGATCCTGCAATGTGAGCATCCCACCCGGGATCCTGCAATGTGAGCATCCCACCCGGGATCCTGCACTGTGAGCATCCCACCCGGGATTCCTGCAATGTGAGCATCCCACCCGGGATCCTGCAATGTGAGCATCCCGGAGAGCATCCCACCCGGGATCCCTGCACTGTGAGCATCCCACCAGGGATCCTGCAATGTGAGCATCCCGGAGAGCATCCCACCCGGGATCCCTGCACTGTGAGCATCCCACCCGGGATCCCTGCACTGTGAGCATCCCACCCGGGATCCTGCAATGTGAGCATCCCGGAGAGCATCCCACCCGGGATCCCTGCAATGTGAGCATCCCACCAGGGATCCTGCAATGTGAGCATCCCACCCGGGATCCCTGCACTGTGAGCATCCCACCCGGGATCCCTGCAATGTGAGCATCCCACCCGGGATCCTGCAATGTGAGCATCCCACCAGGGATCCTGCACTGTGAGCATCCCACCCGGGATCCCTGCAATGTGAGCATCCCACCCGGGATCCTGCAATGTGAGCATCCCACCAGGGATCCTGCACCCAGAGCATCCCGCCCGTGATCCTGCACCCAGAGCATCCCACCCGTGATTCCTGAGCATCCCCCCGGTTCAGCCCCGGCAGCCGGGCTGAGGGATTCCCCCCGTGCTCAGCGCTGGCGATGGGGAGGCTCCCAGGAGGAGGAGGAAGAGGAGGAGGAGGCACTCCCAGCTCCACCCCCTCACATCCACATCCTCCATCCTGCCCAAATCTCCTCCGGTCCCAGGGGCTGCTCGGCAGCTCGGGCAGGGCAGGAGCTGTGCCCAGGGAGCTCACAGTGCCCGGAGCTTTGGGAGGTAAACAACCCAGTCCCCCACGTTATGTTCCATCACTGTCCAGAAGCTATTAGGAGGCTAATTAAAATGAATAAATCACTTAAGTATTCAGAGTTTATATCCCATTAATTCAACAGTGCAAGATACAGAGGAAAAGACAAAGGCTGAAGAAAAGGCCAAGGACGCTACAGGAACGTTCTGCAGTGGGGATTTTTTTACCCTCCATTCTTGTAATACAAAAGATAAGTCTGTCTCCTGGCTTATCTAGATACATTTGTAAAGATTAAAACCACACTTCTTTGCCTTTGCATTCTGCTGTAAATGATTAGCCCATGGTATTGTTAAGTGGGCAATCTGCCAGCCCCAAGGTTCTGACTTTAGCCACAAAAGGAGGGAAATTCAGAGGGGAACCTGCTTCTGCCTGTGAGGAGCAGCCAGGACACTGCCACTGCCTTGTCCTTGCAGGCAGATGGGGAGATGGGGCTGCACTTGCAGCTCAGCTCTGCAGGAGAGGCTGGCCCCAATTCCTGCACCAGGAAAAAGAGCATTTCCCTGTTTATTGGTGCTGTTTGGGAACATGGACCCTGGTACCCAGGCAAGGGCATATCTCCCACCTGGAGCAGCCCTGTGACCTCACCTCCAGGGCTGCACTCTGGCTGTGAGGCTGGTATGAGATGGGAGCAGCAGCTCCCAAAGCCTTGGGCACGATCCAGGGAGGTGTCCCTGCAGAGGAACTGCTGTCCCCAAGCACATGCTGAAAACCCAGCTCAGCAGGGATGAGCAGGCTGCAGGAGAGGAGGCAGGGAGCTCAGAGGGTGGGAAATGGGATCACACCTCAGAAAAGCCACTGAAGCAGCTGCTGCACAGCCCTGCAGCCTGTGAGACCTGGATGTTGCTCTGCTGCAAAGATTTGTTTGCAATCGTTCAGTGTGAGGCCTTGGAGAAATTCAAGAGTGGCTCTGGTCCCAGCCTCACCTTGCTCTGCCAGGTTTGTGCTGCTCTATCACCCTGCTTCATATTCCTTTTTAAAACTGGCATTGCGGGCACCTAAGTCCTCTCTGTCTCCCTGAAAATATTGCTGGGTCAGAGAAATTCAGCTACAGGCTGAAATTCAGCTACAGGCAGGCTCCTGAAGAAAGGCTGTGCTTGTACCCCAAAAGACTCTCCTCATAGTCCCAGGGTTTGGAGCTGAAGAAAACCTAACTCCAGGAAAAGCATTTCTTTGTCACATTCCAGACCAGCACAAATTAATGTATTGGCATTAAAAGTCCATGAAAAATGGGGTTAATTACAGAAACCATGACCTTTATATACTGCAGCTCAGGCATGGGCTGCTCTCATACATCATCACGTTAGGAAGAGCCACTTACTGACACACAACAGCAAATAATAAATAATAAATAATTAATCCCTCAAACTAAATTGAACTTTGTGTAATGTAGTCCTGACAAAGCATAGATTAATTTGCCTAATCCATCATCTGTTAATCCTTCATCCCCAAGAAATGCACCAAAGTGCTGCAACTGTGTCATTCAAGTCTATTCCTACAGGCAGGGTGACTCAGGTACAGTCTTCCTGAAATCCACCAACTGAATTTCCCACCTTTAGCAAACACTGCCAGAGCTTTGCAGATTCCATGTGTCAAAGGTGGATAACTGGAGCATCAGAAATTCTGGATTTATGAAGTCACAAAAATAACAGTCAGGGGTTGGATCATCTGTAACTAAGTTACACTGAGTTTAGTGCATTGTTTGCACTACATAAATAATAAATGCTAATATTCAATGTTAAAGGAAACTGGAGCTGTAACCCATCCTAGTAGATCTACACAGTAAAGCTCATTGCATAAATACTCATTGCATAGAGGCTTTTGGTAAAAGGAGGAAATGAAAAGGATTTCTAGGTTTCAAATGGATTTTATTCTGAGTCTTTTTAGGGTTTTGCAGCTGTGGGAGAGGTAACACAGCAGAGCTGGGGAGCTGTACCTGAGAAGACTCAGAAGTGGTGGGTGTGCCCACCTTACTACAGATACTGGAAACTGGCAAGGTATTTCTGTAGCCACCAAGTGCAAAATTGTCCCAGAAAAGAACAATCACTATTGCATTAAGTGCAATAAAATCTCCCAAACTTTCTGTGGTAATCAGAAGCTTTTGTGTCAAACTCAGCTGAAGTCAAAGGTGCAAACCAGCAGCTGGCACTGAGCCCTGCAGCAGGACACAGGTATCCAGGCAAGTTTGCTACTCAGATCTGCCCAGCTTCCCAGGTTAGTGAGGACATTTGGTACAGAATTCTTAAATACTAAAGAAACCAAATAATTTTTTCCCAGATCATGATGAGTAACAAGTTCCACAGCAGTGGAAATACTTACTTATCCAAACCATTATTGGACACCAGAAAGGTGTCTACTCCCACACCAGAGCTGGAAATCTGTGTCTGATTTTAAACAAAAAGCCAGCAATTAAATACTTTCCCTTTCTGCAACAGATTACTCCAAAGTCAAGTTGGTTCCCAGTCTTGTTGTCCAATCTAATTCATTTGTTCTTTGCAACACTGCTTGCATTTGCTTTAACTGTCAAGTGGCACCATGAAGTGACAGTGCCAAACCTGCCCAAGAGCTGCACAGGAGCCCTGCAGCCCTTCTGCATCCAACATTAACCCCTTGTGTTCCCACTCAGCTTGTGCATTGCAGCTGCTGAGCCTCACTGAGCAGGTGGGAGGGTCTGCAGGCCTCCTTCCCTGGCAGAGGGACCAGGAGGATGCCTCTTGTGGCAAAAATCAGCAAAAAACCAGCAAAAATCTTGGAAAAATGTTCCAGAGATAAGAGGAGGGTCATGTTTTGCTGCCCTACTTGACAGCAAAGAGAAGCAACTTGCATTGGTCCTACCCCACTGCAGAAGTCTCCATCCCCAAGCAATAAAGATAGTTGGAGGGGAAAATCTTTCAGAATAGAAAGGCAGGACTGCTGAGTGGGAGACAACACAAACAACCTTTGCTGCACCTCACTCCTAATGCTCACTGCACTCCTAATGAATCTCTAGGGTAGAATTACGAAGTATTAACATGCTTGTGTGTAAAAAGGGCAGTAATGCCTGAAAGCTGGAAACCAAGGGTTAATGGAAGAAGCCAGAGTCACCTGTGCAAATGCATATTTAATGTTCTCAGAGGACAGCTATGCCAACTGCTCAGCAGCCAGGAACTCTTTCTTAAGAGCTACTGTTATAAGCCTCTGATCTAGCTCATAAATAATCATCAAATGAAATTATTTGCTGAACTAAAACTTTCTCTGTTCTTCCTCAGCTCCTCTTCCCTGTCTGGGAGAGGAGGGGATGCAGCAGAGCTGCAGGAGCTGGGGCTGATGTCACTGTCCACAGGGTAAAATTGTCCCCTGCTTTGCCAGGGGCAGTGTAGGCAGCTGGACCTGGCACAGGGATACCCGTGGGATGGACCTGGGGACAATCTCAGGACCCTCCTTGGGTCCCAATGGCCATGTCCATATCTGGGACCTGCTTCAGGCTCCTGCCCTGCACAGCATCCTTCAGGTCCTGCCTTATCCCAAGGCAGTGATGGTTAGATTGTTACCCAGACTTTAACCTCAAAAATCCCAGTCCATTTTCTCCAGTTATCCCTTTACTCAGAAGAGCCAGAGTGAACATAAATTGGCACCCAAGTGTTATACAATTATCACTTTACAAATAAATGTCATCACATTTAAATCACAACCCAGTCTAACTTTGGGGTCAGCCCTGCTTTCAGCAAAGGTTGGACCTGGTGACCTCTTGAGGGCCCCTGCAACCTAAATTATTTTTTGCTCTGGTGGTTTTCCCCTAGGAGAAATTTCCATCTCTTTTAAGAGAAGTAACTTATTGCAAGCCACAGAAAAAAGGAAGTTTAATAACAGATACCTCCTATTCTGAAGCTGTGTTGGATTCAAAGCTTTAGAAGAAGTAAATACCTTTAAAAGACATTGGAGCCTTTAACAGAGGGCACAGGTTGCAATCCTGCAGCACTCTGCACAAGGCAGGCACCCAGTTCCAGTGCTGGCATGACTGCTTTCCTATCCATTGCTATTTGATTTTATAATGGTATCCAATTACCTTTCATAGCATAGAATACAGACTCAAAATACACCCTACATTTATTTTTTTTCTTATTGCTAAAATCCAAACTAGCTTGTAGCAATTTACAAGCTGCCCTCCTCCTCCTGTGAACACCAGTCAGCTCCCAGCTGTGGAATTTGTAGGCAACTCTGACAAGGGAAGAGATGGGAATTTTGACTCTATGTTTCAGAAGGTTGATTTATTATTTTATGATATATATTATATTAAAAGAAAATTATATACTAAAATTATACTAAAGAAAGAGAAAGGAGACTTCAGATGGCTGGAAAAGAATGAATATAAAATCTTGTGACAGACCAGAGTCTTGACACAGATTGGCCATCAAGTAAAAACAATTTCACACGCTGGGTAAACAATTCTCCAAATCACATTCCAAAGTAGCAAAACATGGAGAAGCTGAAGCTTCCCAGCTTCTCAGGAGAAAAGATATCTCATAAAATAAGTCAGTGACACCCATCAGCACATTTCTGGTGTATTTATAGACCCTTGGGCTCAGGTGGCTATGGTGGGGTGGACACCCCCTTGCTGAGAGACCCCAAGAGCTGCGTGTCCCTCCTGCCAGAGCCAGGGGTGTCCCCAGAGCCCCCCGTCCCTCCAGGCAGCCGCTGCCAGCCTCAATCCGCGCTTGTGCCGGGCTTTGATGCTCCCGGGTGGAGGCAGCTTTAGCAGCACGGTGAGTGTTGTTTTTACACAAGATTTATCAGCGCAGTTAACACAGCGCCACGGAGCTGCTCTCCGAGCATGCCCTGCATGGCAATGAGCGCTGCTGAGCCCCAGGTACCGCTGGCACTCACCTTCAAAGGGCTGCACAAAGAGCAGCATCACCCCCGGCTCCCCCAGGAGAGCCCAGCTCTGCTGCAGGGAGGGCAGGGAGGAGCAGAGGTCGTGGACTGGCTTTGTGATGGGCTTGGGATTCAAAAGAGATTTAAGGATCTTATTTTCACACGGTTTATATAGGGCTTGCACATTGTACTGCCTGGAGGAACCTCGCACTTGGGCGGCTGAGGCTTTGGGTGGGTTAGGGTGTATTTTATCCTGAGCGCTGTAATTTTTCAATATCCAACAGGATGAGCTGCTCTGTGAAATAGAGTTCTCAAGCAGAAGCTTTGTTGAATTTTAACAGAGACACATCAATGAATCCACACCGAGATCCCAGGGAGATCAAACAGGAGGCTAGAAAAATTATAGGAGAAAGCATCTGGGATCCTTAGGGGCAAAACTGTCAAAGTGTCACAGGAAAATATCAAGCTTGATGGGGTATCAAGAGGTCATCCAGCCCAGTGTTTATAAACCTTTAAAAATCACTTAACTCTTTAATCTAGAAATCACAGACTACTTTGTGCACTACTGACACAACTGCCTCACTTGCAAACCCAACCAGGATTTGGACCAATGCTGAAACACATTTTTTCTTCTTCGGATTTCTTTTTTAATCTCCTGCATGATTTTTTCCTTCCTGGTTGTCTTTTGAGCTACAATGGAAGTTCTGTTAACACCTGGCCTCACCTTCCAGAGTCACAGGTGCCATCAAACCATCCACACCAGCCCATGACAAAATGCTGCTCCCTTCAGCGACCCCCAGGCTCCATCCCACACGTCACCCCATCATCTGAGATCAGGGCTCCTGTGGTTTCCCTGCACAGGGACATGCCCTGTTTCAGGCTTTTAAAAAGAGAGCATCCCTTCATACACCTCTGGTCAAAACATCCCCAGTTTCTTCCAATCAAAGCTGGGATGAATAAGTCTAACAAAAGCAAATGGGTCTTACTGAATTTGCAAAGGGAGATTGCTTTGAGATACCAGAGTCATCCTTCGACCTCTGTGGACAGCACATTTTACAGATCCAGCTGTGCTGCCAAAGAGAAAAGCCCAGCAATTTAAATCAATACTATGCCTCTAATCCTTGTCACTCACTGTCCTGCCCAAATTTGACTGTGTCCTTTGCTGTAGGAGAGGCTTATCAATACCAGGCACTGAGACCAGATAATCTGTGCAGCCTCTGTACAAGATCCTCCTGATGTCACCCAGAGCCAATCCCACCTCTCCCAACTCTTGGTGCAGGACCCTGGACCCATAACCATCCACCCACCAGGACACACAACCTTTGGGATGACACCAAGCACCTATTCTCCATATCCATACCCAAAAACATCCCCCATCAGGATTCAAAGCCTTTGATACGACACCAAGTGCACTTTGGGGTGTTTTTATTTTCACATATTTGGGCAGATAGAAGCAAGCATTTCCCACACCTTTCCCACACCTCCTCCCCGGAACAAGCCCAGCCCATCCAACTCCTTTCCCAACCGCAGGAACCGCAACCCTGGGCGATTTGTGTACGTAACTAACACGCCAAGGTCTGCTTTTTGTTTAAATAGCTGTGAAAAGCAGAGAGTGTGCTTTAGCCAGAGATATATTACACTTGATTAGCCGGGGCGCTGGAGCGCGAATGCTACAACAGGAGACGGACGTGCTCAAGCAGCGGCGAGAGCTCCGCGGGGTCACGGCGAGATTAACTGTGTCTGACTGCCGTGTCAAAACACTCCGCTGCAGCCTTTGGAAACCCACAGAACTGGTTGCCTGGCTCAGCAGAACAGATTTATTTCCCTCCCCGTGGCTCCCACGGAACCAAGCGGGGCAGTTGGCGGGGCCAGGTTTGGTTTTGGCTCCTGCCAAAGGGCAGGGAGAGCTGGGGAGTTCAGGTGGAGGTGGGAGGCTTTCAGTAGAAAGCTTTTCAGAGAAAAAAGGTAAATCTAGGGGAAAAGGTGGTGATCTTTCAGTTGCCTCTGCTTGTGGCTGACCCACAGGGCAGGTGTGTAATTGAGCTCTGTAAGTCACCTGGCTAAACACTGTTTTAATAGAAGAGAAAATCCCATTTCCCTGCTCTTCAACACATGTAACACACACATAATAACTTCTGGTTTACACTCAAAAACCTTGTGAAAAACAAAGTCCTACTTTTCACACTAGGGATGTTTGGGTTGTATTGCTCTGTAGAATCCTAGAAATGTGTTTCTGTGCAAAACAAGTTGAAGGTGACTCCTGAAGAGAGATTCCCAAGGGAGCCATCTCACTTCAAAATCAGCATTTTTTCAGGATGCTGTGTTTTAAACTCATGGTTAGATTTGAAACTGCACATACAGCTCCTGAAGTGCAAGTCTAGTCCTTTTTATCTCAGTATACATCTCCACTGGAAAAGATTGAGTGATGCCAAATTGTGAGCAGACCACTGCAACTTGTGGCCACTGGGAATCAGAATTTGGACAAGTGGGATCATCACTTCAAAAAACCAAACCAAAAAAACCAACAAACCAAAACAACAACAACAAAGAAAACCACCATCTCTTCAGCTTTATGATATGTATGACTAAGGAAAAAGGCTTTGCTTCCCTTCTGCTCCCAAATTCAAGGATTTTTTTCTCAGCATCCAGACTCAATTCTATCCAACTTACTTCAAATTCTCCCATATCAAACTCAGTGGTCATCACGTGATGTTACTGACAGCTTATTCCTCCCTATTTCATCTGTGGTTTCAGCATCAAGGCACCACCATTTAAAGAAAAAAGGTGCCAGATATCCAGGGTCAGTGTCCCAAAAGCACATCTCCTCTTCACCACACACACTGCAAGTACTTTAAGGAGCTACTGCTCCTCATGCTCTTCAAAAGCAGCAAATTCTCTGTATTTCAAGCCTGTAAGAGCACTTTTGTTTCCAGGGGCAGTGCATCCAAGAGATACCAGAACTGGCAGAGTTCATCCTTCAAAGCCTCCTAGGCGTTTCTTAGCCTGCTCCAGGCCCTGTGGAGTCCCCAGCTCAAAGCAGCCATGGTTCCAGGGTTCCTGCTCTGCACCCTGCTGCACAGCCCAGCTGTGCCCAGGTTAGCCTGGCAGAAGACACAGACACCACTTCTCCACTCAAGTCACAGGAATGTCTCTGGGTAGAGACTGTCTGGATAAACCAGATGCTTCAGCACCCTGAGCTATGCTGCAGGGGTGCAATTTTGTTTTTAAACTGCACTTAGTAGCGTTCTGACTTGCAGGTTTCACTTTTTAATAGTAAACACATTCTGTAGGTGCCAGAGAACATTTCAAAGCGCTTCAGTGGAGTCCTTTTACCTCCACAGCCCGGGGGCACATACACTGAAACAACAGCTGAAATCCAATTACTGAGGAATATTCCCAAGTGCATTTCCATAGGTAATTTGTTAGTCTGTTGGAACATGCAAAGTGATTTTTCTCCACTTCTTGATGCTGTACCACAGGCTCCTAGGTTGAAGATTTCTATCCAAATTGCTAAGTGACTACCACTGGAAGGGAATCCACATAACCAGGGGAACAACCTGCCAGCACTTTCCAGGACCCAGCCCTCACTTTTGATTTGCCAAGAAGTTCATCAGCCCAGAGCCACCAGAGTCCCTGCTATCACCCAAGTTTCTCATTGCCCAATCAGTTTGATGCATAAAGACATGAGAAGCCTGAAAGTATTTTTCCTTCAGCATCCTGTTTATTGATTTAGCATGGAGCTGACACAGATGTGCAGTTCCAGAGACAAGGTGTAATGCAAACCCCTTCATCTGCTGTCACTCAAAATCACACAGGCTGCCTGCTGCCATAAGGGGAGGAGTGGCTACCCTGCTCATTTTGGGACTGCCAAACAACCCAGCCAGGAGCTTTGTCCTCATTAGGGAGGCACCCCCAGATTGCCACCTCATCTGTGCTGTGTGTGCCATCCCAGTTCATCAAACGCTGTGCCTAGGAAAGCTCCAGGTGCTGGGTACACACAGAGACAGCCACAATGTCCTTCCCTTCTCCCCACAGCCAAAGGAAGGGAACCTGTGGGAACCCACAACATCCCTCTGGCAGTCCAGGACCCCTGCCAGGGGGCTCAGAAGCCCTGGCACGGAGCCCAAAACACCTGTGGGTTTGATTATGACCTGTGGAGCAAATTACCAACCTTATGTGAAGATCAGCAAGCCACAACAGCTTAGGCAGAATATTAGTGAAGTTATCACGGGGTGGAAAAGTAGATTTTGGGGTTTTTGGTATGGGGGTTCAGGAGGCAAGATGGAGGGAACTGGGTGTGTCCAGCCTTTCTCCTTCTTCTTCTTGGCCTCCATCTTCTGCTGTGATGTTGGCACTTACAGATTGGTTTAGAGTAGAAGCTCCCTGTCTAACATAGGTAATAGGTATTGGGAAGTTATGGTAAATATTGTATATGTAGTTTTTAGTATAAAGACATAACACCACCCTGGGGGCAGGCAGAGTGCCTGGAACTGTCCTGCTGGATGGACCTCGGCAGGGCAGGAGAAGATCTTTTATAGATAAGGAACAATAAACAACCTTGAGACCAAGAAATGAAGAGCCCTGACTCCTTCTTCAAGCGCCAGGCTGGGAAAAGAGACTTTGGAACTTCTCTCAGGGTCACTCTGACCAGCTAGAGACCCCGACAGGAACCATGGCATAAACCAGCCCAGAAACCACCACTGGCCCTGCTTGGGGTGCTCTCCCTCTCTGTTGGGAGGTACCCACACCCCCAACCCAGGGGAAGAGCCCAACAACCACAGCTGGCCACGCCAGTAACACAGGACAGGGTCAGAGCAGGGGCTGGTTTGCAGGTGGGAGTTCCTCATCCACTCACTATCATCCCCACAGGTGAAATATCACTGGAAATTGGTCTAATTTCAGAAAAGAGGAAACAAAAATTAAACAGACAAAGTTTGGGTCAGAGTGACAAGGAACATAATCAGAAAAGAGCATAGATGAACTGCCTGTGAGTTAAAGATAATTCAGGGCAAATTAAAGCATCTGAACTCCTACTGAGAGCCACTGATTTAGAATTATGAAGTTAACTTACAGCAATCATTTTCTATATGAAAGCAATTATGGATGGGTTAAAAGCTTCTGTTATTATGGATTGTGTATGGCTGCCACAGAGGGTTCAGTCTCCCAGGATGAAATTTTAGCCTTCCAGAAAAACTACTACATCCTGTATGCCAAATCTTGTTCACCCATCAGAAAGTCATTGAACATCAGACATTTTATTAACCAATGCAAATGCAGGCAGCCAGGGAGAGGTAGATAGGGAACATCCTGCTCGCCAATAAAGCACATACACACAAATCACCATGGTTCACTTCCCAAAATAATCACACAGGCTCAAACACACAGCTGTGATGGATGGCAAATTTCCAAGTCTTAATGCATCAGAAAGCAGAACCCTTGTTTGAAGTGGTCATCTCTTGAGGGGAAGAGAAAAGTCAGGGGGGAAAGCTTGTGAGAAACCTGCAAGCACAGGGCCATGCCCAGGAGCAGCCTGGTGGTGCCCTCAGCAAGGTCACAGCCCTGGTGGTGGCAGTGGCCTCCTCCTGCTGCTGCTCCCTGGGCAGAGCCTCCAAAGCAGCTCCAGCTCCCTCAGGGAGACAAAGGGATCTCCAACAGCAACACCCCAGCTCCTGCTCCCCTCCTTGGCAGGAAAAATGGGGCATTTGGGGTCTGGGGGCACAGCCTCTCATGGGACAGACCAGCCTCATCTCCCCAGCCCTGCCTGCCCCCAAACCAGCCCTGGCCACTGGGTCACAGAGCAGCAGCTCACAAATGGAGCTGACGAAACCACTTACCAAAACAATCTATTACACTGAGCCTCTTCCTTCTCTTCATCCTTAATTGGGCTTTATTTCTTGTTGGGTGTTTTCTGAGCAGTTAAACGAGCTGACAGACCTTTTGTTTCTGGAATGAAAATGAGATTTTGACTGCAATATGCATGGCAATGAGCCCAGTGTGTGAGGGCATCTCCATCATGTGTCTTTCAGGGATGAGAACTGGAAGGGGGGGGAGAAAAGGCAAACCTGTCCAAGACCTATTGGAAACCAGAGGTTCAGATGTTCTGTGTAGGTGCAATGGTGGAGATATTTGGATTTCTCCTGCTGCACAGGCTGTGGGAGCAGGAGGGCTGTGGAGTCACAGCCAGCCTGGCCCCCATGGCCAAGGAGCAGCCCTGGGGCACTGCAGGCATCTTCAGCCAGGGCAGGGAAGCTCTTGCTGCTGTACAGGGGCCAGCAGGGACTCAGCACAGGGCTCTGATGGCCAGCATGGATCCACAAGTGAAACTGAGCAGCTGAACTCAGAGGGTTGTGACGGCAGCACTGAGCCCAGCCGTGCTGCAGAGGCAGGAGGGAGCCAAGGCTGGTGCACAATGCACGAGGGGGGACCCCAGGGCACTGACAGCAAGGGCTAAATGTGCTTATAGAGAGGTGGAAGGCAGAGATCTCACTGCATTCAGTAAAGCCTGAGTCCTAAGGAGGAGATAGGGCAGCTCACTCTCATTTCACCATCCTCCACTCCATCTCTCCTGAGGACACCCCAGATCCTGCTCCTCTGGCTCACCTAAGGCAGAGATCTTCTGGCAGAGGGCTGGAAGCCTGAACACAAACCCTCACAGCCACTTCTGTGCTCTCCTGCTCATTTCATCAGTGCAAGACAATCTCTATATTGGCCAAACACAGCCATCAGTACCTGTGGGTGATGGAGATGGGGGCTCCTCATGGTTTTCACAGGGCCATGCAGAAATTCCATGGCAAAGCACAGCTCCAGGCACTAAATGAATAATGGAGCATCCTCCCTGCAGCTGCTGGGAAAATTTAGGTGCTGGTTTCCTGCATGGGTTCCTGGCTCAAAGGTAAATGTGATAAATGAGTGAAACAAAGCTTTGCATTCCCAGAAATCCCCTGCTAAGGTGGATTTGGAATCTTTATTACCACCTCAAAAGTGCTGTTTCAAGTGGTATCTTTTGGGGGGAAATCCCCAAAGTGGCCATAAAAACTGAAAAATGATCACTGGGAAGCAACAAAAGAAGAAACTCAATCTTTTTCCCTTTCTGTTCATCTTTTCTTTGCATGTTTTCCATAGCATATTCAACACAAGAAATGGCACCTATTTAGCACTATTGATCCAGCTTACTTCAGTAACAAACCACATTAAGTTAAAATCAATACCAGCCACTCTTAAACTGATTTAGGAGTGTCCACACAAAGGGGCTCACACCAGTTTAGACAGATTTGCTTTGTAACCAATTTAGTTAAAACATGCAATCTAGGGGCTGATCTGTGCTGTGAACAGCTGGGAGGCATTAATTCCTGGGGTTCAAAGGCATCAATTCCCAAGTGTCATCAATGGCTCTCAAAGGACAGGATGTGGGAAGTGTCACTGACAAACATCCATCTTTCTTGGCAAAGCATCCAGGTCTCCCTCATTCCAAAAGCCAAAAAGATGGGGGAAACCCAAGAAAACCAAATCAACCTCAGAATTATTCTTATTTCTCTTTGCATTAAAAAAAAAAAAAGAAAAGGCAAACTGAAACTGCAGAAGACAAACAGCTCAGAAAGCTGTGTTTTATTTCTCTCCCTGGAATATTTACCCCACAAGACACATGCACTGCAGACCACTGTGCCCACTGTAGATCCAGCAGCTCAGGTTCCAACCAAGTGACCAAGGCTGGGGAATGCAGCCTGAGGAAGGGTTTGACAGGGATGCTGTCACAGCAGCCTCCTGCTGGTTGAACACCCAGGGCTCTGTACGAGGCTGAGGGGAGCCCAGCACAGATTTCATCACACACCACGACATCATGGCAGCCCTGAGCAGGCTGGAAATCCCAGCACAACACAGGGATCTCACTTCAGAGCAGATGAGGCTTTAGTGTTTGGTCAAGTGCAAGGGTCTCCATCAGATGTGATGCCAGGGAAAGGCTCCAAGGAAGCTTTTGGTGTTACCCATCCTGGCCAAGGGGAGGGAGCCCAGGCCCTGTGAGGTGCTGCCACCCCTGTGCCTCAGCACCCAAAAAGTTGGGAAGCCAGTAAAGACTATCTTAGGCTTGAGCTTCAGAGGGAAACCATCAAAAGTTTGCTCAGGACTTGGGGATTCTTGGAGCAAACACCTTTGGGCAGGAACAGTTCTGGTTCCTCTATAGCAAAGGAGAGAAGAGGAAATCAGGCTCCTCATCCCGTGCTTTTTACCCACAACATCATAAAATTATTGCCTTCAGGGCTCTTTTACACCTTGGATAAAAATGTGGAAAAGCATCAGGCCGGTGATGTTTGGTTTAAAACCAGATCTTTGGGTTTCACTGTCCCTGGGTCTGTGGTGGTTACACCCCAGGATGATCACAGAGCACCCACTCAGGGCTGTCAGATCAGCAGAAGCAACAACCCCCAGAGCCCTCCAGGAGCTACACACCTCCAGTCTCCAAACCCTGCTCATCTATTCCTCCTTTCTCCCCACTCCTTCCCTGCAGCTGCAGGCACCATTTCCCATCCCTGTTCATTACCTCAGGAGATCAGGATCAGCCAACCCACTAAAAGCCTTCCAAAAGGCAGGAAACACCACACTTCATTGCTGCTTATCCACCTACAAAATATGCATGTTCAGGCATCTTCTCACCTCAGCTGCTTTTAAACCTGCCACTCAGAAGTGGTTTGGGGCTTCAGTTTCAGGCTGTAACTCTGCTTTGTGATTTTTTGGATACCTGGAAGAGATTTTGAAATGGTTTTCCCTGCTGTTACCAGGTAATAATTTGCTTCACAGAAAGAGTCAAGAGTTATACTTATGTTGCTGAATTAAACACAGAAATGTTTTGGAAATAGAAATAAACCTTCCTGGGTTTTATTATTTATTTTGCTTTAAAGCCTCAGGTACTAAAAATTAGCCTCTGCTGTTCCATAAAAATACAAGGAATGGGTCTTTCCTCTATTCCCAGAGTAAATAAAATAGGTAAAGGAAAATAAATCACTTTCCACATATAGCTGCTGGGTGTAGAGCATTCCTAAAGAGGGACAAATCCTGCTGAGATGTCCTGCCTGGGGTCTCCAAGGGCAGCAGGCACTGGGATCCCAGAGCCAAGCAGGGTTTGGTGCTTGCATCCCAAACTCCTGGGTGAGGCATTGTCACAGTTACATTTTCTGGAAAAATCCCTTCACCCATGATTCTGCTCCTGGGAAGCTAAAAATCCTCAGAGAAAACAATTATCTGGTTTGCTTCTCCTGTGTTTTGCTGCTTTGGAATGTGTTTGGAGATTGTTTCATTGGGTTTCTGATGTGAATTGTTTTGACTCATTGGCCAATCAGTGCCAAGCTGTGTCAGGGCTCTGGAAAGAGTCACAAGTTTTCATTATTATCTTTTAGCCTTCTGTAAGTATCCTTTCTGTATTCTTTAGTATAGTATTCTTAAATATAATATAATATAGTATATATAATATAGTAATCGTATATAATACATAATATATATAGTATATTATATATAATATAGTAATATCATAGAGTATTCTTTAATATATTTTTAATCATAAAATAATAAATTAGCCTTCTGAGAACATAGAGTCAGATTCATCATTCCTGCCTTCATCTGGGGAACCCCACAAATACAATAAGGGGTCCTGTCTGTGATATGATGATATCTCCACATGAACTGCTCCAACCCCACCAAGCACCAAACCCCACCCTCACAGTGGAATCCAACACCTCTGGGAGCAGCCAGTGCCTTGGCACTGCACTGAAACCCTTATTTATCTGAAGAACACAACCCCACCCACCCCAGAGAGCACAGCTGGAGCTGGGGGGCTGGCATCTGCCACCAGGCTGAACCTGCAGCTGAAAGGCAGAGCAGGCTCTGTGAGCCCAGCATGACACACGGCCATCAAGGACACCACCCAGCACGTGGCTGTGATTGCTATCAGGGGCTATTGGCAGGGAAAGGCAGCATGCAGCTCACATGGCCATTTAAGGCCTTCTCTGATGCAGAGAAGGAGAGAAAATCCCTTCTGTGGGGGCTCCGTTGCAGGGAAACGTGAATTAAGATGCTTCCTGTGGTGAGTGAGTGCTTTCCAAATCACCAGATCTAAGGAGAAAACCCAGACCCTTGTGGGCACAAAGCCCACCACGTTTGCAGAAGCTGCTGCTGAGGATGCTGAGGAGGATCCTCACTGCCAAATGCTGATGCCAGCTGCACTGGTGGTGCTGGGAGGGTGACATTTGGTCTGATCTCTTTCTTTTCAGCACATACACACATTTTACAGTGCCAAGGGCACTTTGCAACAGGAGGACTTAAAACCCAGTTGCAAAATATGCTGCAAGCAGTGATAAGAAATTAATCTATTTTCACTGTCTAATCTAATGTGTGTGGCAAGGCTCCCACCATGCTGCTGGACCCACTCTGAGCTAATCTGAGAGAGCCCAACAAGCTCTGCCCAGGTCACTCTGTTTCTGTTCTCATCGGAGCCACAACAGGAGCTGGAATGGGAAAAACCTGCAGTGCTCCAAGAAACCTCCTCCCAGCCCAGCATCTGAACCCCTCACCAGAATTTTTGGTGTATGCACCCAGTGCTTAATTCAGTTTCATTCACAGAAAATGCCACAAGCCAGGTTGGTTTTGCATGATTCCAGAGAAAAACAGAAGCATTTTGGGGTTTGTGGTTTCAGAGGAAGCGTTAAGTGCCTATTGGCCACATCCTCCCAGTCATTCCTGCTAGGAGTTAAATTCACATCACCCTCCCACAGTGCCCTTACAGCAAGGGCTCACCCAAGGGCTCAGGCTTGCTCAGGGTGCTGTGGGGCTGCTGTTCCCATCTCTTTTGTGTCCTCTCCCACTGTCCAGTATTACCAGTGCTCCCCAAGGCATCCCCCAGGCACAGCCCATGGAACTGCATTTGCCTCTGGCCAGCCAGGAAGGAAGGAGATGAAGCCAAAGACTGAGAGGAAAGGTGGTCAGGCTAAGGCAGGCAGAGGGACTTGCTGTGCTCATTTTTGGTGTGATTCAGGCTGATGGTGCAGCAGAGGCCACAGGACAGGCAGAGGATGTGTTTGTGGTCACAAATCCCCTTCCTGCCATCCTGTCCTGTCTCCAACCTGCTGAGCATTCTCAGAGACACAAAAGCTCCCATCTCACTATAAATTCACTCTGCCCAAGGTTCCAGCAGCTCCTCTCCTTTTCCTTGCTCCTCTCCCCACACATGTGTCCCACGCAGTGACACCAAGGAGCCTCTGTCAGTGTGAGCTGCCATGTGCCATTCACGTTCTCTGGAAAAATCCCTTGGCCCAGGGTTTTTCTCCTGGGAAGCTGAGAAGCCTCAGAGAAAAAGGAAAACAATTCTTACCTCATTTGCTTCTCCTGTGTTGTGCTCACATGTGGAATGTGTTTGGAGATTGTTTACCCACAGGTGATTGTTTCATTGGATTCTGCTGTGGGTTGTTTTCACTCTTTGGCCAATTGGGGCCAAGCTGTGTCAGGACTCTGGTGAGAGTCAGGAGTTTTCATTATTATCTTTTTAGCCTTCTGTAAGTATCCTTTTCTATTCTTTAGTATAGTTTAGTATAGCATTCTTTAATACATTATAGTATCATAAAATAATAAATTAGCCTTCTGAGAACATGGAGTCAGATCCATCTTCACTGGGACACCCTGCAAATACAAAACTGCCACACTCAGATCTGACCCCAGCAGGGCTGTGGGGATGTCTCCCACCTCTCCCCTGCCCTGGGGGCATTCCCAGCCCAGGGAACAGGGACAGGCCCAGGCACATCAGCCCCTGGTCCAGGCCCTGGCAGAGAGGGACAGGAGCCACCCAGCCCTGAGCTGTGGTCAGACCCAGGGCTCCTGGCTCTGTTTGCAGCACTGCCATGGATTCAGCACACTCAGAGATTAAGAAAGCAGCTTTACCACACCCTGGCAATATAAGGATTTTTTAAAAAGCAAATTAAAAAAAAAAAATCAAAAAGCCATTACCTAAGGTTTGTTTAATCAGGATTTGCAAAGCACTGAGAGATACTCAGGCACTGTTAAGTGCAGACTAACATCTCTAATCACTGAGTGTCGAGATGTACAGAGCTGCCTATAGACATGAAGAGGCACTTAGCCCACAAAAGCCCCCCTGTTCCACTGCTCCTGGAGTATCTCTGTGAGCCTGGGGCTGGATTTACCAAGAGATGGGATGCCTCCAGATGAATGCACAGGATTTGAATGCACCTGGGATGGGGCTTCAGCTGGGTGACACCCAAGAGCATCAGGCCACCATGGTCCAGGGGCATCTTTCGGCTCTCAAGCTGCCCTGGCTGCTGAAACAAAGCACTTAACCTTTGAGACAGAGCACCAGGGGAACCAGAGCATCTCCAGCCACCCTACCTCAAGACTAAATCACATCTTCTTTTCCTTACCTTCAAAGCAATAAATGCAGGAGAGGATTTATTGCTTTTTAACAAGTGCCACAGAACATGCATTTCATTAATTTACAGGGGAGATGGGGGGAGGCAAAGCCAGCTCAATAAATTCTCCCAGACTATTGCTTTGAAACAAACAACTCTGCAGATCCAGCCTGTGGATGTCACAGCAGAGGCTTTTATCCAGATGAGCTATGTGTTCAACAGGGTGAGTAAAATGCTTCAAGAAAATGAAAAAAAAATCCCAAAAACAAGAAGAAACCCAAAGAGGGTGGAGACAACGGAGCCGCTCTCTACAAAAGGCAACGTATCACTGACACGTTGTTTGAACTCCCAGTGGTGTATTAAAAAAATAAAAATAACCCCCCTCTGAACCACAGCTGCATCCTTAGCTCTCACTGCTGTGTTATTTTAGCTTGGAGGGAAAAACGACATTGCTAATGCCTTTTTCTTCTCTCTTCCCCCCCACCCAGAGAGGAAAAAGCATTTGTTTTTCTTGCAGTGTTTACTGTGTGGATGGTGCAGCTCCACTCCCTTCAGACTGGGGAGAAAGGGAAGAGTGTTTGGAGAGGGGTGGCTTCAGGGTGGGATCCTTCCCATCTGATTTACTGCTCAGGCCAGAGCAAATAAAAGGGATAGTCTCTCCCCCACCCCGAGCACAGCAGGGCTGCAGATGCGAACAGTGAATACAAAATCCCGCCTGAGCCCACAGCATTTCTTTGACAATAGAAAATAAATAGCTCCATATTTGTTTATTTAGTTAACTTCACTTCTGAGGGATTCATTTTGTGCTACTGAAGAGGAGGAAATGGGGATGAGATGAGGCTGGCTAGGCAGCCCTGCAGACCCTGCCGCTGCTGCTGCCACTAGTCCTTGCCACAAAGCCTGGTGCTCTCCTGGCTGTGCCACCCCAGGGAAACCCACAGGGATGTGGTGCCAGCCCTTTGCTGAGCTGTCCCAACACCCAGGAGTGATGTCTCACAGTGCCAAGTGCCCCAAGCCAGGGACAGGTGGTGCTGCTTGGCCAGCCAGGGACTCACAGGGGACCCAAAATGTCCATGGGCTCATCCCAGCTCTGCCCTGTGTGTGCCCAAGCACCACCAGCCCAGCTGTGACCCCTGCACAGCTACACAGGGGCAGCAACACAGACCCAAACAGGGCAAGGCTGGCTGGGGAGAGCCTTCCATCCTTCACCTGGTGCCAGGGGCACCCCAACAGTTTGTGCTGTTTCCTGCACATCACCAGTGCAGTGAGGGAACAGGAGTGCCTGGGAAGGGTGGGCTGGGGTGGGACAGGGGGTGTGATGGGAACCTCCAGACATCACGAAAGGATTTCCCCTTTCCCCACATAAACAGCTGCATGAGGTCAGAAACACAAGGCCACTGAGGGAGCAGAGGCAGGAGGATGGAGCAGTGAAACATCAAAGTTACCCAGTGGTTCTGAACAGAGCCAGGACAAGAAGCATTTTCTGCTGGCACTTCCTGCACTCTGGTTTCCATTAGATTATGGCATGAGGACTGGCACTTGAGCTGCACAAGCTCCAAGCATCCCAGCTCCCATTTTACCCTTTCCATCTCGTGTCACTTCTCTCTTACAGAAAGCAAAGCAGAGGCAGACAGATCCCAGTGTGTGCAAACTCATCCTTACCCTCACCCTCCTGAAGAACATATCAAACAACCTGACACCAGCAGCTCAGGCACACACTGCTCTCAATGCCATTTATCAGGCACAAACCTCTCACTTGCACACCTGGTTCTGAGTTCCAAATCAAAAGCATCCTCTTTCCTTAAAAATAAATCCCAAACAAGCCAAGTAAGCAAACCACAAAGTCACAGTGCAGGCCCTGCTCCTGAGATGGGGAAAAACAGACAGAGCCAAGGGTGCTCCAGGCTCACTCCAGGTTTATTTCAGGATTAGGGCTCAAGCAGCAGAATTTCACCACCAGGTTCATTAAGGTGCCTGGGGGTCAGGAGGAGCAGCAGGGCAGCTCTGGGGCACCATCCTGAATTACCCCTGGCAGGAGACACCGACCTGCTGGGGAGGAACCTCATGGAACACCCACTGGCATTTTAAATGTGTCCTGTGCTCCTCTGCCTCCTGGGAGCTGGCTGGGTGTCCTCCAACCCAGCACTCCCCATCCCATGGGTTTTAACACCACTACCACAGAGGTAACTCAGTGTAGACACACACTCCTGGGATTTCCCATTCTCATTCAGGCTCTGTGCCTCTTCCCCCAGCTCTGCAGAGCTCCTGGGCACTGGCAGCCACTGTCCCCTGCCATCTCTAAAGGCAAATATTGGAGGTAAGGCTTGCAGGTATTCGTTTAAACAACTGGCAAACACATCACCCTTATCAGAAAGTGTTCTGTTTGATCTGCTTTGCCATCAGATAAGAGTAAAAGCAGAGGGTTTTGTTTAAAAGTGTACTTTTTCCTCCCAATAATTACTGTTAAAATGATTCATTTTATTTTCTGATGATTTCCAGGCTTGTTTTTAAAAATCTTGCCTCAAATACCAACATTTCTGCCCGGCTCATTGCTGCACCTTCTCAGCACCTCACAAATCTCAATTAACCTCAGCCAGCCTGGGAGGAAAAGGCATATTAATAATCCTGTCTCAGATATGGAGAGACCAAAGCTGTTAGCAAATGAGGCCAGCACTTCACACAGAGTGCCAGGGATTGTCACTGCTGGATTTGGGGAGCAGGGGGGCAGAGTAGGAGCTTCAGGGCTCTGCACCTTCCCAGCAGCATGTCCAGAGCACACAGCACAGGGAACTGGCTCTGGGAGCTGGTGGCAGAGCCAGTTCAACTGGAATTATTCTGCTAATTGCATTTCAGCACCCTCACTGAAACATTTCTGCTCAAAGAGAGGCAACAATGAAACCACTAAATCAGTTTTTCCCAGAGAATTACAGATTTTGAAACCCACACTCCTGTGTGTCAACCCTAAACTCAGTTGATTCCTTTCCCCCCCATCTCTCCCCGTGCTCTGGTGTGGATCCCATCATCACTGGGCTGATCTGCACAGAATCTCCAAGATAACAAAGTGCTGTAATCCCAATTGCACAAGGCAGGAGGGGAGCACAGACAAATTAATTTGGTTAGCTGCTATCACAAGCATCTATGGCACAGCCAGGGGAGGGACACCCCAAATCAGAAGCTCAACTTAACATCTGTTCTATAATTCCTCTGAGATATCAGCTGGGATTTGACCTTGTAGCTACTTGAGCAGAGATAGTGAGTTCCAACACAATCTTCAGAGAGACAATATTACATGGCTGCTTCCTATATCACACAAAGATAACACCAGTATGTTTTTAAATCATGTGTTATAAAAGAAGGCAATGAGAGATTCAGGCTACTGATATTTTCCTGACAAAAAATTTTCAGTCTCTCCACAGCAGCTTTGTCACAGAGTTTAGGGCTCTGAGAATTACACTTACTCTGCTTTATTCCCCCCCAGCCCTCTCAAAAGGCAATTTCCCAGGTTATAAAGCTACTAGGATGTAACACACATTACCTGACTGCTGTCTTGCTGAGGGCATCAGCCCATGAAGCACCGTGGCAGGCAATCTCCAAAGCCTGGCCCACGAGCAAGAAAGGTTGGTGGGTGACAGCCTGCAGGTGACATCCACCAATTCTCATGGACACACCTGGACAAGGCATCACCACGCCACAGAAGCCCCTCCCAGAGACCAGGATAACAGCTCCTTATACCAGCTTAACCAGGAGTTAACCAGCTCTGCCTCCACCAACCACAGCCTCACAGCCTTCCTCTCCTCATTTGTTACAAATGAGATACATCCCAGCCAATTAGCTAATAATTAAACCTGACTGCCAGGGCTCAGAAGCTTTTAGGGCAGCACTTCCCAAGCCTAAGCCTCCTCCCAGGCACTTTCACACAGGTTTGAGCTCAGGATGTGTCTCAGGGCTCTGGGGTGATTCTTGGCTCAGGGGCTGTGATCAGCCCAGCCCAATCTCGGTCACTGCTCTCCCTTTATCTCTCCTTGCTGCAATAAACACCAATGCAAGGACCCAGAGTTCTTGGTCCCCTGCCAAAGTCCCTTCCTCTCTGCAAATAGCCCAGAAGAGGGTTTGTACACAGCCTTTGCAGTGCCTCTTTCCCTTTGCTTTGCAGGCACTCCCCTCCGGCAGGGTGTGAGGTTTCCCTCACCTGCTCACTGGACACACTACAAGCCTGCAGTCTGCTGAGCTTAGAGATTATTCTGTCAGCCAGGAAACCGTGTGGGATTGCTGGTGAGACCCAAACTGGAAACAAAACTCGGGACAAAAGCACTGAGAGCCTGCAAACCTGCTCAGATTAACAGCAGGCAACAAAGAGGCTTCCACAGGCAGGACAGCTCTGCCCTCCCTAAGCTGTCGCTGCAAAGTGAAATTGCTGATCTCACATGCCAAGGGGAAAAAAAAAGACAAATAATTCGATCCAAAGAGAAAATCTCACCCAAACTAGCCTTCAGATGGGGCAGCAATGGAGAGAAGTTGAGCTCCTGCTCCTCATTCTCCCCCTGGCCCAGGGATGCTCATTTTTATTTCCCTTCTGGAGCAACAAGTGGACCCATCCTGACTTAGATTAATTGCTTATGGAAGAAAACAGGCACTTCCTATCATATTTTCCCCCAGCACTTGGGTGGGACAGCAGCAGGCTGCTGGGTTTTGGCAGCAGCAGGGAGCTGGGGAGTTGGTGGGAGCTCAGCCCAGCCCTTGCTCGGGGTGGGACGGGAAATTCACGGTGGATGTCGGTCAGCAAATGTGACTGCCTCCAGTTAAAAGCAGAAGCATTTTAATAAGAAATATGCCTCTGAGTCACGATGCTCCAGGGACCAGTGGTGTACTGTCTTACCCACCAGCCTCACTCAGGGACTTTTTTAAGGTCAGAATCTGGGCTTAAAATTGCTCAGCTGTGAAGAGAATAAACACTTGGTCATGTTTGCTCACTCAAGCTAAAGGTGAGTCACCTGTAATAACTTTCAGAGGGAAAATTATATGAGTAATACTTTGAGAACAAGGTATGAAAAATACCAAGAGGAAGCCTTGTGATGTATTTAATAATCACGACCCCTTGCTGAATCATGATCCTCTCCAAGAACCATTCCCTGGCTCACCATCATTTGACTGCATGGCTCTGGAGCGTGCTAACCCTAAAACATTCTGCAAATACATTTGTGTCACTCAGCTCTATCTGTGTTTAGAGAGTGCCTTGGAGAACACATTAAACACTTGAGCTGCTAAAGCGAGTGTCAGCACCGTCCCCAGAGCCCCTGAGGTAAATGATGTTGTTAAGCACATCGTGGGAATAGTCATATTCATCTCCCACCCCTGAGCAAACCTGCCTTTGCACCAGAGCCACGGGGGTCACAGTGGCTGTGTTGGCACATTTTCAGCAGCTCCCAGCTGCTGGTATGGGCAGCAGGATGAGCTGTGTGAGGCCTGACCCTGCTGCTGGCTCCTGGGGAGCTGGGAATGGAGGAGCAGGTGGGAGATCCTGGCCAGGGCTCCCCACAGCCAGTGTTTGCATCACCCCCTGC
Organism: Molothrus aeneus; assembly: GCF_037042795.1. Lineage (NCBI taxonomy): Eukaryota > Metazoa > Chordata > Aves > Passeriformes > Icteridae > Molothrus > Molothrus aeneus. The sequence goes on along the minus strand of NC_089663.1, from coordinate 7,901,220 downwards.
CAGCATCTCCAGCCCTGCTGGGCTCCTGCCACACACTGTGCTCCCAGCCCAGCCCAGCAAAGGCAGAGGGGCACAGCAGCCTCGAGGGATGAGCGCCCATCCTCAAGACAGGCTTGGATCAGGGCACCAGAGCCAGGGAAGTGCCTGCTGCTGGGTATTCAGTAAGGCCAGGGGGCCTGGCTGCTCCTCCCAGGAGCTCTCATGGTGTGCTGTGCTCTGCTCCTGAGGGCTGCCAAATCCCTGGAGAAGCTCAGGCATCAGCCTCAAGCTCCCTGGCAGGCTCCAGGTTTGGATTTCCAGCACCTCAAAGCCCTGTGGGGGCTGAGAGAGGCTGAGCTGTGGGTGCAGGGGTAGCAGAGCATCTCCAGCCCCAAGGGCAGAGCTGCAGGGATGGGCTGTGCCTGGCAGAGCCAGGTCTCTGCTCCCAGCCATCAGTTTTCCTGTGCTGCCCTTGCCACGTGCTCCAGAGGCATTGCTCACGCTGCTGGGCAGCAGGATCCTGACACGGCTGTAATGCAATTTTGCATGTGTTAATTTCATTTCTTGGCTTTGCTCAGGATCAGCTATTATTCTGCTGAGATCGTAACCAGGAACGGGTGAAGCTGGTTCAGAGAAAACAGCCAAGCCCATGCCTTTCATTTCCTCTCTCCTCCCAACTGCTGTGACCTTTGCCCATTATTAGAACCAAAATTGAAATAAGCCTTTTCTTTCTGAGGCTCTGAAATACTCAGCTCTGAGTCAAATTCATGGAACAAGGGAACTGATTCAGACAGCCACAAGCTATTGTTTCAGTTCCACCTTAAAGCAGTTCCAGCTCTGTCAGCTCTTTTCTTTCCTCCTTTTAAAACCCAGCTGGGAAAAGCCCCAGTAAGAGGCTGGTTGACACTGGGGATGGAGGCACTGGGCTGCTCACAGCTCTTTCCAAAGCAGCAGCACACACCTCCCACACTGCCCTGCCCAGGCAGGGGCTCCCTGTCCCTCAGGGGACAGACCCTGTCCATTGTCACCCTGCTGGAAAACCAGTGCCATGATATAGGAAACATTGAGCAGGTGGCTCCTGAGGCAGGAGCTGATTCTTTGGAGGGCCTTGGTTTCACTAGATCCCAAAAAAGCCAGCAGCTGGGACTGTATCCCCTGGAGAAAGGAAGAGGCCCCACTTGAAGCACTGCTCTGAACAGTCTCACTCCCACAGCACAATAGTGTTTATTTAAATAAATAAATCCTCCATTTTTAGCCACCAGCATGACAAACTCTGCCTGGACATCCCCCTAACCTGCAGGAGGGCTCCCTGCACTGATGTGAGCATTTCCCCCAATCCCACCCTGTTTCTCACCCACAGGTTTGCAGTGGTGCAGACCTCAGTGCAGCTCCACCCATGCTCAGTTCCCTGGAGAAGGTAAGCCAAGCCCCTAGGAAAAAGGCTATTATGGGGTTCTCTGAGTCACCCCGTGCCTTCTCCAGTTGTACTTAAACCTGATACTGATCCATACTGTTGTTAAAAGCAGAAATTAAGCAGATGAACAAGTAGCTGGAAAGGCACTTTAAAGACTTCTTCATCAAAGGTGATTTCAAAATATTTTCCAACTCGGCATCCTTTAGCATAAATACACCACCCAGGCTCCCAGGGGCCTTTGGGGTAAGATCAGTGTGGTAAGGAAGCCTCTTCTCTGCCAAAGTCTGATATTTGAGCAGCTCCTACTTGCAAAATAACACAGGCACCTGTTGTTTGTTTTGGCAATTCTGAAATCACAGTGTTCCCATAAACTCCTCACACACACACACGTGGGTCCTGGGAGAGCCCTCACTCTCAGTGCTGGAGGAGATAGTGTTATTTAAATAAATAAATCCTCAAGGTTTCTGAGTGGTTTAGCCAAGACTGCATGGAAAAATTACCGTGCAACTGTCAAATAGTTGAGATTTAAGCCCAAAGGCCATGAAAGGTGTCTGTTCTTGTTTCATTGCAATGAAAGCGTGCCAGCCATGACCACAACTGAGCACAGCTCCTGCTCACAGAACTGCTTCTTAACAAGGAGAGGTGGGATTTGCTGTTTGAGCACCTTTGCCACCCAGTCCAGTGGAAATCTCACAAGTAATGTGGTAAAAGGTTAAATTCAGATGCAAAGCAGAATTTAAAACCACCAGAGCTGGAGCAGGCACCCACATGTGTGCAGGCACCAAGATGTGCTGGTGCAGGACCCTGAGCAGGGATGGGCACAGGGATTCTGCACCACGCTAGGGAGGAACGGACAGTGTTTGAAATGAAGCTTTTTTCCTCTTCCAGGAAAAAAAAAAGCCACAAAAAAACAAGCCCATGGATGTTAAAACTGCAGAGCTGTGCATGAAATAACAACCTGTTACCCAGGCTCTTGCCTGAAACATGTTTGTTTTGTACAGTGTTTATGCAGAAAATTTTTTCAGACACCCAAGACAGTTGTGATTACTCACCTCTAATGTTCAGCATTTATCCATATCTATCTCATGGTAGTTAACATACACAAGCCAGCCAGGCTTAGCAAATCTTTGCCCTTTCCTACATTATTGATCTGACATTTCCTCTGGAGTATTTCAACTGAGAATTAAATTAACGCCGTATCTATGGACATTACCTAGTTAAAGCAGAGCAGCTGCACAGGCTGGCACACCCTTTGTTCAGTCAATCACCATCTTCCTTTTATTAATTCATGAAACCTTGTTGTTATTTCTTAAAAGTGGAGGATGCCATTAGCAATGCTAATGAAAACTACCAGGCTCATTATGGGCAGAGCTCTGCAGACAGCCCTGAAAGAGCTCTCTCCATCCTACAGAGACCTGGCTCTGCCCTTCCCAGGCAGTAGCAATGAGCTGTTTGCTTCCCCTCAGAATGTTCCTGGGAGAAGATATGCCTGCACATTAACTGTGTGCTGACCAGACAAACCTGCTCCACCTGGGGCAGCTCCAGGAGTCCTCTGGAATGGTCCCACCTCAGTCCTGGCACCAAGGAGGAGCCAGCACAGGTGGGAACACCAGCACCCCAGTCCTTTCCCTTCTCTTTTTAAGCTCAAACTAGATTGTTTCCACTGTTAAATACTAAGGTTGTTTCCACAGTTAAATATTCATTTTCCCCTTTTGCTTTTATGTCACAGAAACACCACTGAAAGATCAGCAGGAAAAACAAATTACTCAGGAAAGGCTGTTTGGCCTCAGGAAGAGGTGTCCTCAGCATAGACTCAGCTGCCTTCCTGGATTTACAGGGCTTTCTTTGGTATTTAATAAAGATTGCTGCTCTGACACTAAAGAGAAACATCTGCTGCCTTGTGTCTGGCCAGCTTTAACAGCCTTTATTTTTCCTTCTTAAGAGAACAGTTTGGATTGATTAAGACTCAAGCAAAGTATTTTATGCTTTGATACATCCCCAGCTTGTTGAAATCTTACCTGAAATCTTAAAAAAAACCCAAACAAACCTACAAAAAAAACCCCAATACGTGAAGTGAAAGTCTGGAGGACATGTGAAGGCCCAGAAACTTCAAAGCAGCACTTTCAAGGCTGAGGACTGGATCTAAAGACTTTTATATTGCTCCAGCCACAAAGAAAGCCTTCAGCAGGGCTCTGCTCAGGCTGGGGCTTCACCTGCACAAAGCTTTGCTGCAGCTGAGGGGGTCCCAGTTTGTACACACACACAGAAGCCTCCTGAAGACCAAACTGGGCAAAATCCCCAATTTTGGACTCTGTCTGACCTTCACCCAGCTGGAGAGCAAAGCATCCCGAAGTTCCATGTTGCTGGATCGCTTGGAGGTGTGATGGGAGAACCTGAGGATGCTCCAATGACTGCAGAATTGCATCATCAGACTGAAACAAGACAAATCTTCAGTTTGAAGAGTGGTAGGAAACACAGAATAAAGAAAACAAATTGGAGGTTGTGCTTTTTATCACATACAAAGCTCTGAACTGGAATCAGTGCAGTCTTGTTGACCCCAAGCATGGAATATCTCTAGGTAAATAAAAAATCCTGGTGCTTCACATATTGGCCTGGGTTATTCCTCCATGGAATACCTAAAAAGAGGTTTTTACTGTCAGATTTCACTTCCTTCTTTAAAACTGTTCTACTTTTGGTTTGCAGAAAGAAAGGAGAGATGCCAGAGAAGATGATAAATGTTGATGTTGGTAAATGCAGTGAGCTGGGTGAGGTGGTGGAGCAGTGAGGCAGCTGATGGCTCTGTGAGAGCATTTCAGAGGAGAGGAGATCAGGCTCAGGGCTGGGACAGGCTCCAGGTTGAGCATCAGCAGCCACAGGGTAAGGGGTTAAGCACATGCAGCCTCTGAGCTGCAGCAAGAGGCCTCCCTCACACTAAAAACTCATCACTTGAATAGCCCAGCTCAGCAGAAAAGCCTCCATTCCAGAGATAGGGAAATGATGTGCCACGGTCCCTTGCACAGCTTAGCTGATGGGGTTTAGGAATAATGTGCTTTGCTGCTGTTATCAAATATAAAAAAATTCCTTGCTTCTGTGCACCCAAAGATCCCATTTGTGTAAAGCATGGGGGGTATTTTGGACTGTGGGTAACAAGTGCCCACTGGGGTTTGGGCTGGGGCTACTTCACCTCCCCCTGACCACAGGCACCAGCCAGGGACCACCCTCACTCAGCTCCTCTGTATTTTGTTCCCCCTAAGGACTGTCCCTGTGTTAGCAGGGACATTTAATTCACTCCTTTCTCCTGTAGTTTAATTGCTGAAATTACATTATAGAACTGGAGAAGAACACAAACCATAGAAACCCAACCCCTGGAAACATCGGGACACCCAACCACAGCCCCACTCTCTTCACAAAGAAGAAATCACATCAGGTCAGCTTCTGCACAGCCAGTTTGTTTAGCTAAGACAAGAGAGTTGCTGGAGCAAATAATTGAGGAATAATATGATAAAACACAATAACAGCAATAACTGCCTTTACTGATGGGGCTCTGAATGAGACGTGCTCAGTGTGCTGCACGTGCCCCACGTGCTGTCATTTCCTTCCTCTGAACAGATTTGCTGAAGATTTGAGCCCTAATCTGTGCACTGTAACATTATCTCAGCATTTGTATTTGTCTGCTGATCTTCTGTGGTCAGACATGGGCTTTGGCTCCTGCAGGGCTCCCTGACACACTCTGATCCTGTCTGCTCTAAATAACTGCACATCACATTTCACATGGGGAAAAAGGGCGGGTTTGGGGTTTTTTTATATCTTTTTTGTTGTTGTTGTTGTTTTTGTTTGGTTTTGGAGTTTTTTTTTTTTTTAATAAATTTGTGGTGTCTGACCCCAGTGCTTCTGGATTTCAGAACTGCAAAAGCATCCACTGACTTTGGCCAAGGGCTTCATCCAGGTACCCAAACCAAATGACCTGAGCACAGAGCAGATCCTGAGCTGATGTAAAATCAGTGCTATTCACACTGCATCCCAAGGCAGGATCTCTCTGAACCACTGCCCACTGAAAATGCAAGAAGCCAAGTGAAGACCCCAAACTGTTACCAAATAACATTGTTTTTTTTTTTTAATGTGCTCAAAACTAAACAGTCCATGTCAGGAGCATTATCCTGAGAAGGAAGAGCACCTGCCACTCCTATGGTCACAGTCTCCCTTTTTCTTTATCTTGGGCTTCTGACTCCTTAATCTGTTGTGGAATGTCATTTAATTAAGCATTTTCAGGGTTCACTCTGGGCCGTGGGATTATGCTGTAAGCAGGCAATGCTGGCCTGAAGTTGTGATAATTAAGGCCACGAAGGACAGCTTGGCACATTGTCTAATCAGGGAGCCAACATAAATATGCCAGAGCTGGTACTAAATATTTCCATGGTAGAAGCATTTAGACTTACTAGATGGGGTTTCCCCTAATCATAAAGGAATAGAGAAAAAAAGGGGAAAAACAGTGCTTTTTCCAGTTAAATTAAATTAGAAAGGAAATAAAAGACATTAGAAACGTTCTTGACAGAGGAGGGCCTGAAAAGATTTAATTCCAACCTTACTAATTCTATGATTTATGAATAAAGGATTAATGAGCACTAGGAAGGGGAGGAGCTGGGCAGTGCAGGGCACTCAGAGCTGCTCTGCACCCCAGCTCTGAGCTAGAGCCCTGCCCTGTCAGCTGCCCTGAGAGGCCAAACCCACTCACTGAGGGGAGCTGGTGCAGCTGGGCTGACCCAGGGAAGCTGCTGTGGATCCACCAGAGGAGCTGCCAGTGCCACCTGTGCCCCTGGGCACAGAGCAGAGCAGGGCCAGGCTGCAGCTGCTCAGTGCTGGCTCCACAAACAGTGCCTTCCTCCCCAGGCAGGGTGACACAGCTGGCCTCCCACAGCACCCATTGGGCAGCCTGGGGAAGAGAAGAATAAATTAGGGAAGGAGAAGAATAAATTAACAGCCCAGGCCCATTCCCTCAGGCAGTACCTCTGTGCACTGGCATCTCTGGGAGCCACAGGGGCACTCATGGCTCATGGGGAGAAAAACCAGCACCTCCTCCTCCACTGCAGCTGCAGAGGTGTTTTTGGTATTCCTGCCTTCACTTCTCACCTTCAGCTCCAACTGAGTTGTCCACTCTGCTTCCTGGGCATCACCTCTGCTCCTGTCTCCATTCTCTGCCTCCCACTCCAGCTCTTTGCTCACACCATCCTTGCATTGTGCAGTTTCAGACAAATGTCTGTGGAAAAGGGCAGAACCCCTCAGCACAAGAGCACCTGTCAAGTTTCCATGCTGGTGAGACCCAGTGGGCACCCAGGGCTGACTCCCATCCCCTCCCAGCCTAGAGTTCATGCACAGGCAGCACCCTCAGGAATTTTCCCCTGTTCCCTGCTCCTCTCATGGGATAGGAATTTACACAGAATGATGTTTCTCTTAGTGATAATCTTGTCTGTTTTCCCAGTTTTCTTGGTCTTCTTATGTGCTGGCAGAGGTTCATTTTATCCTTCAGCAGCCTCAAACACAGCAGATGGGTACAACCAGCTCAGCTACCTGCTGGAAAGTCTGTATTATGGTTGTACTATGAATGCTCACAGAAGTTTCTTTGAAAATTACCAAGTGTGACACACAGTTTTGGGTTGGAGGGCTCCTATTGTTTCCAGTATTGCCAGGCATGAAAAGTTCATGTAATACAACAATGTTCAAGGCATTACCAAGGAAAAGGGGGAAAAGATGCATTCAATCTATACAATTACAATGTGATTATGGAAGAAAGATTGAAAGGCTGGATTAAAAAAATTAAATAGGGAGGCAAATGATAAATAGAAAAGAGCTCTATAGTCTAAGCATAACTTCAAGTAAGAGTGGTGCTGGTACTGAGCTACTTTTTGCAGGACTGGTGCGTGCAGCACTGAGCACAAGCAGGGCACAAAGAGATCACATCTCTGCCATCCCCTGCACCACTCATCTCACAGCTGCCATTCAGAAAAGGCTGCCAGGAGCCAGGGCATCCTCCTCCTTTTTCGTGCACCTGAGTAAAATGCAGAAGAGGCTGGAAACCAGCCCTGTTCCCCCTTTGTGTGCCCAGCAGGGCCGGGGCTGACAGCCGGGGCTGCAGCGCTGCTTCCCCAGCGCCTCCTCATTAGAAGCCTCTCCTGAAACATGCTCAGTGTCATTTCCATTTAGCATCAGGTGACAGGCATTTCCTTCTGTAACGTTCACTTTAACAGTGGTATTATTACTTTTACTTGAGTGCTTTGATTCAAGCCACGGGAGATGTCACAAATTAGTGTTTACAAAACTTAACACGAGGGGGCTGTCAGTACTTGCTTGAAGACAAGGATTTAGATGGTTGAGACCCCATTGAGGAGGCAGCAGACTAATTGCAGGAGCCAGGGTACAGAAGGATTCTAGACCCAAGTGTCACCTCAAGCAGAAGTGAAATTAATGATGCTCAGAGTGTAGCTCAGTGAAATGAAACACCCTCCCCCCCTTCTGTTGTTGTTTGTTGTTGTTGCTTGGGCTTTTTACACAGTGCAAAAAGGAATTAAAAGAACAGAGTGACAGAGTCCAGCTCACCTTGGTAACTGCTCTATCTGCTTCCAGCATCCTGCCACTGCCCATGAGATACATGAACACTCTCAAACAGTGAGCATCTCTCTGCTCCTTACTCATCAGCCAGCACCAGAGTTATGTGCTGCAAGTGAGCAGAATCCAAGAGGGCTTGAATAAATAAATTGCCTCGTGATTGAAGGAGGATATACAAATGCTTCTGTGATCCAAGAATTCAGTGATACTATCTGTTATCTGGGAGACTGTTTTGCAGCAGTTAGCTATCCAAGTGGAAGGAATCTATTTTGCATCCGAGAAAGTCTGAAAAATACACGTAATTACTCTGACTAATAAACAATCAGGAGAAATACAAATTGTAAAAGCATGCTATTTAAAATCCTTCAAGTACAGAAGGCATCAGTGTGCAGGGGAATGCAGAGTATCCCTCAGAAACAAGGCTCTCCTAAGAGGCCCTCCAGCAAGGCAAGGTATCCCCATGTTCACTGTTAATGAACAACCACCTGCCACTAAACACACACCAGCACTAATGAGGAGTTTGATACAAGTGCAGCTTCCTTTGTGAGATGAACACACCGCCTCAGAGCCACCAAAGTGGCCGAAGGTCCCATCAGACACCTCCTCCCCAGCCTTTCATCATGATTCATTGCACTGCTCACTGCAAATCACAAGCTACAAAATTGCATTATCAGTACAGCTCTTTTTAATCAATTCAAGGTACTGATGTTTAAATATCTCCTGCACTGAAAAGCAATTGCTGTTTAAATCCATTTTTTTAAAGAAATCATTATAACATTCTCATAATTGCTTATCTCTCAGAAGAAGATAACGCAGACACAGCTGCTATTTCAAAGGCCATTTTATACATGTAACTCAAACAGTCGCATCTGAAATACTGCAGAGATTCTCTCTAATTCAGGAACCTATTTATTGCTGACTGCATCGTGTGCCAGGGCTGTGGCCTTAATTACAGCCCCACCAGAGGTATTTATACGCTGTGCTTTGCCCAAGGACTTTTTCCTCTGCTGGGCCCCCCTTCAGCAAAACATTTCAAGAGATGCTCGAGATCACACTCAAGTGATTTACGGAGCACCTCTACGCTGGCTTCAGGGAGCTGTTTTCCTCTGGATGATGCTCCCTTTGCTTCCCCCAGCCAGGCAGGCAGAGCACCTCGTGTGCCCCACCTCTGCTCAGGGTGGGTGGCTGGGTTCAAACCTCAGCATCACCTCCCAGCTCACCCTTGGAGCCCCAGGCCTGCCTCTCTAATAGAAAACCTCAGGAAAATATCTGTGTGGTAGATAAGGTCACATAATGCTGCTGGGGTCAACAGCCATCTCTATCTGTGTGGATTTTAAAGAGGAAATATGATCTTGCCTTGAAATAGAATATCTCCCTTGTCCACAGGTGAGCGAAGGCTTCCTGCTGCCTGTGAAATGGGGATCTGCCTCCCCACCCAGCACAGCCCAGCAGCAAGGCTGGGCCCTGGGGGAGCCCAAATGCCAGGGGACAGCACCCACAGATAAGGGCACCAGGTGCTGTTATCAGTGGGATATCAGCTCCCCAGGGCTCCCCAGGAGCACCCTCCCACCCCTTTGGCTGTTCCCTCACCCTGTGCAGGGGTGATGCCCCAGGACACTGCGCCCCTGCCTGCAGCAGTGTCCCCACAGCACATTCCCACCCCCTGGAGCACTGAATCCCACACCAGCACCCCTTGATGTGGCTCCTGCTCTAGCAAATACCATCAGAGGCTCTGGGAGATTGCAATTCCCATTTCAATCAGTGATTAGAGAGCCCAGGAGCCTCCCAGGATTTCCCAGCAGTTCACAAGGAATTCATTGTCCTTCCCCTGATGTGGCCTGAGATGCAGATCTCAGCTCCACAGGACACATTCCTGCAGGGGTGGAACCCATCACCAAACCCTTTCCTGCCATCCTTTCCTGCAAGGAACAGAACTGAACACAGAGCCCCAAGCACCAGGTTTGGGAAGTCCCAAAACATGATGGATGTTCATCAGGATCATCCATCTTCCACATGGTACAGGCCTCAGGGCTTCCAAAAATTAATGACAGTGGAAAAGCAGAGACATTTCTTAGGAAAATATACAACCTGATGTTGTTATTGCTAGCACTGAAGGAGGCACTGGTGCTTGTGTTGTTCCAACAGTTAATTATCTTCACTTTTAAAAATGTGCATCCTTTTTCCCCTGACAGAAAACTATGCCAACAAATTAGTCAAGCTAATCAGTGCCCTGACTCACTACCTAACATCTAAAAACAGGAGAAAGAGATGAGATAAAATACATGGGTAATACAGGTTCTAGAAAACTACAGATAAAAATACTCTGGAAACTAGGTTAAATTACCGGGAAGATAAAGCACATTAAAAAACAGGAGGATATGAATCAATAATTTACATTTCAGAACAGTTACTCAGACATTTACAAGAGCTTTCAAACACCTATCTCCCTCGTCCCTCTCCAAATCTTGACCCTGACAATGATCCCCAGCAATTTCCTCAGAACTGAACTAATTTTTACAACCTCCTGCAATTTTGCTAGACAGGAACACAGCAACTGAATGGAAAGGGAAAAAATATTTGGGGCGTAGGAGGGGATCCAGAATCTCTCTTGATTGCAATTGTTGCCACCAACACAGTGTAGGTGATTTCCCACCACTTATAATTTAAACAAATTAATGCAGTTCTGCTGCTAAACGTTGTGTTTAAGGACACAGAGCCCCTGATGCTGTTAACACAGCTGGAATGCCAGCTCAGAAATGTCAGCTTCCCTCCCTGCACTGCTAAAGCTCTACTGTTAATTTTGACATCTGGTTTTTAGTGAGATGCATTTCTTGCAGAGCAAATGCACACTGACAAATCCAGGGCCCTCTGTGTATTTTGGTAAATTGCAATCCATTATGAATATATATCTTGCTGTAATTAAATGTTAGCTTTGCAGTTGCAAGGCAAGCTGTCCAAGTATCTGGTGGGAACATCTAATAACAATATTTTTGCTACCTCATTTAAGTATCCCTAATACACTTGCCTAGATGAGTTTTTCCCCCGATATATTAGCAGCTTAATAGCACACAGGTGAAAGCAACGAGGTGATATTGAGATAAAAAACTGCCCTGGCAGCTTGGAGCCTCTCTGCAGAGGAAGCAGAACATTGACATGTCTGCAGCAGCTCCCTCTGGGATCTGCCTGACAGCAAACATCATGGATCAAGACAGTCCTGCGACAATGCACAGCTCAATTACTGCTCCCTGCCAGCCCCAAGTGTGCTCCGAGGGCCTGGCCCAGGGCTCTGGGGGTGGGGATGGGTGCACTGAGCACATCCCCACTGGGGAGGAAGCAGGGCTGCTGAAAAGCCTGCAAAGAAGGAGTCCTTGCTCTTCTTGGTGATAAACTGGTTATTTTTCACTTAGCCCATCCCGGGTTGCTGTTGATATTTGCTGCCCCGAGATGTGCAGGATGTCTCTGCTTCAGCCCGTGCAACTGAAGAACGAGTCTGGACTCTTCACTTTTCAGTCTTGAGGTTGTTTATTAATTCTTATCTATAAAATTTTTTTTCTGCCCAGCCAAGGTCTGCTCAGCAGGGCAGCCACAGGCACTCTGACCGCTCCTGAGGTGGTGTTGTCCTTTTATACTACAAACTACATATAACATATTTACACTTAATTCCCAATACCCATCACCCATGTTAGACAGTGCACTTCTACTCTAAACCAATCCCAAAGTGCCAACATCACTGCAGAAAATGGAGGAGAAGAAGAAGAAGAAAGGCTGGACACACTCAAGTTCCTCCATCTTGTCCCCATAACCCCCATACCAAATATCCTAAAATCTACGTTTTCACCCTGTGATCATTTTGTTATTACACTATTCAAACCAGTGTGACTTTCAGGTCCTCATACAAAGCTGGCAACTTGCTCCAGGGGTCACAATCAAATCCCCAGGAGTTCTGGGCTGCATACCAGTGTCTCTGAACCCCCTGGCAGGGTCCTTGGCAACTCTGGACGCCCGGAGGGATGCACTGAGTTCTGGCAAGCCCAAAATATTCTGAACACAAAATTAGATCCTAATGTGAAGAATCACATCTGTCCCAGAGGAGAATGGCTGAGAACATGGCCAGGGATGCCAGGGCAGCACTGCACCCCCAGGGCAGCCTGAGTGCTCGCTGGGGCTCAGGACTGTGCCTTCAAATGCTGCTGCCTGCACCTGCAGCCACAGCCATGGCAGGCCAAATGCTCCAGGCTGCATTTAGGCCTGACCTATGCTGAGCTCCAGTTGCTGCAGCTGGCTCAGTTTGACTTGGCCCTGGCTGTGTATCCCAGTAAATCACCCCCTGTCAGCAGCACAGGCCTCCAAAGGGCTCCAGGTCAGTCTGGTGGCACGGTGGCTCCCTGCCTTCCTCCAGAGGGGCTGGCTGCCTCCTGCTGCCCCAGACAGGGGGATCTGGTGACAGGAATGCTCAGCAGTGCTGTGTCTGACAGGATCACACCGCTCCAGCAAACAGAGTCAGCACAGGGCTGCCCTGCTGGCTGGGAACGTGCTCCCTGCCTGGCTGGAGCTGCACAGGCAGTGCTGCAGGCTGAGGGTGCCCAAAATCCCAGGGGACCACCCTGACCCAGGCTCTGTCAGCACATACAGCAGCTGGTCAAGAGCATGAGGCTGTGTGCTCCAGACCCAGGGGAGAGGTGATAAACCCAGCACTGAGACAGACACACAACACCCAGGCACTCCAAACCCCACAGAGTCAGGCACCGCTGGTCCCAGGTGTGCACTCACACGGGGCCAGGCAGAGCAGAGCAGAGCCAGGCAGCAGCCTGGGATGTCCAGCCCATCTACTGCTCAGTGTTAGAACCTCTCTGAGCAAACATCAGTGCTAGAACCCTTCTGAGCAAAGCAAAAAGCCATAGCCTCCCTGGCAGGAGCAGCTCCCAGCAGCAGGCTGGAGACACAGCCACCCCCTCCACATGGCATCACCTTTCTCTGCTCTATTGCAAAGTTAGTTAATTTAGCCCAAAGCTTCAGGGATATCTGACTCTACCTGATATTAAGGATACTGTCAGATTAAAAAGGAGGCAGCAGTTGAGTAAATCATGGCAAGTTATGACAAGAAAAAAAGTACAGTGATGCCTAGACACCAGAAAAACAGACCAAGGAGATATTTAGACACAAGAATAATTTTTGATCTCATTCATTTTGCAATAATTGCTCTCTATCTTAAATTATATAAAATAAAAATAAACTATAGCAATCTAGAAAGAAAACCTCAAGTAGTCATTAAAATTTTAATGCTGTTTACAATCAAGAAAAATGCATATAAGGTAGCAGGGGGAAGGCAGCTCAGCAGCACAGGTACTACAATTCCTGGGGATTTATGAGCAGCCTTGGTGTGGGGAGAGGGGAGTTTCCCAAAGCTCTGCTTGCAGACTGGATACAGCAGCCATACAGAGCTTTAGAGGACAGGCAAACAGGCAACAAAGAGAATCACAGGTTCTCATTTCTCCTAAATTGCTCACCATGTCTTGCTCTAGCACATAAAATCTGGAATGCTATCCAACATATATCAAGACTCCAGACAGTAAAATCTAGAAGGAATTAGGACTTGTGTTTTTTCATCTCAAATCAGTACCTTGTCCATGTACTGGAACAGTCCCGATCCCAGATAAAGAACAGTTTGCACCATCTGCTTTTACTGTCAAACTTATTATTATACTCCTTGGTTGCATTTTATTTTAAAGTGCTGCTTCATAGGAGAGAAGCAAAGCTCACAGTGGAAAGACTTAACTGACATCAGGGATGTGGATCAGGCCCCTAGTGAGTGGAAGAGAATTAATATTAATTCCTAACTTTCCTATTTGAGCATGACGTGCCCCCAGGCTCGCTGCTTGTCCTAGCAGAATCACCGTCTCCTGTTTAGGCATGACAATATTTGTCAAGTGTAATGCTCATTAGGCTGCTGTGTGGTCAGGCCAGCAGTGTATAAACACTGGGGAAGATCAGGTGGGGACTAAAGGTCTGTGCTTTGTGGTCAATTACAGCCTTCAGCATTAATGATGTCACCATGGAGAGGCACAGGGAGGAGAGAGGGAAGTGCTTCTCCAGGCTGCTCATGACAACACACCTTGGCTGCAAGGAGCTGGCAGTGAAAAATGTGGTGTGTGCACCTCCAGCCCCTGCCTAACCCTCTCAGTGATTTATTTCAAGAACAGTCTAGTGGCTTATTTTCTTTTTAATATCTGAATAAAAGACAGGCTATCTAACCTGAAGTGCATTCTCTTGTATTCTTCAGAATTCACACTGTTGATGATGCTTCAACTTGATGTCTAATCAAAGAGAGAAGCAGCAGCACAGGAGCTGAAGGAAGTTTCATATCTATGCCTTTGTTTCGAGCTCTACATTTCTCCCCCCCAAGCCCTGGGATTTCCCAGCAATCCCTGACATTTTGACTCTATTTGCTTGGAGAGTTCTTGTCCCAGTTCCTATGCAAACTGGGGAAAAACAGTAGTGTTTCTTAGCCCTCTGCTCTTGAAAAATGACATGGGGTTTTTTTTTTCCCTATTTTAAATAATTATTAAAATGGGGCTTTAGGTTTGCAACATCTTAAAAAGAGAAGGATTAAAAAAATCCACTTTAAAAGCAGAAAGATGTGGCAATATTAAAAATACTCACTAGAGGAAAACTAATGATATGGATAATCATCTTCAACTGGCAACATCCCCCTTACTACCACAGGAGAAGGGCCACGCAGCCTCTGCTGCCAACCCATTGCAGGGCAGTGCTTCAGTGAAAGCACCATCAATGAAAGCACAAATAGCACAAGGTTTTGCAGTCCTTACTTAGTTCCCCAAGCCCACTGGAGCAGTAGAAATACAAAGCAGCATGAGACAGCAGTCCTGAAAGCCCAGTGAAATTTGGGATACGCATAACCAACTAGGTAAGCATGGGTATTCCAAACTAAAAAAAAATAACCCAAAAATCCATGGTCCAGCCCTTCCCTAAGCAGGAAATCACTTAAGCTCAATTTTAAGCAGGGTCTAAAACCATGTATTTAAGCTTAGGACAGGTTGAATGCCTTGCTGAAGGAGGAGTGCTTTGATCAGAGTCATCATTTGTTTAACCTATGACCATTCATTTCATTTTAATTGACATCCATCATCCTCACCAATAATGCAGTGTAACAGAGCACTAATATGGGGGGCCTGGCCATATTCCATTCATTTAATTGCATTTGTCAGTCTAAACAGAACCCTCCATGTCAGGTTATTTATGTACTTGTCTGTGGACAAGCAAGCTAGCATTCAATATTTGATGCGTTCTCTAAAAAAGAAAACCACATTTTCTGTAAGTGAGGTGTAGCTCAGCCAGTAATTCAAACTCTCAGCATCCATGAAATCCTGCAATCCATTTATGCCTGCTTTGTGGAGCTGACGTGTGCTTGGTGGTCTAAAGCCTTTTATTTTTCTCTTTTCCTTTCCAGCATGTGCTCTTGTACTTACCAGGGCACTTACAATATTATTTAGGCTGCTGCCTGCAATATTTTCAAGCTACTAGAAGACAGTTTCTTAGACATTTTCATAATGTTTTGAAATGCTGATGAGGATTTAGCATTAAAATTAATGGCAGCCAGCCGTGGTCTTTCAGATGTGAGACTGTGCAGTATTTTCTGGGAAAAAAAAGGGGGAGCAGTGGGGAGAAGAATGGAGATATAAATAGCCAGTCTTGCTTTTCTCTAAGCAGGATCCTTTTAATCATGTAAAATAGATTTTAAAGATTAAAGACTCTAGGCTCCTTTCTGCCTTTGCTCATGTCTCGTATCACCAATTTTTTTGTATGTAATTTGAATGAAAAAGGACACACATGGTGTTTTCATTTGCATTATCCCAAACTGGAATTTCCCCTTGAAGAACATAGTCCCTATCTCCTTTGCTGCAAGAAGGAAGCCACCATGCCTGTGTGTTACAACACAAAACAGGAGGGGAAAAAAAACCAAACAAAAAAATCATTACCCTACTTCTTGGAGCTGGAACTTTTTCTGAGATTTCATTTGGAGCTATGAGCTGAAAAGGAGACAGAAGAAATAGGGTCTAGCAGCTGTGTACATATGAGCTGCAGCCTCAGATTTCATCCAAACACCATAAAAACTGCATGTGGTAAACCTGCACTAATTGAAATAAGGGCATCAGCACTGGGGAAAATGGCTGCACCAGGGGAAGGAGATCTCTGTCCTGCTCAGAAAGTTCAATGGTACCAGGGGTGCTCTGCAAGAGCTGCCAGAAGGGCAGGGCAGAGAGGAAAGGCTCTGCTCCACAGAGGAACAGTGAATCCAAGCTCTCAGCCTGGCAAGAAGCCACAGGAGACGCAGGGAGGAGAGAATAGAATAGATGAAAGAACTGAAAGTCTGGGGCAGAGTAGCCTGTCCATGCCCACAAACAGTCTGTTGACAGAGCTGGAAGCAAGAGACTCCCTTCTTCTGCCACTGGCATGATAAACCCTGTTTGGCCACATCACTCCCTCTCACCAGGACACACAATGCAGCAGGACTTTGATCTCAGCACAGGTCAGTCTCCATTCTTAAATCTACTTTTCCAATGCAGTTTATGATCAATTCTCCTCAGACATTGATCAGAGCATCCTTTCTCCACCTTATACTCCTCAGACTTGCAGCTGCAGCCCCACTCAGTTTCCAGCTCCACTCTCCTGGAGCAGGAGGTCCCTCATCTCCTCCAGGATTCTGAGGCCAACAAAAATCAATGCTGGAATGTACTGATTTTATTATTTGTACTTAGTTTTACTTCCCAAATGACACAGGACATCTGGATAATTCTCCTTGATTACATTTATGAATACTCAGAGCATCCCAACTTTGTCCTGTATACTAAAATATCAGTGGCCTCATCAGCTAGATATTCTTTCATATTCATAAGCCAAGGAATAGAAAGGAAACAAAGCACATTGTTCATCAGACACAAGCCCATAAATCCTCCTAATGACATTTGGAATTCACCTAAAAATCCTGGCCAAACCTGAGACAGTTTTCTGGTGAGCTTCACGTCCGTGGGTTTAACAAGTAGAGTCCTGTACCCACAAAATTACTCTGCCATGCACGAGGCCTGTGGAGAGAGAAGATCAGAAAAGCCATGTTTATGTTTAAGAAGCTGTTGTCATTCTAAGCAGTGCCTTCTTGTTGGGACTGCATGGTTAGAGAGAAAATAAACCATAGCATAGTTGAGTTGGATTAGACCTTTAGAGATCATGAGTCCAATCCCTTTGCATTGACCTCAGTGAGATCAGGTTCCTCAGAGCCCCATCCAAGCTGACCTTGAATGTTTCCATGGATAGGGCATCCACCACCAATCTGGGCCATCTATTCCAGTGTTTTACCATATCCATTGTAACAAAAAATTTCTTCCTTACATCTAAAACAAATGCATGCAACCGTACTACAAGAAAATAAAACATGTCTGTTATTACAGGGAATGACTTTTCCTTGACAGCTCTGGAAATGAAAGTTCACAAAGCACATTCAGTGTGGGAAGTGCCAGCACAAGCCTCCCACAAGAGGCTCCACCAGCATGCCCAGGGGATGAGGGCAGAGCGTTCCCAGCCTCCAGGCTTGGCCCTGCCTCTCTGCCAAAAGTGGCCACCAGCACTTTCAATTAATTCCAGGTGGGTTTGTTCCACAGGCACTGATCCACTTGGAGCTGAACCAAAACTCCCCTTGCTGCACATACTCTGCTCAGTCCCAGCCTGCAGATCTGTTTCAAGGTCCTGACCCGAGTTTTTAAAGCCCTTAATAGGCGAGGGCCTAATGAACCTTGGAG
The DNA here is from genome assembly GCF_037042795.1 of Molothrus aeneus. Classification (NCBI taxonomy): domain Eukaryota; kingdom Metazoa; phylum Chordata; class Aves; order Passeriformes; family Icteridae; genus Molothrus; species Molothrus aeneus. Next base: position 7,883,415 of record NC_089663.1, on the reverse strand, counting down.
ACTGCTGCTTATTGCACAGCCCAGAGCAGCAGCTGGGATTGCTCTGGGTGAGCAGGGCTAAGTGAGCTCAGGGTGAAGCCCTCCCTGCTTTCTGCAGCCAAGCCTCCTGCCACCAAAGCCTCAGCCCTGCCTTTTAACAAGAATAACAGCCTCAGACACTCATCTGCAGTCCTGCCACAGCTTTCTCCACTATGGCTGCTGCAGCATTCATTAAAACAAAGCACAAGATAAAGAAAGGCTGCATTTTTAAAAAAAAAAAAACTTCATTTTGGAAGCAGGACATTTCTTCAGGTCTTTGCAGAAAGCCATGGTGAGGTCATGTCATGGGGAGAGGGACATCTTAGATTAGAGAGAAGCAGGTTTGGGGGTGAACTTGAGAGGTGAAGGTCTCAGCCCTGTGGGGCTACTGCAGCTCCAGCACAGGCACCCTGATGGAGCAGCTCTACAGAGAGCAGGACAGCACAGCCAGACCCTCACAGCATCACCCTCCACAGCAAACTCTGGGAGAGGCCGTGCCAGATGTGTGTGTGCAATCTTCATCCTTGGTAGGAGCCAACACTGCATGCAGCTGAAAGGAGAAATCCCCAATTCTGGTGTATTAATGCTCCCTCGTTTGCATATCAGGCTCTTGTCACTCTTGCACATGCAGCCTCTGCTTTTTCTGCTACACAGCTATGAATAGAAATGCAGAATTACCCTGCCCCTAAATGCTGATTTGAAAGCTTGTCTGTACCTCCATCCTGCTTGCCACACGCTATTTCATACTTTATTATCAACTTTAAAATAGATGAGAGGCTGATGAGCTGAAACACATCCAGCCTGTTACTCCTACAGCACCAGCACCACCCTCTCCCTGCAGTCTTCCTCTCCTTCACATCCATCTGTCCCCTTTGGCTCCCTCTGCCACCTGCCCTGTCCTTTCAGCAGAGCTCAGCCAGAGCTCACCTGCCCCTTCCAGGGCCCACCAGGCACAGATTTTGCTGAAGGCCTTGTCTTGCCAAGCAACTCATTCCTCTGCTCCTAATCTTTGAACTTCAGCTGGCCACACTGGGCCCTTCTGGACAGCTTGTTCATCTTCTTTCACAGCCTGCTGTGTTTTGTAAGCACAGGTTTCAAAAGAGTAAGCAGTAATTACTGCAGCCACACCTATACTGGAAATGCCTGTGCAATGATCTGTAGCTCATACAAAGAAAACAAGAGCTGCAAAGAAATGAGCATCCATTTGATATCTGGTCCTTCTCTGCAGCAGGGACCCGATTCTTTGAAGCCCTGAGCTGCCATAGCCCCTGAGGGACTTCAGTTTCTACTCATACATGCAAATACAAATCAGAAATCACACTGCTGAAGCCAAGTGAGTTCTGCAGGTGTAACCTCAATGTGACAGGCAGAGCTCATGGATGTCAGCAGAGCCTGGAACAGGTGCCCTTTCATTTTTCACATGATTTTTCATTCTCAGCCACTTGTTTTGTGCAGCTACAGCAGCACATTAGGGCTGGTGCAATAGGATGGCTGATATTTAGGGGAAATCACACTCTTAGATCAATGCACACTGCAGGTATTCAGCTGGAACCAAATATGTTGGAAGCAGTGTAAACCCCAGGGGGCTTGTTCACTAATCAATAAACACGAGGAATGTATGCCACTGAGTTATTGCTGCAGTGTTAATTGCAGCTATACAGGAGGGGGTTTTCACCACTAAAGAAACTGGCATCTTCAAGAAGTGTGGCTTTTACAAAACAGAGATGATATGAAAAATACATTGCTATTCACTTCTCTGATGTTTTTGGCTTTAGGAAAGCATAGGAGGTTCTCTGTTTAGTGGCTAATTAGAATCTCCCTGTGCTGCCTCTCCAAGGAGAAAGGGAAGTTCACAGTGCTTCCAATGCCCTGCCTTACCACAAGTGACATTTAAGCAGTCACCTGGGGGAAAATCCCAATGGGAGCACTGACAAAGCTTACCATTTGAAAAAGGTCACACCTCCTCTTCTTGCTCTGAATAGATGGTGCTGACCTTAAAAACCTTCCAGTCCCAGTCCCCCTCCTCACAAGCCTGTGATGGAGCAGCCAGCCAGGGCACTTCCAGCCAGGAGGAGACGCAGGGCACCACAGCTCTGCAGGATTTTCTTGTGCCTTGTTTTCCTCTTGATAAATTGCAGATAAATCAACTCATCTGGGAGCAGGTGCTTCCCAATATCAGCAGCACAGGCACCAGCACAGGAGCACCAGGCAGGGCACAGGCTGCAGTGGGGTGCACACACCTCTCTCTAAGGTGACTGCCTTGAAAACAGATGGCAAAAATGCAATAGCTCCCCAAACCCAGGCAGACGTGGCATTTGGTGTAAGTGGGAAGGAAAAAGGGGGATTCACAAAGAGCAGCTTTAATCAAGGTATTCAGAGCAGGAATTGCCATTTAGCAGCCCTGATTCACCCTCTGGAAAAGCCTATTAGATACAGACACTAAAAGAAACTAGCCAGCTAAAGTTAGATTTGTGAGACCCCTCTCTTGTTTCATTGATTAAGGGCCATCCTCACTCATCAGTTTAATTAGAGAAACAAAGAACAGGCAGAGGGAGAAACAACATCTTCACCCTGAGGATGGAAACTAAACCTCTGGTAACACTTTGAGCACAGGGTCAGGCAAAGCTCCCAGAGCAGAAATCAAAGCTGGATTCATGAGGTTCTAGCTCAGGACCTCAGGTGAACCTCCCAGTGTAATCCTCTTAGTCTGAACCTGTGAGTGGCAGCCCTAACTCTTCACCTTTATGGGGAATTGCCACCCTAGCAGCAGGCTGCAAAGCACAAGTAGCACCATGCCAGGCAGCTGCCCTCAAAGACAGCTCTCTGCCCCCTCAGTACCAATCAGAGGGTGCTGATGTGGAGGGTGCTCCACACAGGCTGCAGAGACTTCCAACTGATTCATCCTGTGGGATGAAACAGGACAGCCCACAGCGGTGATCCCAAATGCTGCAGTGTGCTAGAAAATCAGTCCCTGACTGCTGCAGTCATGAAAATACAATAAACATGCCCTATGATTCCATTTTTAGTTGCTTTTCAATGCAGCACTGCAGTTTGTCAGGCTTTCTTGTCCCAGCTGGAATAGATGAATTGCTGATGCTTTTTAGGACCATTGGCAGATGAGCACAATAGAAACATGGCTCAGATATTGATGACTAATGCACACAGAACGCTTCCAAAAACTGTGTTGCCATCGCAGCTAAACAAAGTGTACTAAATTAACATTCACATGGAAGGAGAGGAGCTCATTTCCACATATTCAGCATTTAAATGAACCTATGGCACCACTGTGAAACTCAGCTGAAATCAAAAACTGGCCACGGTTCTCTTGAAAGTTTCATGGAGCTACCAAACCCTAACTCAGGTTTCAGGCTGACAGCAAAGCCTGGGATCTCTCAATGGGTTTGGGATTTCATTATAGAAACTTCTAGCCACTACTGGAAGGGCTTCTCTCGGGTCACAGACCTACAGATATCATCCTCTCTTTAAATAATCATTGCCTTGCTCCAGAATTGACATGAATTCCTTGTAAGGAAGAGCCTGGCATGTTTCAAAGCTCAGAAATCTTACCAGCTCAAAGGAATTCGATCCGTTTCTTCATGGGAAACCTCCCAGACAGTTTTCCCTTCAGGACTGGAAGTAAGCTGCTTGAGCATGGCACAAGACAGGGCTACCCTGCAGAGGTAACAAAAATCCTGGCAATGGCTGAAAATGCCACCACCACAAGCACTGAAAGCACAGGAAAAATAACCTAATTTAGAAAGAACCCAAACCAGCAATAACCAACACATCTAAGAGCCAGACAAGGGAGCTACAGACAGATTAATGCAGCAAAAGAAGAGCCCTCTGGAGCAGGGTTAAGAATATGACTCATGATCAAGTTCTGTTGCCATCCTCTCTGACTAAACCTTATATTGAAGTCCAGATACAAAATGATCTGATTCTATGGAGAGTTCAAGCACTTGGAGGGAAAGAGAATTCCCAGCTCCAGTTCCCAGCTCACACAGTCATTTGAACCCTCCTACACAGGGCTGATCCACCCACTTGAAAAATTATAAGCAGGGAAAAAAAAAACAACAAAACCACACCAACTTTTTTTCCTGCCCTCTGTGCTCTTAAACTTCCTATTATGACAACAATAAAACTTATAAATGCAGAAGCACCGACCATTTCAAGTCTCCAAGAGAGTGCTGCTTGTTTTGTGGCAGAAGTTATACATTTCCTTTAACACTTTGTGAGGATTGATGCTTCAACACACTTAGAAATTGTCTTGAGTATTTTTTCTAGCCCCCTCTTCAAATTATAGCTTGTTCTTCAGGTACAAACAGAGCAGATCTCACTGTCTCTGGCTATGGTATCAAACCCAAAAAGTCCCTTTTTGTACAGATTTCAATCTTTGCACAGGTAAAACTTGTATTGACTCACAGTGTGCTTTTTGCAATGTCATAAACCATCAGGAACCCTAGATACTGGCTCATATTTCATATATAAATATCCATCACTCCTCTTTAAACAGGAATAACCCCCATGTTCCTGGTGATTGCAACTGCTGGGAGGCAAACAGGGTGAACACAATTTAACAAAAAGCTCCCTTCCAATAGACTGAGCCCATATTAATGAAATTGTTGAGGGAAGAGAGGGAAGAACAGGAAATGTTCTTGAAAATAGTAGAATGTTTTTCTATAGCTCATGGATTTCTGTTTCATTAGATATGGGAGCAGTGCCTTTAATGTAACTAACATGTGGCAACCACAGGGTAACCACAGAGAGTAAATCTGTCCTGCAGGAGGAAGCTCAAATGCAGCAGGGTTTGCTTCAAAAAATCTTTGTAGCACTGGTCTCAACTGGGGGTGGAGGGGAGGAGAACTGAGAAAACACTAATAATGACAGCTGAAAACAAAAATGTCTCAGCATTTGTGGGTGGGGGAATCAAGCAGGTCCCAGCACCCTGTCAGTGCTCCCGTTTAGGCTCCAGATTTGTCCTTCTTGTGGAAAAAAACAGATCAAAGCAATAGATCTGAATGTCTTGAGATGGTCCTGAGCTAGATCTGTTTATTACCAGCAGTCAATCACAGCATTTCTGGAGATGTACACATTTCTGTGCAGAAGCCATGCAAGCTGGAGGGATTGCAGTAAGGCTTGGCTCCAATTGCCCCATGGTTGGGGGATCACAGTCTGCCTCACTGCTTGCCTTCAATATTCCCATCAGGACTGCAGCTCCCTTGCTTTGTTCCCCAGACAGCCCAGCATTTAACAGATGTCCTAAGTAAATCATGATCATTTGGTAGGCTTTGGGAATAGAAGCTAGATGGAAAAAAAATCACAGTCTCATAAAACAATCAAAAAAGCACCAGCACATTACAGGCCATCTCAAAATAAATTAGGGTATCTTTTAAATCTCTACACAACAATTTGTATTTGAAATCAAAAGACTGTATGTCATTGACTTTCCCCTGAGTAATCTAAGTGAGAGAGCTCTCTGAAGTGCAGTAATAGGATGTAAGTGAAGAACTGGGTATTATTTTACCCGTGCTGTGATAATC